>NC_083595.1:29964576-30647076 GCF_027579695.1 Neoarius graeffei
TCAATAAACTACAAACACTCATTTGTAGATTGTGTGAAAAAACACACAGTGCACAGATTAGACAACTCGCACAAGTTGATCAGATCAAGAACAGCTTGCACTTTATTTGAACAATAATAAAGTCTATTGTGTTTTTGCATCATTCTTTAAACTCGTCATTGAAATAACAATGGGAGAGATGGCAAACTTTCACTTCTCTAATCCTATAACAGAACAGATATCTCATCTCATTATCTCTAGCCGCTTTATCCTGTTCTACAGGGTCGCAGGCAAGCTGGAGCCTATCCCAGCTGACTATGGGTGAAAGGCGGGGTACACCCTGGACAAGTCGCCAGGTCATCACAGGGCTGACACACAGACACTGACAACCATTCACACCTACGGTCAATTTAGAGTCACCAGTTAACCTCACCTGCATGTCTTTGGACTGTGGGGGAAACCGGAGCACCCGGAGGAAACCCACGCGGACAACATGCAAACTCCGCACAGAAAGGCCCTCGCCGGCCATGGGGCTCGAACCCGGACCTTCTTGCTGTGAGGCGACAGCGCTAACCACTACACCACCGTGCCGCCCAGAACAGATACAGACAGATATATATATAGCTGTAGCAGTGTACGGTGTTAAATTATTTGGAGGGAGGGTTGGTGACTAACATACAGGCTACAACAAACATGTCGGTTTCAAGATGGCGGCGTGGGGAAATACAACCGCTCATTTTCGATCGGAATCTCAGCAACTTTCATTTTAAAAAATAAATTTAAAAAAATCCATCATACGTCTTTAAACATGATCAGTAAGTATTCATAATAATAAAAAAAGCGTTCTTGGATGGCGGCACGGTGGTGTAGTGGTTAGCGCTGTCGCCTCACAGCAAGAAGGTCCGGGTTCGAGCCCCGTGGCCGGCGAGGGCCTTTCTGTGCGGAGTTTGCATGTTCTCCCCGTGTCCGCGTGGGTTTCCTCCGGGTGCTCCGGTTTCCCCCACAGTCCAAAGACATGCAGGTTAGGTTAACTGGTGACTCTAAATTGAGCGTAGGTGTGAATGTGAGTGTGAATGGTTGTCTGTGTCTGTGTGTCAGCCCTGTGATGACCTGGCGACTTGTCCAGGGTGTACCCCGCCTTTCGCCCGTAGTCAGCTGGGATAGGCTCCAGCTTGCCTGAGACCCTGTAGAAGGATAAAGCGGCTAGAGATAATGAGATGAGAATGAGTGTTCTTGGATCTTGTGCTAAATAACCGTAAACCATTGGAAGACATGGACATGTATACAAAATCCTGATAAGCCATGATGTAAAATACATGGAATTATACTTATTATGAATAAACTATCCTCTGGAATATTGATGTTTGAATGAAATGCTTTCATTACGAAAAATAAATAAAGACTCAGTCTCGTATCTAGCTTTGTCCCTTTAAAGATGAAAAAAACAGCACGCTAAGATCCAGCGAGAGATTATAATTACACACAAGGTGTTAAAGAACTGACCTGGTAAGAGTCTGGCCTCGAGTTTCTTGGTGGACACTGGAAGATATTTCTTGGCATCAGTCTGTGCGGGCATGCATTAAAAACAACGTAAAACAATTATTAGAAAATGTCAGATTAAAACAACAATTTAGCAGCCACACCCTTAGAATTACAGGTACCTGTACTTTTCACTGCAGTGGTACATCATGTCTTTTTTAAACCTGGAAATGTGTATGTGCTATGCTTTTAATGAACTTTCATACATTTTAATAATTTTTTAAAAGGTTTATCAGTGGTCCTCAAGGACCTATTATGTATTTTAAATTCTTTTTAAGTCAAGGTATACTAGAGCAGCAGCTACAGTGATCGACACCTTTTGCAGATTTACCAATAAAAAACAATTTAATAAAAGGTGAATCAGTTACAACAGTTATAATTAGTTAATTTATCACCCAGAAGACCCCCCCACCCCCTCGCCCTTTGATCTTGTCATTTGATGATGCAGCTCGTTACCTGAGATGGAATTTTTTTTTCCTCGCACAATCAGCAATTTGATGAAAACCCGGACGTCATCATCGCAGGCAAGCATGGTGGAAAGATCATGGACATGTTTTTACTTATCAAATTCACCTATATTTCATGATGTCCTTGTCGAAACCTACTTTGTTTCTTATTCTTTCATTTGACACTCACCATTTTGTATCTAAATGCATGTTTGAAAAGTCATGTGAGGTGTCGATAATAATGATCACTTTCACTGGTGTCCACCATTATTGACACCCTGTGGAATTAAGTCACATTTACAACTGTTATGGATCGATCTTTGGGTAACACTGAAGTAGATGAAGTACCTTAAAAAAAAAAGTGTTGTGATTTATAATTTTTTTTCTGATTCATAATTTTTTTTTTGCAGTTTGTTGTAAATATCTACCACATATTACAATATCAGTAGACATTTTATAGTTTGGTTCAAGGAATGACATGCGACCTTTGACTTGGATTTTCATGCGGTTACAGTGTTAAATTGCCTGTTGATATTTATTGGTAAACTCCAAATTAATGCAAACAACAACAAATGATTAACAAAATGTCATCTACGGAAATACTTAGAAAGTGGAACAAAGATTTTCTGACACAGGTTCAACGTTATCAGTTCATTTGCTTACAAACATTAGAATTACTTCCTCATTTACAGTACGTAAGCACCGACATTTATATAAAAATATATATATATTTTGTACTAAATATAAGTTTATGTAAAACAAAATTTAAATAAAAACTATATATATATGTTTTGTTAACTTAATACCACATAGATTATTTCTTTAAATAAATAATCTGAAAAATGTCAATAATTGTGGAACGGTGTCGATAACTGTGGACAAAGGCGTTGATAATTGTGGAACGGTGTCATGTAATCCGATACGCTAAGTAATCAGGAATCAACTTATTTTTTCCCAGTGGAAGTTTGAGTAATTATTCATGCACAATTTACGTATTGAAAGTCTTTTCTACTTTTGCAACGGCCAAAAGATTAAGGTGTCGATAATCGTAGCTGCCGCTCTGGTCTATATTCACATTTCCTGGTGAAAAAAAGAAAGACATGCTTAAAAAAAAAAAAAGTTAGAAAACATGTACGGTTGGTGGTACCACCTAAGAGTTTATTACTTTTATTTACAATGCAGTTTGTTTGTTGATAAATACACTACCGTTCAAAAGTTTGGGGTCACTTTGAAATGTCCTTATTTTTGAAAGAAAAGCACTGCTCTTTTCAATGAAGATCACTTTAAACTAATCAGAAATCCACTCTATACATTGCTAATGTGGTAAATGACTATTCTAGCTGCAAATGTCTGGTTTTTGGTGCAATATCTCCATAGGTGTATAGAGGCCCATTTCCAGCAACTCTCACTCCAGTGTTCTAATGGTACAATGTGTTTGCTCATTGCCTCAGAAGGCTAATGGATGATTAGAAAACCCTTGTACAATCATGTTAGCACAGCTGAAAACAGTTGAGCTCTTTAGAGAAGCTATAAAACTGACCTTCCTTTGAGCAGATTGAGTTTCTGGAGCATCACATTTGTGGGGTCGATTAAATGCTCAAAGTGGCCAGAAATATGTCTTGACTATATTTTATATTCATTTTGCAACTTATGGTGGTAAATAAAAGTGTGACTTTTCATGGAAAACACAAAATTGTCTGGGTGACCCCAAACTTTTGAACGGTAGGGTACATAGGAAATAATTGCTAATAAAACAGACCATCAATAACAAATTAACCTCAAGCAATATATTTTCTTCTCACCTGAATTGGGGAAAGATAGGATGTAAATGTTGGCTTTGGAGGTTTTGGAGAAAACATATTGACACAGGTGTTGATGTCCAAAGCAGAGCAGCTGATGTATTTTTAGCAAGATAAACTTTGGTGATGGAGAATTATGAAGGATAATATGATCAGCACCATTGCATTTCCCTGCTTAGTTCCTACTTTGGGCTAATGATGTAATGGGATTACATTACATCACATCACATCCATCCTCCCAGGATACAAGAGGAACATCATTCATTCATTCATTCATTCATTTAAATAAATAGCAGCAGCAACAACGACGAAAAAGTAACTCCACAGTGGTGATGTCCTTGTGCAGATCTGTTAATTAGTGAGCTGGTTTTAAGACCTCAGACTTCTTTTCTTCAACTGATATCAGCACAACTGAGTCGGAAATTTAACCAAACGCCTCGTTATTCATCTAAATATCTCCGAATAGGATTACATATCAAGTCTTACGTCATGCTAACTTGACCAGTTTGCTAGCTAGGCTAAGTTAGCTGTCAAACTTCACACAGCTACAAACTTTTCGCCTTCCAGCTCCTCAGGTGAATATTTGGCAAATTGTCGGTCATGTTCGCCTTCTTATTCTTCTCGTCTTTCAGCAGAGACCCAGTGGAACACTACTCCAGCTCTCCATCTTGTTGCTCGGTCCCCCGTCGCTGCTGAATGAAGAGTTTATGTTTGTAAGCGCTCGGGTTCGGCGGCCAGTGTCGCAGCCATGTTTACAAAAAAAAAAGCAGAGATAGGAGTGCGCGAGCGTGCCGCTGGTAAAGAGACAGGCGTGAAGGCGGGGTTTAAGCAAATGAGCTTCCTGTGGATTGGATGGTAGAGTTCGGAGGCGGGGTCGTTCTGGATGCGGAAATCAGTTCCTGATACAGGGAATGAATGGACTTCAGGTGTGTCCGAGATGTAAAATGCAACCTGCTGTGTTTGTGAAAACACTGAATTATGTCCGAATTAAATTAAATTAAAGACACAAGGCTGTCTTCTGAAGTACTTTCATGTGGCTGACTTTGACTAAAGCAGCACACATACGGTACATGTGTCCATCACTGTCCTACATTTCCCATAATCCTGTGCGTCGGTCAGCCTGTAAACAAAAAAGAGCAGCGGAAAACAAGGAGCTAGGACTCAGTTCCTAAGTTATTTGTAATTAGTTTTACTTAAAAAATATTTCCAGCGATAAATAGCTGGTTTATTAAAATATTCGCTCTTTTTTTCCTCTCAGTGATAACTCCATCTGTCCTCATACTGGACATGTTACTGACACATCTCGGTAACCTGGCAACGTGGTGACGTAGCTGCCATGGAATCCCACTCTAAACTTGACCTGCTGTACAAGTCATACAGTATATCATAATAATACATATCTCATAATTATGACTTTATATCTCGCATTTATGACTTATTGTCATAAGAATGACTTACTGTTTCATAAAAACGAGAACATTTTCTCAAAATTATGACATTCATTATGATGAGATAGCAAGTCATTATTATGAGAAACCTTCTCATATTTCATTATTATGAGATAGCAAGTCATAATTATGGGATACTACATCATAATTATGAGATAGTAAGTCATAATTATGCAGACGCGCAGCTTGTGAACAGGCAAGGCAGGCAACTGCTTGGGGCCCCCTGGCCCAGGGGCCCCCCAAGAGTCAGGGCCCGAGGGTTTATTTATTTTGTTTTTTATTGTTTTTATTGTTCTTTACCATTGTATTTTTACATTTAGAATTTAAAAAACTTTGGTTTCATACATTTTTTGTTGGTGTTAGATTATTTATAACATATTGGTGATGAACACTGGTCAGAAGGGCCCCCTGGAAATTTTTGCTTGGGGCCACAACAGACTCTAGAATCGCCTCTGTAATTATGAGAAACTTTCTCATATTTCATTATTATGAGACAAGTCATAATTATGAGATAGTATGTCATGATTATTAGATACTAAGTCATAATTATGAGATAGTAAGTTATTATGATGAGATACTAAGTCATAACTATGAGAAACCTTCTCCATCCATCCATCCATTATCTGTAGCCGCTTATCCTATTCTACAGGGTCACAAGCAAGCTGGAGCCTATCCCAGCTGACTATAGATGAGAGGCGGGGTACACCCTGGACAAGTCACCAGATCATCGCAGGGCTGACACAGAGACAAACAACCATTCACACCTACGGTTAATTTGGAGCCACCAATTAGCCTAGCCTGCATGTCTTTGGGGGAAACCAGAGCACCCAGAGGAAACCCACACAGGCATGGGGAGAACATGCAAACTCCACGGAGAAAGGCCCTCGCCGGCCGCTGGGCTTGAACCCAGGACCTTCTTTGCTGTGAGGTGACAGTGCTAACCACTACACCACCGTGCCGCCCAAGAAGCCTTCTCATTATTTCATTATGAGAAGGCTTCTCAGGCGGCACCTGGGTGCATTTTCTGAACCCCACAGTTGTCAGTACAAAGCAGAAATTGCCCTTTCATGCAGGTATTCTAGATGTACAACACCAGCCAGTTAACCAGATAACCTAATCATCCACATCCTTCTAGACAAGTAAACAAACATACAAAAACCTACTGTCTTTATCCTTGTACAAGCAGACAGTATCACATCGCTAACGAACACCATGTTGACTAGACAGGACTGAAGAGTGTGTATTGATGAGAGATATTCTTTTTTACCTATAAAACATTAACATCTATGGGTTGCAGGTTAATGCTGATGCTGGAGTGCTAAAGGACCTCAAAATAAAAACATGATAGATATATTCATCTCATCTCATCTCATTATCTCTAGCCGCTTTATCCTTCTACAGGGTCGCAGGCAAGCTGGAGCCTATCCCAGCTGACTACGGGCGAAAGGCGGGGTACACCCTGGACAAGTCGCCAGGTCATCACAGGGCTGACACATAGACACAGACAACCATTCACACTCACATTCACACCTATGGTCAATTTAGAGTCACCAGTTAACCTAACCTGCATGTCTTTGGACTGTGGGGGAAACCGGAGCACCCGGAGGAAACCCACGCGGACACGGGGAGAACATGCAAACTCCGCACAGAAAGGCCCTCGCCGGCCCCGGGGCTCGAACCCAGGACCTTCTTGCTGTGAGGCGACAGCGCTAACCACTACACCACCGTGCCGCCCTGATAGATATATTATGGTATGAAATTAAGGCAGGCCTAATTCCATATCTGCATGGCATTTCTTCGATTGAAAAATGGTTAGTGTCACATGATTTCAATAAAGTTATCTCTTATGACTATGACACCTGGGTGGAGGGGTTCACCTCATCAAAGAATGTCAATTAACTTTAGATGCCCTCTCCTTTCTGAGTTATGTTGTGAAGCATGGTCTGAACATCCTGCATGGCCAGAAAACCAACTTTAATTAAACCTAGGTGAGCCTAAATATCTTCTGAATGTTCTTAATTTGTGTGTGTGTGTACTTCTTAAAACTGTTTTGAGACTGTCAGCTACTAACAGTCTTAACCTCTCTCTACTTCGAGCTGTCCAAGATCTCAGACGAAGTGTGAAATCAGATTTCACAACCCTGTGTTTCACCATGTTGGCTGATCCTAAGCCCTGTCTCATTCACATTAGTAGGTACTAAAACAATGGCACTATCTAGAACAGGTCACAGTAAGATCAATAGCTATTAATTTGGCATAGCATGTCTTTTATTTTGCCATTATCCCCTTGTTGAAGTAAATTATCTTGTTTACCTTCAACCTGAAACCTTTTCTGATCTCTAAAACTGATATGTTATTTTGTAATTGGCTTAACTCTGATTTCAGCCTTCAACTCCTTCTTCTGAAGCTGGACCTACAAAGTGACAGTAACCGAGTGTGGGCTTCGCTTTAGGTTGGTCAAGCAGTATATCTTCTACCTTCACCAAACAATATAACAGACAAGTAAAAGATTGTGGAGTCCTGCACTGAGCCAGACCATCTAGCGTCCAAAATTGTGAGTAGACACAGATGTCCACAAATCATCAGCAAAATTCAGCTCCATGTGTTTTATTACACTAAAGAAGATGTGAATAAATAAATCGTGTTTTTATTGCCATGTATGTCCATACCTTAAATATTTCTGTGATTGTTTATTGTGTTGTCCATGAAGCTGTAAACTGGAGAATAAATTACACTTTTTGGCAGCTGATTTCTCGAAGAGCTGCTTACAGACTCCTTTATGATCAGATTATGCTGTATGTATAGCATAAATTATGGTAACAATGTACTTGTTGTAAAAGGAGATCCACTGTTATGAGCCAGAAAATCCAGAGTTTGATTACAGTAAAGTTTGTGATTTGTGTTGAAATCCTCAGGTGGATTAATGGTGAAGACCTTTATTTATGCACCAGCACTCTCTGGTGGAGCACAAGGTTCTTGCCGAGTGTTTGGCATCTTTATTTGTGCAGAAATCTTGTATATAAATAAAAAAAATAATAGATCTTATTATCGAATGTCTTGCAAAAGTATTCATCCACCTTGGTGTTTGTCCTGTTTTGTCACATTACAAGCTGGAATTGAAATGGATTTTGGAGGGTTAGCACCATTTGACTGACACAACATGCCTACCACTTTAAAGGTGCACACTGTTGTTTTATTGTGACACAAATCTCATCTCATTATCTGTAGCTGCTTTATCCTGTTCTACAGGGTTGCAGGCAAGCTGGAGCCTATCCCAGCTGACTACGGGCGAAAGGCGGGGTACACCCTGGACAAGTCGCCAGGTCATCACAGGGCTGACACAGACAACCATTCACACTCACATTCACACCTACGGTCAATTTAGAAGTGACACAAATCATTAAGATGAAAAACACAGAACTCTGGAGTGTGCATAGGTATTCACCCCCTTTTGTGTGAAACCCCTAAATAAGAGCTGGTCCAACCAATTCACTTCATAAGTCACATAATTAGTAGATTAACATCCACCTGTGTGCAATCAAAGTGTCACATGATCTGTCACATGATGTCTGTATAAATCAACCTGTTCTGGAAGGACCCTGATTCTGTAACATTACTAAGCAAGCAACATGAAAACCAAGGAGCCTCCAAACAGGTCAGAGACAAAGTTGTGGAGAAGTATAGATCAGGGTTGGGCTATAAAACAATATCCCAAACTTTGAATATCCCAGGGAGCACCATTAAATCCATTATAGCAAAATGGAAAGAATATGGCACCACTACAAACCTGACAAGAGAAGGCCGCTCACCAAAACTAACAGACCGGGCAAGGAGGGCATTAATCAGAGATGCAACAAAGACGTCAAAGATAACACTGAAGGAGCTGCAAAGATCCACAGCGGAGTTGGGGGTATCTGACCATAGGACCATGTTAAGCCATACACTCCACAGAGTGGGGCTTTATGGAAGAGTGGCCAGAAAAAAAGCCACTGCTGAAAGAAAACATGTTTGGAGTTTGCCCAACAGCACGTAGCAGACTCCCCAAACACATGTAAGAAAATTCTCAGGTCAAATGAGACTAAAATTGATCTTTTTGGCCATCATGGGAAACACCATGTGTGGCGCAAACCCAACACTTCCTATCACCCTGAGAACACCATTCCTACAGTGAAGCATGGTAGTGGCAGCATCATGCTGTGGGGATGTTTTTCATCTGCAGGGACAGAAAAGCTGGTCAGGACTGAAGGAAAGATGGATGACACTAAATACAGGGCAATTCTGGAGGAAAACCTGTTTGAGTCGGCCAGAGGTCTGAGAATGGGATGAAGGTTCACATTCCAGCAGGACAATAACCCTAAACATACTGCTAAAGCTATGCTGGAGTGGTTTAAAGGGAAACATTTAAATGTCTTGGAATGGCCTAATCAAAGCCCAGACCTCAATCCAACAGATAATCTGTGGCATAACTTGAAGATTGCTGTACACCAACGCAACCCATCTAACTTGAAGGAGTTGGAGCAGTTTTGCCTTGAGCAATGGGCAAAAATCCCAGTGGCTAGATGTGCTAAGCTAATAGAGACATACCCCAAGAGACTTGCAGCTGTAATTGCAGCAAAAGGTGGCTCTACAAAGTATTGACTTTTGGGGGATGAATACCTATGCACACTCCAGATTTCTTTTTTTTTTTATCTTAATTATTTTTTGTGTCACAATAAAACAGCAATTTTCACCTTTAAAGTTGTAGGCATGTTGTGTAAATTAAATGGTGCTAACCCTCCAAAAAGTCCATTTTAATTCTGGCTTGTCAAACAGGAAAAACACCAAGGGGGATGAATACTTTTGCAAGACACTGTATGTAAATATATAAATCTTATTTCTTAATATAACACCGCAGCAGTTCTTCACAAGTCAAAATTCTGTAACTCTGATGCATCAGTATATCTATTTGAGTTCAAACATGTGGCCTAACTTACATATAACGCTCTTCCTCCAACACCACAACATTCATTCATTCATTCATTATCTCTAGCCGCTTTATCCTTCTACAGGGTCGCAGGCAAGCTGGAGCCTATCCCAGCTGACTACGGGCGAAAGGCGGGGTACACCCTGGACAAGTCGCCAGGTCATCACAGGGCTGACACATAGACACAGACAACCATTCACACTCACATTCACGCCTACGGTCAATTTAGAGCCACCAGTTAACCTAACCTGCATGTCTTTGGACTGTGGGGGAAACCGGAGCACCCGGAGGAAACCCACGCGGACACGGGGAGAACATGCAAACTCCACACAGAAAGGCCCTCGCCGGCCCCGGGGCTCGAACCCAGGACCTTCTTGCTATGAGGCGACAGCGCTAACCACTACACCACCGTGCCGCCACACCACAACATAATGTACATTATTATTTTACAGTTTTTATCACACATTATACAACTTGTATGGTGATTTGTTTTCATAATATTTATAACCTTGCTCTCGCACCTCAGTTCCTATCAGGAGTGTCTTCTCCTTGTTGGGTTCCGCAGAGCGAAGAGCAAATAAATACCAAACAAATTAGGAATAACAGACATTAATGGAGATTATTTTCAAAGTAAGCTAAATGTAATTATAAATTTTATAGCATTATGTTTGCACTTCCATAGCCTGAGATCCTGCATATAAAATATTAGTAATATGATCCTTATATAAAAATATGACATTGTATTTATTATATACAGTTGAGGCCAAGCATTTCCATACACCAGGCTCAATACATTTTATGTTGCCATACATTTCCTGTGTTAAGTCAAATAGGCATCTATTATTTCCATAAGAGGACATTTTAAAACAATAGCTAAGCGATGGATTCATTTTAGTTTTTATTTACTATATCAGATTTTTAGTAGGTCAAGACTAAAAATGGCATAAAAACTAAGAATCTGCAGACACTTTGTTAGACTTTGGTGCCATTGCCTTTTAAAGCTATACTGCCTTTCAGGTTTTTCAGGTTTTGGTCATAAAAAGAATTTTCCCCGACACCCAATTATTTTTGTTTAGTGGACCGAAAGCGACTGAATTCGAATCACAGACTTCCAATTTTATTAGTTTTTTTAAAAAATAGAAACAATTAATGAATTTAGGACCACATGGCCATAAATTCTCCGCTATTTTTTCCTGCTTCACCATGACCCAATTCAAGATACTACGTCATGCATCGGCGGCACGGTGGTGTAGTGGTTAGCGCTGTCGCCTCACAGCAAGAAGGTCCTGGGTTCGAGCCCCGGGGCCGGCGAGGGCCTTTCTGTGTGGAGTTTGCATGTTCTCCCCGTGTCCGCGTGGGTTTCCTCCGGGTGCTCCGGTTTCCCCCACAGTCCAAAGACATGCAGGTTAGGTTAACTGGTGACTCTAAATTGACCGTAGGTGTGAATGTGAGTGTGAATGGTTGTCTGTGTCTATGTGTCAGCCCTGTGATGACCTGGCGACTTGTCCAGGGTGTACCCCGCCTTTCGCCCGTAGTCAGCTGGGATAGGCTCCAGCTTGCCTGCGACCCTGTAGAAGGATAAAGTGGCTAGAGATGATGAGATGAGATGAGATGAGATGAGATGAGACGTCATGCATCATGCAGTGGGCTTTCCCTGTTCACATAAGGCATTGTGGGATACAAATTTGAAACAGGAGAGAAAAATGGAGGACATGACTGTGTGAATGAAACGAGAAAGACCAACTACAGTAACAGAAAGCGAGAAGAAAAGATGTTATGTTGTGAAGGAAAGGAAACGCAGGACCAAACTAATAAATATCGGGGGTCAGCGAGCACCTCGGTGTGATCAGCTGTTCGTTTAGCGACAGAATGATGGAACTGTCAGTGCACGGTCAAAGGTAAACCTGTAGATGGCAGTAATGGATGTCAGCTGCCATAAAACTCAAAAGAAGAAGAAGAAGAAGAAAAAGGTAAACCTGCGCATGTGCACATGGACTTCCTCGGTCTGCTTGACTGCGCAAAGCAAGCGATTTCATGCACATTATTTGCTCAGGAATCCCCTCAAATTAAATAACTTCCCAGCCACAGAATGGCCTGATATTTTATGAGATATTACAGAAATAAACATATATCACAATGACCAAATTTCAGAGGGAACTTCAAAAACTTCTCAACATTCTTTGCTGGAATTTTTTTGTTCATTCCTTCTTATAGAACTGAAGAAACTCAGTCATATGGGCCTCTACACCAAGGAGAACAACTTTATTTTTCACACGTACACTTAAGCACAGTGAAATTCCTCTCTGCATTGAACCCATCTGAAGCCGTGAACACTCACATGCACACACAAGTGAGCAATGAGCACACACACACATACCCAGAGCAGTGGGCAGCTATACTACAGCACTCGGGGAGCAGTTGGGGGTTAGGTGCCTTATTCAAGGGCACTTCAGCCCAAGCTGCCCTATGTTAAGCTAACAGCATGTCTTTGAACTGTGGAGGAACATTTGACTGATCCCAGCCTCTGTCTGGCTCACATTAGAACTCACAAATAAGATGAAATTATTTTAAAATGCATAGCATTTGGCTTGAGAGAAAGTGAAGGACATGAGACTGCGCTGGTTTGGACACATATACAGAAGTGAGGACTTCATTAAGACCATCTATGAGAAGCCAGCTGAAGGAACAAGGAGCAAAGGAAGACAGCAGAAAAGGTGGAGAGACTGTGTGAGTGATGATATGAAGGAGAAGATACTGCAGGAGAGAGATGCACTGGACAGAAAGAAATGGAGGAAGATAATTCATGTCGCTGACCCCTCCACATGAAGGAAAACAGCATGAAGAAGAAGAAGTATAGCATTTGGCTTATGTTGCTGTCAGTAACGGATATTATGATATCAGCTTTCAGTTCCTTTTCTGAAAAAAATTGATGTACAGCAACATGGCAACAGGGTAAATTACTGTAAACATTTCCAGTCATTTTTTTATAATGCACTGTAGTGTGACAGAAAATCCAGATTTTCATTAAACTGAAGTTTGTGATTATGGATTAAAGGTGAATAACTTTATTGAAACACTAGCACTCACTGGAGAACAACAATGATCTTGTGCTGAAAACTTGCCTCGTGTTGCTTTCCAGTGACTCGGGAAGCTTTTGCTTTACAGACTCTCACTAACATGCTAACAACTAATATATAAATTGTTTATATTGTTACTGTACATGTGTTTAATCTGGATCAATAAAAAGAGATTCCAAGATGAAGTTGGGTAATTATTAAAGATGATGATGATGAAGAAGAAGAAGATGGTGATGGTGATGAAGATGAAGATTCTGATGAAGACGAAGAAGATGAAAAGATGATTATGGTGATGATGAAGATTAACATTGTATTGGCTTTAAAAAAAAAAGTCAAAGCCATAAATTTTTACCCAAATTCAGATTCATTAAAAGTGAACCATTTTGTCCATTTGAAATGATCAGGATAGATGATGTGACAGTGTTGGGAGAGGTTAAATGAGCAAAACCAACCACAATACTGAACAGTAACACATTTTAAACATCCACTCTTTATTATCAACTTTATTATTGATAAAGTTTATTATTTATTATTGATTATAAGTATAATCAAGCTTCAGCAGTTAAACCAGAACACTTACTGAGAAACATATTTTACTGAGCAGTTTAAACGAATAGAGCGGCTAAACTTTGTGCTCAGTTAGCATGCATTGCATTTGCATGCTTCTTCTGCTGTATGAATGAATTCAGTATGCCCTTATTGAAGAAGAAAAAGAAGTGGGTATGGAGCTGGATGAGTCACGCAATAGTTTTAAAGCTATGACATTGTAACAACTCATTAACTCATGGGAGACAGAGGAAGTGGAAGCAGGCTACAGAATAGGTGTGTTCTTTTTATTTTGGCACTTTTCAGTGACTTATAATAGCACATAAACACACTATTGAGGTATTTCACTCACGTGACCAAGTCATGTGATGCTGCCATTTTGGACGGCACGGCTCGAATCAGTTTGAATGCGAGGAAGGCGACAAACGAAAAACATAAAAGAAAAAGGAGCGAGATGCAGAAAACACCTTCACTATCCAGCGACGTAGGGCATTTACAGGGCGAGCAGAGGGAGAGGTATTTGCAAAAATTGAGGTTAGCAGGCTTAGAGAACGACGTTTACCTGCTTCCACCAGGATTGTTCACTGACGTACGGAAGTACATGAAGCCCTCGTCTTTACCTGACTTCGACCCACATGATCTGTATACCTATGTCGTTAAAAACCCATCGCCATACACAGGTATTGATCTGAAAGCGTATACGAGTTTGGATACCTACAAATATTTTGTGTCAGGCTGGGTAACATGCCTACATCAGCGGGTCGTCCCTGGAGCCGGTGGTCGCCATCTTATTACAGCTAAGGTTTGTTCACATTTTCATTTACTTTCGGTCCTCAGGATAAACAAAATGTTATTAAATGTCATTGAAATAACTTCTTAGTCTGTTGAGACATGGCCCGTTATAAATTTGCTGTTACCAGGCAATGACTAAGAACTGTATTATTAGGGTCGGTGTAGTTGTAGCAGTGTATTAGCAACTAGCTGTTAGCACTAGCTAATGTCAACAACATCATAGCTGGTATGTTACTGTAGCAATGTTTACGTTCAGTCATTTGGATGACTGTTAAAACCTTTCAGTCTCAAGTTTTTCCTTTACTGGATTTACTAGTTTACTTGAGCTAGCGCGCTCGGGCAAGCCGGGAGCTAGCGCGCGCTAGCCAGCCTGCCGGCCAGGAGCTAGCGCGCGCTAGCCAGCCTGCCAGCCGGCCAGCCGGCACACGCTAGCTCAGTAAACTAGTAAATCCAGTAAAGGAAAAACTTGAGACTGAAAGGTTTTAACAGTCATCCAAATGACTGAACGTAAACATTGCTACAGTAACATACTAGCTACTGTTGTTGACATTAGCTAGCTTGACGTTCAAAATGACGGACACCGGGGCGTCACGTGACCCTGTGACGTCAGGTGAAATACCTCAATACACACACGCTGTTAGGACTGGGGACTGTTTTGGCCTCTAGAGGCCGCTGTTATTGCTTTATCTTGTCATGTTTGTTTTGGCCTCTAGAGGCCACCACTGTTTTCTGTGTTTTGTGTTTGTTTTGACAGCCTTTGTTTTCATGTGCTTTTGCCTCACCTGAGGCCTCATGTACAAAGACCTGCGTGGATTTCCCACTAAATATGTGCGCACGTCAAAATCGGGAAATTTGCGTACGACCAAAAAAATCCGGATGTATCAATCAGTGCGTACGAAGGTTTCCACGCACTCTCCTGTTGTACATCCCAATCAACGTGGAATTCGACGCACATGCACGAGCCCCGTTCCCCGCCCCGTCTCCTCCCTCAATTATTCCACACTGAATATGTTAATTAGTATAAATAGACCTGCAGTAAGGCCTGCGTTAGGTAAAAGACATGGCAACTTTTACTAACGCGTTAATGTTAATTAAATGTTAGAAATCTCGCGTTAATCAAATTAACATTTAACATTTATTATTAACATTTATTCGCGTTAATCCCTGCCTTTAGCACAGTGTAATAGAATTCACATACATCACTTAATTGTTCTGTCACCTCCAATTAAAGTGATGTTCAAAGTGTATGCTATGAGACATGCAACAGTCACTGATTGTATGCCACTGAATGTGAATGTAGCCTATACCAAGATA
Organism: Neoarius graeffei; assembly: GCF_027579695.1. Taxonomy (NCBI): domain Eukaryota; kingdom Metazoa; phylum Chordata; class Actinopteri; order Siluriformes; family Ariidae; genus Neoarius; species Neoarius graeffei. The sequence goes on from NC_083595.1 coordinate 29,980,479, forward strand.
ACAGTATGATTCGCATCGTCCGCAGTGCCTGCGCCACAATGAGTGTCTATTTGAGTTACATGGGTTTTGAAAACAAAAAAACACCTTTAGTGCTCTAATGTGTACATTTTTTCAGGGACACCCTGTATTTGAGGAAATGTCTTCCTCTCTTAGTAGGCCCAATATTCCTAGCCACATGTAACCAGAAATAAAACGTGCACATCTTTTCCACAATAGGATTTTAATGACAAATGTATTCTAGCAGGGTGCCAGGGAACAACAGGAGGCCCCCAGTCCATCCCACCCGAGCAGGAAGAGGACCCCCAGCTGAGCGGATCCAGCGTCACTGTCACCTGCCCCCCTTCTCCACCGCCTGCCCCTGTCGCCGGGTCCACAGGCCGGGTGCTGACGCGCGCGGTCCTTGAGTCGCAGGGGGAAATTTTAAAGGGGATAGAGGCGATTAACGACAACCTCGAGGGAATCCGCGAGGAATTGAAGGAACTGAATAACACATTAAAAGAATATCTTAAAAAATGAATGGTGTCCCGTGTCCCGTCTGTCCTTACCTTTTCACATTGTGGCTACTAAGCACTGCCGGGTTTGTATGCCATGTCGCTGTGGCACCTCGTTGTGAGGCCCAGGGTCTGGGTCCTCCGGCAGGTCTCGCTCCATTATTGGCATGCCGTGCCGCTGCGCCACATTGTGTAACACGCCACACACCGCGGTTGTGTCTGATTTGTACGCACTTGGAAATCGTTTCATATATTGATCTTGGTAATTATGTGATAAGGCTACCCCACGCAACATCAACTAATAATATTTCAGTCTGACACCTCGCGGCAAATGCGCGAGGAAGATCTGTTAAGCTAGCTGCAATGCATGGTCCTGCATGTGCATTCTTTAATTTAATTAATTAACCAATAGTCAATGGGAATAATATCGAAATGATATTGCTGGGGTTTCTCATTTCCCATAATTACAATATGGAAGGGATGGTTGATTGATCTGTTGGCATTTACCCAACAGTCTCGCATTATGTGTCTCAACAATGTCTATGACTGACATACATTTCAATTCACGCATCCTGATGTTCCGATGCATTTTTGGATGCCTCTTATCGCCATGTCATGACTCTTGATCGAGTAGGCCTAAATGTAGTTGCGTTGCTCTGCCTCTAAGTGTCGCCAAGTACCAAGATGCACCAGAAATGTGCGTACGCCAGCCATGAGGTTTGCGTAGAGTACCGCACTTTTCCACGCCAAGTCAATCTTTGTACATACGAATGTTTGCGCAGAAAGTGATGTACGTAGCTTTTTTGTGCGTACGCAAGCTTTGTACATGAGGCCCCTGTTCCTTATTTCCTGCCCTGCCTAGTTCTAATTGCCCTGTGTATAAATACTTCCTCAGTTTGGTCCCTAGTCACGGAGTCTTTGTGCTGTTATCACCTGAGATCTCTGTTCCAAGTGCCTTGCCTTTGTGGTCTTTTGTACTTTGTTTTCTTGTGGACATTTTGGACTTTGTGTTTACCATTTTGGGATCTTCTGAGCATTTGGATTTTTGCCTTTTCTTTTCTTATCTTTGGCTTTTTGTTTTGACTTTGAACTTTTGGATTTATTTTTCTCGTATATCTTCTGAGCGTTTGGATTATACTTTTGTTTTTGCCTGGGATTTTGTATATTGTAAATAAACTGTTTTTTCTACTCTACTTTCGCCTCACTCCTTTGCGCTTGAGTCATTCCCCTGGTGGCCTAGTGGGGGTTTGCTGGATCACTACACCAGCGACCCGGGTTCGATCCCCAGCAAAACCCTAACACGCGCGACAGGGTGTCACAGCTCTCTTTCTCGTTCCTGGCTGTCAGAAAGACACACAGAGACACAGGTTAATAGACAGCCAATAATTCAACACAGGTACAACTTATCATATGTTACCTGCTGGTTCAACCTGCCTTCTCGCCATTCACAGCTGACGCTTGATCACACCCTGGCTTCCACATACCCCCATCTCCTGACTCAGGCCAGGGAGCCATCTGGCCTGCAGCTGACCCCCCCAGTGGGAGAGGTAATCTGCCACCACCATCTGTGCCCCTGGCCTGTGGACCACCTCGAATTTAAAGGACTGAAAGGCCAGATACCAATGAGTGATCTGTGTGTTGGCATCTTTCATGTGGTGGAGCCACTGGAGCGGGGCATGGTTGAAACAGAAGGTGAATGGGCATCCTAGCAGGTAGTGGTGGAGAGTGAGGACTGCCCACTTGATGGCCAGACACTCCTTTTCTATCATGCTGTACTTTGATGCTCGCATGGAGAGCTTGCGGCTGATGTACAGCACCAGACACTCCTCCCCCTCCACCACCTGGGACAAAATGGCCCCCAGCTTTCTGTCCAATGCATCGGTCTGTAAAACAAAAGAGAGAGAAAAGCCAGGAGAATGCAACAGCAGGCCCCCACACAAAATCACCTTTACCTGAACAAAAGCCCGTTTGCACAGCTCTGTCCACTGGACCAGATCTGGCACCCCCTTTTTAGTGAGGTCATTCAGCGGGCTGGTGACATCTGAAAAGTCAGGCACAAACCACCTATAATAGCCAGCCAGCCCCAGGAACTGCCTCATCCCCTTTTTGGTCTTAGGTCTTGGGCAGGCCGCAAATGCTGCAGTTTTATCAATTTGGGGATGCACCTGCCCATGACCCAAGTAGAAGCCTGGATACCATACTTCCACCTGTCCAATTGCACACTTCTGTGAGCCCACATGCCTCAGCAACCTCAGGACCACACTAAGATGCTGTAAATGCCACTCCCAATCATTACTATAAATGATTGTCATCTAAGTAGGCTGCTGCATATGTATTGTGGGGAAGGAGAATTTGGTCCATGAGACACTAAAACATCTCTGGAGCCCCAAACAACCCATAAAGAAGAGTGACAAATTGGTGTAAGCCAAACAGAGTGGGAAAGGCCACTTTCTCGTGGGATAATGGAGTCAAGGGGATCTGCCAATATCCCTTTGTTAAATCCAGTTTCGAGTAAAAGCAAGCTGGGCCTCACCGATCAAGAAGGTCGTCAATGCGAGGCATCGGATATGCGTTAAATTAAAAGGATAGTTCGGGATTTTTGACATGAATCTGTATGGCATCCCCATCAATAGTGTCGTGCAAACACACTGACTTACCCCTGACAGCATCCTGTGAGTCCAGTTCTTGTCCAGTTTTGGTCCAGACGAAAGTAGTCCGGCAAGTTTGTTGGGGTCACGAAAGTAAAACGTTTTTCGTCTCAAAACAGTATGTGTTCAAAAGAATGATATATTTGCATCACAAAACCGTTGCCAAATAAAAAGTCAGACTTCGAAATCGCTTGGCACTATTTTCTCTCCCTCGGTATCACTGCGCGCTGCCGCCAGGTGACAGCCACGGCTGTTTCATTCATTGTTTTAGTGATGGGAATTTCGGCTCTTTTTCGGGAGCCGGCTCTTTTGGCTCTTCTTACTATAAGGAGCCGGCTCTTTCGGCTCCCAAACGGCTCCTGAGATTTTATTTTTGATTTAATTGCTGCAATTAACTAGTTAATTAATTTCATTATTATTTATATTTTATCAATAGGATGTTTTCCATTTTATTTTTTAGTTTTTGTAGCCATTGTAAAGCTTTGTAAAGTATAGCAGTGTAACAATGTTCTAGCTATAGAAATGAAACTTACTTACCAATTAATAAATTATTTTCTCACAAACATAATGCAAAACTGTGTTATATTACCAATATAAAATACACAGAAGACATCAACTGTTTATCCTTTATGGCTTTATTTCACACTCGACCTTGAACAAAATGCCACAAAATAAATTATGAAGTATAAATCAGGCCTAAGAAACTATGAAGCAAAGTTGGAAATTATTTTAACAAACACAGAACAATGTGCAACAAAATATGTGGCACCTTGAGCGCATGTAAAAAGAGAAAAAAGTGCCGCACTCTGCTCCACCAGTAACGAGAAGCCGCTGGAACAGCAAATATGCTCCTGTTATAATGACTGCTGTCTCGTTGTATACCGCAGATTAATCTGGCCATGCCAAGGCGGTTGCCGACCGAACCTGTCAATTTATGAGCGACAATTTATATCATGAGCTTTAGGAATTCACGGCAACAAAACAATGATCATGGTTGTCAAATAGACAATCATCCTTCAGCTGAGCTGAACTCTGTCTCTCTCTCTCTCTCTCTCTCTCTCTCTGAGGCACCTAAGGACAAAAAACTAATTTGGCTCCCCAACTCGGCTCCCACCGAACAGCCGGCTCCCGTCATTCACTTCAAAGAGCCGGCTCTTTGAACCGGATCGTTCGCGACCGACACATCACTACATTGTTTACTGCTAGCAAAGTTAGCGACAACATGTCTGACTACGACGGTGAAATGTGTGCGGAGATTCAGCCACATCTTTGTTGCTACAGCCTGGATAGTCGCAAGTGCGCACCATTTTCACAAATATATTATTGCATAGGTTATAGAAGGTGATAAATTTGTCGCTGTTCTTGCTCTCAAATTAGCTTGTTAGCGCCGCTGATCTGAACTCCTAATCACTGCCAAACAATGGGAAAGGTGTTGATTCCTGCGCAGATCTCAACATGACAGCGCGCAGTGATACCGAGGGAGAGAAAATAGTGCCAAGCGATTTCGAGGTCTGACTTTTTATTTGGCAGTGGTTTTGTGATGCAAATATATCACTCTTTTGAACACATACTGTTTTGAGACGAAAAACGTTTTACTTTCGTGACCCCAACAAACTTGCCGGACTACTTTCGTCTGGACCAAAACTGGACAAGAACTGGACTCACAGGATGCTGTCAGGGGTAAGTCAGTGTGTTTGCACGACACTATTGATGGGGATGCCATACAGATTCATGTCAAAAATCCCTAACTATCCCTTTAAGACACCGCTTTGACTTTTCTATTGTCCACACAGAACTGGACCGACCCGTCAGTCTTGGAAACCGAGACCACCGGGCTGCTCCAGTCACTGTGCGACTCCTCAATTACTCCCATCTTAAGCATAGCCTGGAGTTCATCCCAAACCACATTTTTCTTGTGCTCAGGGAGCCAATATGGGTGGCTGCGCACCAGCACCCCTGGGGGAGCCTCAATGTGGTGTTCTATGAGGTTAGTGTGACCAGGGAGGGGTGAGAACACATTGGATAATTTATCCTGCAACCTAATCACCTGTGCTCTCTGGGGCGGTGAGAGGTGGTCTCCACAAGGGACCAGGGTGAATTGGGACACACTTTTTAGACTTATCTTTGGTCCCAGCTCCACTCTCTTTGGAACTATCGTTGCCAGAGCCACAAGAACCTCCTCTTTCCAGAGCTTCAGGAGACTGAGGTGATAAATTTGATGTGTCACCCCTATCTGGCCATTTGACCAATTTGAGTCGACCTCCCCAATTCGCCACGTGACCTCAAAGGGCCCTTGCCACTTGGCGAGCAGTTTTTAACTTGAGTTGGGCAGTAAAATGAGGACTTTTCCCGGTGCAATTTCCCTTAACTGTGCCCCTCTGTTGTACAGTCAAGCTTGACATTCTTGGGCCTGTAGCAAATTCTCCTGGGTTATGTGACTCAGTGCGTGGAGTTTTGCTCTCAGGTCAAGAACGTATTGAATTTCATTTTTGCTTTGAGAAGGCCCCTCCTCTCAGTTTTCTCTAATGATGTCTAAGACTCCACAGGGCTTGCGCCCATACAGCAATTCAAACGGGGAAAACCCAATGGGAGCTTGTGGGACCTCGCACACTGCAAGCAACAGAGGGTCGAGCCAACTGTCCCAGTTTTAAGCATCCCATGAACGAACTTAAGAATCATGTTTTAAGTGTTTGGTTAAATCGTTCGACCAGCCCATCCATTTGCGGATGATAAACACTAGTACAAATACAGTTCGCACAGTGTGCAGGACATAAAAGTAGTGCCTTGATCAGTCGAGATTTGTTTCGGAATCCTGACTCAGGAGATCATGTGGAAGAGTGCCTCCACAACACTATGTGCTGAGATATTGCGGAGGGGCACTGCTTCCGGATATCACATTGCATAATCCACTATGACTAATGCAAAGCGATACCCATGTGCAGATTGATCTCATGGCCCGATGAGATCCATGCCAATTCTTTTGAAGGGGATCTCCATCAACAGCAGTAGGTGCAATGGCGCTTTTGGTGTGGCCGATGGATTTACCAGCTGGCATTCGTGACATGCCGCACACCATCTGCAGACATCTGCGCGAATCCCTGGCCAATAGAAATGGGCCATCAGATGATTTAGTATTTTATCCTGACCCAAGTGCCCAGCCATAGGATTATGATGAGCCACATGGAACAAAAATTCCCTATGACTCTTTGGGACCAACAACTCTGTCATCTTTTCTTTACTTTGAGTGTCCTGCATCACTCGATACAGCCTATCCTTAATAATACAAACGTATGAGAAGGAAAGCATAACGTTAGGATGGAGGATTTGGCCATCAATTACTTCCACTTTGTCAAAAGAATGTCTCAGAGACTTGTCACACATCTGCTCCAATGGGAAGTCCCTTAAGGGATTCCCCAGAGAGGGAGGAGGGCTCTCCCCACTCTCTGTGTCATCATGACGTGGTGCTGATGTGGACGGCCTTGGGACTGCCTCCCCAGAAAAAGTTGCAGAGGGATTCCCCCATGATGTGGTACTGTAAGACCCACCCACTACTATCTGTTTCAATAAGGTTTCAAACCCTGGCCAATCAGTTCCCAGGATCAGCGGGTGAGTGAGGCTTGGACTAACTGCCACCTCCACTCTATGTTTTTCTCCCCAGAAGTGAATAGTAGTGGGCATTATTGGATATATTTGTGTATATCACCATGCACACACTTAGCATTCACCCAACATGCATTTCCCAGTGCCCCGCATTGAGCCAGGCTTTGATGTATGGAGGTCTGATTACACCGCAAATCCACCAAAGCCTGATGTGTACCCCCTTGAACACTCACAACTATCCTGTATGCCCCCACTCGATTGGGGAAGCCTGTGGTGCATTAAAGATTCGAATCAGTAGCCCCGCCTCCTTGCAGAAGCACTGGTTCCCCACCTTTCCTCTGTGCCTACAGACCTGCCCAGGCTCGCTCTCAGTTCTGGTGGGCATGGATGAGTTCACCTATGGAGAGAGAGGGGGTTAACCCTTTGGTGACTGACCCCTTGAAAATGGTTCCTCCAGGAACGATGACGTTTCAGTTGTCAAGACAACGGAAAAACTAAAATACAAAAACAGAAAGATATGTCACAATGCTCTTGTGCACAAAACAAAATGCTCTTGTATTTGTATTTGTATTTTAGTTTTTCCGTAGTCTTGACAACTGAAACGTCATGGTTCCTGGAGGAACCATTTTCAAGGCGTCAGTCACCAAAGGGTTAATGGTGGCACAAACACAAAAGGAGAAGGGAGAGTAGAAAAATGAGGACAGACACGAGTGCAGGGAGCATGTTTAGGGGAAACTGGCCCCTGTTTCCATGGGGCTGGAGTAGGGGAGGGATGAGGAGAGGGATGGGGAGAAGGAGAAAACACTCTCGAACAGCTTGAGGAAGGCATCAGGGTCATCCTGCGACCCCGTCTTAACCAGCTGGACAGGCACGCTGGCCACAGGGACAATGGCTGGAGCACCAGTGGACTGAATCCAGCTCCAAATCACCCACCAGTCTTCCGCTCGGACTTCGAGCAGACCTAGAAGCACATGCCCTGATCTACTGACAGCGCGACGAAGGCATGCTGCTGGTGCTGGAGGTCATTGGCGAGCATTTGGAGGAGCTCTTTGACTGGTTTGGACTCCATGGCGGCGTTCATTCCTCAGTCCTGGGTTTCGACACCAGTGTAACAACTCTTTAACTCATGGGAAACAGAGGAACTGGCTTCAGAACAGGTGTGTTCTTTTTATTTTGGCACTTTTCAGTGACTTATAATGACACATAAATGCACTATACACACACGCGACAGGGTGTCACAGCTGTCTCTCTCGTTCCTGGCTGTCTGAAAGACACACAGAGACACAGGTAAATAGACAGCCAGTAATTCGTCACTGGTGCACCTCATCACCTCATCACATGCTACCTGCTGGTTCAACCTTCTTCCTCGCCATTCAGAGCCGACACTTGACCACGCCACCGCTGCCACAAACATGAATATTTGATTTCAAACATGTGGCCGAACTTACATTACAAGCATTTAGCAAATGCTCTTATCCAGAGCAATGTACAATGAGCACACGCACATATCCAAGGCCTGGAGAGCAGTTGGGGTGAGCTGCCTTGCTCAAGGGCACTTCAGCCATGGATTTTCCTGCTGGTACAGGGACTTGAATCAGTGACCCTTTGTGCACAAGGCTGCTTCTCTAACCTTTAGGCCATAGCTGCCCCTTACATACGTATGACAAAATAAGAACCTTATTACAACACTACAGTATTATTTTAATCAGTTATATTATTTGTGAAATGTAATGTATTATATCAGTAAGAGTGGTTTCATAGTCGCATCTCATCTAAGCACAAAATCACACACAGCAGTGCTGAATAAAATGTTCAGTAACAAATGCATCAATCTACATAAACTTATTTTTCAGAATAAAGCTTTATGAGAATTTTTTTCAATTGTATTAGAAGGATTTTCATCAATTATTGTGTGTGTGTGTGTGTGTGTGTGTGTGTGTGTGTGTGTGTGTGTGTGTGTGTGTGAGAGAGAGACAGAGAGATTCCTTTGCTTAACCAAGTCAGTAACATCAATAAAACAACTTCATAAAACAACTATACAGTAATATAATATTTTATATAATTTATGCCTATTTGACAAACCATATTTGACGGATTTAATAATAAAAGTAGCCATTGCATTTTATAACACATTCCAACTAGAGACGTAACTGAATATGAAACATTATTCACAATAAACAGAAAACAATGAATCCTTGTTCATAAGTGAGTCTTGATCTGAATCACCTCGGTGTGATGGAGCAGTCAGAGGTGGAGCTCGTAGGACAAAGAAGGACTACATTCATACACATCACGAACATACCATGAACACCAAGCCAGGATGCACTAGTTTAAACTGAGCTGAAAGTACCCTGGGCAGGTAGAGACTAAAATAACTGTCCAAGCAAGATTTAAAAAAAAAAAACAGTCTCACACACACAGCGCTCGAAACTAACGGTGTCCCGACGTCCCGGGGACCATAAAAAATGTCATCGGGACACAAAATTATCATATCTGGGACAATCCCGGGACAATGGAAAAAAATAGATCTAGAAAAAAAGTTCTACATTAATATTATTTACAAAGCCGTAACACATACGTAGACATTCACCTAATTTGTCAATTTTAATTTTAAAACGTTAACAGCGAAAAATACATTAGTAGCTACACTTTCGATGCACCTGCATCCGTAGGCTACAGAGCAGCGCATTCTGTTCTAGAATCTTCGGCCGGAGTCCGCATTATATGGACTTGGAATGGAATTGCTACCGCACACGCTGCGCCGACTCTTGCCAGAACAAAAATGCTTAAGTGGTTGAAGCGGACCGACCGCGGGGAAGAAACTGAAAGCCCAGACATAACGTCTCCGGGACCTTCAGGATCCAAAGTGTCATCGCCTGGTCTGCAGGCAACGCTAGCAACTGAATGAACTTAATGAACACTGTTAGACACGTTATAAAATACAACAGGAATGATGCGGATGATATTGACGGAAGATACCGTTCAACAGAATAAGTGAGTTTTCTTGGTGTCTTTCTAGTTCAGAAAGTTTAGTCAGTCAGCAGCACAACTAGGCTCGGACCTGGCACTATGCTGATGTTGCTAACATTTGCACCCACGTTTCGGCAGCGAAAGTTCATAAAAATGGATAACGGTAATGGATAACGGAAAGTTCATAAAAATGGATAACGGAAAGTTCATAAAAATGGGTAACGGAAAGTTCATAAAAATGGATAACGGTCTCATCTCATCTCATCTCATTATCTCTAGCCGCTTTATCCTGTTCTACAGGGTCGCAGGCAAGCTGGAGCCTATCCCAGCTGACTACGGGCGAAAGGCGGGGTACACCCTGGACAAGTCGCCAGGTCATCACAGGGCTATGGATAACGGTAATGGTGAAAATTATAAGTTGGCCTTATAAGTGCCAACAGATATTCAAGGTATAAGTAGATGAAATGAACATAAAAGGGGTCTTATTTTCAACTAAAGTGTACTGCAGATGTAGGGAGTTGAAACATTTTCTGAATGAGCTAGTTGGCCCCTTTAAATAAACGGGTAACTATTCATACAGTGAGATCGCCAAAGTTTAATAAACTGAAAATGCAATAACTGTAATTTTGAAGTAGATGATGTATAGGACATGTGTCGCTTGTGTCTTGTGACTTATTGTAAAAATGATATAAAGGGTTCAAAATCGCATAGTTACAAATATAATAGTAACTTCATATGATAATATTAACCACTGCTTATTTCAGAGAGGAAAAAACTGGGGACACTATTGCTTCCATTCGGGACAATACAACACAGAATTCGGGACCACTGGGGGACACAAAGAAAAAAAGTTAATTTCGAGCCCTGCACACACAGATCTTTAGTTGAGACCAGTAATGAACTTGTGTGATGTAGCTGAGGCTGAGGAACTGTTGGAGCCAGAATGCACACATCATGCTCTCTCTGCTTTGGTTTCTCCAGTGTTTCAGTGTTTCCAGGTGCAAAAAATCTGGTTTAGGTCATGACTACTGAGGTTACAGGGGCGATTTCTCAGAGACAACAAGGGAAGCCGAGCTTCTCCTAAAATTCTCTCACCAAACTGCAGCATCTATGATGTTGAATTCTCATTAAAACAATAACTTGCATAACATACAGTAATATATGCCCAAGATTGTATTTACGTTCATAACTATCCTGTAACTTATTTGAGTGATGTCTGATGAACTTGCAGTTCGCTACGAGAATCACCTTTGCTGCCAGGCTGTAACCAGCGTTGCCAGATACTGCTGACGTTTTCCAGCCAAAATATGTTCAAAACCCGCAAAAATGCACTTAAAACAGCCCAATCTGTCAACACGCTGTAACCTTTCTTATTTCAATGGGCTCTATGCGCTGGCAGCCGGGTATCCGTTGCAGTCTATGAGAGGGCTCTGAACAGCCAATTTCGGCTAGTTGTTATTGGTTAAAATCGACAAAATCGTCACTTCCAGGGAAGCCGGGCTTCTCTGGGACTAAACGAGACAGTGGGAGGGACAAGAAGCCGGGCTGATGAAGGATTATTGGAGGTAGTGAGGAGGGCGGGCTCTGTACTTCGGCGTCGGCGAGGAACATGGAAGTATGATCAGTGAGTCCCTAGCGGATGTCGAGAAAGTGTAGTCGTGTGCCAAAGTGCTGTCCGAATTTCTTTTCATATAAACGGTTCTTCTCATTGATGTCTCTGTACATTACTCTGTAAATAAATGTAAATATTACTCGTTGTGCTCCGTTAACTTTCATCCATTCTATCATTTTGATCATTCGTGAATTCACTCGTTTATTTCATTTGTAGTTCAATCTGGTTGTAGGCTAGCTTGAGCCTTATTGGGATCTGCAGTGCTAGCTGCTAACAGAAATTGGTGAAGTCTCTGGAAAGCACAACCAGCTGGTATGACAGGGTCATAGAGCATTTTCTGGAAAAGGAGCGGAGGGCAGAATTTGTGCATAAATAGTGTGCATCATATAATGTTCATGAATCTGAAGTGTGTATATTGTTCAGTAATGTTAAGAGAATGGTGCACTGCAAAAAGTAAAATCTAACCAAGATTAAATATCTTAAATCAAGACAAAATATGCTTGTTATTTGTCTGCCAAGATAATTCTCCTTTCCAGGCAGGTTTTGTGTAAGAGTATTTCACTTACTTTAAGCATTTTTTCCCTCAATTATCTTAATAAGGTATTATAACTTGTTACTGAGATTTTATTACTGGTTATGAGTAAGTTCTGTCTTAAAATGAGAATTACCATAATTTCATCGGTGTTATATTAACCATGACAAGTTTGTCAAAGTCAGAATTTCTTATTTCAAGCATCTTATCCTTTCTTTTAATCTCTTAACACAAAACAGATAACTAAATTAAATGAATTGTTGTATTGTCAATCTGGCAACAAAAATAGGCTACAAAATGGATTGGTTTGTTGTTTTGATTTTGACTTATTTGGCGGTCTCAGTTGGTATAAACACTTACTTAAACAGAGCACACCAATATGCCCAGATGAAATAGTCAAACTGTTGGTTGGGGGACAAAGTATCTAGCATGTTAAAAAGAGTAGTACAACTTTACTTGTTTTTAGTATAAATACACTAGTTTTAAGACATCTGTGGGGTTTCTAAAGCTAGATATATTTACTTGTTTTTTAAAAATCTTGTCAAGTCAAATTTTCTTGTTCTGTTGACAGATAATTTTGCTTATTTTAAGTAAAATATTCCTAATTTTATTACTTTTTTTTCTTGTTTTTGTAAGCCAGGTTTTTGCAGTGTGGGCTCTGTGTTATAGGTTATACCTGGGTATAATATTCAAGGTTCTGTGTGTTGCATAGCCTACCTGGTTATGAATTTCCAGACTGTGTTGCAGAAGATGTTCAAGGATGTGTTGCACAGCTGGGTGTTGTGTTAAAGACTCTGTGTTGCATATCAGGGTATGATTGTTCAAGGCTCTTCGTTGAATAGCCAGTGATTTTTGGAAGTTTGATATTTTTGATTAAGGATATGAGGCACTAGCCTGGCAAGCCAGACTATAACATGAAATGTACAAGCAAAAATACTTTCTGCCACTAGGTAGGGTTGTCTAGTTCACTATGCTAATGGGGCACACCTTTCTATGCTTTGATATCCGGCCTACAGGTTTTACGATGAATACGTAAAATGGGCTTCCCCTGTTTTAAAAAACAGCAGCCGCCACTGTGAGGTTATCATGAGAACAGATTCACAGAAAGTGGACTGGAAAGAGATCAGGTTATCCATTATTTTACTGCTTATCCATCAGGGCCACAGGGGAAGTCAGAGCCAATCCCAGCTGACCTCAGGCAAGAGGTGGGGTACACCCTGGGCAGGTCACCAGTCACCAATGTTTAGCGGGGCTAAAACAGAAACAAATAACCATTCAAACTCACATCTATTGACAATTTAGGGCAGCCAGTTGACCAAATCTGCATGGCTTTAGACTGTAGGAGGAAATTACAGCACCCAGAGGAACCCACAAAGGCAAAGGGAGAACCTGCAAACTCCACACAGAAAGGCCCCAGTCAGCCACTTGATTCAAACCCAGAACCTTTTTGCTGTGAGGCCACAGTGCTATCCACTGCACCACCGAGATATATATATAATCTCCTTCTCACCCCCGGCGGGGGGGGGGGGGGGGGGGGGGGTATCCATGTCATCCTCAAGCTCGGGTCCTCTACCAGAGGCCTGGGAGTTTGAGGGTTCTGCGCAGTATCTTCGATGTTCCTAGTACTGCGCTCTTCTGGACTGAGGCTTCAGATGTTGTTCCTGGGATTTGCTGGAGCCACTCTCCCAGTTTGGGGGTTACTGCCCCAAGTGCCCCCACTACCATGGGGACCACGCAACCCTTGACCTTCCACATCTGTTCCAGCTGCTCTTTCAACCCTTGATACTTCTCAAGTTTCTCATGTTCCTTCTTCCTGATGTTGGCGTCAGCTGGGATCGCCACATCTATCACCACCACCCTCTTCTGCTCTTTGTCCACCACCACTATGTCCGGTTGGTTAGCCAGGATCTGTTTGTCAGTCTGGAAGCTGAAGTCCCACAGAACCTTGGCCCTGTTGTTCTCAGCCACCTTCTGTGGTATGGCCCATTGGGACTTGGGTACTTCTATTCCATACTGGTTGCAGATGTTCCTGTATACTATCCCAGCCACTTGGTTGTGCCTCTCCATGTACGCTGATCCAGCTAGCATCTTACACCCTGCTACTATGTGCTGGACTGTTTCAGGGGCTTCTTTGCACAGTCTGCATCTTGGGTCTGATCTACTCTGGTAGATCCTGGCCTCTATGGCTCTTGTGCTTATGGCCTGTTCTTGTGCTGCCATGATTAGTGCCTCTGTGCTGTCTGTCAGTCCTGCATTATCCAGCCACTGGTAGGATTTCTTGATATCAGCCACTTCCTCCATCTGACGGTGGTACATGCCATGTAGGGTTTTGTCCCTCCAGGTTGTCTGTTCCTCCTCCTCCTCTGCGCTCTCATCAGGGTTCTGCTGCCTGAGACATTCACTTAGCAGTTCATCCTTTGGGGCCATCTTTCTGATGTATTCTCAGATTTTCGATGTTTCATCCTGGACCGTGGTCTTGACGCTCACTAGCCCTCGGCCTCCCGCTTTCCGCTTAGTGTATAGTCTCTGGGTGCTGGACTTGGGGTGGAACCCTCCATGCATGGTGAGGAGCTTTCTAGTCTTGATATCTGTGGCTTCTATCTCCTCCTTTGGCCAGTTTATGATACCAGCGGGGTATCTGATGACTGGTAGTGCGTACATGTTGATGGCTCGGACCTTGTTCTTACCATTCAGCTGACTTTTCAGGACCTGCCTTGCTCTCTGGAGGTATTTGGCTGTGGTTGGCTTCCTTGTGGCCTCTTCATGGTTTCCATTAGCCTGTGGGATGCCAAGGTACTTGTAGCTGTCTTGGATATCACCAAGGTCAATCCCCTCAGTCCGGATCATCTTGCCTCTCTTTGAGACCATCCGGCCACACTTGTCCAATCCGAATGACATCCCTATGTCATCGCTGTAGATCCGGGTGGTGTGGATCAACGAGTCTATTTCTCGCTCGTTCTTGGCATACAGCTTGATGTCATCCATGTAGAGCAGGTGGCTGATTGTTGCCCCACTATGGAATTGGTACCCGTAGCCGCTCTTCGTGATGATCCGACTGAGGGGGTTCAGGCCTATGCAGAACAGCAGTGGTGATAGTGCATCTCCTTGGTATATGCCACACTTGATGTTGACTTGGGCAATGGGTTTTGAGTTGGCCTCTAGGGTTGTCTTCCACATTTCCATTGAGTTCTGGATGAAGGTCCTTAGGTTCCTGTTGATCTTATACAGTTCCAGACATTCCAGTATCCATGTGTGTGATATTGAGTCGTAGGCTTTCTTGTAGTCAATCCAGGCAGTGCACAGGTTGGTCTGTCTCTTCTTACAGTCTCGGGCGACTGTTCTATCAACCAGTAGCTGGTGCTTGGCTCCTCTGGTGTTACTGCCAATCCCTTTCTGTGCCTCGCTCATGTATTGAGCCACATGCTTACTCATTTTTGCCGCAATGATGCCTGACAGGGCCTTCCATGTTGTGCAGAGACAGGTAATTGGCCGGTAGTTGGATGGGATGGGTCCCTTCTGGGGGTCCTTCATGATTAGGACTGTCCTGCCTTGGGTTAGCCATTCTGGGTGGGTCTCATCCCTCAGCAGCTGGTTCATCTGCTAGGCGTTCATGGAGTGCAGTTAGCTTCTTCAGCCAGTACCTATGGATCATATCGGGGCCTGGTGCTGTCCAGCTCTTCATCTTTGACATGAGATGGTTACTGGTTCTTGTTCTGGGAGGTTGCTGTGGTCAGCTCTTAGGTCCACTAACCATTGGGCATTGGTGTTGTGTGATGCCTTTCTTTCCCATATGTCTTTCCAGTATTTTTCCACCTCAGCTCTTGGTGGGTCTGACCGGTTGTTGTTCCCCTGCCACTGAGAGTACACCTTGGCTGGTTCAGTGGAGAACAGCTTGTTTATTCTTCTGGCCTCTCCCTCCTTGGTGTATCTCTTCAACCGGGTGGCCAGAGCTGTTAGTTACTGTTTGGCAGTTTCGAGTGCCTCTGGTATGGAGAGTGAGTTGTACTTCCTGGGTGCCCCTTTATTCACCATGTTCCCTTTCTGTAGTTCAGCTAGCTGGCTAACTTCTCTCCGTGCTGCCTTTATCTTGGCCTCTAATCGTCTCTTCCATGGTGGGTACTGTTTGTTATGTCCCGAGCCCACCTTGTGTCCAAGCATCTCCATGATTACTGTTGCTGTACTGTGTATCAGCTTGTTGGTCTCAGTGATGGTTCTTGTGGAGATTGTCTTCAGAGCAGCATTCACATCTACTAGTAGATCTTCTGAAGGTACTTGGCAACTCAGCTTCAGTATTCGTCGGGGGCTCCAGGTTTCCAGTTGGGTCACGATCTTCCTTCTCAGGTCAGCAGCTCTTGTGTTGAGGCTGTTAGCTGTTGGGGCCTGGTACCCAATCTCTGGTTGTGGGGATGATGATGACATCTCCCCGCTGACCTGTCTTCCTGGCTCCCCCTTGCCGTAGCATCGTTGTTGTATTTCATTAATCTCTTGTTGTGATAGTAGATTTCGATTACGGATGTTGGAACACTGGGCTAATAGCTGTTTCTTTGTTAGCCTTGATTGTGGGTTTCGAAGTATCCAATGGTCCCACATTCGCTGCATATATCCCCTCTCTCTGGGATTGCTTGTATAGTAGCATTCCAGCAATTCATCTACTTTTAATTCATCAGCAATTATCTACTTTTAGGACTTGTGTGAAAATCTGATGATGTTTTAGGTCATATTTATGCAGAAATATAGAAAATTCTAAAGGGTTCACAAACTTTCAAGAACCACTGTATATAGGCTGTATGTCTGAGCAGACCTGAGGCCCCTCATGTGATTACATGCAGCAATTCAGAAGTATTTTCAGAAGCTTCTCTATTGGCCCTTTTCCACTACCCTTTTTCAGCTCACTTCAGCTCGCTTCAGCTCACTTCAGCCCGACACGGCTCGCGTTTCGACTACCAAAAACCAGCACGACTCAGCTCGTTTCAGCCCTGCTTAGCCCCTAAAACTCGCACCGTTTTGGAGTGGGGCTGAAGCGAGCCAAGCCGTGCCGAGTGAGGTTGGGGGCATGAGCAGACACTCCCCTGTGCACTGATTGGTGAGGAGGAGTGTCCTCACATGCCCACACACGCCCCGCGAGCGCGCTGGGATCTGTAAACACCGCAAACCCGGAAGAAGAAGAATTACGAATTACGAGAATTTCTGAAGCCTTATGCGCCTCGCCTCATCTATACGCTCTTGCCAGTCAGTATCTGTTGGCGTTGTCGGTGACAACAAGCCACAGCACCAAGACCAGCAACATTAACGACTCCATGTCCTCCATGTTTATTGTTTACTATTCGGGTCGTGAGACTACCGCTTAAAAGCTCACTGAATCAGTGACATACAGAGCATCGTGGACGAGTTCGCGGAGCGCAAGGCTCGTTGTATGCCCTTCAAATAATGCGCGCAGTAGGCTATTGATGTTTTATTATGACCCATGTACAGTATGTCACCTAATGTTTTTTTGTTTCTGAGTTACATGTTCGTTTGAAGGACTTAATGTACAAAATAACATAGTTGCACCCCGTAGTGTTGAAATTGGTAAACACAGTGCATTCAGTGAGGTTTGCACCGCCCTCCTTTTATTTCTGACTCTTCCTGTCACCGTTGCAACCTCTGAGCGCTCATTCGTATGCCCTTCAAATAATGTGCGCAGTATAGGCTATTGATGTTTTATTATGAGCCATGTACAGTATCCTAATGTTTTTTGTTTCTGAGTTACATGTTCGTTTGAAGGACTTGATGTACTAAATAACATAGTTGCACCCGGTAGTGTTGAAATTGGTAAACACCGCAGTTGCGGACATTTTGTAGCCTAAAATGATGTTATGATAAGCTTTAATAAAGGGCCCGGTCATTTGCCCCGCCCCCGGCCCGGCTCTGACTTGTTCCGCCACTGTCACTGATGTCACTGTTTGCGCTGCTTAACGACATCACGTGACGTCCACCCACTTTCGTTAACTCCACCCAATGTGTCCACCCACTTCCAGCCAGCACGGTTCAGCGCGGTTGTAGTCGAAATGCAACTCCAACAGCCCCGCTCAGCCCGACTCAGCTCGACTCAGCACGGCACGGCTCAGCCGCGTTTGTAGTGGAAAAGCGGCATTTGTGTAACCTCACACCAGCAATTCATAACTCACCCTTAAATTCACTCATAATAAATGAAGGGACTCGAGTACTAGAGGCTTGAACTTCTTAGTTCTTATGCATTACAACATTAACGATGAATCAAAAATGATGCCTAGATTCCATACAAAAGGTCTAACATTAGAAATACCATCAGGACCATTTCATTTCGTCCAGCCATCCATTATCTGTAGCTGCATATCCTGTACAGGGTCGCAGGCAAGCTGGAGCCTGTCCCAGCTGACGATGGGCAAGAGGCGGGGTACACCCTGGACAAGTCTCCAGGTCATCACAGGGCTGACACATAGAGACAAACAACCATTCACACCTACAGTCAATTTAGAGCCACCAATTAGCCTAACCTGCATGTCTTTGGACTGTGGGGGAAACCAGAGCACCCGGAGGAAACCCACGCAGACAACATGCAAACACCACACAGAAAGGCCCTCATCGGCCACTGGGCTTGAACCAAGGACCTTCTTGCTGTGAGGTGACAGTGCTAACCACTAAACCACCGTGCCGCCCCCATTTCATTTTATTTCAATTTGAAATGAAAAGAAATGAAATGAAATGATGCATTTTTGTGTTCAGTTTAACTCAGACTTCAGCCTTCAGCTTCCTTTTTCAGAAGCTTGACCCACATACAGTAGTGATAGTAACCAAGTGTGGGCATCACTTTAGATTGGTCAAGTGACATATTTTCACCACACAAACAATATAAACTGTCATGATCCGCCCCGGATTTCCACTCCGGAGATTTATTATTTCCCAGCTCAGCACAATCTGGTTTCCGGGATGGGACTTCCATCTTGCCGGCATTCACTTCCTGGTCTGCTCTGCTGTGTATAAATAGGCCGTTCTCAGAAGGGGACTTTGCCAGGGCCATGTTGGAGAAAGGGCTGGAGGACTGGTCAGGAGATAGAGGATGGAAGTGATGATTTAGGAAGTGAGAGAGGAGTGTTTGAGTTTGGTGGATCCAATGCTCAACAGAGCGAGGTGTGGAAATTCTATTGAAATAAAAAAAGGAAAAAGCCAGATACTGTGGACTCTAGATCTGATTCAGAAAGGTATGAAAGGGAAAGTCATAAGGTTCTTATTAAGTTAATGCAGACGGATACCACTTTTAAAGAGTGGAATCCAATCCGACTCATGAAGGGTCAAAACAAGGAAATGGGAGAGATAAGGAGTGCAAAGATTTTGCAGAGTGGACAATTGTTAGTATTGTGTAATAATGCCGAGCAATATGAGAAAGCTTTAAAGGTACAAAAGATCAATGGAAAGTCTGTATAGTGTTCAAGGACTAATGATCAAGAGCTCACCAGAGGTGTCATTACAGGAATTCCAACTGATATAACTGTAGAAATGCTGAAAAAAAACATCAAGAAAGTTAAAGTGAATGCAATTAAGTGTCTTAAGACCAAGAGAAATGCTGGAATCTGTGATAGCCTGTCTGTAATGATTACATTTGAAGAGAAGGAACTACCGGATAAAAGTGTTTGTTGGATTCATGTGTTACCATGTTAAACTATACATCCCACCACCACTCCGATGTTATAAATGCCAAAGGTTTGGGCATGTAGCAGCTGTATGCAAGGGCAAGATGAGATGTAGCAAATGTGGTGGAGAACACGAGTATGAGAACTGTGACAAAGATTACAAATGATGCTGTAACTGCGGTGGTGAACACAGTGCAGCCTATCAAGGTTGCGAGTTTAGCAAGCGAGCTAAAGAGGTGCAGAAAGTTAAAGCTTCCCAAGGTATTAGCTATTCAGAAGCCGTAAAGAAAGTCCCTAGAATCTCACCGTTACTAAAACAAAATGAACGTAGAGAAGTCAATAATGACAAGTCCACTAATAACTGTGAGGGGTGTAATAAGTTGGAAAGGGATGGTCTAGCTATCAATAAGAGTGACTTTGTGCTCTTTATGGCAGAGATTATTAATTGTTCAGCTCAGACTCAGAGTCGAACGGAAAGAATAAAGATAATTGTGAGGTCGGCTGAAAAGTATCTGGGTTTCAAAGGATTACTCTGGGAGACAGTCAGAGATAATCTAAACACGGATAGTCAATCTTCTCAAGTTATGTCAAGTTATGATTAGTTTAATGCTGTTAATAATATTACAGTGGAATGCCAGAAGCTCGATTGCTAATGGTCAAGAGTTCAAGAAGTACATTGATAAATTAAAGGAAAAACCTAACATAATTTGTGTGCAGGAAACTTGGTTGAAGCCTGAATTAGATTTTATCATTAAGGGATGTACTGCAATTAGAAGGGATAGAGGAAATGGTAGAGGAGGAGGAGTTGCAACTTTTATCCAAAATGGAATCAGCTACAAAGTTCTTGGGGTCAACAAGAATCATGAGTCAACTGTGACTAAGGTATGGACTAAAAGAGGCCCAGTGAACTATTATAATCCCTGTGGGAAGCTAGATGAAAATATTCTGGAAAACATTTTAGAGCCAGTACAAGGTAATATGGTTTGGTGTGGAGATTTTAATTCACACCATTTGCTTTGGGGCAGTGATCACACAGACTCAAATGGTTATATAATTGAAGAGTTTCTTGATAGTAAATGTTTGGTATGCATTAATAATGGGGAGGGTACACGATACAATGGTATCAGCAACACAGAATCTGTCATTGATTTGACATTCTTATCCAGCAAGCTAGCAGGTACTAGTTCATGGAAGGTAGTAAAGAAAACTACAATTGGTAGTGATCATTATCCAGTATTAACTAAAATAGGATCAGAAGTGTGCTGTGAAAAGATCAAAAGAATACCAAGATGGAAAATGCAAACTGGGAAAACTTTCAAGTATTATGTGCATTAAGATGCCTTAAACTAAGGGAGGTGAAATAAATAGATGTTAATGAATTTAATAGTGTGTTGGTTGATGAAATAATAATGTCAGCTGAGGAATCTATACCTAAAGTTAAAGGAAATGGGAGAAGTAAGAATGTTCCATGGTGGAATAAGGACTGCAGTAAAGCAGTCAAGGCAAGAAATAAAGCTTTTAAGGATCTTAAAAAGTGTCATTCTCAACATGCTTTGATTGAATATGAGAGAGCTCAGGCAGCTGTTAGGAAAACAATTAAAGCAAGAAAGCGTACCTTTTGGAGGGAATACTGTAATAGTATAGGAAGGACTGTGAAGCTGTCTGATGTATGGGGTATGATAAGAAGAATGGGAGGGATTAGAAGGAATCATGAGTTACCAGTCTTGAATAGTGGAAACATAGTAGCCATTAATAATCGGGAAAAAGCTGAACTTTTAGCACAAACATTCAGGAAGGTGCACAGCTCCAAAAACATAACTAAAGAGGCTCGGGCAGTTAGAGGCAACATCTTAAGAAAGCACCCAACTGTCTTAATAAGGAAGGAAAGTTCAGAAAACCCATTGGGTCTGCCTCTTACTATGTTTGAGTTGAGGAAAGCCATATCTGCCAAACAGACTACTCCAGGGAAAGACATGGTATGCTACAAAATGTTAGTAAATATGACAGATGATACACGAAGGATAGTACTGAGGTTATTTAACAGCATATGGGATTCTGGGCATCTTCCATCAATGTGGAAGCATTCAATAATAGTTCCTGTACTTAGGCCAGGGAAAGAACCCTCTGATCCTGGTAGTTATAGGCCTATAGCGTTAACATCACAACTGGGCAAAGTTATGGAGAGGATAGTCACAGAAAGAATAACCTACCATATGGAAAGTAAAGGACTCTTCTCTCCCTATCAGAGTGCTTTCCGTAAAGGCCGTAACATGATGGATTCAGTCTTATGTTTAGAGTCTGACGTTAGGAAGGCTCAGACCAATAAGGAGATAGTAATAGCAGTATTCTTTGACATAGAAAAAGCCTATGACATGCTCTGGAAGGAGGGTCTGGTAATTAAGTTAGAGTCCATGGGAATAGGTGGTAAGGCATACAACTGAATTTTGAATTTTTTATTTGACAGGAAGATACAGGTAAAAGTAGGTACAGAGTATTCTGAAATATAAACAGTGGAGAGGGCGGCACGGTGGTGTAGTGGTTAGCGCTGTCACCTCACAGCAAGAAGATCCTGGGTTCGAGCCCCGTGGCCGGCGAGGGCCTTTCTGTGCGGAGTTTGCATGTTCTCCCCGTGTCCGCGTGGGTTTCCTCTGGGTGCTCTGGTTTCCCCCACAGTCCAAAGACATGCAGGTTAGGTTAACTGGTGACTCTAAATTGACCATAGGTGCGAGTGTGAATGGTTGTCTGTGTCTATGTGTCAGCCCTGTGATGACCTGGCGACTTGTCCAGGGTGTACCCCGCCTTTTGCCTGTAGTCAGCTGGGATAGGCTCCAGCTTGCCTGGGACCCTGTGGAACAGGATAAAGCGGCTAGAGATAATGAGATGAGATGAAATACAGTGGAGAATGGTACACCGCAAGGTAGTGTGTGTAGCCCATTATTGTTTAATATCATGATTAATGACATCTTTTTAAACATAGAGCAAGGTATAGGCAAATCCTTATATGCAGATGATGGAGCATTATGGGTCAGAGGACGTAATGTTTCACATGTCAAAACAAAAATGCAAGCAGCAATAATGAAAGTGGAAAAGTGGGCAAATGAATGGGGTTTTAGGCTATCAGTGTCAAAGACTCAAGTAATATGTTTTTCAAGAAGGCGCAAACTCACTCCTTTTTCTTTAAAACTTTATGAACATCCTCTTGAGCAAGTCAAAGCTATCCGATTTCTTGGGGTTTGGTTTGACAAAAAGTTAACATGGAAAGTGCATATGAGTAAGGTAGGAAACAAGTGTAAAAAGGTTATTAACATCCTTCGCTGTTTATCAGGACAGTCCTGGGGAGCCAGCAGAACAGCTTTGCTTAATGTATACTGGGCACTTATGAGGTCTGTCTTTGATTATGACTGCATAGCATATATGTCTTCAGCTGAATCTAACATAAAGGTCTTAGATGTACTGCAAGCTCAGGCTTTGAGGATCTGTAGTGGATCCTTTAAAACATCCCCTGTAACTGCAATGCAGGTGGAAATGGGTGAGATGCCACTAAGAATTAGAAGAATACAACTTATGTTAACATACTGGGTTAACCTTAGAGGGCAATATGCTGATCATCTAGCCAAAAATATTTTAAATGACTGTTGGGAGCATAACAAGTCCAACTTTAGAAGCTTTGGGTGGATAGGTGATGCTAAAGCAGAGAGTTTAGGGCTGCATCAGTTGCAGTACAGTCCTGTTGTACCTTTATCCTCTATTCAGCCATGGTTTTTCCCATTACCTTCTGTAGACCTGGGCATTCACTTAGAAATTAAAAAGAAACCAAAAGAGGTGACAGTAGAAACCATAGTGCAGAATTATTTAGAGTTACATTTTTCATGCCATACATTCATATTCACAGATGGATCTAAAGATCCAGAAAGAGAGTGTGCTGGTTCAGCAGTACACATTCCAGCAAATGATGTGAGCATTTTGAAAAGAATAGATGGCAACTTGTCTGGTTACACTACAGAGTTAGTAGCGATCTGGTTGGTCCTGGAATGGATAAAAGAAAACAAAATTCACAATACTGTCATCATCTCAGATAGTTATTCAGCTCTACAAAGCATACAGTCAGGTAGATCATTCAGGGGCGACCTCATCAATGAAGTATACAGTACATTATTCCATCTAGAAGCAGTAGGAATAGTAACTAATTTTCTTTGGGTACCAGCACATGCTGGTGTTGAGGGTAATGAGCAGGTGGACAAGTTAGCCAAACAAACACTCAAGCATAAAGAGGTAGATTTACTAATCCCTGTGAGTAAGGCGGAGGCTAAGGTCCTTATAAAGAATCATGCCAAATAAATCTGGCAGGAATACTGGGATGACAATGAAAAGGGCAGACATCTGTACAACATCCAAAAACAGGTGGACAAAGGAAGAATGGAAGGTAGAAGTAGGAAAGATGAGAGCATGATAACCCGTCTAAGAATTGGTCACACAGGGCTTAACGGTACACTAAAAATAATAGGTAAACATCACACAGGAAACTGTGATTATTGTAGCCAGCTGGAAACAGTAGAGCATGTTTTATTTCACTGCAAACAGTATGAGGAAGAAAGAAGAAACCTTTGTCAGTCATTAAGCACAGTGAAACACAGCAGTTTTAATCTACTGTACCTGGTATCTTGGGTAAGGCATCTAGCCATATATATCATTTTGTTCTCAGATTTCTCAAAGAAACTGGGCTAGCCCAGAGGATATAAGGTTTTTTGTTGTTGTTGTTGTTGTTTATTTAATCCAATATCTACCTGTTCCACACTCCAGCCCAGTTGGTGGCGGTAATGCTCCTTTAAGTTGGTTGCCAACCGCCATAAAACTCTAAAGAAGAAGAAGAAGAAGGGACTTTTCCAGAACATCTTGTCTGTTTCTCACGTCATCTCTGTGCCATTTTGCTTCCTGGATTTTTGCTCTCTGTTTTTGCCTTTTCTTTGCCACAGTTTTTGCACTCTCGTCTTGCCATTTTTTCATGTTTTTGTGCTACGTTTTTTGTTTACAGGTTTTTTTTTTGTCTGGACTATTTTTGCTATTTTTGTTTGTTTATTCTCTTGGACTTTAATTAAATCTTTTTTTATTCATTGGATTTTCTGGCTTGTGTTTCTGCTTTTGGATCCTACTCACATCTCATCAGCCATAACAGTATGTTTTGGCCAACATGGATCCAGCAGAACTGAACCATCTGAAAACGGCTATGCAGCAGCAAGGAGCCCTCCTCGGGACCCACCAACAGGAACTCAGGCAGATCACCCAGAACCTGCCCACCCTGTCCGACTCACTCAACCTC
This sequence comes from Neoarius graeffei, assembly GCF_027579695.1. Classification (NCBI taxonomy): domain Eukaryota; kingdom Metazoa; phylum Chordata; class Actinopteri; order Siluriformes; family Ariidae; genus Neoarius; species Neoarius graeffei. The sequence goes on from NC_083595.1 coordinate 30,005,298, forward strand.
CTAGCCACACAACTCCAGCACTCCCAAGCCGTGCCTATCCCTGCCCAGCCGTCTCTTTCTTCACCTCCCGCCACCGCCGCTCTCCACGAACCAAGACTCTCTTCGCCTCAGCCCTACAGTGGAGAACCAGGTACCTGCAGATCTTTTATGTCACAGTGCTCACTGATCTTGGAGCTTCAACCTCTGGCTTTCCCCACAGAACGCTCCCGGGTAGCCTATACCATCACACTCCTCACCGGCAAGGCCAGGGAATGGGGGATGGTGGTCTGGGACATCGACACGCCCTGTTGTTCCAGCTTCAAGGAATTCTCTGAGGAAATGAGGTGAACATTCGACTGCTCTCTGTCCGGCCGGGAGGCAGCAAGAGAGCTCATGGAGCTGCGGCAGGGGTCCCGATCTACCTCAGATTATGCCATCGAGTTCCGGACATTGGCAGCATCATGCGGTTGGAACGGGAGTGCTCTGGTCGATGCGTTCCTACATGGCTTATCTGATGCCATCAAGGATGAATTCGTCTTGCGGGAACTGCCGTTGAACCTCTCCAGCCTGATTGACCTTGCCAATCGTATTGATGCGCGGGTTCAACAACTGAGGAGAGAGAGGAGCCGCCTCAACTTCAACCCCTCTCCACCACCTGCCTCGTCCGTCAAACCCATGCAGGTAGATCGGCACTGGCGGCTCGTTAATAGGGGCGATTTGGGCGACGCACTCCCAAACAGGGAGGGAGATTTTTTTTTTATCTACTCCTACTACCACGGCAACAGTAATGTCATTGTCCAATCAGGCTAAGGTCGCACTTGGTGTAGCCACGCCCTTTTGGGGCGATTTCTGTCAGGTTCAGATTTGCCCCAAAATCTCCCATTGACAGTAATGGTACGTACGTTTTTTTTCGAAAATCATGCTCCCAAAGCATTTTCTATTAGGTTTTATGTGCTCACACAAGCAGCGTGCTTACATTATACGTCATACGCCTGTTGCGCGGGAAATGTGTGAACATTCTGTGAACAAGATGGCGAGTGTTGAGTGCAACAATATGATAGCGTCTCTGAAAGAAGTTCCCTTTAGTCATCGTACCAATGAGGAGAAAACGGCAATCAAACAGCTAGGACCTCCTAGACCTGTTAGGACTAGGACTGTTTTGGCCTCTAGAGGCCGCTGTTATTTCCTTTTCATGTCGTGTTTATTTTGGCCTCTAGAGGCCGCCACTGTTCCTGTGTCTTGTGTTTGTGTTAATTGCCTAATTATCTTCACCTGTGTCCTTAATTAGTTTGTCTATTTATACCCCTGAGTTCAGTCCTCTTGTCACGGAGTCTTTGTGCTGTTATGTTTATCTCCAGTTTCCTTTGTACTGTGTTTTTTGATCTTCTTAGCTTTTGTATTTTTGCACTTTGCTTTTCTTTTGGATTTTACTCTTTGGTTTTTTTTTTGTCTTTTGTTTTGCCCTGTATATAGTGTATATAGTTTAAATAAACCTTTTGATTCTTTTTCTACTTCCGCCTCACGCCTCTGCATTTGAGTCATCCCCCTGGTGGCCTAGTGGGGGTTTGCTGGATTATCACACCAACGAACCAGGTTCGAATCCCAGCAAAACCCTAACAGAAAGACTCCGTCATGACCGACTCAGCAGAGGCTGCTTCAACTGTCTACCCGGCCAACCTTCAGGGAATTATGGCAGCTTTGACACGCTTCGGAGCGACCATGGACGCTCATGGACGTACGCTCACCAGCCAACGTGAGGCCCTCGCTCGCCACGAGGAACTGCTTCAGCAAATTGGGAAAACCCTGGCACAGCTGACATCTCTGCCTGCATCTCCTGCTCCTGATCCAGTTCCTGCTCCTGATCCAGCTCCCACTCCTGCTCCAGTGCCTCCTGCAATGCTGCCTTCTTCACCTCGCGAACCCAGCCTTCCTGCACCACAGAGGTATGACGGCAAGCACAGTGAGTGCCGAGAGTTCCTTACTCAGTGTCAACTCACCTTTGAGCTTCAGCCTACCACCTACACTACGGATCGCCGCAAGATTGCCTTTGTGATCACCTTATTAGCTGGTAAGGCGCGAGCCTGGGCTACTGCTATCTGGCAAAGACAGGGACCTGAGTGCTTTGATTTCCAGCTGTTTTCTGAAGAGATGCTTCGGGTCTTCGATCAGGCAGACATCAGTACCGACGCAGCCCGAAAGCTCATGTCCATCCGGCAAGGAGGAAGCGTCGCAGATTACGCCATCTCGTTCCGAACACTCGCAGCAGTAAGTGGATGGAACGAGACTGCCCTGGTGTCAGCCTTCCACCATGGTCTGTCTGACCCCATCAAGGACGGTCTGGCCTCTATTGGATGCCCAAGTGACCTCGAAACCCTCATCTCACATGCTATTCGTCTGGACAACAGGATGAGAGAACGCCACCAAGCCTTGAGCCCCCCCAGCCTCCCTACCTCTACCTGGAGACCGTCTACCTCCTTCAGTGACTGTCCAGAACCCATGCAAGTGGGTCGTACTCGCCTCTCCGCATCTGAGAGGGAGCGCAGAAGGAGGGACAAGTGCTGCATCTACTGTGGCAAGCCTGGTCACTTCCGAGCATCATGTCCCGAACTCTTGGGAAAAGGACCGCCCCGTCCAGCCGAGGGAGGGTTGTGACGGGGCCTACCCTCTCTCCCGGACTCCCTGGCCAAGGAATCTACATCCCGGTCTCCATCTCCTGGGGTGAGTCTGTCCACTCTTGTCAAGCTTTGATAGACTCAGGGGCGGCTGGGAACTTTATGGATATTCACTTCGCCCAAAGCATCAATATTCCGACTGCACCTCTTGAAGTCCCACTGTCTGTGTCTGCCCTCGATGGCCAAGCGTTAGGTGATGGAAGAGTCACCCAAGTTACTTCTCCAGTTTTCCTCCAGTCTCAAGGTCACAAGGAAGAAATATCCCTGCACCTGATTCCTTCACCTGAGTTCCCAGTTATTCTAGGCCTTCCTTGGCTTACTCGCCACAACCCTCGCATAGACTGGGTAACAAGCCAGGTTGTGGAATGGGGCCCTGCATGCCATGCCTCTTGTCTGCTCTCTAGCTCTCCTGTGTCTCCTGCCGAGCCCCCTGATCTCACCGAGTTATCTCAAGTTCCCACAGAGTACTGGGATCTCAAGGAGGTATTCAGCAAGAGCAGGGCCGCCGTTCTTCCTCCGCACCGGGCCTACGACTGTGCCATCGACTTGCTCCCTGGGACTACCCCTCCTCGTGGCAGACTGTTTTCACTCTCTCAGCCAGAACGCAAGGCCATGGAGGAATACCTCAAAGATGCCCTGGTCTCTGGGTTTATTCGACCCTCCACTTCACCTGCTGGAGCCGGCTTCTTCTTTGTCGGCAAGAAGGATGGGGGGCTCCGACCATGTATTGATTACAGGGGCCTGAATAAGATCACTGTGCGCAACCGATATCCCCTTCCGCTGATGTCCACAGCTTTCGACCTGCTCCAAGGCGCCACCGTCTTCACCAAGTTGGACCTACGGAACGAATACCACCTCATCCGTATCCGACAGGGAGACGAGTGGAAGACTGCCTTTAACACCCCGTCTGGGCACTACGAATACCAGGTGATGCCCTTCGGACTCACCAACGCACCAGCTGTTTTTCAGGCCCTAATCAACGACGTCTTAAGGGACATGATTAACCTATACGTTTTTGTCTACCTCGACGACATCCTTATCTTTTCCAAGACCGTGCAGGAGCACCGCCACCATGTCCGCCAGGTTCTCCAGAGGCTGCTACAGAACAATCTGTTCGCCAAGGCCCAGAAATGCGAATTTCATGTTCCCGAGGTCTCCTTTCTGGGATTTATTGTACGGACAGGCCAACTCCAAATGGACCCTGCCAAGACCCTGGCCGTCCGGGATTGGCCTACTCCCAAGTCCGTTAAGGAGGTTCAGCGGTTCTTAGGATTCGCTAACTTCTACCGCAAGTTCATCAGGAACTTCAGTTCTGTGGCAGCACCCATGTCAGACCTCACCAAAGGGACAGGTGGATCTTATGGCTGGTCTCCTCAGGCAGAAAAGGCGTTCAAAGACCTCAAGGACCGCTTCTGCACGGCACCCATTCTGGTTCTCCCGGACACCTCCCAACCATTCATCGTGGAGGTGGACGCCTCGGACAGTGGTGTCGGCGCGGTGCTCTCTCAACGTTCGGAAGGAAAGCTGCACCCCTGCGCTTACTTCTCCCACCGCCTGAGTCCTGCTGAGTCCCGGTACGATGTGGGGGATCGAGAACTGCTAGCGGTCAAACTGGCCCTTGAGGAGTGGAGGCACTGGCTGGAGGGAGCACAACATCCATTCCTGGTTTGGACTGACCACAAGAACCTGGAGTACCTCCAGCAAGCCAAGAGACTGAACCCTCGACAGGCTAGGTGGGCCCTGTTTTTCAGTCGGTTTGACTTCACCCTCTCATACCGCCCCGGCTCCAAGAACACCAAACCTGACGCACTGTCCAGACTGTTCTCTGCCACTAACAGGGAGAATGAAGTCGGGCCTATTATCCCTGTGTCCCGGATTGTGGCCCCTGTCCGCTGGGGTATTGAGGAGGCTGTCCGACGAGCCCAACGCCAGGACCCCGGTCCTGGGACGGGGCCACCAGGCCTCTTGTACGTCCCACATCAAGCCCGGGCCAAGGTTCTCCAGTGGGGTCACTCTTCCCCTCTCACCGCCCACCCGGGAGCTCGGAGGATCCTGGACTTCCTGAAAAGACGCTTCTGGTGGCCTAACATGGAGAAGGAAGTAAGGTCATTTGTCCTGTCTTGTGAGGTTTGCACCAGAACCAAGAACCCACGACAGCGTCCCCAGGGTCTCCTGCATCCTCTGACCATTCCCCGGCGTCCCTGGTCCCACGTGGCAGTCGACTTTATCACGGGTCTCCCTGAGTCACAAGGTAACACGGTCATTTTGGTCTTAGTTGACAGATTCTCCAAGGCCTGCCGCTTCATACCACTGTGCAAACTCCCCTCTGCTCTTGAAACTGCGAAACTTTTGTTTAATCATGTCTTCCGAGTCTTTGGTCTTCCACAGGACATCGTCTCAGACCGAGGGCCCCAGTTCTCCTCCCGAGTGTGGCACGGGTTCTGCAAGGTCATCGGAGCCACTGCCAGCCTCTCCTCTGGGTTTCACCCACAGTCCAATGGTCAGACGGAGAGGCTCAACCAGGACCTGGAAACCACCCTGCGAGGCCTGGCTATGGATAACCCGACATCGTGGAGCACCTGGCTGCCATGGGCGGAGTACGCCCACAACACCCTGCAGTCATCGGCCACCAAGCTGTCGCCATTCCAGTGCCAATTCGGGTTCCAGCCACCTCTGTTCCCGGACCAGGAGGAGGACGCGGGGGTGCCCTCGGTCAACCAATATGTGAGACGGTGTCGCAAGACCTGGAGCAAGGTCAGGAAGACCCTCATACAGACCTCCAGAACCAACCAGACTCAGGCCAACCGCCATAGAAGACCTGCACACGCTTTCCGCCCTGGGCAGCGTGTTTGGCTGTCCACTAAGGACCTTCCACTGCGGGTGGAGAACCGCAAGCTTGCTCCTCGCTACATTGGCCCCTTCAAGGTGGTGCGCAGGGTGAACCCTGTCTCCTACCGGCTCCAGTTGCCCCGGACTCTGAGGATCAACCCCACTTTCCATGTTTCCCTGTTACGGCCCGTACTGACGTCTACGTATGCCCCTGCCCCTAGGAACCCCCCACCCCCCCGCATCTTCCAGGGGCAGACTGTGTTCACTGTGAATCGCCTGCTTGACTCCCGCCGGGTCCGCGGCGGGTTGCAATATCTGGTGGACTGGGAGGGCTATGGTCCTGAGGAGCGCTGCTGGGTTCCTGCTCGGGATGTCCTTGATAAAGAACTATGTCGGGACTTCCATTCGGCCCATCCGGATCGCCCTGGGAACGTCAGGAGACGCTCCTAGAGGGGGGGGTCCTGTTAGGACTAGGACTGTTTTGGCCTCTAGAGGCCGCTGTTATTTCCTTTTCATGTCGTGTTTATTTTGGCCTCTAGAGGCCGCCACTGTTCCTGTGTCTTGTGTTTGTGTTAATTGCCTAATTATCTTCACCTGTGTCCTTAATTAGTTTGTCTATTTATACCCCTGAGTTCAGTCCTCTTGTCACGGAGTCTTTGTGCTGTTATGTTTATCTCCAGTTTCCTTTGTACTGTGTTTTTTGATCTTCTTAGCTTTTGTATTTTTGCACTTTGCTTTTCTTTTGGATTTTACTCTTTGGTTTTTTTTTTGTCTTTTGTTTTGCCCTGTATATAGTGTATATAGTTTAAATAAACCTTTTGATTCTTTTTCTACTTCCGCCTCACGCCTCTGCATTTGAGTCATCCCCCTGGTGGCCTAGTGGGGGTTTGCTGGATTATCACACCAACGAACCAGGTTCGAATCCCAGCAAAACCCTAACAAGACTGAATTTAAACATCAAGTAAGTGTCTACGAAGGGGGAGAAGACCTACTCAAGAGGTTTTAACAAGAACTGGTACCACCGGAAAACTTGGCTAGCTGGCTGTGATGTAGTCAATGCTCGTTTTTGCTACCCTTGCGTTCTCTTCCACCCTGGAAGTAGCACAGCAGACGGTACAGTGATATCTGATATTTGAATTTACTAGGCAAAAGTTGTTTTTTTTGTGTGTGTGTGTGTGTGTGTGTGTGTGTGTTACCAATGGCAGTTGTTTTACCAATTGCAGTTTAACATTGCCATGCTTGGAATATTTCAGTAGCCTCAAGTTCTCTCTGACTTGGTGTAAATTAAGCATATTTTCAGTTTTTATATATTGTACAGTCAGGGGCGGACTTACCATTAGGCAAACCAAGGCGGTTGCCTAGGGCCCCCAAAATTTGGGGGCCCCTAACGGTCAGCCCCGTCACGGTAAACACCAAACAATATATATGTAATCTTAATTTGTCTCTGATATTAAGTAGTCAACGATATAAACGGAAAAACACACCAAAATAGCATCAGAATATCGAATTCATGTGTATATAGTATAGGTTGTTTTACACTGGACTAGTCCATGATCTGATGACGTAGACAGGTGCGCGACGGAAATTCAAACCAAAGCAGAGGGAACTGTAAACAAGATGAAGCGCAGTTATGACAGTGTTTGCGCTAAACGAAAAAAAAAAGGCACAAAGCAAAAATAATGCAGCTGCACTTCTGAAACTAACTGCCTTTTTCAAAGCGCCTGAATCTGCTACAGCCTCAACCTCCGCTGTTGACTCTGTTGAGGAATGTGTTCGTGTGGAGGAGGTAGACTTTCAAGTAGGACTTTTTTTCTCCTATGATTATGATGAACAATGGACATTTGGAGATTAAGGACTTTATAGTAATGTACTGGCTGCAACCTTTAAAAACTCATACCTCTCTCTTTCTCTACCCCCCCCTCTCTCTCTACCCTCTCTCTCTCTCTCTCTACCCTCTCTCTCTCTCTCACTCACTCACTCACTCTCTCACACACACACACACACACACACACACAAAATCTCTCTCTCTCTCTCTCACACACTCACCCACCTACACCCCATTATGGAATAGAAGATAGAATGCCTTTATTGTCACTATACACATGTACAATGAGATTAAAGCATCTCCAATAACAGTGCAAACAGCGTGGAGAGGGGGGGGGGGGGGGGGGGGGGAAGAAAAAAAGTAAAAAATAAATAAATAAATAAATAAATAAATAAAATAAGGGGGGGGGGTGTAAGGTGCACAGTCTGAGGTGTATGTGTTGTGTTGCATATTATGGAGTGAGGTATTGCACATATAAATTATTGCACGAGAGAGTCACATTATAAGATAAAATATTACACATTATGAAGTATTGCAAGGTAATGTAAGGTGCACAGTCCTGAGGTGTATGTGTTGTGTGTAAGATGCACAGTCCTGAGGAGTATGTGCTGTGTGTAAGGTGCACAGTCCTGAGGTGTACGTGCTGTGTGTAAGGTGCACAGTCCTGAGGTGTATGTGCTGTGTGTAAGGTGCACAGTCCTGAGGTGTATGTGTTGTGTGTAAGGTGCACAGTCCTGAGGTGTATGTGCTGTGTGTAAGGTGCACAGTCCTGAGGTGTATGTGTTGTGTGTAAGGTGCACAGTCCTGAGGTGTATGTGCTGTGTGTAAGGTGCACAGTCCTGAGGTGTGTGTTGTGTGTAAGGTGCACAGTCCTGAGGTGTGTGTTGTGTGTAAGGTGCACAGTCCTGAGGTGTGTTGTGTGTAAGGTGCACAGTCCTGAGGTGAGTGTGCTGTGTGTAAGGTGCACAGTCCTGAGGTGAGTGTGCTGTGTGTAAGGTGCACAGTCCTGAGGTGAGTGTGCTGTGTGTAAGGTGCACAGTCCTGAGGTGAGTGTGCTGTGTGTAAGGTGCACAGTCCTGAGGTGAGTGTGCTGTGTGTAAGGTGCACAGTCCTGAGGTGAGTGTGCTGTGTGTAAGGCGCACAGTCCTGAGGTGAGTGTGCTGTGTGTAAGGCGCACAGTCCTGAGGTGTATGTGTTGTGTGTAAGGTGCACAGTCCTGAGGTGTATGTGTTGTGTGTAAGGTGCACAGTCCTGAGGTGTATGTGTTGTGTGTAAGGTGCACAGTCCTGAGGTGTATGTGCTGTGTGTAAGGTGCACAGTCCTGAGGTGTATGTGCTGTGTGTAAGGTGCACAGTCCTGAGGTGAGTGTGCTGTGTGTAAGGTGCACAGTCCTGAGGTGAGTGTGCTGTGTGTAAGGTGCACAGTCCTGAGGTGAGTGTGCTGTGTGTAAGGTGCACAGTCCTGAGGTGTATGTGTTGTGTGTAAGGTGCACAGTCCTGAGGTGTATGTGCTGTGTGTAAGGTGCACAGTCCTGAGGTGTATGTGCTGTGTGTAAGGTGCACAGTCCTGAGGTGAGTGTGCTGTGTGTAAGGTGCACAGTCCTGAGGTGAGTGTGCTGTGTGTAAGGTGCACAGTCCTGAGGTGAGTGTGCTGTGTGTAAGGTGCACAGTCCTGAGGTGAGTGTGCTGTGTGTAAGGTGCACAGTCCTGAGGTGAGTGTGCTGTGTGTAAGGTGCACAGTCCTGAGGTGAGTGTGCTGTGTGTAAGGTGCACAGTCCTGAGGTGAGTGTGCTGTGTGTAAGGTGCACAGTCCTGAGGTGAGTGTGCTGTGTGTAAGGTGCACAGTCCTGAGGTGAGTGTGCTGTGTGTAAGGTGCACAGTCCTGAGGTGAGTGTGCTGTGTGTAAGGTGCACAGTCCTGAGGTGAGTGTGCTGTGTGTAAGGTGCACAGTCCTGAGGTGAGTGTGCTGTGTGTAAGGTGCACAGTCCTGAGGTGTGTGTGCTGTGTGTAAGGTGCACAGTCCTGAGGTGAGTGTGTTGTGTGTAAGGTGCACAGTCCTGAGGTGTATGTGTTGTGTGTAAGGTGCACAGTCCTGAGGTGTGTGTGTTGTGTGTAAGGTGCACAGTCCTGAGGTGAGTGTGCTGTGTGTAAGGTGCACAGTCCTGAGGTGTGTGTGCTGTGTGTAAGGTGCACAGTCCTGAGGTGAGTGTGTTGTGTGTAAGGTGCACAGTCCTGAGGTGTGTGTGTTGTGTGTAAGGTGCACAGTCCTGAGGTGTATGTGTTGTGTGTAAGGTGCACAGTCCTGAGGTGTATGTGCTGTGTGTAAGGTGCACAGTCCTGAGGTGTATGTGCTGTGTGTAAGGTGCACAGTCCTGAGGTGTGTTGTGTGTAAGGTGCACAGTCCTGAGGTGTATGTGCTGTGTGTAAGGTGCACAGTCCTGAGGTGAGTGTGCTGTGTTTCACATTATGGAGTGAGGTATTGCACATTATAAAAGTATTGCACAGAGAGAGTCACCTTATAAAGTACTGCACATTATAAATTAGTAAATAGTAAAATAGTAAAGTAAATAGACTATAATGTCAGAGCATATCCGAGTTCAGGGCGGTTATGGCTTTTGGAAAGAAGCTGTTTTTTAATTGATTTGTCTTTGACCTGATGCACCTGTAGTGCCTCCCTGAGGGCAACAGGTCGAACAGACCAAAGCCAGAACAATGGAATTTTGAAGATTAAGGACATTTCAATAATGTACTGGCTGCATCCTTTACAAACTCACAATCCCTCTGTATCTGTCTCTCAACCACTGTATTGCCTGTCACTAAATGGCTCTCTCACTCACTCACTCACTCACTCTCTCTCTTACACACAAACACACTCTCTCTCGTACATTTATCTTGGCATCAGTCTTATCCCATTGAAATGTAGAGGTTTCGATAGAGTAATATCCATTTGTGTTGTAGTTCTGATAACAGTAAGATCATTTTGTATCTCTGGTAATGTGTATCTGGTAATATGTATCCATTTGTGGTCTACTTCTGATAAGAATAAGATCATTTTATATCTGGGAATATGTATCCGTGGATTAAAAATAATAATTGGATTTCAGATATTCTTGTTTTATTAAAATATGGAGATTGACTCTTAAAATTCTCTCTCTCTCTCTCTCTCTCTCTCTCTACTGTCTCTTCTTTTGTTGTTTGCCTTGTTGCTCTCTCTCTTTCTGGTTTGATCTGAGCAATAAACACTGTCAGAATTTTGGCAAATGCTGGAGTAATCTCAAACCTGTTTCACTGTGGAGCTTATTTGGGGCACATTGTTAGTGGCAGTTTGCTATCTTTTTTTCTGAATTTACAGCAAGGAGATATGACATGTGCCAAGTAGGGATGACCATTATTCTGTATGTGTGTTTCAAGACTGACTTTTGAGGGCCCCATGTCTGTATTTCGCCTAGGGCCCCAAAATGGCTAGAACCGCCCCTGTGTACAGTATATGTGTTCACTGGAGCCAGCAGCACCTTACCTTTTTTCCAACTTGTTAAGCCAAGTTGCACTGACTTCAAAACCTTGTGTAACCTTGTGTGTATATAGCTAAATAACTAAAGCCTTTTGTGTTCATTGACATGCTTGTAATACTTTAAATTTCCTTTTAAGGCATGGCTTTCTGGAGGAATTTTTGGGATAAAAACTGCAGAATTTATTTAGAATTATTATTTGTTGTTAAAATGGTGTAATTCCATATAAAAAAAAACATAATTAAGCTGCACATGTTTGTTTGATGGTTATGCTTTTCTTCATCTTTTCCAAAACTTAAATAAACACTTGTTTTGGATTTATATCCTGCCACTTTAATTGCATTCTTTAGAATGAAGAAATTAGAATATGTTTATAATTAAGAATTTGTGTCTACTTATTATAGAATACTGGAAAAATATGAGAAAATAAATGAGTAATGTAATATTAATTGATTGTGATGCCAAATGTTTTGCTTTGAAGGCTTCACAATGAATCTTCCTTAGTTTTAGCCTGGCAAGCCAGACTAAATGTGAATATTTGCCACTCGTAGGCAAAAATATTTTTGGCCGCTAGGCGGGTGGGTCTAGTTACTAGGCGACCTTTGTTTGCCACCTTTAACTTGTTCAGTGTTGCCACCTAGTGGAGAGAAGAGATATTGTCTATATTGATATCTGAATTTACCAGGCAAAAAAAAGTTCGGCCAATTGATTTGCTACCTAGGTCAATTTACTTCAGTCCTGTGGACATTTATGGTCCGTGTAGACATAACGGGGGAAAATCCCCCCCCCCCGAAAAAAATTCAGGAGCCGCCACTGTAGATCGGGTATGGGTGTCAGCTGTGCCGACAGAGCATGGGGGCTTGCTTCTACTGCGGTCAGCAGGGAAACATGGGGTCCGCAGGGAAACAATATCCTGCACTGAACCAGACCATCTAGCATCCAAATGTGTGACTGTACAGAGATGTCCATAAATCATCAGCAAAATGCAGCTTCGTGTGTGTTGTTATATGGAAAAAAAGGGGGGGGTGGAATTAAAGTTAGTGTGCTTATTGGTGTGTAATAATACACCCAAATATCAGTGGCGAACCGTTACGATTAGAGCTGGGACTTGAGCTCAGCCAAACCTTATCCAGACACCAAAAAAGGGCAACAGGGCAAAGGATTTTGCAAGGGATTAGCAGCAGGCTACCATGTAGCTCCGTTGTGTGGAGTTGTCAATGTTGATTTTAAAAGTAACTAAGTAAATTACACAGGTGAATGAATACTTAAATCTGAGTGAATAATACTGTAGTGAGCATGTGTGGAAGAAGAGTCTGGATACAGAAATTGTAGTTTCTCGGTCATTAGCCTATGCTACTTGCTCTCAATAGCACTGGCTTGGCCGCTTTATTAGCATTCGCTATCACTACTGATGAACGCTACACCGGCTGGAAGGTGACTTCACTGCTGCACTGACAGTGCCGACTCGTGGTTAAGCTCGCGTTGGCCTTAGGGAAACCTAGGGTGATAAAATTTTTGGTCCCTCCCACTATAAATCAAAATCTGATTGGTTAATTCATCTGTCACTTCCTACATAAACATGCACTGCCATGGCCTTCTGTCCCAGCAATGCAGTCCTAACCAATGAGTAAACTCTTCTCAGTGTAAAGACAACAAATAACAAAATCTCACTGGATTACTCGATTTTAATGTTTTCAGGACAGTAGCCTTTCACTTCTGAAGCAAATTTGATAGAAAATAAGGCCGAATTAGAAGAGAATAATTATAATGAAATTATGAAAGAAATTAAATGTAACATTTGAAATGCTGAGATGTTTGGGCCTTCTCTGAAGGTCTAGAAGGCCCTGATGGTTTCCCTCTGCCAAATATATTTCTGCTATTGTTTATAGTGTTGTCTCTGAAGCTGTAAGGTGGATTTGTAATCTCAGAGAATAAACAACACTTTTTTGGCAGCTGAGTTCTCTAAGAGCTGCTTACTGGTTTTTCTGTGAAAAAAAACAAACACCCAGTTTGATGAAATGGAAGTTGGGGTAAAGGTAAATACTTTTGCATCGGCAATGGTGTCCTCTGGTGGACCACAATGTTCTTGTGTTGAAGCATCACTGTCATATAAATGTGCTGTATTTACTGATTTGCATCAAATATATAAATTGTTTATTGCCATAAATGATTTTTTCATCAATGACAACAGTCCAGTGCTTTTTAATACTTTACAAGCTACTTTGAAAGAAAATACAGAATCATTAATGTTGACCCAATATCAGATTTATTAATTTTAAAAAATTACAAATTGAAAAGAGAGACATATGATAGTACAGTATTGGGAGAGTTTAAAGAAGTAAAAGAAGCCATAATAAAGATCACACACAGTATTTAACACATTTTAAACATCCACTCTTCATAAGTGCTGTGCTGCTCTCATGCCTCATAGTTCATATAGATTCATCTCGATGTTGGATTCTGCAAAGGGAAGAAAAAAATAAATATCTTAGGAAACAGGACAACAGAGACATTAAAGAAGGTCATGTTCATTTAAGCCAAATATAATTATGAATGCAAGAGCCTACGTTTGCAGTTCCATAGTCTGAGATCCTGGGGTGAAAAAATAATTTTATTAACCTATGTACATAACATGGATTTTTAAATATACTGTTATTTAAGAAGACACTTACTTGGTGAAATTCTAATCTTTTCCCAGAAATATATCACAATAACTGCTATTGGAACAGCCAGGATTATTGGCAGTGTAACACATAAGCGGACAAGAAACTCGATATCTGTGTAGAAATAATTAAATATCGAAAAATAGTCTAAAACAACAATTGTAAGATCTTATATCGATATCTTTTATCTAACACACACACACAGCTCAATGCAGCTGAAACTCACCAGCACTGTTTCCAGCTATTTCAGATCCTTTGTCTTTATGTACACTGACTCTAATATTTTTGATGATCTTCCAGTTTCCATTTTTATTATTATGTATGTGCACTTGTAAGGCACAAAGATATTGTCCAGCGTCTGACTCTGTTACGTTACTGATCCTGATGTTATGAGTGTTACTGCCTTCAGTGTGGTTTGAGAGCCTGGAGAGCAGTTCTTCTTGTACATTGCAGTGGTGATTGAACGTTATACCATCCCTTTCAAAATTATAAGAATACACACAGTTACTGTTCTTTTCATTGGTCTTGATCCAGTACACTATAAATTCCCTGTTGTTATATCCTTCTGTCAAGATGAAGCTGCAGTTTAAAAGTCCATCTTCACCTTCAGTTATCTCAACTGAAGATTTTTCCTCAGACTTGTTTGTCACTGAAATAAAAACAGTTTTGCTGATTATTCTGAAAAACAGATTTGTCTTGAGAAAATACAGGAAATAAAAACTCACTTTCTTCATTTGCAGTGGCGACGATGTACGACGTGACAGTGTTGGGAGACGGTTTGAATGGAAACAAGAAAACAGAATCCAGAGCAGTAACACATCGAAAAAATCCATTCTTTGCTCTTAGAGAACATTTTTCACCAACTTTATCTGAATCTTTCTTTGTGCAGGAATTCTGGCTATTATTAAGAACGAGTGATTCACCCTGAACACACTCCACTGTGCAATTCACATCAATTATATTGTCAGACTCTGTGCTTATTTGCCATTTGTTGGTGTCACAAAACAACTTTACTTCATCCTTTGCTGTATAAATGAATTCAGTATGTCCTTCAGGAAGAGGAAAAAAAAAACTTTATTGAGAGGAGCTTGGCCATTCAGCTATTAATTTTTTTGTAAATGTATTTCATTAGTCTTATTACATTAATCTCACTTGGCCAACATCAGGGTAACAGATTTTTCCACGTATCAACACAGAAAAATAAATATTTTCAGAGAAGATTTTTGTGTTTGTAGATCAGAGAGTTATATTTATAAAAATATTTTTGTGCGATATTTTTAACCAATATTAACCTGCCACATATCATGCAATGTTGAAGTCAACTATATACAGTACCATATAACCACAGTTATCACAAATCACAGCTATAATATCACAAATGAAAATATATTATTTACTGGAGGCCCATCAAACTGAGCTTACTGGAGACATACAGTAATTCAGGTTTTAACAATTCGGGCAACTTGTAACATATAAAGAAAATTCCCTAATACGTCAAAGGAAAAGTACAATTTATGCTATATATACAGTACCAGTGAAAAATTTGTACACACTTTCAATGGTTCTTTCTTTATTTTTATTAATTAATATTCACTTCATGCCTTAACGTAATGATGGATGTCGTTTCGCTTTATTTAGTTGAGCAGTTCTTAAGAAAATATAGATTACTACAGTTGTGGAATAGGGCTATTTACTGTATTTTTATTATTTACTGTTTACTGTTTAAATTCAAATGCATTAAAGAGGCAAGAAATTGCAATAATTAACTTTTGACAAGACACACCTGGTAATTTAAAACCATTCCCGGTGACTATCTCATGAAGCTGGTTAAGATAATGCCAATAGTGTGCAAAGCGTCATCAAGATAAACGGTGGCTAACTTGAAGAATCTAAAATATGACACATATTTTCTTTTTTTTAGCACGTTTTGTTTCCCACAAAATTCCAGATACACTGATCAGCCATAAAATTAAAACCACTGACAGGTGAAGTGTATAACGTTGATTATATCATTACAATGGCACCTATCAAGGGGTGGGATATATTAGGCAGCAAGAGAACAGTCAGTTCTTGAAGTTGAGGTGTTGGAAGCAGGAAAAATGGACAAGTGTAAGGATCTGAGTGACTTTGACAAGGGCCAAATTGTGATGGCGAGATGACTGGGTCTGAACATCTCCAAAATGGCACATCTTGTGGGGTGTTCCTGGTATGCAGTGGTTAGTACCTACCAAAAGTGGTCCAAGGAAGGACAACTGGTGAACCAGTGACAGGGTCATGGGTGTCAAAGGCTCACTGATTCACATGGGGCAGGAAGGCTAGCCCATATGGTCCAACCCCACAGAAGCACTACTGAAGCACAAACTGCTAAAAAAGTTAATGCTGACACCGTTCTGTTTTAGCCAAAATTATTATTTTTCAGCAGTTTGTGCTACAGTTGCTCTTCTGTGGGAACACACACACACACACACGCAAAAAAAAAAACCTATAGCACAAAATTGTAGCACAAGCTGCTGAAAAAGTTAATACAGGCTAAAACAGAAAGCTGTCAGCATTAACGTTTTCAGCACTTTGTGCTACAGTAGATCCTTACACTTGCCCATTTTTCTGCTTCCAACACATCAACTTCAAGAACTGCCTGTTATCTAGCTGCCTAATTTATCCCACCCCTTGACAGGTGCCATTGTAATGAGATAATCAATGTTATTCACATCACCTGTCAGTGGTTGTAATGTTATGGCTGATCGGTGAATGTTCTATGTGTTATTTCATAGTATTGATGTCTTCAGTGTTGTTCTACAATGTAGAAAATAGTCAAAATACAGAAAAACCTATGAATGAGTAGGGGTGTCCAAACTTTTGACTGGTACTGTGTATATCACATTTGTATATATTTTATTTATATATAAATATCATGTCTAAACCACAATAACATTAATAAACAAAAGAAAGTATAAAATTCACTCACCATGACTACTACTGAAGAACAAAACCAGGAGGGTGAAACATCGCAACATCATTATTACAAAAGAAAAAAACAGAAGTGAGTGATGTTGGAAATGTTTCAGCTTTTCGCCATGAAATCATCTAGAATTAAAGTGAATTCAGCAGAGCACCACTCAACATGGTGAACAGAATCTTGGCTCCTGCAGTAAATATCTTGAACCCTTTCGAAGACTTTTGGTTCAAGTGATCAGGAAATAAAGTGACAAAAAGACACACATCCTTTTTTTAGGGTGGATGATGCAACATTTTTTTTTTCTAGTTGTGTTGGGTGGGACTGTGAGAACTGTGACCAGGGTTGTTACAGCGAAGTGAATTCAAGTTTTGACAACTGTTCAAATGCTTCTAATGAACCGTTATGGCAGAAGAAACCAACATGTTTGTCTGACTGCTGATAGTTGGGATTTACAGAGAGCTGGTGTAATCATGGCACACCACCTCTGGCCCGCAGTAGAGGACAGATTCACTGTGTGAGTGAGAATAAAAAACATCCTGTGCACGTTTCTGATTGAGGTTAATTAACTCAAGTAATGTAGCTCAGTTTGTACCAGAGTTCAAACATCATGCTGACATTTGTACCTGTGGGCTATTTCATTTCACTTCACTTCATTTCATTTCATTTCATTTCATTTCATTTCAAACCTTCATCTGGGAAATCACAGGGATATGTGGGGATCTGGGATGTAACAGGCAGGTCAGGACAGGCCTGGAATTTCGTCATTTTAGGGGCAAAGCCACTTGGCCTTTTGTGCTGTCAATTTTTTGAGGGCACGAAGGCCAAAAGCCAGGGCACCAAGGCCATAAAATAAAACAATGATTTTATGTTCACGTCTATAATTAATTTAATTTAAGGACTAATGACTCTTCTGAGGAAGATTGGAGTCTCAGTCAAAACTATCAAGCAGGTAAAGAAACATCTCCTACACTATTATGTCTGAAGATAAGAAAATATTGAACACATCTAAACTTATCAATCCATCACTCACTTCAAAAATTGTAAAACTTATTAAACCTATATCCTCCCATAATTTTTATTCAATTGACACCAAATGTGCAAGAGCATCTTCAGACTGTACTACTACGCAGATTTTTGATTAATCAAAATTGAGCCTGGAGTACATCAAAATGTTTGACTGTAAATGGAACATATACTAGAATGTATATGAAAATGAATAAAAGTAAATGTTAATGTTGTAATGATGCCAAAAACAATGAGATAAAATCTCTTGCGATGGTCATCTCGTCAA
The DNA here is from genome assembly GCF_027579695.1 of Neoarius graeffei. Lineage (NCBI taxonomy): Eukaryota > Metazoa > Chordata > Actinopteri > Siluriformes > Ariidae > Neoarius > Neoarius graeffei. The sequence continues at coordinate 30,023,021 of NC_083595.1, forward strand.
GATGGCAGCAGTTACACTTCGGTTAAACAGCAAAAAGAAACATACAATACTAGTAACAAAACAATGCTAACTGCATAGATTAAAAAAGTGGCTATGCACAGACAACAGCACATATCATGTATCATATTACGGCAGGAACAAGCAGTAGTAACATCCATGACCTTATCCTTAAAGCTCGACAAAGGAAAAACTTGACAGCAAGCTAATTAGCATTTGTTACCGGCTGCAGTCGGTACTCGGCACGTTAAAAGTGGGTCAACGTTGTAACGACATAACGTTATTGTACAAGCAATGCTTATTGAACAGTAACAAACTTAAGCCCTATATGTTGAAATTCCTATCTTATTCGTTTGTTAGTTTATCACACAGTCTTACCTCAGTCAACTTCTTCCCTCCTTCTGTGAAAATTCAACGTCTCAGACACGGACACAAGTGGGCGGGGGATGCGTTTGATTAAGTCTCCTGGTTGACTGGTGATAGATTGGTGTCATTTGTGAAGGAAATTTAATGGACGAACATTATTATTCTCTGTGTTTCTGTATGTTAAGCTCAAGTGTACTGAGAAAAGTTGTTTTTCCAATGCTGTAATCGCCTTTCTGTGGCCTTGGCTGGTGATAAGCAGGGTGTCTGAGTTCCTGCACATCTCAGAGAACGCCAGGTGCACGCTTTAACAAGGGGCAGCACGGTGGTGTAGTGGTTAGCACGGTCGCCTCACAGCAGGAAGGTTCTGGGTTCGAGCCCAGCAGCCGGCGGGGGCCTTTCTGTGCGGAGTTTGCATGTTCTCCCCGTGTCTGCGTGGGTTTCCTTCGGGTGCTCCGGTTTCCCCCACAATCTAAAGACATGCAGTTAGGTTGACGTGAGGTGGCCTTGGGCTGAGGTGCCCTTGAGCAAGGTACCGAACCCCTGACTGCTCCCCGGGCGCTCTGGTGTGGCTGCCCACTGCTCTGAGTGTGTGTGCATGTGTGTGTGTTCACTGCTTCAGATGGGTTAAATGCAGAGGATGAATTTCACTGTGCTTGAAGTGTGCATGTGACGAATAAAGGTTTCTTCTTCTTCTTAACAAAGCTTCATAGAAAATCTTGAGCCAATCACATGAAGATGCAAGCAGTAAGCGAATGCCTTTAGAGTATAGACCCTTCCCACTGACGTCACCAGAAACCGGAAGTAAACAGACCCTGCGCCATATTGGAAGACCAACAAACTTGTGATCAGGGGGAAATAACGGCAGCGCGCGGAATTTAAACCCACGAGGCACTTGATTCATCATAAACCTACAATGGTAAACTTTTGTGCTGTGTTAGGGTGTTCTAACAAAGCTGATGGGAAAGGTGAAAAGAAGTCTTTCTACAGAATACCAGCTGTGATTGAGACACAAGGGGAGCAAACCAAGGAGCTTTCTGCCAGGAGACAGAGAATAAGTGCATTACTGAGTGTCTGTGAGCAAAGGAGAGCCTGAACGTTGCAACCTCCCTATTGGCTGTTTGTAAAAATGTATCAATTGTTGCCCTTCATCGCGGACTCGAGAGACGAGACCTGACGAGTTAGTTCGTTGGTAGCAGAACAAAATGTCTGGACACAAATCGGGTTTTCAGAAAAGGAAAGAAAATAAACGGAGGGTCGAAAATACAAAAAAGGAGGCAGAAAATGCAAAACGAGTTAAGGTAGGACAAATGGTTACTTTTCTGAGGCAGCTCGCCGTGGCTGCCTGCAGGCTTATTTATTATAGCCCATTTAGTTAAAATAGGTGATCTAAAATGTTTATAGTTATAGTTATGTGATGGTTGTCCTCAGTGTTCGAACTATGCCGATATTTTCGGGGGGTCCCTTTTTTTCCCTGGGGGGTGCTTGCGCTTGTCTCGGAGCACGGATCTCCAAACACGAGAAGCCTATCTTACGCACATATCACGCGGACTCCACACCTCCACACACGCATCGCGTCTGAAGTCATAACTCATCAGGGGAAATCGTGTCCGCATTGGCATGTTCAAAAAACAACCTCGCGTCAACAATGATACCACACGCAAGAACAAAAAAAACAGTCAGGCTACTCAACAACCAACCTGGCAGCAGCAGTCGTTGTCATATCGGTTTATTTTATCTTTGATGTAAACACAACACTTCGGATATGCAAATGCTTCCCGTTACACACGATTGCTATGTCAATAAACATAATTTTGCCAATATTTTAGAGACCCCCCAACATTTCCCAAATCATGTTTTCAAGGGATCTCATGTCTGTTTCAGGGGATCTCAGATCCCCCGAGTACTCCCGTAGTTCGAACACTGGTTGTCCTGATTTAGACTGGTGTGGTTTTTTTTGGGGGGGGTTGCGCGATGTTGCACCCCGGTCCAGATTAGGGCAGAACCGGCCCTGGCTACATTTCAGGTGTAGTTTGTTTTATGTATGTATGTACTTGCATAGATGTGTACTTGGTCTTCCAATATGGCGACTACCGAAATCTCGCGGCGCGGTGACGTCATGCAGGAACCCTCTATAATAGATACAGCCAAAAAAACACAACTCAGAGAGCGCGCGCGTACTCTCACATCACTAGAGGTGATGTTCTGCTTTAATTTTCTTTCTTTCCTATCTTATATTCCTTTATATGATTATAATAAATAACTGAAAAGACGACTGCTAAGCATTTTGAAGTGTTTATTAGAAATTTCCATTACAATTTGGCGTCCCCTGGGTGGGCCCTATGCGTCTGATCCTCGGGCGACGGAACACTCTCAAGGCTACGGTGTGGAGCTGAGAACTCGGACGAGAGACCAGGCCATCAGGGCTCACCGAACCAGTAAATGATAACTTTGCATTCTTGTGTAAAGAAATTAGTGGAAACAGTATTTAAAGAATGATACAAGAAATGGACAGAGATTTGTCCTAGTATTTAAAGAATAATATAAGAGATGGACAGAGATTGTCCCAGTCAAGGAAGACTGATATAAGAGACAGACAGAAGTTTGGCCGAGCCCAGGAGGACTGCTAAGCTGTGGTACCATCAATATGTTTGCCGAAACGGATAAAACACAATTTTGAGACAATAAACCGCGAGTAGTTTATTGGGTTGTGTAAGAGAATTATCCGCCTAAGTGAGGACTGGGTAATCGCTCGCCTACTTGAGGAAGGGAAGTACGGGTGCGTGTTTCGACGGATTCACGTTCAGCGATTTGTAGGAATTGAATCTTGCTCCCTTTGTTCTGTGTGAACAACTGGCCCGTCGGAGGAACGGGATAGAGAGGTTTGATCACGAAAACGCAAAGACACACCGGTGTGCACGCAAAATATTGATGAATTAACAGAGTACTGTCCTCCTCCAAATTCTGAAACAGAGAAATAGATTTTGTACACATGCGTGAGTTGTCTTTGAGGTTGTTGTGCTAAATGATACCCACTTTAGTTTAAGGCAAATGTCAGATAAATTGTTTACTAATAAGAACACACCTAAAGGATTATTGTGTCGCATTTTTGGACATAGTCCAACTTGTTCTTCTTGTGATCCAAATAAAAACTCAGCCATTGTTGTCATAACCTATTGATATAACAGTGTACAATGAGGAACAGAAACAGTAAGTTAGGGAAAGAAAAGAAAAAGCAAGTAAGCCTGAGGCTACCTGTGGTATAATAAGAAGTGGGTGTTCCTATGACAGCCCAAACATCCAGTTTATGAAAACCTCGTATGGCGAGGATTATTTGGCACAGTTTGATATATGGGTAAAGGACTTAGGATTCCCTGAGAAGGGCAGTTTTAGTCCCAGGCAGATAGAACAGTTAGAAGAAAAGTTGAAACGGAAGGAAAAAGAAGAGTCTGCAGATAATGTTAAGTTCTTAGGGGACTGGAGGGAGTTTTCTGCATGGAAAGAAGAAACACTTAAGGGAGAGTACAAAAGAGAGAAACGACTCTTCTCAGTGTTTGAAATTTCAGATGGACTCTGACCTGCAGTCTCCCTCACCACCCCGACACACACTGCCTCCTCAGCAAGGCGGAGCATCACTCCCACAAGCGCTTCACCCACAGAAAAGGGGAGAAGTCGAGACAAAGAAAAAAAAACTGAGCCTCTGGAATCTCTCCCAGCCTACCAACCACCTCCAGCATCAGCGCCTCTCAGCGCTTCTCCATCACACGAGATCCGGTCTTGCATATGGCGATGGAAAAGACACCCTCCTGGACCTGACCACATGCTCACCAGCGGGTCCACAAGGCCATAATCTAAAGTCTGAAGTCCTTCATCTTCCAGTGATGGAAGTGGCTGGAGCTGACGGTGTGCTTTTAGGCCACAGACCCTGGACGACAGCTGACATGAAGGAAAGCATGGCTTCTCTTCCCAATGTGAGAGAGGTAGGAGGAAAGAGATTTGGTAATGAGCTGTTGATATTTTGCAGAGAATTCCGACCAACCACCCATCAACTTCGCCGCCTGCTCATGACCAAGATGGGTCTAGATTGGAACAAAGTTTCCAAAGAGTGGCCAGAAGCTGACCAGCGAATGACTACACCAGACTGGAGCGCGGCTGGCAATGGTGAGTATAGAGATACCATCACTGCTCTCTGTGCTCGTCTGGACAGTGCTTTTCCCTTGAACATAGACATGACTAAGATCAGTATGTGTAAGCAAGAAGATGGAGAAGGGGTGTCAGCGTTTCTCACCCGTCTCACCGCCGTGCATGAGAAACACAGTGGCCTGACCAGACCCGTGATCCTGGCTGGAGTGGAAAACATTCCTGAGGTCTGGGAAGCGCACCTGCGGAACAGCTTCATGAACGGTATGAATCCAGCAGTGGCCAAGTCAGTAAAGCAGCTCTGTCTCCTGTGGGAAACTGCCAGCCTCACCAAGCTCGAGCACTACGCTGTGCATGCAGAAAAGCTGCTGAAAGAGAAGGAGAAGACAAAGTCGGCACAAAGAGACCAAGACCTACAGTACACGCCGCCACTCTCACTCTTTTCCAGACTGTTCAGCCTGGACAAGAAGGAAGAGGAAGAGGTCGAGGTAGGGGCCGAGGCAGGATGACCTGGGGTGACTAGTCCTGGATAAAAGGCGCAACCTGCTACAACTGCAATCAGAAGGGACACATTGCTCGAGATTGTCTCCACAGTAGCAGCCAGAGGCCCCATGAGGAGTACAGCAAAGCAGACTGACGGGCAGACTCCGGGAACGGGCCTCGCACAGAGAACAGGGGAGGTAACACACACACACCTGATGATACACATAGACAGGAGCATTCACATAACGTTAAACACATTAGTAGCAGCACCTGCATGCAATAGCAAGACTACACGGAAACGCCCGATACACCAGTCCAAATTGATACACCTGAAGTTGCATTAAGTTTGTTAAAATACACAACTACTCCCTTTTCTAAACTCCCTTGTATGCCCCTCACTGTGTGTGGGCATGTGTTAACCTTTTTAGTAGATTCTGGAGCAGCACACTCAGTGATACAGCATGGGGTACTTCCAGTAGACCTACCGCTCAGCTCAAATTCTATTCAGACAATGGGCATCTCAGGACGGCCTGTAACCGAAACTTTCTCAGTCAACCTCCCGTGTAAAAGCGAGGGAGGAATAGTTACGTCCCACTCATTTCTCATCTCACATACATGTCCAGTAAATTTGTTAGCACGTGATTTAATGTGCAAATTAGGAGTAAATCTCACGTCCACTCCAGATGGACTAACTATTGAAGTAAGTGAAATGTGCGGTGTGCAGTATGGGTTTGGAAGCCCCCTGTATGTGTATGTCTGGCAATTCTGCTCAGATCAACTCACACAAACTCCAAAACACCTTGTACAGCTCGCACACTTGAACACCTCATCAGTTGACATAGATTATATGAAAGAGGAAGATTTGCATTGCACAGCACATGTTCACCAAGGGCAAGATGTAGAGTTTGAAAAGACTTGGTTTGCAGACCCCCACACACGTGAAAGATTGACCCTCAAAACTACATATTGGTCTAAACATTATTGTGCTGTGTAGGTCCATTTTACTCGTTGTCCAAACAGCTGCATCAATGCTCATCACAGTGTTCTCAAACATGTTATATGCGGCCTCATGACAGAGGACTCTGAGGTTGACTGCTGCCAACATGATTTCTTTGACATCGTTAATTCTATACCCCATGTCTCATTAGCAAAACCGTGAGCCGCCCACTGGAAAGACTTGGGGAAGTGGGTCAGGAAGTGTGCAGCCAATGACAATGAATGGTCCCGAACAGAGGACCCTAGTGTGTTGTTTTGCCAAAAGCTTGGGGTCTACAAACAAAGTCATGCTATGTGTGTGTATGTTAAGCGCAGCGTAATATTAGCCACTGATGACCAGGGTCCTGGGGACCCTGGCCATAGTGGCCTGTTTGTCTCTGTTTCCACAGGCATAACTCCAGCAGAGGTGCACCCCAAACTGGCGGGAGCTCCAAATTCCGTTTGGGCGAAGGGTAAACATGATGTGGGCCTAATAAAGAATGCTGAACCAGTGGTGATCACCCCCAAATCAGATTTCAGGCCTAGACAGACCCAGTACCCACTCAAACCAGAAGCAATCGCAGGTATAAAACCGGTCTTTGATTCGTTGCTGAAGGCAGGTGTAATTGTCCCTTGCCCAGACTCTCCAGTGCACACTCCTATTTTTTCCAGTTAAGAAGGCAAGAAAACCGTCCCAGCCCAATGAGTGGAGGTTTGTCTAAGATCTGCAAGCAGCCAATGCTGCAGCTGTCCCGCGCGCGCCTGACATCCCTAAAGAGCGCTCTGCAGACCACACCCACTCTGGGACTGCCTGACCCCAATAAACCATTTTGTTCAAAGTGTAGATGAAAAGAAGGGTTTTTATGACCTCTGTTCTTTTGCAGAAACACGGGGATAGATTGAGACCTGTAGCCTACTTCTCCAGCAGGCTGGATCCAGTGGCGGCTGGACTTCCTGTTTGCCTGCGTGCAGTTGCTTCAGCTGAAAAGGCGGTAACTGCTTCCAGAAATACTGTGGGGTACTCTAACCTCACCCCTTTTGGTCCCACACACTGTCTCCCTGCTTCTGTTGGAGATAAAGACGTCACATTTGTCAGCACAGAGATGGTTGAAGTATAACACTGTCATACTTGATATGCCTAACATCACTGTGAAACATTGTACTGTTCTGAATCCTGCCTCTCTTCTCCCTACAGAGGACGATGGAGAGCCACATGACTGTGTTGCTCTCACTAACGATATTTGTTCCCCCAGGGCAGACTTAAAGAGCGACCCTTTGGAAAATCCAGACATGATCCTCTATGTGGATGGTTCAGCCTCCAGAGACCCAGAGACGGGAAAAAACAAAGTAGGTTTTGCCGTAGTCTCAGATCACGAGGTCCTCAAGGCGTCGTGTCTGTCCTCAAACCTGTCGGCGCAGGCCGCAGAGCTCTGTGCCCTTATCGAGACATGCAAATTGTCTGCAGGGTGAACTGTCAATATTTTTACAGACAGCAGGTACACATTTGGCATTGTGCATGATTTTGGCACCATTTGGAAACACAGAAATTTTCTCACTAGCACAGGATCTCCCATTGCACATCATAAACTGGTCTCTGAGTTGTTGGATGCTATTCTACTCCCTAGAGCCATTGCTGTGTGTAAGTGTGCTGCCCATACTAACAATACTGAATCTTGTGTCTCAAGGAAATGCCAAGGCGGACGCGGCAGCTAAGTGTGCAGCCTCAACTTCCAGTTCACCCTCTAACCTTGCTTTTCCTCAGGTTTCTACCCCCTGTTTACAGCTAGCAGACCTTCAGAGCACTGCCACCCAGGACGAGAGACGAGTCTGGAAACAGGCAGGCTGTATCTTTGCAAACTTGGTCTAGGTTTGTCCCTTAGACCGTTCCTGTCTACCAAAATACATGTTCCCTTTCTATGCAAAATTGGCACATGGGCTCACCCATGTGTCAAAAGGGGGGATGGTAGCAGAAGTAACAAAGAGATGGTTCACAGAGGGGTTTTCAAATTATGCTGCGAAATTTTGCAAGCAATGCTTGATATGTGCACAACATATGAGTAATGCAGGTCAAGGTATCAGACTAACTCAAGCAGCACACCCAATACCAGACAAACCATTTGATCACCTCCAAATGGACTTTATTGAACTGACACCTAGTGAAGGGAAAAGGTATTGCCTGGTAATAGTTGACATGTTTTCAAAATAGGTTGAAGTATTCCCCACAGCTAAACAAGACTCAGAGGTGGTAGTCAAAGTACTCCTGAGAGATATAATTCCTAGGTGGGGTATACCTAGCAAAATCTCAAGTGACAATGGAACACCCTTTGTTAATGCAGCCCTAAAGAAAATAGGAGCATTCCTAGGGATAGACCTGAAACAACATTGTGCCTATCATCCTGCCCGTGCGGGAGCAGTAGAGAGGGAAAATGGGTCACTTAAAAATAAACTAAGCAAAGCTTGTACAGAAACAGGGCTAGGATGGACAAAGGTCCTTCCTGTAGTACCCACACAAATGAGGATGCAAACTAGGCCTAAACATGGGTTAAGCCCATTCGAAATTCTGTTTGGATGAGTACCCAACACAGGGATAGGGCCAGCTCAAGGAACACTGCCGGACACCACACTGTGTGATGATGCAATGTTGAATTACTGTGCAATGTTGTCCTCTGCTTTGAAATCTATCCACAAACAGGTAAAAGAAGCACTTCCCAAACTCGCTGAGGGACCTCTGCACGATCTACAACCAGGGGATTGGATCGTGATGAAGGACTTCCGATGAATCAAGTGGAACAAGCCACGGTGGAATGGACCATTCCAGGTCCTGCTCACGACCCCAATGGCAGTGATGGTCACAGGCAGAGTGACGTGGATCCACGCTAGCCACTGCAGGAGGGTTCCTGAACCGGCTGAGCAGGAGGGAAAAGAAGGCCTAAGTGACCCAGATGCTGACTAAAGCTCGAGGAGAAAGAAGTGTTAATTGAGTACATCTGAGAACAGAACCCCAACCATAAGGTGGGACAAGTGGTAACCCGAGACTCAGGAGGAGAGGTAAGTGATTTATCATTTAGAAGGTGCCCCACATGACCGCTTTCCTACCTTGATCCAAACCACGTGGCGAGCAAGTTCCGCGGAACTGAGCGTGGCAGCACAGTTACGCTGTTGCACCCTCAATAGAGAAGAGTACTGTATTTTAGTATCTAGTCAGTAAAACTGGTTTCAGAAGTCCCGAGTTTCTCCAAGCTCCAGTGAGGTGGGACGAGGGCTGATGGGGCATGCCCGCCCTCTGAGCACCAATACACGTCAAGAAGGGCAAGGGTTAACTCGGAGACCAAGTTAACATAAAATGAAGGGGGTAAATCATTATAAACTAGGTCCAGTCATGGGCCTGAGCATCTTGATCCTACTGGGGCTCACGGGAGGATTCGTGTGGTGGTCGATACAGAGAATACAGACTGACACAGAATCGAGACGAGGGAGACATCCAAATCGTAATTTGTATTGGCAGTATGCTAATTTTACAGCTAAACAAGCTAACAGGTCAAATTGTCTAGTTTGCTCAACCCTGCCACACACCGTTACACAACCATTCGTGTTCAAGATCGCCAACACAATGGATGAGGATACTGCGCAAGCATGGCGAGCTGTGATGGAAGCTGTCTGTAATGATGTAGAAAAAGGCTGTAATGTCACGTATCAAGGTGGTGGAGATGACCTGAGGGTAGAAATTAGTGTAAATGAACCAGGAAAGGGGATAAATTATACCTTATGCGTAGGGCGAAAGGGCGATCCAAACTCTAACCTCGTAGGGAAGGTCAAGGAAACTAGGTGTTCAACCGTTTGCACAGTGCAGGGTTCAGTCCCAAATCCAAATGTGACCTGCACGGGACGAAGTGGCACTCTGTACAAGCAAGGCAGAAAAGCGACTATAGGAGGTGACTTAGGATCAGGAGGGAATCTAACTCAGTTAGCGGGTCCAACCTTCTACTACCCAGGCTGGCAATGGAAGTGTGGTCACCATGTGTATAACTTTCTTCCGATAGATTGGAAAGGCACGTGTGCCCTGATCCAATTAGATGCCCACCTAATAATAGCAACCCCTGAGACGAGTGGCAAACAGCGCAGAAGTGTCGACAATGATTTTCCTCCTCCAGAACATCAGCTGCAACCCAAGGTGAAGAAATTCTTCCAGGCACTGTTTCCACAGTACGGGACAACACAACTCTGGAATGAACTTGAGGTGGTGCATTATAGACTGGCACAGTTCGTGAATTCAACCACAGAGGCCATGGAGGGCGTGAGAACTGAATTGACCGCACTCAGATTAATGACGACACAGAATCGCATGGCCCTTGACATCCTTTTGGCAAAGGAAGGTGGAGTATGTGTCATGATAGGAGAACACTATTGTACGTACATTCCTGAAAATGACGGGAATCATGGTAACATCACTGAGGCACTGAAGAAGATGCGCAAGGTTGCTGAACAATTATGAGCAGACGAACATGGAGGAGACAAAGACAGCTGGTGGCGTTGGTTTAGTGGATGGAAGACTCTAATTCTATCCACCATACCGGTCCTGGGCTTAGTGATTGTGATGCTATGTTTGCTCCACAACCCTCACATATCAAGGTCAGTGAATTCAAATTTTTAGAGACTTTCCACCTGCCATTGTCAAACGCTATGCGGCTTTTACCCCTGCTAGAAACTTACTGCGGGATAGACCCGGGGTGAAATTTGACCTTTTATACCCGGCTAAGCTGAGGGTGACACACAACGGGAAGGAGACTACATTCACTGACACAGAGGAGGCGCGTTTGTTTGCCGAATGCCTCTCCACCCTCGTCGATGAGACTCATGAAGGAGGAGGAAAAGACGTATAAAGCCACTTAACGGCTGCGAGCTCAGAATATATAAACACACCCTTTCAGGCATTTATACCTCCTTTCTGTGTTCGGCCATCTACCTTGAGGCTGACTTTATTGAATAATATTAATACAGTATACTTCAGTGGTGTTTTTTTGTTTTTCAGAATAAGCCTCAAGATATGGCTAATAATTTTTTTCTTTTTCTGTTACACTTTTCAAACGAATAGGCTAGTTAGAGTGTTTGAGTTCACATAATATGTGAAGATCTTCTTTCAATGTATTCCTGGGAGAATGCACGACCTTTAATTTGAATTATAATGGGTTTGGTGAGGGATTTTGCAACTGCAGGGCTACTAGGATCAAGAGTTTTTTCACTGTTAGCTGTTGAAGTTAGAGTTCATTCTCTTTTTGGAAGGTTCTTATTGCGCACTAACTAGGAGGCTGACAATCTTTAGTTTTTGTCTTTGTTTTGGGTTTTTTTATGTGTCTGAATGTGCTTAAAGTGCTGATGACACGTTTTTGACATCTTTGGCGATGTTTTATAACATAAAAAGTAATTCCCGATGATCCATATATTAAATTCACGAAGGCGCCTATTTTACAAATTATGATAAAAAACGCGGCTATTTGGGCAAATTTGACAGGGCTGCAGCACCCAGGAGACGAAAGAGGAGGAGGAGCTATATGACGTCAGCGAAAGAACCTTCCTCCTAACTTACCAGTTTGTTGTTGATGCGACAGGTGTTCAGTTTGTCATTATTAGTAATTTTTTATATATATATATATATATATATATATATATATATATATATATATATATATATATATTAGTTATTATGCCTTCGCGTTGTGTTGCCGGCTTTTGCTCCAAAACCTACAAGGATGGGGTAAGTTTATTCAAGTTTCCCAGAGATCCCAAGCTGCATGCGAAGTGGGTGAAGCAAGTCAGGCGCACTCGTGACAAGTGGGAGCCCTCACCAACATCCGTCCTGTGCTCTGAACACTTCGATTTGGATTGTTTTGACACCCTTCCCAGCTTAAAAGAATCTCTTGGGTGTTCAGTTCATCACAAACGTGTGTTACTACCATCAGCAGTGCCTACACAGTGTTGCCAGATTGGGAGGTTTCTCGCCCAGTTGAGCCGTTTCAAGTGCATTTTGGTGGGTTTTGAACATATTTTGGGCTGGAAAATGTCAGCAGTATCTGTTGCCAGATACTGCTGACATTTTCCAGCCCAAAATATGTTCAAAACCCACCAAAATGCACTTGAAACCGCCCAACTGGGCGGGATTCCTCCCAATCTGGCAACACTGCCAGTATTCCGGAGGGGGTCTACTAGTAGCTATGCCGGATCCAAAGACAGTCCTCCTGTCAGAACATGTGTTGTGAAACGACATAAGATAAAGGTACGTAGAGCTATAGATTCTACATGATAATCATAAATGTAATCATAAAGTCAGCGTGATATCAGTCATGTATTTGCTTGTGAAAGCTTGCGGCTTTCATGTAACTGCCGCCTAGCAATGAGAGGCAAAGGGTAAAGAGGGTAGGCTATCATAGATTCTATTTGGAAGAGATCAACACAATTCTAGACTCCCAGAAGAGGAAGAGCTAGCACTAGAGAGTTCACCGGCGTTTTCATGCGCCATTTCCACTGAGTAGAACCAGAGTAGAACAGCCAGTGAACCGCAGCGTGTTCTCCCGCTGACGTCACAACATGGCCGCGAGCCACGGACCCAGTTTTCTTGCGCTGTGCAATTAAAAGTTGGATATTTGCATAACAACAGCTTCTTTTCACGTAATTATAACAGAAATCTAACATGTTTGCCATGTTGTATAGTTTATTTAAGAAATTGCAAAAAGTCATGTTCGTGTCATCAGCCCTTTAAGGTGGGTAATAGGGTGGGAGGAGGGGTGGGGGAGGGTGGGAAGGAGTGCTATTCGTTTTTTGGCTTTATATACCAAACAAAAAAGAGGGAGACATTAATGTATGCTTTTAATCTAAACATATAATGCATGTTGAGAAACAGTTTGAGATGAGTGGGGGCAATTTAACCTTTTGCTTATGGAACGTGAATGGTATTAATGAACCTGTGAAGAGAGGTAAAGTACTTGCTCACCGTAAATCATTAAAAGCTGATATTATTTTTTTACAAGAAACACACCTAAAAATGATGAACACAACAGACTAAGATGTAGTTGGATACATCAAATTTACCACTCTAATTTCTCCATAAAAGCCAGAGGCGCAGCTATTCTGATACACAGGGGGGTTCCCTTTAAACAAATGTCCTCAATTGTTGACAAGGATGGACGATATGTAATTCTTATGGGGGAAATCCACTCTACTCCAATGACCTTTTTAAATATATATGGGCCGAATAGTGACGATCCTGAATTTTTAAGAAAAGTCCTAAATTTGATACCAGATATTTCCAATACTAACCTAGTCATTGGGGGTGACTTTAACTTTGTTTTGGATACTTATTTGGATAGATCTTCTACCCTGAGAATAGAACCCTCCAAAGCATGCAATCTCCTAAAGTCATACACTAAGAATATGAATCTATTTGACGTTTGGCGGATTTCTAATTTTTCAGGCAGAGAGTATTCCTTTTATTCCAAAGTACATAACGTATATACAAGGATAGACTTTTTTCTGGTTGATGGTAAATTGCTACCTTACTGTTACAACGCTAAATACCACAATATTATTATTTCTGATCACAGCCCAGTGTCATTTGCACTTAAGCTCCCTGGACATATATCCAACCAAAAAAATTGGAGATTTAATCCCCAGCTCCTCACTGATAGCAAGTTTTGTGAATATTTAGAAACACACATAAAACTCTTTTTTGAAACAAATGATAAAGATGACATCTCACCCACATTATTATGGGAAACATTTAAGGCCTATTTCAGAGGCTGTGTTATATCTTATCAATCATCCCTTAAAAAGAGTAATAAAGCACAACAAATGGAATTGGAAAAACAAATTTATCAACTAGATAGAGGCAATGCTCAACGACCCTCTTTGGAAAAACACACAGAGATAGCTGCGCTCAAATATGAGTTGAATAAAATAATGTCTGACAGGATTTGTAGAGCCTTTACATTTGCCAAGCTTTGAGTTTGAGTGATAAACCACATAAATTATTGGCAAGGCATCACATCACACATTATCTCTAGCCGCTTTATCCTTCTACAGGGTCGCAGGCAAGCTGGAGCCTATCCCAGCTGACTATGGGCGAAAGGCGGGGTACACCCTGGACAAGTCGCCAGGTCATCACAGGGCTGACACACAGACACAGACAACCATTCACACTCACACCTACAGTCAATTTAGAGTCACCAGTTAACCTAACCTGCATGTCTTTGGACTGTGGGGGAAACCGGAGCACCCGGAGGAAACCCACGCGGACACGGGGAGAACATGCAAACTCCACACAGAAAGGCCCTCGCCGGCCCCGGGGCTCGAACCCAGACCTTCTTGCTGTGAGGCGACAGCGCTAACCACTACACCACCGTGCCGCCCATTGGCAAGGCAATTGCGTAAAATTGAAAATGATAGGACAATTCATAAAGTTAAATCCAAAACTGGCATTGCCCTCACTGCTCACAAGGAGATTAATGATTGATTCAGGCAATTCTATGAAACTCTATACACATCCGAACATAATGCCGCACCAGATGCAGCACAGTCTTTTTTGGATAAATGCAACCTCCCGTCTCTAAGTGATGAGGAGCGTAAGATTCTAAATACAGACATTAGCTGTGAGGAGCTACTATCAACTATTAAATCACTGAATAATGGTAAAAGTCCAGGCCCTGATGGGCTTAGCAACGAGATATACAAAAAGTTTGGTGCTTTGTTGGCTCCATATTTATGTAAACTATATATCCGGTCATGTGAGGACGGCATATTACCACAAACACTGACTGAGGCCACTATTACCCTACTATTAAAAAAAGGGAAGGACCCGGAAGAAGTGGGCTCATACAGACCAATTTCATTATTAAATACAGACCAAAAAAATTCTAGCTAAGACACTGGCCAAGAGACTTAATGCCTTCATGGGTAAATTAGTACATCCAGACCAAACTGGGTTTATCCCCAATAGAAATTCTTTTCATAACCTCAGACGTCTTCTTAACATTATGCACTGCGATAGGCCACCCACAAAGGACCTTGTCATACTCAGTCTGGATGCCGAAAAGGCATTTGACAGGGTGGAATGGCCCTACCTTTTTGCGGTCCTGGAAAAGTTTGGGTGTGGCCAGAGATTTCTGTCCTGGATCAAGCTACTGTACAATAAACCCTGTGCTAGGATACTTACAAATCAGACACTTTCCACCCCATTTCAACTTGGTAGATGTACTAGGCAGGGTTGCCCGCTTAGCCCATTGCTATTTGCCCTAGCCAAAGAACCACTTGCGGAAACTATTCAAGCACATCCCAGGATACATGGTTATGAGACAGGATACACTAAAAACAGGATCTCATTGTATGCAGATGACATATTGTTGTATATCACTGAACCCCTAGTAACTGTCCCATCAATACTGGAGGTGTTCAGCTTGTTTGGTACCTTTTCTGGGTATAAGATTAATTGGGGTAAAAGTGAACTTCTACCTATACGGTTTGGAGATCAGGACTGGCTCAAACAGCTTCCTCTATGTGTAATTCAGGACAATTTAACTTACTTGGGAGTGACGATCACCAAGAAATACAATGCCCTTTACAAAGCCAACTTTCCCACCTTATTAAGAAAGCTGGAGCACAATATCCAATTTTGGAGGACACTCCCAATTTCCCTACTGGGAAGAGTCAATGTCATCAAAATGATTTTTCTCCCTCAGATACTTTACCTTTTTCAAAATCTACCCATATTTCTCACTAAATCTTTCTTTAAGAAACTAGATTCAATTGTTCTTCCTTTCATATGGAACTATAAAGCACATAGAATTAAAAAAGACCATCTCTGTAAGCACAAATCTAGTGGAGGTCTGGCGCTGCCTGACTTCAAGCTATATTATTGGGCTACTGGATTGCGCTCCATTGTACACTGGCTAGACGACGCCCCTTCACCGTTTAGTGGGACAGAGATGGAACGGGAAGACTGTCTACCATACTCAATAAGAGCGGTTATACTAGCACCTGCGAAGATCAACAGATCATGTTATAAAAACAATCCTATCATACATGATGCTATTAGGGTATGGAAGCAACTAAAAAAGTATTTCAACCTCAGTGCACTGTCTTCTTTATTGCCAATAGCAGCCAACCCTATCTTCATCCCCTCCACTGTGGACAGAACATTTAGTGTATGGAAGGAGATGGGGATAGGTAACATTGGAGACCTGTACATTCGGGGCACCTTTGCTTCTTTTCAACAACCCCAGCAGAAATTTAGCTTACCACAGACTCATTTTTTCAGATATCTTCAGATTAGGAATTATGTCAAAACACATCTTCCTAATTTTGAGGTGGTAGCGCCAGATACTTTGGAGATCTCCATGAAAATATCTGCCAACTCTCGTTTCATAATCTCTCTGCTATATCACACATTGCTGAGTATGGACCAACCCAGAACGAGCACTTTAAAGGACAAATGGGAAACAGAGCTTGGAATTCCAATACCCCAATATGTGTGGGAGGAGTGTTTAGAATACATACATGAATGTTCCATTAATACTCGACATCGCTTGATACAATTCAAAATTTTACACAGATTACATTACTCCAAGGCCAAGTTGCATGAGATATTCCCTGACGTCTCACCAATATGTGAGAAATGTGAATGCACAGAGGCTACCTTATCACACAGTTATGCTTTATGTCATAAATTACAAGAATACTGGTGTGACATATTTCATTTCCTGTCTAGGATTCTTGAAGTCTAAATAACTCCGGATCCTGTTTTGATTATTCTGGGAATATCTGATGAGCTCTTGAAGCTTAATGTAGCACAACAGCGTCTTCTGTCATATGGTGTTATAACTGCCAAAAAATTGATTCTTTTATATTGGAAGAAAAAAGAGGTACCCTCCTTCAAACACTGGCTATCAGATTTGACAGATACTCTCCACCTGGAGAGAATCAGATTCATCCTAAAAGACAAGTTAAGACAATTTGAAAAAATCTGGGAACCTTTGGTCTCTTACCTTGATAAGGCAACTGATTAGGACGGCCAATAACTTCACATTGCATTCCTGGGGAGGGTGGGATATTCACGGGTTATTGGGGGGGGGGGGGGGGGGTGATGTTGTCCTGTAGGTCTTGTATTTTACACCCTATTTACAGTGTATTGCAGTTATTTTTATTGTTTATTTTTCTTGTGCCTTAATTATTATTGTTCTCGTCAGTATTAGTTTTGTTATCTGTGTATGTGGCAGCGGGGGCGTGGTCAAGCATCGGTCTGTGACAGGAGGGTGGAGCCGGGGAAGGTGAGTGGCAGATTCGCTACACCTGACGGTAATTAACCTGTGTTTTGTGTGTGTTTTCCCAGTAAACCGCTCCCTATTTTAAGAGGCTGAGAGAGAGCAGAGGGAGCGCGACCCGGGAGTGGAGGCTGAGAGTGTGTCTGTGTGCTGCGAGTTCTTTTAGACTGAAAAGTTTATTAATAAAATACGCTGTTACTACCTCCCAAACGTTGTCCTGCCGTCCTCTGTGCTCCACCCACGCATCGTCCGCGCTACAGTGGTGCCGAAACCCGGGAAAAGGTGGAGCACCAGTGCTACAGCTCCATGGAATCCTCCCCGTTCGCGGACTTGGTCCACGCCCTCGCCACGGCTCAGCAGAGCCAGCACCAGGCACTCGTCACGCTCCGAACGGAGCAGGAGCGCCGCTTCGAAGCCCTGGTGCTGGCTCAACAGGAAGATCGAGAGGCGTTCCGGCGGCTCCTCGCGTCGGCGGGGTCCACCAGCGCCCCGGCCGCGGGCCCGTCTCCCCTCACTGTGACCAAGATGGGCCCGCAGGACGACCCCGAGGCTTTCATCACCTTGTTCGAGCAGGTCGCCGAAGCCTCGGGGTGGCCGATGGAGCAGCGCGCGGCGCGCCTCCTCCCCCTCCTGACTGGAGAGGCGCAGCTGGCCGCATTACAGCTCCCCGCCGACCGCCGGCTGGCCTACGCTGACCTTCGCTGGGCCGTCCTCCAGCGCGTGGGGCGCACGCCGGAGCAGCAGCGCCAGCGCTTCCGCGCGCTGCGGATGGAGGAAGCCGGCAGCCCGTTCGCGTTTGGCCAGCAGCTCCGGGACGCCTGCTGGCGGTGGCTGAGGGCCGAAGATCGCGACGCCGAGGGAATCATCGACCAGGTGGCGCTGGAACAGTTCGTTGCCCGCTTACCAGCCGGAACCGCGGAGTGGGTCCAGTGCCACCGCCCGGCGTCGCTGGATCAGGCCGTAGGACTGGCGGAGGATCATCTGGCGGCTGTACCGGCGGCAGGACAACGGATGACATCGTCTTCTGTCTCCTCTTCTCTCTCTCTGTCTTCCCCCCCTCTCTCTCTGTCTTCCCCCCCTCCTCCCGTGTCCCGTCCTCGCCCCATTCCCCCACCACGGAGGCGGGGGCCGGCCCCACCCCAGCCGGCCCGCCGCACCCGTGGTGCCCTCCCGTTTCTCCCTTCTGTGTCTGTCTCTCCCCCCCCTCAGGTGAGTGAGCCCCAGAACACAGTTGCAGAGGGGAGGCCCGGGCCGGTTTGCTGGCGCTGCGGGGAACCGGGCCACCTGCAGCAACAATGTGCAGCGATGGAGGTGGGGGCGGTGGTGCGGATCCCCGACGCGCCAGAGGCTGCCCTCGATCGGGCCGGAGCGTATCGCATACCGGTAAGTGTACAAGGGGCTACATATCAGGCGTTGGTGGATTCAGGCTGCAATCAGACCTCGATCCGCCAAAGCCTGGTGCAAGACGAGGCATTGGGGGGAGCACAAGGGGTGAAGGTGTTGTGTGTGCACGGGGATATTCACAGCTACCCGTTGGTGTCAGTCCACATATATTTTAGAGGGGAAAAATCTATAGTGAAGGCGGCGGTTAATCCTCGCCTTACCCACTCTTTGATCTTGGGGACCGATTGGCCGGGATTTCGGGGTTTAATGGCACGCCTAGTAAAGAGTGGGTCCTGCCGGTTGACGGGGGAGGGTCCCGGTGTCGCTTTGGCTGGAGCGGCGGTCGCAGAGCCGTCTACATCACCTCCGCGACAGGGGGAGGAGCCGCCGGCCCCTCCTCTTTCTATTGGGGAATCCCTCGTGGATTTCCCACTGGAACAATCGCGAGACGAGACTCTGCGACACGCGTTTGACCAAGTGAGAGTAATCGATGGTCAAACGCTCCAGCCGAACGCCACCCCGTCCTTCCCCTATTTTTCCATTTTGAAGGATAGATTATATCGAGTGACGCAGGACACTCAGACGAAAGAGCGAGTCACCCAGTTATTAATTCCAAAGAGCCGCCGGGAATTGGTATTCCAGGCGGCCCACTTTAATCCCATGGCTGGACACCTCGGGCAGGATAAGACACTCGCCCGGATAATGGCCCGATTCTATTGGCCGGGGATTCGCGGCGACGTCCGTAAGTGGTGTACGGCGTGCCGCGAATGCCAGTTAGTAAATCCAGCGGCCATTCCAAAAGCGCCCTTGCGCCCCCTACCATTAATCGAGACCCCGTTCGAAAGAATTGGGATGGATCTCGTTGGGCCATTAGATCGGTCAACACGAGGGTACCGCTTTATATTAGTCCTGGTGGACTATGCAACGCGATACCCGGAAGCGGTGCCTCTTCGCAATATCTCAGCACGCAGTATTGCAGAGGCCCTCTTCCACGTCATCTCCCGGGTTGGAATCCCGAAAGAGATTCTGACTGACCAAGGCACCTCGTTTATGTCACGAACACTGAGCGAACTGTATGGGCTACTAGGTATTAAGCCGATCCGCACCAGCGTTTATCACCCACAGACGGACGGTTTAGTTGAACGGTTCAATCGCACCCTCAAGAATATTATTAAAAAATTCGTAAGTGAGGACGCACGTAACTGGGATAAGTGGCTCGAACCCTTGTTGTTTGCAGTGCGAGAGGTCCCCCAAGCCTCCACGGGGTTTTCCCCGTTTGAATTATTATACGGGCGTAAGCCGCGCGGCATCTTAGATGTACTGCGGGAAAATTGGGAGGAGGGACCTTCACAGAGCAAAAACGAAATTCAGTACGTTATGGATCTGCGCGCAAAACTCCACACGCTCACCCACCTAACTCAGGAGAATTTGCGGCAGGCCCAGGAACGGCAAGTCCGCCTGTACAACAAGGGCACGCGCCTTAGAGAGTTCACTCCGGGAGAGAAGGTACTCGTCCTGTTGCCCACATCGAGCTCCAAATTAATCGCCAAGTGGCAAGGACCCTTTGAGGTCACACGGCGAGTCGGGGACGTCGACTACGAGGTTAGGCGAACGGACAGGGAGGGGGCGCTACAGATCTACCACCTCAATCTGCTGAAACTCTGGAATGAGGAGGTCCCCGTGGCGTTGGTGTCGGTAGTTCCGGAGAAGGCGGAGCTGGGGCCGGAGGTCCCCAAGGGGTCATTGGCATCACGTACCTCTCCGGTCCCCTGTGGAGACCACCTCTCCCCGACCCAACTCGCGGAGGTCGCCCAGTTGCAGGCCGAGTTTTCGGATGTGTTCTCGCCCCTGCCCGGTCGCACGAACCTCATAGAACACCACATAGAGACGCCCCCGGGGGTGGTAGTGCGTAGCCGCCCTTATAGACTACCCGAACACAAAAAAAAGGTGGTTCGGGAAGAACTTCAGGCCATGCTCGAAATGGGCATCGTCGAGGAGTCCCACAGTGACTGGAGCAGCCCAGTGGTCTTGGTTCCCAAGGCCGACGGGTCGGTCCGGTTCTGTGTGGACTATAGAAAAGTCAACGCGGTGTCTAAATTCGACGCATACCCAATGCCTCGTATTGATGAGCTGCTCGATCGACTAGGCACGGCTCGCTTTTACTCGACACTGGATTTGACGAAGGGATATTGGCAGATCCCCTTGACTCCATTATCCCGAGAGAAAACGGCCTTTTCCACACCGTTCGGCTTACACCAGTTCGTCACACTTCCGTTTGGGCTGTTTGGGGCGCCCGCTACGTTTCAGCGGCTGATGGACTGAGTCCTCCGGCCGCACGCCACCTATGCGGCCGCGTACCTAGACGACATCATCATTTATAGCAATGACTGGCAGCGGCACCTGCAACACCTGAGGGCCGTCCTTAGGTCGCTGAGGCGAGCGGGGCTCACAGCCAACCCGAAGAAGTGTGCGATTGGGCGGGTGGAAGTACGGTATCTGGGCTTCCACTTGGGCAACGGGCAGGTGCGTCCCCAAATTAATAAGACTGCAGCGATTGCGGCCTGCCCGAGGCCCAAGACCAAAAAGGGGGTGAGACAGTTCCTGGGGCTGGCTGGCTACTATCGTAGGTTTATACCTAATTATTCGGACGTCACCAGCCCGCTGACTGACCTCACTAAAAAGGGGGCACCAGATCCGGTCCAGTGGACGGAGCAGTGCCAGCGGGCTTTCTCTGAGGTAAAGGCTGCACTGTGTGGGGGGCCACTCTTACACTCCCCTGACTTCTCTCTCCCTTTTTTGTTGCAGACGGATGCGTCGGACAGAGGGCTGGGGGCCGTTTTGTCCCAGCAGGTGGAGGGGGAGGACCGCCCAGTCCTATACATCAGCCGCAAGCTGTCAGTGCGTGAGGGGCGCTACAGCACCATTGAGAAGGAGTGCCTGGCGATCAAGTGGGCGGTCCTCGCCCTCCGTTACTACCTGCTGGGGCGCTCTTTCACCCTCTGTTCGGACCACGCGCCCCTCCAGTGGCTCCACCGCATGAAGGATGCCAACGCGCGGATCACCTGTTGGTATCTGGCACTCCAACCCTTCAACTTCAAGGTGGTCCACAGGCCGGGGGCGCAGATGGTCGTGGCGGACTTCCTCTCCCGTCAAGGGGGGGGGGAGTCGGCTGCGGGCCGGACGGGCGCCCGGCCTGAGTCGGGCGGTGGGGGTATGTGGCAGCGGGGGCGTGGTCAAGCATCGGTCTGTGACAGGAGGGTGGAGCCGGGGAAGGTGAGTGGCAGATTCGCTACACCTGACGGTAATTAACCTGTGTTTTGTGTGTGTTTTCCCAGTAAACCGCTCCCTATTTTAAGAGGCTGAGAGAGAGCAGAGGGAGCGCGACCCGGGAGTGGAGGCTGAGAGTGTGTCTGTGTGCTGCGAGTTCTTTTAGACTGAAAAGTTTATTAATAAAATACGCTGTTACTACCTCCCAAACGTTGTCCTGCCGTCCTCTGTGCTCCACCCACGCATCGTCCGCGCTACAGTGTATGTATGGGCATTTCCTTGCAGTTTGTTTGTGTGTAAGTTTTTCTTAAAAGAAACATGTGAATGTCAGTCGAAGTGCCTTGTGGAAAGAAATGTTTCACAATAAACATATTTGAAAACGAAACAAATATTGGTTACCAGATGGTGAAAATAGACCCAGACGACTTGCCTGACTGGCCTCCAAAACCCACACAAAGACCACAACCCACCGTTCGATGACATCAGCACAGTTGACATGAAATTAGCCCTAACTTAAAACATTTTCATTTGTGGTTGTTTCCTGTGCTATTATTCCTGATCTATGTATATGGCTTGCTAGCATTCATTTAAGACGTCTATGTCTTATAAAAACAGCCTTAGCATTATCCCTGTACACTCAACGACGTGTTAAGTCGAATCTCTCTGGGAACTCTTATCACTGAAACTGTGTACAGTTCTTTCCTTTTAGCAATTATTATCCTATAGGATAATAAGGGGGGAAATGTGAAGGAAATTTAATGGACAAACATTATTATTCTCTGTGTTTCTGTATGTTAAGCTCAAGGGACTTAGTGTACTGAGAAGTTGTTTTTCCAATGCTGTAATCGCCTTTCTGTGGCCTTGGCTGGTGATAAGCAGCGTGTCTGAGTTCCTGCACCTCTCAGAGAACGCCAGGTGCACGTTTTAACAAAGCTTCATAGAAAATCTTGAGCCAATCACGTGAAGATGCAAGCGGTAAGCGAATGCCTTTAGAGTATAATAGATACAGCCATAAAAAACACAACTCAGAGAGCGCGCGCGTACTCTCACATCACTAGAGGTGATGTTCTGCTTTAATTTTCTTTCTTTCCTATCTTATATTCCTTTATATGATTTACTATAATAAATAACTGAAAAGACGACTGCTAAGCGTTTTGAAGTGTTTATTAGAAATTTCCATTACACATTATAGCACGTCAGAGCGGTTCATGCCAGGCTTGAGTCCGATCCACCACTGATGAGTTACCCAATAAGAATCCAGAATGTCATCAAAAGACGTATTTTTTTTCTCAATAGACGCAGGTGATGTTAAAGTCTATTGGCAGTCACGAGGCAGACTACAAAACCACAAAACCGCAGGGCATCAAGGCCACTGTGGCCTTAGGACAGATATTTTTTACAAGGGCACAAGGCCAAATTGAGAGGGCATGAGGGCCATGGCTCTCATGGCCCTCGTGAAATTCCTGCCCTGAGTCAGGATATTTGATCTGTTTACTGGTTGCATATGTCAGATTTATGGCCTCATTAGGCAGAGAAAAGCTGTGGATCTCAAAGTTTGTCCACTTAATCACCTGCGTCAGTGTACTGGTAAAGGAAAAGATCAAATAGGTGGAAAGATAGAAGGTTTTAATATGATTTCATGTAAGTGGTTTTAGAATTTTTAAAATATAAAAATACAATAGTTTATTTTGATACATGATGTGGATGCAGTATTTCGTAGTTTTATTTTGATGCACTGATAATTAGGGTATTTTGCTATCTTACTGTAAATATACATATAAAATGTACATCAAAATGTACATATACATTTTGATGTATATTTACCCATCCCTGCTTATGGCAGAGATAAAGATTTGTGTAAGTATAATTCAAGCAAGCACAAGCACTTGATAACTGAAGCTAAGGCTTCACCAGGTTAACATCAATCTTTATGCCCAAAATAAACTTTATTTCTTTGCATAATGTTTACAGCTGTCCATCCATCCTCTATCACTTATCTGTCCATCACTTATTTGTCAGGGTTGTGGGGGAAGCTGAAACTACTCCTAGCTGACTTGGCGAGAGACAAGGTTCTCCCTGGGTAGTTCATCAATCTATCACAGGGTGAACACTGAGACAAATGTCTTATTTAACTTATTTAATCAGTTTGTTGATGTAAATGGTGATTTTTCTCTGCATACTGAGGTAAAGTTTGGTGTTCCACAAAGTTCTGTCTTAGGCCCACTGCTTGTTTCTTTATACATGTTACCTGTGTGTGATATTATTCAGAAGCATGGAATTAGCTTCCAAGGTTATGCTGATGACACACACAGTTGTACTGTATGTTTCTGCAAAGCCAGATGAGAGACACCAACTTAATAAACTGGAGGAGTGTGTAAAGGACATTAGATACTCAATGCTTATGAACTTCCTTCTACTTCACTCTGACAAGACAGAAGTACTTGTACTAGGAGCATGTGCAGCTAGAAGTAGGTTTTCTGATGACATAGTAACTCCGGATGGCCTTTCTATTTCTTCGTGTGCAGCAGTAAAAGACCTCGGCGTGATCATTGACTGCAGTCTTTTGTTTGAAACTCATATCGATAACATTACCCAGATAGCTTTCTTTCATCTCAGAAATATTGCTAAGATAAGAAATATAATGTCACTACATGCTGCAGAAAAACTAGTTAATGCTTTTGTTACCTCTAGGTTGGATTATTGTAATGCCTTACTGTCTGGATGTTCCAATAAGTGCATAAACAAGCTCCAGTTAGTTCAAAATGCAGCAGCAAGAGTCCTTACTACAACTAGAAGATGTGACCACATCACCCCTGTCTTATCCACACTGCACTGGCTCCCAATCAAATTTTGCATTGATTATAAAATACTACTATTGAACTATAAAGCATTGAATGGTTTTGCGCCACAGTACCTGAGCGAACCTCTGGTCCTTTATGACCTGCCATGCCTACTTAGGTCAAAAGATGCAGGCTATCTGTTGGTACCTCATATAGTGAAGGCTACATCAGAGGGCAGAGCCTTTTCTTACAAAGCCCCACAGTTACGGAACAGCCTTCCAAGTAGTGTTTGGGACTCAGACACAGTCTCACTGTTTAAATCTAGACTGAAAACTGTAACAGTCCCTGATGTGGGTGGAGCACAGAAGTATGATGGTGCTGTATTTGCTTTCACGCATCGAGAGCTTGCGGCTGATGTACAACAGGGGACGCTCCTTGCCCTCCACCTTCTGGGACAAAATGGCCCCCACCCCCCTGTCCGATGCGTCTGTCTGTAAAATAAAGGGGAGAGAGAAGTCAGGGGAATGTAAAAGTGTCCCTTCACACAGTGCAGCTTTTACCTTAGTGAAAGCCTGTTGGCACTGCTCTGTCCACTGGACCGGATCTGGTGCTCCCTTTTTAGTGAGATCAGTCAGCAGGCTGGTGACGTCCGAATAATTAGGTATGAACCTACAATAGTAGCCAGCCAGCCCCAGGAACTGTCTCACCCCCTTTATGGTCATGGGCCTCAGGCAGGCTGCAATTGCTGCAGTCTTGTTAATTTGGGGATACATCTGCCCATGACACAAGTGGAAACCCAGATACCATACTTCCACCTGCCCAATTGCACACTTTTTTGGGTTAGCTGTGAGACCTGCACACCTCAGCAACTCTAGGATGGCCCTAAGGTTTTCCAGGTGCCGCGGCCAATCATTGCTATAAATGATTATGTCATCCAGGTACGTGGACAAGTAAGCAGTGCGAGGGTGGAGGATCTTGTCCATGAGCTGCTGGAATGTAGCGGGAGCCCCAAATAACCCAAAAGGAAGTGTGACAAATTGGTGTTACCCAAATGGTGTGGAAAAGGTCGTTTTCTCTCAGGATAGAGGAGTCAAGGGGATCTGCCAATATCCCTTCGTTAGATCCAGTGTCGAATAAAAGTGGGCAGCACCTAACCGATCAAGCAACTCATTAATGCGAGGCATTAGGTATGCATCAAATTTAGACACCGTGTTGACTTTTCTATAGTCCACACAGAATCAGACCAACCCATCAGTCTTGGGAACCAGGACCACTGAGCTGCTCCAGTCACTGTGGGACTCCTCAATTATACCCATTTCGTGCATGGCCTTGAGTTCATCCCAAACCACCTTTTTTTGTGTGTTCGGGCAAGTGGTAAGGGTGGCTACGCACCACCACCCCGGGGGCATCTCAATATGGTGCTCTTTGAGGTGGGTCTGGCCAGGAAAGGGCGAGAACATGTCAGAAAATTCCTTCTGCAACTTGGCCACCTCCGTGAGTTGTGCTGGTGAGTGGTGGTCTCCACAAGGGACCAGAGTGGTTTGAGATGTTACTTTTTTTTTTTACCTCTGGCCCCAGCTCCACCTTCTCTGGAACTACTGATGCCAGTGCCATGGGGACCCCCTCATTCCAACGTTTTAACAGGTTGAGGTGGTAGATTTGCAATGCCCCGACCCTATCCATTCGCTTCACCTCATAGTCGACGTCCCCGACTCACTGTGTGACCACAAAGAGCCCTTGCCACTTTGGAGCTCGACGTGGCCCTAAGGTTTTCCAGGTGCTGCGGCCAATCATTGCTATAAATGATTATGTCATCCAGGTACGTGGACAAGTAAGCAGTGCGAGGGTGGAGGATCTTGTCCATGAGCCGCTGGAATGTAGCGGGAGCCCCAAATAACCCAAAAGGAAGTGTGACAGAGCACTTTGTCTCCCGGTGTGAACTCTCTAAGGCTCATGCCCCTGTCGTACAGCTGGGCTTGACGTTCTTGTGCCTGCCGCAAATTCTCCTGGGTTAAGTGCATGAGGGTGCGGAACTTTGCATGCAGGTCGAGAATGTATTGAATTTCATTCTTACTAGGCAAAGGTCCCTCCTCCCAATTTTCCCACAGCACGTCCAAGATGCCACGTGGCTTCCGCCCATATAATAATTCAAATGGGGAAAATCCCGTGGAGGTTTGCAGGACCTCTCATGCTGCAAATAACAGGGGCTCAAGCCATCTGTCCCAATTACATGCATCTTCACTTACAAACTTCCGAAATAGATTTTTAAGTGTTTGATTAAACCTATCTACCAAACCATCCGTTTGTGGGTGATAAATGCTGGTGCAGATAGATTTAATTCCCAACAACCCATACAGCTCACGCAGTGTGCATGACATAAACGAAGTGCCTTGGTCTGTCAGGATTTCTTTTGGAATCCTGACCTGGGAGATAATAAGGAAGATCGCTTCTGCAATACTGCGTGCTGAGATATTGCGGAGAGGCACCGCTTCCGGATATCGCGTTGCATAGTCCACCAGAACTAAAATAAAGCGATATCCTCATGCTGACCAATTTAATGGCCCAATGAGATCCATACCGATTCTTTCAAAGGGGGTCTCGATTAGAGAGAGAGGGCACAAATCCGCTTTTGGAGTGGCCGCGGGATTTACTAATTGGCATTCGCGGCATGCCACACACCACCGATGAACATCCCTGCGAATCCCTAGCCAGTAGAACCGGGCCATTATTCAGGCTAGTGTTTTGTCCTGCCTCACGTGTCTGGCCATGGTGTTAAAGTGAGCCACATGGAATACAAGTTCCCTATGGCTCTTAGGGATTAACAACTGGGTTAATCCCTAAGAGCCGTAGGGAATACGATACATCACGTCAAAAACTCCCAAGATTTTGCTACTAAAGTTGCAGACCTCAAACTAGACTTAGATGAAACCGTGTTTTCTTACGATGTCACTTCTCTTTTCACCTGCATTCCCACCACAGAAGCAGTCGAATCTGTTAGAAAATGACTCCTTCAAGACAACACCTTACTGGATAGAACGAACCTCACCACGGACCAGATTTGCACCCTGCTTGACCTCTGCCTGACTACCACTTATTTCCAGTTTAATGAAAGTTTCTACAGACAGAAGCATGGATGCGCCATGGGCTCACCGGTGTCCCCTATTGTGGCCAATCTTTACATGGAGGAAGTGGAACATAAAGCTTTGACCACTTTTTCAGGAGTTGCTCCCAGCCACTGGTTCAGTTATGTGGATGACACCTGGGTTAAAATCAAAACCCATGAAGTGGAAGTCTTCTCTAAGCACATCAATGCAGTGGATATCAATATCAATTTCACTTGGGAGGATGTCAGTGGGAATAATCTAGCCTTCTTGGATTGTGATGTACACATTAGACAAGACAGAAGCCTTAGCATCGAGGTCTACCGGAAATCCACACACACAGACCAGTACCTACTCTTTGACTCTCACCACCCACTGGAACACAAATTGGGGGTCATTAGGACCTTGCAACACAGGGCTCAGAACATCCCTACAACAGTAGAGGGAAAAGAGAAGGAACAGAATCACATCAAGAAAGCACTTCAGAATTGCAGATATCCCAACTGGTCTTTCTTCAAGAGCAGAAAAAGGAACATAACGGACAAGGAGGATAACAGGAACAAACGCAAGAACATTGTCATTCCCTACATTTCTGGTCTATCTGAGAAACTCAGGAGGATCTTCTACAAACACAACATTCCGGTACATTTCAGACCCAGTAACACCCTGAAGCAGAAACTGGTCCACCCTAAGGACAGAATAGCCAGACACAAACAGGACAATGTAGTGTATGCAATTCAGTGCAGTGAGGAATGCACGGACTCGTATATTGTGGAAACAAAACAACCGCTTCACAGGCGTATGGCTCAACACAGGAGAGCCAGTTCCTCAGGCCAGGACTCTGCTGTCTACCTTCATCTTAACAACAAAGGACACTCATTTCAGGATTGCAACGTACGCATTTTAGCCAGAGAGGATTGTTGGTATGAGCGAGGAGTTAAAGAAGCCATTTTTGTCAACCTGGAATGGCCATCACTGAACAGAGGTGGGGGTTGAAGACATCATTTATCAGCCACCTACAATGCAGTCCTTGGCACACTTCCCAGACAACTGAATGCACACCAAAACCCAGCTGTTTTCAGTGACTCACAAGAGGACAGAGAGAATCAGCATTCCATTGATCACCTTAACGGGCAATCCATTGATCATCCTAATGACTCTCGAGGCCGTTCACATCCAGCCCCCAGTGACCCACACCAACAGGATGACTCAACGACACCTTAGATGAGCTTTTCATCCATGAGAGGATAAATACCTGATACTCCCTACTAGTCAGACAGAACTGAAGAAGCCTTTCGGATGAGAGGTGAAACGTCTTCAAGAATCTTCAAGCAAGTCCAGTTGCTCTCTTTTACCACCCACAGTAACAACTGGGTTATTTGTTCACCGGTTTGAGTGTCCTGCGTCACTCGATACAGTCTATCTTTAATAATCGCAAAGTACAGGAAGACGGGTGCCGCATTTGGCTGTAGAGTTTGACCATCGATTACTCTCACTTGGTCAAACTCACTTGGTCTTGTCTCGTGACTGCTCTAAAAGGAAATTCTCGAGGGAATCCCCAAAAGCAGGAGGAGGGATGGGCTGCTCCTCACTCCTCGTATTGTGCTGACGCGATGATGACGTGGACGGCTCTGTGACAGTTTCTCCAGTCAATGCCACACCAGGATCCCCCTGTGATGTTTTATGGCAGGACCCACTCCCTACTACATATTCCATTAAGGTTCGAAACCCCAGCCAATCAGTTCCCAAAATCAGTGAGTGGGTGAGATGAGGATTAACCACCACCTTAATTCTATGCTTTTGGCCCCAGAATAGAATATGGACCGACACTACAGGATAATTGTGAACATCCCCATGCACACACAACACCTTCACCGCTTGTGCTCTCCCCAATGCCTCACCTTACACCAGGCTTTAGTGAATTGAGGTCTGATTACAACCGGAATCCACCAACGCATGTTATGTATCCCCTTGAATACTTACCGGTATGTGATACGTTCTGGCCCGATCAGAGGCGGTCTCTGGTGTGTTGGGGATGTGGACCACAGCTCCCTCCTCCGTTGCAGAGCCCTGACTCGGGAGATGCTCCGGCCCCCTGCTGCACCAGCACACTAGCCCAGGCTTTCCCTCTGCACCTGCGTTATGGGCATCACTCATCTGAGGGGGAGAAGACACAGACACAGAAGAGGGGGATGGGAGGACACCGCGGGTGCAATGGGCCAGCTGGGAAGGAGCCGGCCGCCGCAAATACAAATACAAGTAGGAGGTACACTCTTTTCCACAGGCCATGCTGGTTCTCAAGGGAACCTGGATGATGCAATAAAAAAGTGGTACATGTAGGAGATTTTTACATTCATTCGGGTATGATGGAATTGTCAGATATGAAGCTGGCAGGCTAAAGGAAGACCATGTTTATGAATGTGTCATGAACATAGTAAGTGTCTGGCCAGGGATACGTGAGTTTAAATTAAAGGTGCAGTCACTGATTATAATCCAGTGCACTTTTTGTTAAATTCAGCAAATACCTCCTGACAATCCCCTAGCTGTCTGTTCTGTGAGTGTGCTGAAAAAACATGGATACACCATGGATCATGTACACAGATGTATTCACACACTCATGTCCACCTACACGTAATTCCACAGGGACAGATACTGTCATGGATACTATAGTGATCCTGAACAGATGGTCATTTGTGTTTTCAGATATACACCAATCAGCTATAAAATTAATAACACTGACAAGTGAAGTGAATTACAGTGATTATGTTGTTACATTGGCACCTGTCAAGGGGTGGGGTATATTAGGCAGCAAGAGAACAGTTATTTCTCAAAGTTGATGTGTTGGAAGCAGGAAAAATGGGCAAGCGTAAGGATGACTTTGACAAGGACAAAATTGTGATGGCTAGAACCAAACTGAGCTTACTAGAGGCATGCAGTAATTCAGGTTTTAACAATTTGGGCAACTTGTAACATATAAAGAAAATTGCCTAATACATAAAAGAAAATGTACAGTATATACTATATATACAGTACCAGTAAAAACTTTGTACATACCTTCTAATTCAATGGCTGTTTCTTTATTTTTATTCATTAAAAACACTTCATGTCGTAAAGTAATGATGGATGTCGTTTCTCTTTACTTAGTTGAGCAGTTCTTGACATTATATGGGCTACTACAGTTGTGGAATAGGGCTGTTTACTGAATGCTTATTATTTACTGTTTACTGTTTGATCTCAAATGCATTAAGGAGGCAAGAAATTGCACTAATTAACTTTTGATGAGGCACACCTGTTAATTGAAACCCATTCCAGGTGACTATCTCATGAAACTGGTTAAGATAATGCCAATAGCGTGCAAAGCGTCATCAAGATAAACGGTGGCTAACTTGAAGAATCTAAAATATGAAACATATATTTTCTTTTTTTAGCACTTTCTTGTTTACCAAATGATTCCAGATACACTGATCAGCCATAACATTAAAACCACTGACAGGTGAAGTGTATAACATTGATTATATCATTACAATGCCACCTGTCAAGGGGTGGGATATATTAGGCAGCAAGAGAACAGTCAGTTCTTGAAGTTGATGTGTTGGAAGCAGGAAAAATGGGCAAGTGTAAGGACCTGAGTGACTTTGACAAGGGCCAGATAGTGGTGGCTCGATGACTGGGTCTGAGCATCTCCAAAATGGCACATCTTGTGGGGTGTTCCTGGTATGCAGTAGTTAGTACCTACCAAAAGTGGTCCAAGGAAGGACAACCGGTGAACCGGCAACAGCATCATGGGTGTCGAAGGCTTATTGATTCGCATGGGGCAAGAAGGCTAGCCCATATGGTCCAATCCCACAGAAGAGCGACTGTATATCCCTTGATAGGTGCCATTGTAATGAGATAATGAATGTTATACATGTCACCTGTCAGCAGTCATAATGTTATGGCTGACCAGTGTGTGTTGCAAAGATTGATTCAGGACATTCGCTTGGGGCCACGATGTCATCAGTACAACCAGTAAATCCTGTAATTAGTTTCCATTATGAAATTACACTGAAAATAATTAATAGAATTGACTTGGGCGGCACGGTGGTGTAGTGGTTAGCGCTGTCGCCTCACAGCAAGAAGGTCCTGGGTTCGAGCCCCGGGGCCGGCGAGGGCCTTTCTGTGCGGAGTTTGCATGTTCTCCCCGTGTCCGCGTGGGTTTCCTCCGGGTGCTCCGGTTTCCCCCACAGTCCAAAGACATGCAGGTTAGGTTAACTGGTGACTCTAAATTGACCGTAGGTGTGAATGTGAGTGTGAATGGTTGTCTGTGTCTATGTGTCAGCCCTGTGATGACCTGGCGACTTGTCCAGGGTGTACCCCGCCTTTCGCCCGTAGTCAACTGGGATAGGCTCCAGCTTGCCTGCGACCCTGTAGAAGGAAAAAGCGGCTAGAGATAATGAGATGAGATGAGATGAGAATTGACTTGATGTCAATGTCTACATTGGTTGGACGTGAATGAACTGAGTTGCGTTTACACAGGTTGGTTTCGTACAGTCAGCCTGATTTGAAAGAGTCCCAGAATAAAAGCAAAATATTTATTCAGCGCTCACCTGAGCTAACTGATCTTCAAGCTCTGTGGCAGTGACACCACCCACTACATTACACAGCCATTTACATGGAAGTAAATAATGAGACATTTTCAAATCATTTTAAATGGAAAAATAATGTCGGGGAATGTGAACACTCTCATAGAAGTTCCATAAAAATGACGAAAAGAATAAGACCAGATAATGGCCAGCGAACACACACAGGAAGTAAGTCCTCTCCTTCCTTCCCCAATTCAATCTGCTCCCACATTCACTCTATGCAAAGCAGAATTCATGTGTGCAGGAACTGACTACTCAGCCTGGGCAAGAAGACCTGCCCAAAACCAGGTGATTGACAGTTTGGCCACTCAAGCAAACTGTCAATCAGCTTGAGTTGCCAAACTGATATAAGGAATATCAAAGGCAATAAAGAAAAGCATTTTTTTATTCTTTTATTTTTGTTTTTTTATTTTCCTGTTCTTTTATTTTCATTTTTAATTTTCGTATTTTGTTGTTTTTCTTTTTATCTCTGTGTTTATTTTCCTATATTTTAATTTTTATTTTAATCAGTTTCTTGTTCTTTTTCAACATTTATTTTCATTTTCAGATTTATTCTTTTTTATGGCACTCCTGTGACATTTTCTGCACTGAGGTTAACAAAAAGCAGAAGTAATCTTGTAAAAGTTTCGCATTTTCTCTGCAATAAGATCATGAATGACACTGAATTAAGAAGTGCACTGCTCAAGATGGTGAACAGAATCTTGGCTCCTGCAGTAAATGTCTTGGGCACTTTAGAAGAGTTTTTGTGCAAGTGTTTGTAAAATAAAAGCAACAAACACAGTTTTGTGGTGAATGTCACAATTTGTGGTCTTTTTTAGTTAATAGACTCATAGTGTGTGAACATGCTCCAAAGTTAGTGCCTACCAAAAGTGGTCCAAGGAAGGACAACTGGTGAACCAGTGACAGGGTCCTGAGTGTCAAAGGATCATTGATTCACATGGGGCACGAAGGCTAGCCCATATGGTCCAATCCCACAGAAGAGCTACTGGAGCTACTGTAGTACAAACAGCTGACACCTTTCTGTTTTAGCCAGCAATAACTTTTTCAGCAGTTTGTGCTACAGTAGCTCTTCTGTGGGAACAAACAGAGGTGAGTAATCTTGTAAATGTTTCAGATTTTTTTTCTGTAATAAGATCATGAATGACACTGAATTAAGAAGTGCACTGCTCAAGGTGGTGAACAGAATCTTGGCTCCTGCTTTAAATATCTTGGATATTTTGGAAGACTTTTTGTGCAAGTGACTGTAAAATAAAAGTAGAAAGAAACTGAGCATTTTTCCTGTTCGGTGAGTTATTCAGTCGTCCGGGTGGGTGTGCTGGGTTGGTTGAACCCCATCGTTTTACACAACCAGCCTGCAAAGTCGACTTCTTCCACTTCTGAGCGTTTAATAATAATAGCAGACAGTTTTGTGGTGAATGTCACAATTTGTGAGCTTTTTTGTTAATAAACTCAGTGTGTGAACATGTGCCAGGCTGCTGATGTGAACAAAGGCATTACAGTGAAGTGAATTCAAGATATCACGAGAGCATTTGTGGATGTCACTATTTGCAAGGGTTTTTTTGTTTATATATTCATAAAATTTGTGTGTGTGTGTGTGAGAACATACTCTAGGCCACTGATGTGAACAGAGGCATTCCAGTTAAGTGAATATGGGAGATTTTTACCCTCATTCAGGCATGATGGAGTGGTCAGATATGCTTGCGAGACAAAAAAAAGACCATGTTCATGAACATGTCATGAATGTACGTAGTAATTGCCAGGCCATGGATGTGCTTGTTCAAACTAAGCTACTAGTTTGTTCATATTTTGGGAAATAGAACCAGCTAAATTCATTAGAAAATATTGTGGACAGCTAGAGACAAAAATAATAACTGCACGAGCAAGATTGTTTGAGTTGAGAGCAGTTATGAACTTGTGTTATGTAGCTGAGGTTGAGGAATACACACGCCATGCTGACAGCATTTACCATTCAGCCTCTTTTTTTTTTCTCTCCAGCATTTTCCAAAAAATCAGGTTAAGGACACGCCCTCATTTGGAACACTCAACATACTGTATACAGATACAAACAGTGTCACAGCATTAAAAATGAAGCTACATGCTATGATGTTAGTAATATCAGTCCCCTCCATGATTATTGCCCCGATCAGTAAAATGGGTTTGAAAAAATCCACCTTTTGGTGAAGTTGCTTCATCTCACACTGAAAAAATGAGAAAAATCCAACCTTTAATTGAAATAAGTTTATTCGGAGAATATTAATCAATAACTATGTAAATAAAGTTATTGATCTGATTTGATATTTATTGATTGGTATACAGTATGTATTCTGATCAGTACACACATTCACACACATGCACACCTAAAGTTAGCAGGGGCAGATACAGGCTGTCTGAGGGGCAGGACATTTCATCATGTTTTCTCACACATATAGCCACCCTAAAGGGCATTTTGTCTTTTTTTTTTTATTTAAACAACAGCCATTAGGGCAAATGTTTTTAAAAGATAACGGTGTTGATGTACAGTTATCTTTCTTTAGCTATGTGATTTGCTTACAGTTTCAGGCAGTGTTGTAGTTGAGTCACCTCGAGTCCAAGTCCAGTCTCGAGTCCCCAGTGTTCAAGTCCGAGTCAAGTCCAAGTCATTACAAAAAATTTCGAGTCAAGCCCACTATTGACCCGAGTTGAGTCCGAGAACAAGACTCCAACCGCACCATTTGACGGTGGCTGTTTTAGCACCATTCAAGGGCGTAACTTTGTGTTCAAAGTTGGTGGGGACATTTCCAGGCACGATACTTCCCTTCAAGGGGGGTCAGGGGGCATGGTCCCCCTGGAGAAAATTTAGAAAGATCCCGTTTTAAGGCTTAATTTTGATGCATTTTGAGATGCGTACTATGGCCTCACTACTTTTATGAAAACCATTTCAGGGCAGGCTGTCAATGGGTATGCAGTGAAAGGCTGGAAACATGATGGACCAAACAAATGTAGAACTGGGGGGGATCCTGCCCCAGAAAATTTTGTGAATCTTCACACATAAATAAAGCAATCTGATGCACTCTGATGGGTAAAAGGTGGTAAAATACACCTACCAAATACTCTCTTGCACACTGGTTGATTGAATATACTTTACATATGAACTATATACACATTACACATTATTACTAGATTCTGTGGAAGGACTTGTGTCCTGCAGTACAACCGCTATATGAAAAAATACACAATAAACAGTATCATCTTAAAACATTCATTGCCATCTTTTTATTGTTGATTCTAGTGTCACAAAAAAACAATAGGGCCACCAACAATGCTCAGTCAAAACAGATACAAACTAAGGGGTAAGGGATAGCACATAAACAGGACTACTCAAAACTAAACCAGGATTATACACGAGCCAGGTCTAAACCAGAACTTCAATGTTTCAGCCAGGGCAAACACGGATCACATCAGGACTAAACCAAGGCTAAACCACAAACAAGAGCAAACTAAACTAGAATTAATATAATAATAAACTAGATTATACCTGGACTAAACCAGGATTACACCAGGTCTGGGAAGAAACAGGTGTAGCAGTTTCAACAAGGCACAAATTAATAATATAATCTTACATATAAAGGAAATCTAGGTGATTTTATAATCTGTGTAATTTGTGCAAACCACAAAATGTATTTGCAAGTCAAACAATTAAATTCAAATTATTACAAAATTTAAAACATTTCAAAAAGAAACGAACATCTCAACATTAGGGACGAACATCACAATAATGTAAAAAAAGCCTCCAGTTTACAGTTATTTAAATAATAATAATAATAATAATAATAATAATTAAAAAGAAACAAAAAAATGAAACTTCCCTTGCCCTCCATGTAAGACTATGCACCACAGTATTCATTTAAAAGTACCAAACACCTTCCTTCTCTCACTTACTTCCACAAACTGCTGACAAATGTCTTTAATGTTCACATTGTCCAGTTTGGTCCAATGAGTCGTTGGTTGCTACACACATAGCAGAGAGCTGCCGCCAATCAGGTTACAGCTCTCAAAACAGCAGCTAAGCGGCGGCAACAGCGGGGCTTGTCATTCATGGGATAAAACGGGAAAACAGTCGCGCGTGTCTCTAAACGTTCGGAAAAGGCGTGAAATGTTGGTGGGGACTGTCCCCTGCCCTGTCAAAGTTGGTGGGGACATGTCCCCACCTGTCCTTATTAAAGTTACGCCTGTGGCACCATTAACATGAGTTTGTTCCTAAACATGACGTATGAACAGAGGTGGGCAGGAACGCGTTACATTTGCTCCGTTACATTTACTTGAGTAATTTTTTGGATGAATTGCACTTGTAGGAGTAGTTTTAATGCAGCATGCTTTTTACTTTTACTTGAGTATATTTGTGAAGAAGAAGCGGTACTTTTAGTCCGTTACATTGGCTATATTCTGCTCATTACTCGCTCCTTTATTTTTATTGATCCGTGCGATGTGTGGTGTGTTTGTTTTTGTCAAGACTTCCAGCAGAGGCTCTGTCACATGACAGCATCTCACCGATCAAATTGTGGGGGAGACTGTGATTGACTCGCTCCTCCGCCAATCAGGGGGCACGACTGGTCTGGAGGGAGAATGAGGAGGTGGGCCAGAATGCAACAATAAAACATAAGAACAGTAACAAAGAATTAAAGTAAAAGTAAAATCATTAAAATCCAAGATTAAAAAGAAATTAAAATAAAGAAAGTAGAATCATTAAAATCAAAATTAAAAGAAATTATATTAAAGGAAATTAATTACACTTTAGGTAAAAATTAATCAAGTGAAAGCAGGGACGTCACTAGGTTTGAAAGACAGGGGTAGCTTAGCACCCAGAGGAGAAAAGGTATTGTGCGCGCGCAGCGCGCGCCGAACATTTTTCAGAGCACCTACTAAGGCTTTCAATCAATTCATTATTTCAAGAGCATCACACCTTGGGGACACACTTCCCACCATTTCTATTCTATTTTAAAATTGCTTTCATCATTTAATTGCTTGCTGAAGCAACTTCACCAGCTAAACTACAAAAATGTGAAAAAAAAAAAAAACAACGGTAGGTGTCATGCATTCCTGCGCAAACTGAAGAGGGCAAGTGCTTCACAAATCATCATGTAAACATTCTACAGAAGACTCAATATAGCCTAGGTAAAGTTAAGCAAATGCAAACCACTGACATCAAATTACAGTCTCACCGTGTGTGTCTGCAAATGAAAGCATAGA
The DNA here is from genome assembly GCF_027579695.1 of Neoarius graeffei. Classification (NCBI taxonomy): domain Eukaryota; kingdom Metazoa; phylum Chordata; class Actinopteri; order Siluriformes; family Ariidae; genus Neoarius; species Neoarius graeffei. The sequence goes on from NC_083595.1 coordinate 30,060,664, forward strand.
ATTCTGACTCTCTGCAAACCCAACTCAATGGAAGCCCGCACCGCGCCTGCTGCAGAATGCCCGCGTAGTTTTTTAAGTCCTACTAGCCTACCACTCGACGTGACGCTTGACACAGAGCCAATGAGGAGGAATCATAACGAAATTAATAATATTGCATTAAACAACAAATAAGCAAGCAGAAACTGTTGTTCGGATTAACTTGCGTTCTTGATGGCTCATGTCCAGTGCTTTACTGCCTTTGTTTTTTTTGGGGAAAAAAAAAATAATTTAAAAAAGGTCAAAAAATATAGGGTGGCTTTGCCATAAGATAGGGTGGCTGGAGCTACCCTAAAATGGGTCTGGCGACGTCTATGAGTGAAAGCATCTGAAAACAGCTTTGTCTTGAGCTTAGATTTAAAACTAACAACAGTAGGAGCATTTTTGATCTCATCTGGAAGTTGGTTCCAAAGCTTAGCAGCATAGCAACTAAAGGCGCTTCACCACACTTCGTTTTGACAGCTGGTATTACTAGCAAGTTTTTCTCTTGTAGACCTAGTTGGTGCATATAATTGAAACATATCCAGTAGGTAGCTGGGTCCCACCCCATTTAATGTTTAAAATAGAAGAAATAATGCCTTAAAGTCAATTCTATAGCTCACTGGGAGCCAGTGCAGAGACCTTAGGATTGGAGTGATATGGACTACCCTTTTTGTTCTTGTAAGAACCCTTGCTGCTGCATTTTGGATAAGTTGAAGCTCTTTGATGGTCTTTTTTTTGGAAGACCTGTGAAAAGGCTATTGCAGTAATCAACCCTACTGGAGATGAAAGCATGAATAAGTTTTTCTTCTTCAAAGCAGAGTTGGTTGAACATGGCGGCGAGCACCGGCAGCCGGTAAACTGTGAAGCAGTAAAAGTTTATTGTGCTGATAAGCGAGTGACTTTTGCAAAGTTCGAATTCTGGAGCACTGTGAGTGGTGACAGCTGGCGAGTCCTGTGAGAAGACGGCGCTGGGGTCCACGAACATTAGCTTCTTCGTCTCGAACAAGGTTTAAAGTTGGTTTCCTCATTCTCTCCCTCTCCACCGGGAGGATTTCCCTGCCACCTGACTTCACCCAAACAGCACTGGTTTAAGGAACCCTTGACAATTCAACAAGTTGCCTAACAAGCGAACTTTGGCTCGACTGGATTTATTAAGTCAACACGGAACTACAGAACGTTTATTTCTATCGGAGGAACTGTTTACATTTACGAATACTCGGAGTCTCGGACACTGTGACGCTAAAGACTGAAATTGTGTGTATGATATCCCAGATAGCAGAGGGTCGTTGATTCGACGTGGAATCATCGGCATGTTCTTCAACCTATACGCCGTCGAATCACCGACGTTGATTCAACACCGCTTTGCTCATACGAGTTTCCGTTGAAACGACGTTGAAAAGTGGCTGGTGGTCGACAGAAAATAGACCCCCTTTCACCCTTTATTCAACTACGGATTTCGGTCGATTTATAGTTGAATTTTCGGCGATGATTCATCCAACTTTACTTCCTGTTTTATGTACAACAGGAAGGCTACAAATTAAGCAAAACAGGCTAAATTAAACTAGCTAACAATAAAGCATCGGGGCTCTTGCCTAGGATGAACACACACATGCATACTTCAACCATGAAAGTGAAACTTTATTTATATCAATGTGCGTAGGCTACGCCCTGTTTAATGTACAACAGGATATAAAAATGCATGCAACAATGCACCTCTCCTAATGTTTGTCAAGCTATCTAATGAGGCATAACTTTTAACATTTATAAGGAACAGAACACACTTAAACAAGTTCTTAGAAACATTTTATGATTTATTTATAATTGTGGCCTATTCCTCCTGCGGCGCAGACCTGTACATGGAAACAGAAAAACATAACCAAAATTAATTTGATGCAGCATTGATAAAGAAAGTCAGCAGTAGGCTATGGGTTTCTAAATGCCACCCTACCTCATTATTTGGACATGGGGAAAAACTATATTTAAAATCCAAAGAGGGATGGAGGGAGGAAAATTAAAACAAAAGAAAGAAATGAAATATAGAGTAGAGAATATTTGATAAAATTAAGGATGTTTTTATTCAGTAAACATTTAAAAAAATGTTCTACAACACTCTAGCCTAGTGACTTACCAGTAACAAAATAGATTTGAAGTATTCAGATCCGCTCTGCATAAAGCAGCTAAATCCTCTCTCTGTCTCCTGGCAGAAAGCTCCTTGGTTTGCTTGTGTCTCAATCACAGCTGGTATTCTGTAGAAAGACTTCTTTTCACCTTTCCCATCAGCTTTGTTAGAACCCTAACACAGCACAAAAGTTTACCATTGTAGGTTTATGATGAACCAAGTGCCTTGTGGGTTCACATACCGCACGCTGCCGTTATTTCCCCCAAATCACGAGTTTGTTAGTCTTCCAATGTGGCGCAGGGTTTGTTTACTTCCGGTTTCGGGTGACGTCAGTGAAAGGGGTCTAATGGGGGCATTACCGCCACCCACTGGATTGGGGTGTAAAGCAGTCTGAACAAAACGTGTAAACATAAACATAGGAGAAATGAGCCGTTTTTCTAACTCGTCCTCACTTATGGCCCTTTTCCACTACCCTTTTTCAGCTCACTTCAGCCCGACACGGCTCGCGTTTCGACTACCAAAAACCAGCACGACTCGGCTCGCTTCAGCCCTGCTTAGCCCCCAAAACTCGCACCGTTTTGGAGTGGGGCTGAAGCGAGCCAAACCGTGCCGAGTGAGGCTGGGGGCGTGAGCAGACACTCCCCTGTGCACTGATTGGTGAGGAGGCGTGTCCTCACATGCCCACACACGCCCCGCGAGCGCGCTGGGATCTGTAAACACCGTAAACCCGGAAGGAGAATAATTACGAATTGCGAGAATTTCTGAAGCCTTATGCGCCTCGCCTCATCTATACGCTCTTGCCAGTATCTGTTGGCGTTGTCGGTGACAACAAGCCACAGCACCAAGACCAGCAACACTAACGACTCCATGTCCTCCATGTTTATTGTTTACTATTCGGGTCGTGAGACTACCGCTGAAAAGATCACTGAATCAGTGACATACAGAGCATCGTGGACGAGTTCGCGGAGCGCAAGGCTCGCCGTATGCCCTTCAAATAATGCGCGCAGTAGGCTATTGATGTTTTATTATGAGCCATGTACAGTATCCTAATGTTTTTTTTTGTTTCTGAGTTACATGTTCGTTTGAAGGACTTGATGTACTAAATAACATAGTTGCACCCCGTAGTGTTGAAATTGGTAAACACAGTGCATTCAGTGAGGTTTGCACCGCCCTCCTTTTATTTCTGACTCTTCCTGTCACCGTTGCAACCTCTGAGCGCTCATTCGTATGCCCTTCAAATAATGTGCGCAGTATAGGCTATTGATGTTTTATTATGAGCCATGTACAGTATCCTAATGTTTTTTTTGTTTCTGAGTTACATGTTCGTTTGAAGGACTTGATGTACTAAATAACATAGTTGCACCCGGTAGTGTTGAAATTGGTAAACACCGCAGTTGCGGACATTTTGTAGCCTAAAATGATGTTATGATAAGCTTTAATAAAGGGCCCGGTCATTTGCCCCGCCCCCGGCCCGGCTCTGACTTGTTCCGCCACTGTCACTGATGTCACTGTTTGCGCTGCTTAACGACATCACGTGACGTCCACCCACTTTCGCTAACTCCACCCAATGTGTCCACCCACTTCCAGCCAGCACGGTTCAGCGCGGTTGTAGTCGAAATGCAACTCCAACAGCCCCGCTCAGCACGGCACGGCTGCGTTTGTAGTGGAAAAGCGGCATTAGTCTACTTTTCTTTTTTGATTAGTCTGGATTTGATATTGTAAATTTAAATGTGAATCAATGTATATTCATCGGACACGAACAAATGAATAAATCTTGAGTAATCTTGAGGGGCGTGTGTGTCCGGGGCGCGGTGTCGCATCGAACGAACCCTCCGATCCCCCCTGGCTACGGGCCAGTTGCTCATCCTACCAATGTTGAAAACTGGCCGGCAAAAGTGACGATGGTTCAACGTCGTATATTCAACCTTCTCTGACGGTCGACAGATCAACCTTTACCCACGTTGATTCAACGGTGATAAATCGACCCTCTCAGACGGCAGAGAAATCGACGTTTCACGGCGCCGTTTCAACGTTGATTTTCTGACGTACGACGGAAACCGACCATTCTGACCAAAACTCTACGTCGTTTCAACGACCCTCTGCTATCTGATTATAATCTTGTACAGTAATTTTGGAGGTTTTCTTTCATTTATAGAGGGCTACCGCGTGACGTCACCGTACCGCGAGATTTTGTTAGGGCGCCATATTGGAAGACCTCAAGTACATACAACATAAAACAAACTACGAGCGAGAGTTTTTTACTACTTATCTGTTTTTATTTATATATCTTTGAATTATTTGGACATGGGGGGAAAAACTATTTAAAATCCAAAGAGGGATGGAGGGAGGAAAATTAAAACAAAAGAAAGAAATGAAATATATAACATAAATGTGATAAAACTAAGGATGTTTTTATTCAGTAAACATTTAAAAAAATGTTCTACAACACTCTAGCCTAGTGACTTACCAGTAACAAAATGGTCTGAACATATTCTGTACTGTTGTAGATCTGAAGTATTCAGATCCGCTCTGCATAAAGCAGCTAAATACTCTCTCTGTCTCCTGGCAGAAAGCTCCTTGGTTTGCTCCCCTTGTGTCTCAATCACAGCTGGTATTCTGTAGAAAGATTTCTTTTCACCTTTCCCATCAACTTTGTTAGAACACCCTAACACAGCACAAAAGTTTACCATTGTAGGTTGTTTGATGAACCAAGTGCATGAAATTCTAACGAAAACACCCTAGTCATTAGACACACTAAATGTGTCAGTGGCTGGCTGTAATAAACGCAGCCAAGGGACAAAACCATCAATCAGAGTCAGTTTCTCAACATATCGCTTCCTTTCAGCAGGCTTCAGGGTTTTGAAATAATCTGCCATGTCCACAGATCATGCACAGACTTATCCATTATATCCACTACACAGTTTTTTGCCAAGTCTCACACAGGTTTCTTTCAAGTCTACTGTTGGGCCAATAAATCATAAATAAAACAGCTCAGATTTGTTTAAGTCGTTTGCCACTCCACTTTATTCTCGTGGGTTCACATACCGCTGCCGTTATTTCCCCCTAATCACGAGTTTGTTGGTCTTCCAATATGGCGCAGGGTTTGTTTACTTCCGGTTTTGGGTGACGTCAGTGCAAGGGGTCTATATGCTGAGGTTTATTTGTCTTTGAGAGACACACCAAATAAGTTCATATTGCTTATTTTGTAATTGCCAATAAGGTTCACTGATATTGGTTAAGTTAATTTAGTCAGTGTAGTAGCTTACTATAGAGATCTTGCAGTCACGTGACCGGAATGTAAACAGCCGCCATCTTGTCGGTAAAAAACACAGCTGAATACTGCTTCACTCGTATACAAAATGGATCAATTTCAACCGACGGACTACGCGGCTCATTTTTTAATGAACAGATAATTAGATATGTCTAAAATAAACGACCTACAGATTAGTGACCCTTATCGCTTACCGGACGTAGTTTTCACGACCGTGTCAGTGGATATTGAACTGCCAGAGGTGGAATACCCAGACGTGTATAATTTACCTCATTAACTTTCCCTCGCTGTTCAATGAAGCACTGCGTGCTTATAAATCTCTGGACAGTTATCTTTACAGAAATTCAGGATTTGTCAGCGACTCAGCCCCCCTCAGATGTGGCATCTTGTAAACAAGAAAATAACAATCCTCATTGGACGGGTAAGTCACTTAAGTATTACTAGTACTGATACTAGATATATCAGTAGTATCTAGTATAGCACTGACCAGCCGATTATAGAATAGAATAAGGTAATTCCAGCTGTAATTCCAAATCGTCCGTCTTGTTTACCATGGATCTGGCATTGGAGAGGTAGAGGCTTGGCAGTGGAGATTTGAGTGGCTGTTTTCTGAGCTTAGTCAACAGGCCGGCTCTGCCTGCAGCCTCGCTTTTGCTTCCGCTCCCGACGCCGCCTCCTTCGCCTGCCAGACCCGATAACAATCCACGGAGACCCTGCTGGTCTCGCTATCTCGTCCGGAATGTTGTGCATGCGATGAAAATCGCTACAAACCATCATTTTCTGCTGGAAACCAATGTCCAGTAAGTCCATACGGTTGTAGTGGATATTGAAGTCCGGTACAGGCGAACAACACGCAAAAATACACACAAAAAACATAAAAAACGTGCACAGGTAGGGAGAGCTTGTAGCCGCAGCCGTTGTAGTAGAATTGTATATAGTAGGGTTTTCCAGAAGAAAAGGTAGAAGCAGAAGTAGAACCAGAAGTAGAAGGCGGAATATGGCGTTTGACCGACAAGATGGCGTCTGTTACAATCTGGATCAGCTGTGACGTCACATGCAAGATCTCTATTAGGACGGTCCCGGGACATAAGCTAGGCTTTTGAATACGAGTATACAACTTTTGAGTTGGTGAAATAAGGTTAAGAAATGTTTAAATGTTGAACTGCCATTGAAGGCTAATCTGTGACAACTTTAATTATTGCTTTTTATTTTATTACAATCTTATTCTACATTTCATGATTTCATTTCATAGTTTCATTTGATAATTGTGGAGCATAGGGCTCTAAAATAAACTCATTTGGTTTATTGATTTAAACTGGCCTACTACTCTAAATTGTGGGGTGGGAAAACAGACACAATTCACTAAGATACACATACACACGCACATATCCCATGTAACTGCCACTCTGATAAGCTCATACATATCCCAGTTGCTACACACAGAGTTATTAGTAAACCCAGTAATTTAAGTAGGCTCTGTCCCCTACAAAATGTAGCAGCCAGAGCCATAATGGGAGCAGCTATGGTTTAACTCCGTTTCGCCAATCAAACAGAGCCAAGCCGCCGCGCGCACCTGCACACAAAATTCCCGCGACAAGAGGAGTCCAGGTGGAAAAGAGCACGGAAGCAGAAGCAAAATGGCAGAGACAGCAGCCAGCATTTCTCATCAAGCCAAAGAGGCACACCCCTGGCCACACATACAAACAATGTTCACTCTCCAAACAACAAAAAAAATAATGTTATGCGGTGTCACATGTGTCTCCCCAAACTAGTGGATGTTTCAGCTTATAAAAACTCAACGTCGAATTTGAGGAAACACATTGCGGTAAGTAGGCTATGTGCTTTTGGCTGTCTTCATAGGCAGACGTTAGCCCTGTTGTAACATCATAAATAACTGTAAAATACATTGTTTTGTAGAAATGTATTGACGCACTGCGGCCTCAGATGGCAAGATAACACACACACACACACACCAGAGAACCAAGAAATAAAACTACAAAAAAATCTTCCTAACAATCACTTTTTATTGATGTGAAACCAAAAAATGCTCATGAAAATAAAGTTGCTCGCCTAATGTCAGCTCCTCAGTAGCGTTACAGTTGTACACGGCTCTGGTCAAAAACTGGGAATGGAAGACTGGTGAAAACTTACTAAATAACAAAACACGTAACACATCATTTGTGAAATCTCCATTTTTCAAGCTACTGTATTTGTTGTGGATTAGAGGGATTTGTGAAGACTTTAGGTGTTTTTTTTCTGTGAGATTTGTTTAATTATTTGTCTACAAGTGCTTGTTCACAAAAGGAAGGGCATTACTGTAGCTTGTTAGCTTGACCGCTTGCTAGCTTGACTGCCTTTTTCTTCTTTTTCTTTGTAACCTCTACCCATTGTTTTATGTTACTTTGTAAAGATTAATAAATTAAATATTAATTAATTAATTGTTTTCACCTGTTCACGGCTAAAAGGTCACAGCTTCATAGTGCAAAATTGACAGCCAGCTGCTGTTAAAGCTGAACAGTCACTTCGTGGAGTGAACATGCGCGCGCGCACACATACGCAGTGTTAAGGCCAATTTATGCTGACAACCCAGTCCTCGCAGATAGCATCGCAGACAGTGTCTGCGTAGCCCCCCCACCTTCGCAGACGCTCTGCGCGCACCTCCCAAAAATTGTGACCACCGCAGAAGCCTCGCAGACAGCGTCGCAGACAAGAGGGCTCTGATTGGTCCACTCTACATCCGCTGTACACGCACTTCTGCTTCCCTACTTTCCCAGTTTGGTTTGTTTTCACGACCGGCATTTTTAAAAACACGAGCGAAGATGGAGCAGCACGAAAAGCGGTTGATTGAGGAAGTACGTACATCTATACGACTCCAGTTCTAGTCATTATAAAAAATAAAAAAAAAAAGTTCTAGTCATTATAAGTAACCGGAGGATAAACACTCCACTAACCACACCCACCAACTACTCCTAGCGATTTCGCGACTTCGCGCCCCCTTGCGTTGTGCCGGTGAATAACATTGCGCACGCCTATTACTCCCCACTCAACGATAAATTACAACTGTCTGCGAAAAGCTATCTGCGAAAGCCTTGTCGCAAGAGCATGCAGAGGCCTTTATGGTTTATGTGCAGACTGCCTTGAGCTTCTTGTTGTTATTGTTAATACACAGAACTACACACACACACAGTTTATATGTGTGAAATATATATGAAATCTCTGCCTGTTATGACATCCTGATCAATAAACAAAGAAGTTACTCAGCAGTTACTCAGTACTTGAGTAGTTTTTTCACTTAGTACTTTTTACTCTTACTCAAGTAATTAATTGGACGACTACTTTTTACTTTTACTTGAGTAATATTATTCTAAAGTAACAATATTCTTACTTGAGTACAATTTTTGGCTACTCTACCCACCTCTGCATATGAACAGGTGAATGCTTCTCTTTGTCAGGGAGTGCGAAGTATTCTGTCAGAGATGGTTGGTAGATGGATGTAAGTGCAGAAGGTGTGTTTATTAATACAAGTGAAGACAGTAAACAATCCAGAATGGCAGGCAAAATTGTAAAACAGTGAAACAAGCAATAGGCTGAGCGAGACGCAAACAGGCTATCATAGACTTGGCAGAATCAAAGATGAGAAACAGGAATTCAGGGATCAGGAAACCAAACAAGGAAATAAGGCTCAGTAATGTGTCAGCAACGCAACTCAATACTTCGCAAAGCAAGTGTGTTTTCACAGTTTTTATATAGGTGCACTGACTGTGCCTTAATCCTGTGCAGGTGTGAGTCATTTATGGCGCGCGTGCTGTCCAGAGCACGCCCGAGAGTCTATCTGATGCACGTGCCAAGGCGCGCAGGTGTGACACTCTTGCATGAAATTAGTACAAAAATTAATGTAGATATAAATATATTATGCCAAATTATTATCGCATGTTACAAAAAATAAAGAAAAAGTCAGAGTCCTCGTCTCCAATTTACGACTCCGAATGCAGTCAGTGCACGAGTCCAAGTCCGAGTCACCAGTGCTCATATCCAAGTTGAGTCACGAGTCCTTAAAATTAGGGCACGAGTCAGACTCGAGTACTACAAGCCTGGTTTCAGGACGTCTCTAGAATAGAGCCATGTGGTCAGGGCTAGAGTTAAGGATATCTGTGCTTCGGAGAACAAAGGTCGCTGGTTTGATTCCCTGGACCAGCAGGAATGGCTGAAGTGCTCTTGAGCAAGGCACCTAACCCCCAACTGTTCCCTGGGCTGCCCACTGCCATGGGTATGTCAGGGTCCTGTTGTACATCGCTCTGGATAAGATAAGAGTGTCTGCTAAATGCCTCTAATGTAATGTAAATTAATCAGAGAACAGCATTTTGATTTTACATGACAGAAAGCGGGCGGCACGGTGGTGTAGTGGTTAGCGCTGTCGCCTCACAGCAAGAAGGTCCGGGTTCGAGCCCCGTGGCCGGCGAGGGCCTTTTTGTGCAGAGTTTGCATGTTCTCCCCGTGTCCGCGTGGGTTTCCTCCGGGTGCTCCGGTTTCCCCCACAGTCCAAAGACATGCAGGTTAGGTTAACTGGTGACTCTAAATTGACCGTAGGTGTGAATGTGAGTGTGAATAGTTGTCTGTGTCTATGTGTCAGCCCTGTGATGACCTGGCGACTTGTCCAGGGTGTACCCCGCCTTTCGCCCGTAGTCAGCTGGGATAGGCTGCAGCTTGCCTGCGACCCTGTAGAACAGGATAAAGTGGCTAGAGATAATGAGATAAGATGACAGAAAGCAGATGTGCTCGAATATTGTATTGCAATGTCTTTCACCACGTCTCTCACAATGTCAATTCGTTAAGATAATTTGATAACAAATTAAAAAGAAAATACAGACAGACCACTTGGCTATGCTGTGTGTCACAGACTCCTGCGGGTTTCTGCTGACCTGACTTTTTCACTCTTTAGTGTTTTTCTGTTAGTCCTCCAGGCATAAGGAACAACCAGGTAGTTTTATGGTGACTTTTACACCAGCAAGCATGACCCTCTTCTTAGATCCTGTTCTCTCTCAAAAGAAAAGTCGACACACAATTCACTGAAGCACCTTGCTAGTTTTATTTTGTCTATAGACGTTAACATTATACTTTAAATATTTATAGCTTATCTGCAGAAGAGGACCACAGCAAAATATAGAGTGAAAATAAACATATAAATTCAGCATCTCTTATTCATACACTGCAAAAAATTAAAAACTGAATTTGAGGAGAAGATTACTTAATACTAGTGAAATTATCTTGCTGCATGGACAGATATTTTTACTTGATAAGAAATCTTAGAATAAGTTGCATGCAATCTAGAACTAGGTTTAATAATCTCAGAATTGGTGTCTTGTAGTCTTCTAATAGGAAATTCTAGATCGTTTATACTATTTTCAAGATATTTTCACTTGCTAAGATATCATTTTTTGCAGTGTAAGCATGAATATCACTCAGCAATGATATTTACATCATAGAGGGATACGAATCAAATGAGTGAAGCATTCTCATCATGTAAAATCACTAAAAAACAGCACAAATTTGTAACAGTGAGCAATCCAGAATTCAGTCACAATGCAGACAGGACATTTCTTGAAAAATCTTAAAGTATGAAAATATAATACAGTATGTATTATATTTTCATACTTTAAGATTTTTCAAGAAATCTTAAATGTTTTCATTTAGGACAGCAAAGAAAAAGTCACATGTACTATATGTAAATACTTGCAAAAGTCCTTTAGTGTGTAAATGTTACAGTGTCCTCTCATACCCCGGGTTCATACAAGTCGTTTTTCTTCATAACTGAATAGAAATCTGTAGATTCTTCTTGGCCTTCCTGCTTTAAAGCATCCGGCTTGGATGCAAACTTAATCTCTTCTTCTCCATTCCCCATAGCATACGGAGAACCTGGATATAACATGAAGACTGCACATTAAAAAAATTCAAATATGATCATTCATACATCTTCAGTGCTTTATCCTGGTCAGGGGTGTCACTGGATTTGGAACCTATCCTAGAAACCATAAACGTGCAAGTCAGGAATACACACCAGTCCATCACACGCACATTTGCACACTCATTCACACCTACAGCCAATTTTGCAGTAAATAGTCAGTCCACCTTCTGGCATGTTTTTGGATAATCGAATTGCTGTGTCACCATGCTGCCCTTTAAAAATCCATCCATTATCTCTAGCCACTTTATCCTTCTACAGGGTCGCAGGCAAGCTGGAGCCTATCCCAGCTGACTACAGGCGAAAGGCGGGGTACACCCTGGACAAGTCGCCAGGTCATCACAGGGCTGACACATAGACACAGACAACCATTCACACTCACATTCACACCTACGGTCAATTTAGAGTCACCAGTTAACCTAACCTGCATGTCTTTGGACTGTGGGGGAAACCGGAGCACCCGGAGGAAACCCACGCGGACACGGGGAGAACATGCAAACTCCACACAGAAAGGCCCTCGCCGGCCCCGGGGCTCGAACCCAGAACCTTCTTGCTGTGAGGCGACAGCGCTAACCACTACACCACCGTGCCGCCCTCCCTTTAAAAATGATTATGAATAACAAATATAACTAGAAGGACATTCGATAGAGTGCATACCTCCATGAAGCCACATATTATCAACATCAAAATCAAATCACTTGAACCTAGGATAATACTAAAGCTATACACCAAATTTCATCAAAATCTGTTCACTACTTTTTGAGTTACATTGACAGCAGACAAAAAAAAAATCATGGATCTGCATAGAGATCTAGATTTGCATCAAAATCTAATCAATTGTTCCTTGGCCCATGGCTCACCTTTCCTCAGAATTTCACCAAAATCCATTCACGACTTTTTGAGTTACATTGGGAACAGACAAACAAACAAACAGAGGCGAAAACATAACCTCTTTCAACAAAGTTGGCAGATGTAACAAACAAACAAAAAAAAGACATAAAATCCGAAAAGCTTACATTCCGTATCAGCATTTTCTTCCGTATCGTCCCCAGTTTGTTTTCTGCAGGTTCGAGTAAACATGATGAAGCAGGAATTAGATACAGCAGAGGGAATAAAACAGGTCATGTTCATTCAAAGTACATGGTTATGTATGACATTGCTTACCTTTTCAGTTCAACAGTCTGAGATCCTGTAAAAACATTATATAATGTAGTTGAATATAGGTGTTAGCGTATTATTAAAAGGCTATGTACGTAGTTTCACAAGGTTCTTACCTGTTGAGCTTTTAGTCTTTTTCCAGATAAACCCCACAGCTGCTATAGCAAGAGCCAGAAATATGGGAATTGTAGCATATAAGGGGATGAAATCATCTGTATAAACCACAAATAAAATGTAAGTAGGCAGAAATTACTGAGAACACACACACACATATGTATAGCCCAATGCAGCTGAAACTCACCAGCACTGTTTCCAGCTATTTCAGGTCCTTTGTCTTTATGTACACTGACTCTAATATTATTGATGATCTTCCAGTTTCCTTTTTTATTATTGTGTGTGTGCACTTGTAAGGCACAAAGATATTGTCCAGCGTCTGACTCTGTTACGTTACTGATCCTGATGTTATGAGTGTTACTGCCTTCAGTGTGGTTTGAGAGCGTGGAGAGCAGTTCTTCTTGCACATTGCAGTGGTGATTGAACGTTATACCATCCCTTGAAAAATCATAAGAATACACACAGTTACTGTTCTTTTCATTGGTCTTGATCCAGTACACTATAAATTCCCTGTTGTTATATCCTTCTGTCAAGATGAAGCTGCAGTTTAAAAGTCCATCTTCACCTTCAGTTATCTCAACTGAAGATTTTTCCTCAGACTTGTTTGTCACTGAAATAAAAACAGTTTTGCTGATTATTCTGAAAAACAGATTTGTCTTGAGAAAATACAGGAAATAAAAACTTACTCACTTTCTTCATTTGCAGTAGCGACAATGTATGACGTGACAGTGTTGGGAGACGGTTTGAATGGAAACAAGAAACTAGAATCCAGAGCAGTAACACATCGAAAAAATCCACTCTTTGCTCTTAGAGAACATTTTTCACCAACTTTATCTGAATCTTTCTTTGTGCAGGAATTCTGGCTATTATTAAGAACGAGTGATTCACCCTGAACACACTCCACTGTGCAATTCACATCAATTATATTGCCAGACTCTGTGCTTATTTGCCATTTGTTGGTGTCACAAAACAACTTTACTTCATCCTTTGCTGTATAAATGAATTCAGTATGTCCTTCAGGAAGAGGAAAAAAAACTTCATTAAAGTTTATCAGCTTAACATGACAACTAACAACAGTCTATATGACTAAGACCAGTTTAAGTTCCCCAAAATGTTTCAGAAAGAAAGCTTTTCATTAAAAGTGATTCTAGCAAAGAATAATATAATCTTGTATTTAAACCATGATAATATGATAATACACAGAATTAAGGTAAGAAATCCACTCACCAAGGCATTTACTAAGAAAAATGACCAGGAGGATGAAACATGGCAGTGCCATAACTGCTCTGTACAAAGTGGCAAAAAGCAGAAGTGAGTAAGTTCAGAAATTGCGTTGTTTTTTTTTTTTTTCCCCCGAAGGCTCTGATGCAAACTTAAACTATATTAAGATGGTGAAGGAAGTCCTGGCCTCTCGGCCTGTGAAGGCGGATGTCACAAGTTTTTTTTTTTGTGTGTGTGTGTGTGTGTGTGTGTGTGTGTGTGTGCGCGCGCGTGCATACGCATGTGTGGCACAAGTGTGTATGATGAGGCCTCCTGTTTATGAAATCAATTTACATGTGAACAAAAAAATAAACTCAACCAAACTCTAGAGATGGTCTGAGTACATGTTACAGTACATTTGTGCTTTAATTTGTAAATCCATGTGATACAGGCCCTCCACAATTATTGGCACCCCTTGTAAAGATTAGTAAAAAGGGTTAGAAAAAAAAATCCACCTTTGGTGAAGTTGCTTCATCTCACACTGAAAAAATTAGAAAAATCCAACCTTTAATTGAAATGAATTTATTCAGAGAAAAACAAATCCCTCATCAAGGGGTTGTATTTTCAACAAAAACACGTGCCACTATTATTGGCACCCCTGGAAATGATTGTGAACACAATGTAACCAAAGCATGTTTCCCACTTAAATTTTATGTTTTTGAATTGATTGGAGTGTGTAGGAACTTTCAAGCTGTAATCCATAATTTCCTGATTAATTGGGGGACAAATATGAGGTGACAAAGAGATCAAATTCCCTCAGTCATTCATCAATATGGGAAAGATAAGACCACACAAACCAAACGAGGGAGAAGTGTGTTGAGCTTCGTAAGTCAGGGAATAGTTATAAAAGATAGCTACTCACCTGAAAATATCCATTTCTACTGTTAGGGCAATAATAATAATAATAATAATAATAATTGTCTGTTTCAACTTTGCTTTCTGGCTTAAGAGATTGCTCTCCATGCGTAGCTGCATTTTTATGCCACTTCACCAAGAAAAGGCTAATAGACACATTGTAGTACTAGAAACTATGCCACAGTAATAATGTGAACTATAGTCCTTGTATATTATTATTATTATTATTATTATTGAAATGTATGTATTCTAGACATGTAGTCTGTCTTTACCAACCATTTACAGTACATGAGTGCCACAGTTAGCTCATGTGAATATGACAAGAATTCTGTTTCTTAACCATTTTAAATTATATAATCCATAATCCAATATACAGCTGGGCTCACGGTCCCACATGTGCTACTTACAGAATATTATACGTAACAGATCCCTCTCCTCTATAAAATGATGCTAATGTACAAAGCATTACTTGCTTGAGATGACATGGCTGAAGTTGACAATTAGCCCAATCATTAATGAGGGCCATCAATTTGATATAAAAGAATGAATTAGAATTTTATTTCCGTTTTGTATTTCATTTAGTATTTCATATATGAATTTATTATTATATTAGCCTAATATAATAATAAATATATCCACATATAGAACAAAAACTGTGCAAGGTGTGTAACACATAAACCAGGGAAAATGAAAATTTTGCTTTCTCAAGCAAATCATGAGGAGACAATATCATTATCTATCTATCTATCTATCTATCTATCTATCTATCTATCTATCTATCTATCTGTGGCAGTGGGGGCGTGGCCAAGCGGCGGTCTGTGAATGGAGGGCGGAGTCAGGGAAGGTAAGTGCTAGAATCACTGCACCTGATGGGAATTAATCTGTGTTTGTGTGTCTTCCCCAGTGACCGCACCCTATAAGAGGAGAGGGAGAGAAGAGGAAGGGAGCTCTCCCCCAACCAGAACACTTGTGTGTGTGTGCGCCTGGGAGAGTAAATGTATGAATGCTGAAAAGCTAAGAATAAAAGAGGTTTTTGAGAACTCAGTTCTGGCCTGCCATGCTTCTGTGCTCCACCCACCTGGTCTGATTCTACAGTAGTGCCGAAACCCGGGAACGGAGTGCAGAAGGGAACAGCCCCATGGAGTTCTCCCCCTTCAGAGACCTGATCCATGCCCTCACCACGGCCCAACAGAGCCAGCACCAGGCGCTGATCACCCTCCGGAAGGAGCAGGAACAACGGTTCGAAGCCCTGGTGCTGGCGCAGCAGGAAGATCGCCAGGCATTCCGGCACCTGTTCGCGTCAACGGGGTATATGATCACCACCGCCGTGGACCCTCCCCACCTCACCCTAATGAAAATGGGTCCGCATGATGACCCTGAAGCCTTCCTCGCTCTTTTTGAGCAGGCAGCAGAGGCGTGGGGTTTGCCGGTGGAACAGCGCGCGGCGTGCCTCCTCCCCCTGCTAACAGGCGAGGCGCAGCTGGCCGCGCTACAGCTCCCCGCCGACAGCCAGCTGGTCTACGCGGACCTCCACAGGGCCGTCCTCCAACGTGTGGGCCACGCCCCAGAACAGCAACAGCAGTGCTTCTGCGTGCTGCACCTGGAGGAGGTCGGCCGGCCATTCACGTTTGGCCAGCAACTCCAGGACGCCTGCCGGTGGTGGCTGAGGGCTGACAACCGTGACGCCGAGGGAATCATCGACCTGGTGGCGCTGGAACAATTTATTGCCCGACTTCCAGAAGGAACAGCGAAGTGGGTCCAGTGCCATCGCCCGGCATCGCTGGATCAGTCCATCGAGCTGACGGAGAACCATATGGCGGCAATTCCAACAGCAGGACAGCGTGTCTCCTCTTCTCCCCTCCCTTCTTTCTCTCTCTCTCTCCCTCTGCTCCTCATCCTCGCCCCATTCCCCCACCGCAGAGGCGGGGGCCGGCTCTTCCCCAGCCGGCCCGCCGCACCCGCGGTGCCCCAGCGTTTCCTACTTCCTAGTCTGTGTCTTCTCCCCCTCAGGTGAGTGATGTCTGGAACACCAGTGCAGAGGGAGAGCCTGGGCCGGTATGCTGGCGCTGCGGGGAACCGGGGCACCTCCAGCATCAGTGCTCAGCGATGGAGGTGGGTGCGGTGGTCTGGATCCCTGATGCGCCAGGGACCGTCCTCACATACTGCTGAGTATCCAAGGGGATACGTATCAGGCTTTGGTGGACTCTGGCTGTAATCAGACCTCAATCCACCAAAGCCTGGTGCAAGACGAGGCATTGGGGAGAGTACAATTGGTGAAGGTGTTGTGTCACGGGGATGTTCACAACTACCCCTTAGTGTCGGTCCACATTCTATTTCGAGGAGAAAAATTTAGAGTAAAGGCGGCGGTTAATCCTCATCTTACCCACTCGATAATTCTGGGGACTGATTGGCCGGGATTCGGGGAATTAATGACGCATTTAGTGAAGAGTGGGGCCTGCCATAGTTTAGTGAGGGGAGGTCCTGGAGTGGCATTGGCGGGAGCAGCTGTCACAGAGCCGTCTACGTCATCACCGTGTCAGAGTGAGGAGCAGCCTGCTCCTCCTCCCTCTCTCAGGGATTCCCTTGCTGATTTCCCATTAGAGCAGTCGCGAGACAAGACTCTGCGGCATGCGTTTGACCAAGTGAGAGTAATCGATGGTCAAACCCTCCAGCCAAATGCCACACCATCCTTCCCCTATTTTTCCATTATTAAGGATAGATTATACCGAGTGATGCAGGACACTCAGACTAAGGAAATAATAACACAACTTTTAATCCCAAAGAGCCGCCGGGAATTTATATTCCAGGTGGCTCACTTTAATCCTATGGCCGGACACTTGGGGCAAGATAAGACACTAGCCCGAATAATGGCCCGGTTCTATTGGCCAGGGATTCGCGGCGATGTCCGTAGGTGGTGTACAGCATGCCGCGAATGCCAGTTAGTAAATCCTGCAGCCATTCCAAAAGTACCTTTGCACTCTCTGCCATTAATCAAGACCCCGTTCGAAAGAATTGGGATGGATCTCGTCGGGCCATTAGATTGGTCAGCACGAGGATATCGCTTTATTTTAGTTCTGGTGGACTATGCAACGCGATATCCAGAAGCAGTGCCTCTTTGCAATATCTCAGCACGTAGTATTGCAGAAGCGCTCTTCCGTGTCACCTCCCGAGTCAGAATCCCCAAAGAGATTCTGACTGATCAAGGCACAATGTTTGTCACGCACACTGCGCGAACTGTATGGGTTACTGGGAATTAAGCCTATCCGCACCAGCGTTTATCATCCACAAACAGATGGCTTAGTCGAACGGTTTAATCGCACCCTCAAGAACATCTCATCTCATTATCTCTAGCCGCTTTATCCTGTTCTACAGGGTCGCAGGCAAGCTGGAGCCTATCCCAGCTGACTACGGGCGAAAGGCGGGGTACACCCTGGACAAGTCGCCAGGTCATCACAGGGCTGACACATAGACACAGACAACCATTCACACTCACATTCACACCTACGGTCAATTTAGAGTCACCAGTTAACCTAACCTGCATGTCTTTGGACTGTGGGGGAAACCGGAGCACCCGGAGGAAACCCACGCGGACACAGGGAGAACATGCAAACTCCGCACAGAAAGGCCCTCGCCGGCCACGGGGCTCGAACCCAGACCTTCTTGCTGTGAGGCAACAGCGCTAACCACTACACCACTGTGCCGCCTCCTCAAGAACATAATTAGAAAATTTGTAAGTGAAGACACACGCAACTGGGATAAATGGCTCGAGCCCCTGTTATTCGCAGTGCAAGAGGTCCCACAAGCCTCCATGGGGTTCTCCCCATTCAAATTATTATACGGGCGTAAGCCACATGGCATTCTGGATGTCCTACGTGAAAATTGGGAGGAGGGACCTTCAACCAGTAAAAACGAAATTCAATACGTTATCGACCTGCGCGCCAAACTCCACACACTCACGCACCTAACTCAGGAGAATTTGTGGCAGGCCCAAGAACGTCAAGTCCGTCTGTACGACAGGGGCACGCACCTTAGGGAATTCACAACGGGAGATAAAGTACTTGTGTTGTTGCCCACGTCGAGCTCTAAATTGATTACCAGGTGGCAAGGACCCTTTGAGGTCACACGGCGAGTCGGGGACGTTAACTATGAGGTGAGGCAAATGGACAGGGGTGGGGCATTACAGATTTACCACCTCAATCTGCTAAAACGTTGGAATGAGGAGGTCCCCATGGCGTTGGTGTTGGTGGTTCCGGAGAAGGTGGAGCTGGGGCCGGAGGTTCAAAAAGGAAACTTGACATCTCCCACCTCTCCGGTCCCCTGTGGAGACCACCTCTCCCCGACCCAGCTCACGGAGGTCGCTTAGTTGCAGACAGAATTTTCTGACGTGTTCTCGCCCCTGCCCGGTCGCACCCACCTCATAGAATACCACATTGAGACGCCCCCAGGGGTAGTAGTGCGCAGCCGCCCTTACAGACTGCCTGAACACAAAAAAAGGTGTTTCGGGAAGAACTCGAGGCCATGCTCGAAATGGGCATCGCCGAGGAGTCCCACAGTGACTGGAACAGCCTGGTGTTCTTGGTTCCCAAGACCGACGGGTCGGTCCCGTTCTGTGTGGACAATAGAAATGTCAACGCGGTGTCTAAATTTGATGCATACCCAATGCCTCATATTGAGGAGTTGCTAAATCGACTAGGCACGGCTTGGTTTTATTCGACACTGGATTTGACAAAGGGATATTGGCAGATCCCCTTGACTCCTCTACTCCAAGAGAAAACGGCCTTTTCCGCACCATTTGGCTTACACCAGTTCGTCACACTTCCTTTTGGGCTGTTTGGGGCGCCCACTATGTTCCAGCAGCTTATGGACAGGGTCCTCCGCCCCCACGCCACCTACACGGCCGCCTACTTAGACGATATTATTTACAGTAATGACTGTCCGCGGCACTTACGGTAGAACACCTAAGGGCCATCCTTAGGTCGCTGAGACAAGTGGATCTCACACCCAGCCCAAAGAAGTGTGCGATTGGGCGGGTGGAAGTACGGTATCTGGGTTTCCACTTGGGCAATGGGCAGGCGCGTCCCCAAATTAATAAGACAGCAGCGATTGCGGCCTGCCCGAGGCCCAAGACCAAAAAGAGGGTGAGACAGTTCCTGGGGCTGGCTGGCTACTATCGTAGGTTTATACCTAATTATTCAGATGTCACCAGCCTGCTGACTGATCTCACTAAAAAGGGAGCACCAGATCCGGTCCAGTGGACAGAGCAATGCCAGCGGGCTTTCTCTGAGGTAAAGGCTGCACTGTGTGGGGGGCAACTGTTACACTCCCCTGACTTTTCTCTCCCCTTTATTTTGCAGACGGAGGCTGGGGGCTGTTCTGTCCCAGGAGGTGGAGGGGGAGGAACGTCCTGTGCTGTACATCAGCGGAAAGCTGTCGGTGCATGAGGGCAGGTACAGCACAATAGAAAAGGAATGCCTCGCCATCAAGTGGGTGGTCCTCGCCCACCGCTACTACCTGCTGGGGCGCCCTTTCACCCTCTGTTCAGACCACGCGCCCCTGCAGTGGCTCCACCGCATGAAGGATGCCAACGCGCGGATCACCCGTTGGTATCTGGCACTCCAGCCGTTTAAATTCGAGGTGGTCCACAGGCCGGGGGTGCAGATGGTCGTGGTGGATTTCCTCTCCTGTCAAGGGGGGGGGGGAGTTGGCTGCAGGCCGGACAGCTCCCCGGCCTGAGTCGGGCGGTGGGGGTATGTGGCAGCGGGGGCGTGGTCAAGCGTTGGTCTGTGAATGGAGGGCAGAGTCAGGGAAGGTAAGTGCTAGAATCACTGCACCTGATGGGAATTAACCTGTGTTTGTGTGTCTTCCCCAGTGACCGCGCCCTATAAGAGGAGAGGGAGAGCAGAGGAAGGGAGCTCTCCCCCAACCAGAACACTTGTGTGTGTGTGTGTGTGTGTGTGCGCGCGCGTGCTTGGGAGAGTAAATGCATGAACACTGAAAAGCAAAGAATAAAAGAGGTTTTTGAGAACTCAGTTCTGGCCTGCCATGCTTCTGTGCTCCACCCACCTGGTCTGATTCTACAGTAGTGCCGAAACCCGGGAACGGAGTGCAGAAGGGAACAGCCCCATGGAGTCCTCCCCCTTCAAAGACCTGATCCATGCCCACACCACAGCCCAACAGAGCTTTCTATCTATCTATCTATCTATCTATCTATCTATCTATCTATCTATCTATCTATCTATCTATCTATCTATCTATCTATCTCATTCACCGGTGGATCGTAACATGAAAGAAGCTCTAACTCCTGGATGTCACAGAGGATAAATTAATATTTTTAAGCACTAGAGCCATCTGGTGGGTCACAACAGTTTAGTGCCTGTAACTTGAACATATTGCTACACAAACTCTGTGGACACTTTAGCATGCCAAACTGTGAATTACATGTGATATCAACTCCGCTGCACTTTCTAAATAGTCTAAATTCTTTGCTATTTTTGGTAGGACAATACAAATGTCTGAGGCATTTATAAGAGCAATGACCTGACATGATGATTCTGTTTCTTAACCTTAAACGTGTGGTTTATTTTAAAACATATAATGTTGTCAAATAATTGTCAAAATCTCAATGAATGGCAAAGAAAACCTCAATGAATGGGAAAGATAAAGCTCTGTATGCAACTTTTAAAAAGAGTAAAAATCATTCAATCAACCAACCAATCAATCAATCAATCCAATAATGTAAATAACAATGTCAGAACTCTCTGGTGATGAACAGGTGGGTATGGGGTATAAATAATAAACTGGTTTATGGTATACAGGTTACAGGAGGAGACCCGGGGCATTCCTCTACACTGTACAGCTCCCAATTGGATGGGGTAAATGGAGTTGTTTTCCACATCCAGCAGTAGTGGTAATGCTGCCTCAGTCTCTGAGATACAAAACGTGGGTACAATCCTAAAAAAAAGAGTTCTATGGTTCCTCTGCCAGGTTAGCAAGCAGCTAGGGGCGAAGGATGCATACAAGTCATTTTTTATTCTTGTTACAATGCAAGTAGGGGCGGCACGGTGGTGTAGTGGTTAGCGCTGTCGCCTCACAGCAAGAAGGTCCTGGGTTCGAGCCCCGGGGCCGGCGAGGGCCTTTCTGTGTGGAGTTTGCATGTTCTCCCCGTGTCCGCGTGGGTTTCCTCCGGGTGCTCCGGTTTCCCCCACAGTCCAAAGACATGCAGGTTAGGTTAACTGGTGACTCTAAATTGACCATGAATGTGAGTGTGAATGGTTGTCTGTGTCTATGTGTCAGCCCTGTGATGACCTGGCGACTTGTCCAGGGTGTACCCCGCCTTTCGCCCGTAGTCAGCTGGGATAGGCTCCAGCTTGCCTGCGACCCTGTAGAAGGATAAAGCGGCTAGAGATAATGAGATGAGATGAGATGAATATGGCTTAACAAGCTTATTGGATGATAGTTACCGCATTCAAGACGACTGTTCTTTTTGTAGAGGACAACTCTTAGGTACAATCCTAAAAAAAGAGGAGGTAACATAAGCAATAGACCACAGCATTAATTAGTCTTAAATTTCTAAATAAATCAACTTAATTTTCACAAGGATAATAACAACTCATCATGCATTAATTCAACACTGATTTTTCTCAGTAGACATCATCATTAACTGCTATCTCCGCCTGCGGCAGAATGCACACTAACATGAGAATTGCTTCCATAGATCTCGATCTTTGGCAGGAGTGTTCAGGGAATTTATATCAAGACCTGTCCATGTTGTGATGTTATCTCTCCATCTCTTAGGTTGCCGACCCCTGTTTCTCTCTCCATTAATCATGCCTTCCAAACAGATCTTGCTGACACCACAATCCATTCATTTTATGTGGCCAAACAGTTTGAGTACTTTACTTTTGATGACAGAGGTGATTAGTGCACAGTTGGGCTATTTGTCTAAGATCTTCAATTTTGACATGGTCTGAGAGTTTGGTGTTAGTCATAAGTTGCATTGCCTGATTTTGAAAGACTTCCAGTTTCTGTAGTGCAGCAGAAGTTCAGTTGACACATTCTAGTCCATATAAAACTACAGGAAGAACATAGGTGTTGTAGATGCTTGATTTTATGTGGTATACGACCTGTTTTGAAGTTAGTGCAATTTTGTTCTTATCAAAAGCAGCCCAACCAAGCCCGATTCTATGGTTCACAGCTATCGTTCCGTCATTTTTTGAAGAGAGTTTGTATCCAAGCTAGATAAATTCAGAAACTTGCTTTACTGGTTTGCTGTATATTGTAAGGTTGAAGTCTGGATTAGATTTGTCTGTTGTCATGCAGTCTGTTTTTGATATGTTGATAGAAAGTCCAGCTTCTGCAGCATGTTTAACAAGAGTGTTAACAAAAGATTGTAAGTCCTGACAGGATTCACTTATTCCAGAAATATCATCAGCATAACTGAGATTGGAGAGGAGGTGACTGACGATTGAAAATCCACATGCTGTTGAATTATCGTAGGTGAGTTTTAGCAGGTTTATGTGTCTCTTGTTGATTCTGGTGCTTTCAAGAAATTTCCATAGACAGGGAAGCTTCACACTATCGAACGCTTTGGAGAAGTCTATGAAGCATATATATATATATATATATATATATATATATATACTGGTTTGTTGAATTCTATGGATTTCTCGATTATTTGTTCAAGAGCAAAGATCTGTTCTATGGTTCTCCTAGGTTGGTAAGCAGCTTGAGTAGGGGGGAAGGATGCATACAAGTCATTTTTTACTCTTGTTGCAATGATAGTAATAAATACTTTTTTATATATGGCTTAACAAGCTTATTGGACAATAGTTACCGCATTCAAGACGACTGTTCTTTTTGTAGAGGACAACTATGAGAGCTTCTTTAAATGCTTGTGGTGCGTTTCCTGTGGTTAATATTTGGTTGAAGAGATATAAGAGAGCTTTCATTAGTGGTTCACCACCAGCTTTCAAGTATTCAGAGTAGATTTTATCAAGACCAGGGCTTTTTCCATCTTTCATAGTATTTATGGCAGCTTCAACTTCATTTTTCAAGATTGCAGGAATTTCATCTTCTGAAAAGTCATCAACCGAAAAAGCATTGGAGTCATCTGCATAAAGTTCTTCATAGAAATTTGCCCATCTTTCAAGTATTTCATCTTTACTGGTTAGAAGGTTGCCATTTTGGTCCTTGATTCTCCAGCTGATATTTTTAGGTTTTGTTTTGAGCTTTTTGAGGGCAGCATGGTATTGTTTGTGAGGTGGAAGAGAACTTAGCTTTTTCAATGCCATCCTGAATTTATTTGATCTCGTCTTTTTTTTATTAGCTTTTTGGATTCTGCCTTTTTCTTTCCTTATCTTGTGTTTGCTTCTGATCGCTTGTTTTGTTTCATCAGACATCCATATAGGCTGGTTTTGGTTAATTTTGGTTAGTTTTTTTTTATGCAGATTCCTGTATTCCATTGGAGATAGTTTCAAAGAGTAGTTCTGTGTCTGTGATATTTTCCAGACAGGAAAAATGATTTTGGAGTTCAAGTTGGAATTGTTCTGAAATGTCATGGTTCTTTAATTGTTTTAATTCATATTTTAGATTAGTATTTTGTTTCTTTGACCAGGAAAAGCTTATTCTGATTTTTGTTCTAACCATGCAGTGATCTAAAATGTCTGGAACGTTCAGTGTAGTGCTGTTGAGAAGTTGCTGGCGGACTGATGGTTTTCTTGTTAATATAAAGTCGATCTGGTTTTGTGTATTTCCATCAGGTGAGGTTCAAGTATGTAAGCTTTTCTTTTGAAACATAGTGTTTGTTACAACAAGGTGATTTCTGGTGTAGAAGTTTGCAAGTAGTTCACTGCATGAATTTACATTGCCAATAGTATGTTTGCCTATTGCAAATGGATATGTGTTATGTAAATTGCCAAGTTTACTGTTGAAGTCACCCATTATGAAAAGGTGATCTCTAAAGGGAATATCATCAACTATGGCCTGAATGCTGTCATAAAGTTCAAGAACTTCTTCCTCAGAGTGCGCTGAGGTAGGAAAGTAGTGTTGTATGAAGACAAGTTTTGAGAACTTGCCTTTTAGGCCTAGAACTGCTAGTCTATCAGAAATTGATTCATAGCTTTCAATAAGTGGTAAGCACGTTTTGTTAACAAGACAGCCAACAGCATTTTATCTGGAAGTTTAATTGCTTGAAAAGAAGAGTTTGTGGCCAGTATCCTCATGTATCTCAATTTTTGATTCTTTCGCCTTTGTTTCTGAGAAACCAATGATATCCCAGTTCACTTCCTTGACTTCATGAAGCAAATTTTCTAGAGCATGTGAGTTAAGATCATTTATTGTTCTTGGGCTATATGTGCGGATATTGAATATCCTTTTATGTTTTGTTTTTCCTCTGATCGCATGTCACATTCCAGTCCAAGGCTGCTGAAGTGAACCCCTGGTTGCAACTGTCACACCCATACATGTCAACCTTTGGTCAATCAAACCTGTATAACCAACCTCCAAAATCCTTATAAGATGCAAATTAAAATAATTTACCTAAAATTTGAATGATAATTAACAATGATATATCCCAGTTACTTTTTATTCAATATTCATAACAAACCTTCAGAATGAATAAAAAGCTCCAATGTTTGACAAAAACACAAAGTGTCACTCTAATGTTCTGAATTGTACTCCATGACAGCTTTTTTAGCACTCTGCACCAATACCTCACTAGGCTGCATGTCACAGTAAGTGTCTAGCTGTGTTGATCTTACACTGCAGTAGGCCAGGTCAGTGTCTGCATTCAGGTTCTTTCTGCTCTCTGTGTGTATCTTCCTGACTTGAGAGAAAACTCTCTCACAGTCAGCATTACTGTGGGGTAAACAGAGCACTGCCTAACTTGAACTAAAACTCCCACTACCTTGTGTTTTCTGTCTTTTCCAGTTGTTGGCATATCAGTTTTTGAGCGCGCAAATACTGTCATCAGTGGCTGATTTTGCCTTTGGCTTGCATTCCGCTGATGTTTAGTTTCAATTTGAAATGTTCTTTCACATCATACACTCCCGATGCTGCAACTTTGATGTCACGCACACAGTGTGCAGTGTGCGTATTCGTTGTTTTTGGAGGCTGCCGTTTGGATTATGCCATTGAAAAGGTCCTTCCATTCAGGGTGTCAAGTCATGTCAGTTTTGTTTGGTTATTTCTGTGCAATTTCCCCAACTTGAATAAAGGATTGTGGCATCTGGTGGAGGTTTAGGGTAACTGGACTTCACTCAAAGGATTCGACAAGACAACTGTTTCCGTTTCCTCTTTTTTTTCTCTTTTTATTAAAGGTCAAGGCACATCCATAAAATTGCAATGGCAGGTAGATGGTTGAAACAGTTAACAGGTCTTTAGCTCTTTAAGTCTTTAGTTCTCTCTTTAGCTCTTAACACTTTTCCTTTAGCTTTGTCTTTAATTTTCTCTTTAGGTGAAAAACCTTTGAAAATATAAAAATAGAAAAACCACAACAACAATTATTAACAGTTAAAATGCAAAAATGCAATGCTTCTGTGCAAAATACGCATGTAGAAATGCACTATGCAAATATGCCTTAAATACTTATGCAAAATCGACATATGAGAATAAATATTTTAAACTACAAACTAGATAACACTTAAATATGACTGTAGAAAAATAAGATTTAACTACTTAGTATACACATTAAAATCACAAGGAAATAAACTACCAGAAGAACCAATACAACCACACAAGCCATAGCAGTACACTCAATTTGGCCATTCACAACTGCTTTAAGAAGCCCACAAATCCACTGCAACTACCAATACCATATAATGCAGATAAACATTGCAATGAAGGAATCTGTGCCCAGGTTTATACTTAACCACACAACAATAAGACACCAACAATGGAGTACAAACACTACACTGCGTGTATTCAAATAGAAAGCCCAACACTGTTGCACAGCCACGCAGGGCCGCCGACAGCTTTGGCTGGGCCCGGGACAAAATGCTCTGAATGGGCCCCCCCCGGGCCAACTCACACACACACACCTCTCTTATCCCAGTCTCTACTCACGCGATTGGGGTGCTCTTGAAGGAGCAGCGATGGACGGGGGATTTCGGGCAGGGCTGGGGGCGAACATAGTATACTGTGCGTGCGTACTGTCCAGTGTGAAAAGCAGAGAACAACACACCGCTCGAGAAACAGTGGGATATGATTGCGGGCTAATGTGAATATTCTTAGCTTCAATCAGATATATGAAACACAATGTTATTAAGCCGTTGTGGTTATGAAATGATTCAATGCCCTGTGCGTTTGATATGGTGTTCAGTGTGACTTGCTCTC
Source organism: Neoarius graeffei (assembly GCF_027579695.1). Classification (NCBI taxonomy): domain Eukaryota; kingdom Metazoa; phylum Chordata; class Actinopteri; order Siluriformes; family Ariidae; genus Neoarius; species Neoarius graeffei. The sequence goes on from NC_083595.1 coordinate 30,087,748, forward strand.
CCCTCGTTTGTAACATGAATTGCGTGCCGCACGTGCCTTGGTTGGGGTTACTTTACGGGGCTGGAAAAAGTTGGCTGTGTCTTACCTGGCTCAGCTGCCCCACTGCCTTTGCTAGTACCTGCTGCATCATCTGAATCTTTTTTAAAATATTTATGCACTGAGCCCCTGAGTCTCTTGGTTTCTTCCTCTCTTTTTCTCTTTTCTTTTCTGTGCTCCTGACTTGTGCATGTTGGCAAATGGCACGCACGCTGATTGTCGAAGCGTTTTTTTCCCCTTAAAGGTGGAGTATGAGATTTTGGAATAACGGTTCCCGCAAGCCATATTTTGAAAAGAAACACACCCGCCCTCACCATGCTCCCACCCCCCGCGTCTCCACCCATCCTCCCCCTTATAAAGCCTGAGAAAATCAGCCTTTATAATGGGTGTCTATTGCGTTACACACCAGTGGAGCTCGTTAAGTTAGAGTGTAGAGAGCTTGGAAAAATAGCTCAAACTTTCTCATTTAAACTGTTTTCAGCCCCAATTTTCACTCCACACACAATTTTCTCAAAAGTAGTAGCCACACTTGTCCTGATTCACACAATGTGTCTACCTACATGATAGGACTTGCAGTTTTTGAATGAGAAGCCTGAAAGTGAGGAGAGGGCAGGCGCGCTGCCCCATAGGCTGCCATTATAAACTTGGCAGAAAAGTCACTCGTTTTTAACTCGCTCTAGTGACCTCATTTTTTACACTACAGACAAAAAATTATATCAGTGTGTTCAGGAGAGCCTTGTGGCGCTCACTGTGGAAGAATTTTGTGAATATCTCCTTCCGTTTTCGTGTAAATCCCCATTGTTTGGAGGAAGCGCTCTGAGAAAATCCTGAGACACTCTGCTCGCAGCGCGCGGGTTGGGGGAGGGGCTGCTCGCTCTCTCACACACACACACACACACACACACACAGAAGGGACAGGCTGAAAGAGTCAGACCAAACCATTTTTGCATTAGGGGTGGTAGGGGGTTCTTGACGCCTTTTTCAAAGACAATAAAGGCAAAAGATCTAGAAATCATTTATTGAATGCAAATATAGCACATTTCAACCCCCAAATCAACACATTTTGAAATTAAATAAAATAAATCGCAACTTCATGAGAGCCCATTCCTGGGCCCCCCATTCCTGGGCCCCCCATTCCTGGGCCCGGGACAACATACCCGTTTGTCCCTCCCTGTCGGCGGGCCTGCAGCCACGCATTGTCAAAGCAAATACCAACCAAACACAGAGATGCAGCACAATAAATTTCAACATTAAATAAAGCAGAACAAAATACAAATGCTTACCAGCTGCCTCTCCAGTTTCCCAAATGCCACATTTGCACAGTGTTAGCTCAAGCAGGTCAGAAGCACAACAGTTTTAAAGTAACTCTTATTAGTCTCACCACCCCACAACTAATCAGCTGATTAACACACCTATGAGCCTTCAGTTTGCAGCTCACACTCAGCTGCAACGAGCCCAGCTGCAATTGATAATCAGCTGACTGGCAATGCTCTTCCAGTCAATCAGCTGAGTTGCAGTGATCTCACTTTCAAACACACACTTTTTTTCCAGTTTTCTAAACACATTTTTCCCCTGTGTTTCCCAAATGTAAACAAACACCATTAAAAACCAGTTTGACTTTACACAGGGAGAAACCTACCGCTGTATTGTGTTTTGAATTTCTTTGCCAGAGTGCCCATTCAGAATCTTTTCAGTCGCTACTGAAAGTCGCTCAGGTGAAATACGCGTTTCAAACAAAATGTTACTTCACGGTTGGCGGGATTCTCGCAATGCGGTGTGCGCATGATCAAAAGTGGAACGAAGTCTCGCTACCACAAGATAACGCGCGATTTCATAAGACTCTTTACTGGCTGTCTGTGCTTTCTGTGGTGTACAGTACGTTTATAAATGTTATGCGCTCTTTTATCATCGTGGGAATTGATTATAGCTCTAAATAAATATTGAAGTTTTTTTAAAGAATCCGTATAACTGTATTTGTACGCCTGTATCCTACGTTTATTGAATCAAATCCGTATAAAATACGGACATTCCGTATAGGCTGACATGTATGCACACCAGTCCAGCCTCCTGGTCACACCAGGCGACCCTCCTGGTCGCCTGTCAAGGGTCTAGAGGTGGCCCCCTCCGATCTGAGTCTATATTACTGGACATATTTCATGTTAGTTTCATCAGCCATACTCTTCCATGCTAGCTTAGGGCATGTTGGAAGAGGGTATCAGTTTTGGAGTTTTCCTTCTCCTAGATTGATTGCTTTTACCACAGCTAAGGAGCTCAATCTACCCCAACTATGCAAGGCATGGTCATTAATCCGTGAGGCTTACCACAAGCCTGCATATCCATGGTGGGCCTAGCCTTTGCCTAAAGAGGCTCCCTGCAAGGCAGCAGGTGGATTGAATTCGGAGTTTACCTTCCCCTAGCCTTTGCCTAAATAGGCATTACCTGCAAGGCAGCAGGTGGTTTGAAATCAGAGTTTTCCTTCTCCTACTTCATATGTTGGCTAGACTAAGGTCTATGAGGGGACCTTAATGTCTAAGGAGGACCATGTCTGCCAGCAGGAACATATCCGGAGCCACCGGACCCTTACTGGGGTAAGGTGCCACCTCTCTAGGACATGACAGAATCAGTTTAGTGTCATGACCAGGACAAAACTTGTCCTGGTGATGACTAAACTTGTCCTGGTCAGTAGACATAAGTAACATTAAGTAACAAATTATTCATTTAAGTATATTTTTTGATCAATATAAACTTTAAAATGCAATAGATTAGTGAATTTTCCACTTTTGTAGGTCCACAGATAAATATTCTGTAAAAATACACTATTAAATATATTATCATATCATTAAATGGCTATGTAGAGATGATTTTTTAATATACTATCATTTCACAAAGTGTTTATATGCTGAAATTTTAGTCTTTTACATTATAAATGCAACAACAGCACTTAACAAAAGAGCCACCAATATGGGCATTGTCAAATATAACCTAGTTTCCAAAAAAGTTGAGAAGGTGTAAAACAGAATGCAATGATCTGCAAATCATGGAAACTTTATATTTCATTGAAAATAGTACAAAGACAACATATCAATTATTGAAACTGAGAAATTTTATAGATGTTTGAAAAATATATGCTGATTTTGAATTTGATGCCAGCAATATGTTTTTAAAAAATGGAACAGGGGCATGTTTACCACTGGGTTGCATCAGCTTTACGTTTAACAACACTCTATAACCCTTTAGGAACTGAAGAGACCAATTGCTGTAGTTTGTAGAGCAATTTCAGTTGCTCAACAGTTTACGGTCTCCTTCGTCATATCTCATCTCATCTCATTATCTCTAGCCGCTTTATCCTGTTCTATAGGGTCGCAGGCAAGCTGGAGCCTATCCCAGCTGACTACGGGTGAAAGGCGGGGTACACCCTGGACAAGTCGCCAGGTCATCACAGGGCTGACACATAGACACAGACAACCATTCACACTCACATTCACACCTACAGTCAATTTAGAGTCACCAGTTAACCTATTCTGCATGTCTTTGGACTGTGGAGGAAACCGGAACACCCGGAGGAAACCCACACGGACACGGGGAGAACATGCAAACTCCACACAGAAAGGCCCTCGTTGGCCACGGGGCTCGAACCCAGACCTTCTTGCTGTGAGGCGACAGCGTTAACCACTACACCACCGTGCCGCCCTCCTTCGTCATATATTTCGTTTCATAATGTGTCAAATGTTTTAAATGGGAGACAGGTCTCGCCTGCAGGCAGGCCAGTTTAGCACCTGGACTCTTTTACTACAGCAGTTATAATATCTGCAGAATGTGGTTTGACATTGTCTTGCTGAAATAAGCAAGACCTTCCTTGAAAAATGTTTTAACTGGAGTGCAGAATGTTGCTCCAAAACTTATATATATATATATATATATATATATATATATATATATATATATATATATATATATATGTGTGTGTGTGTGTGTGTATATATATCCTGACTTATGTATATATCATCCAGCATTAATGATGCCTTCCCAGATGTAAGCTACCCATGTAATGTGCACTAATGCACCCTCATACCATCACAGATGCTAGCTTTTGAACTGTGCACTGATAACAAGCCGGATGGTCCCTCTCCTCTTTAGCCTGGAGGATGTGATGTCCATGATTTCCAAAAGAATTTCAAATTTTGATTCGTCAGACCTCGGGACAGTTTTCCACTTTGCCCCAGTCCATCGTAAAAGAGCTCAGGCCGAGAGAAGGTGGCGGTGCTTCTGGATATTGTTTATATTTGGTTTTAACTTGCTTTTGTGGATGCAATAATGAACTGTGTTCACAGACGCTTTTCTGAAGTGTTCCTGAGCCCATACACTGATTTCCACTACAGAATCATGTCTGTTTTTAATGCAGATCACAGGCATCCAATGTTGGTTTTCAGCCTTGTCTCTGCATACAGATATTTCTCCAGATTCTCTGAATCTTTTAATGATATTATGTACCATAGATGATGTGATCCTCAAATTCTTTGCAATTTTACATTGAGGGACGTTATTTTTAAATTGTTACATTGTTTGCCCATGCAGTCTTTCATAGAGCGGTGAACCCCTCCCCATCTTTACTTCTGAGAGACTCTGCCTCTCTGGGATGCTCTTTTTATACCCAATCATGTTACTGACCTGTTGACAATTAACCAAATTAGTTTGTTTGTTTGTTTGTTTGTTTGTTTGTTTGTTTGTTTGTTTGTTTGTTTGTTTGTTTAAATTATGACACAACTTTTCCAGTCTTTTGTTGCCCCTGTCTCAAAGTTTTTGAAACATGTTGCTGGCATTAAATTAAAAAACCAGCATATATTTTCAAAAAACAATAAAATGTGTCATTTTGAACATTTGATATGGTTTTTTTTTTGTACTATTTTCAGTTAAATATTGGGTTTCCGTGATTTGCAAATCATCACATTCTCTTTTTATTTACATGTTACACAGCATCCTAACTTTTTTGGAAATGGGGTTGTATAAGGGACAGTAGATTGTTTAGATCTGTGTTTCAACAACATTTAAAGTGCGGCACGGTGGTGTAGTGATTAGCACTGTCACCTCACAGCAAGAAGGTCCTGGGTTCAAGCCCAGCGGCTGACAAGGGAGTGTGTGGAGTTTGCATGTTCTCCCCGTGTCTGCGTGGGTTTCCTCCGGGTGCTCCGGTTTCCCCCACAGTCCAAAGACATGCGGTTAGGTTAATATGGGACGGCCTTGGGCTGAGGTGCCCTTAAGCGAGGCACCTAACTCCCAACTGTTCCCCAGGCGCTGTTAGCATGGCTGCCCACTGCTCTGGGTATGTGTGTGTGCTCATTGTTCACGTGTGTGTTCACTGCTTCAGATGGGTTAAATGCAGAGAGGAATTTCACAAGTGTGTGATGAATAAAGTTGTGCTTTCTTTCTAAAACATCAGTAGTTAAATAGTCTAAAATGATATTGTGACTTCTTTTATTTCACCACCATTGCAAACACAGACATTCAGTTACATGCATTTGAAACTGACCAGAGCTGTTTTCAGCTACCTATGTACACTAACTATAATATTTATTTTTATCAACATCCTGGCTCCTTTTTGTCTATCCTTTCTGTCTATTAAAATCATAATAATATACACAAGTACTACTCTTATTGATGATTTTAATCCAGTATATAAAAATGGTATCCTGTTATATTCTTCTGAAAGGATATATGACAATATGACTAACAAATTTAGAGTATATTATCTTTCAAAAGAGTTTTGGATGGGCGGCACGGTGGTGTAGTGGTTAGCGCTGTCGCCTCACAACAAGAAGGTCCTGGGTTCGAGCCCCATGGCCGGCGAGGGCCTTTCTGTGCGGAGTTTGCATGTTCTCCCCATGTCCGCATGGGTTTCCTCTGGGTGCTCCGGTTTCCCCCACAGTCCAAAGACATGCAGGTTAGGTTAACTGGTGACTCTAAATTGACCGTAGGTGTGAATGTGAGTGTGAATGGTTGTCTGTGTCTATGTGTCAGCCCTGTGATGACCTGGCGACTTGTCCAGGGTGTACCCCGCCTTTCGCCCGTAGTCAGCTGGGATAGGCTCCAGCTTGCCTGCGACCCTGTAGAAGGATAAAGCGGCTAGAGATAATGAGATGAGATGAGAGTTTTGGATTTCAGTTCAGTATCAAAAGTTACACGTCAGACAATATTGTAAAGCACGCTGTGGCTAAGAAAACATTTATTCATTTACCTTCTGCTTTCCCTGGAGAGTGTCAACAGGCTGAGAAATTCAGCCCAGACATCTCTATCCCTGGTCACAGATTCCAGGGGTATCTCCAGATGTTCCCAAGTCAGCTGTGTGATATCTTCTTTCCAGCCAATCCTGGATCTGTCCCAAGGTCTCCGTCCAGTGCGCTCTGGCTACAAACCACATCAGCTCAGCATGATTTGGATCTACTCTGATGTCCTCCCAGAGTACTGAACTCATCACCCTGTCACAGAAAATATCACAGGAGTGAGTAATATTTGAAGTAAATCATGTGAAATCGATATCCACTCAAATGCTGTAATCATACATCACATCCACCATTGACAATTCCAACACAGACCACCAGAGGGCACCTTCAGTCACATTTTTGAATTTCTTCCTTTTGTCAGTCTCGCTTCAGGGAAAGTGTTGGGAATTGAACCCTAGCACCTTCAAGCTGGTCCTGGGTTCGAGCCCTGGGGCCGGCGAGGGCCTTTCTGTGTGGAGTTTGCATGTTCTCCCCGTGTCCGCGTGGGTTTCCTCCGGGTGCTCCGGTTTCCCCCACAGTCCAAAGACATGCAAGTTAGGTTAACTGGTGACTCTAAATTGACCGTAGGTGTGAATGTGAGTGTGAATGGTTGTCTGTGTCTATGTGTCAGCCCTGCGATGACCTGGCGACTTGTCCAGGGTGTACCCCGCCTTTCGCCCGTAGTCAGCTGGGATAGGCTCCAGCTTGCCTGCGACCCTGTAGAAGGATAAAGCGGCTAGAGATAATGAGATGAGATGAGACCTTCAAGCTGCCAGTTTTGGGCCCTTGGGCAAGGCCCTTAACCTACATCATATCGACCTGTTCTATCCATATTGACTCCTATAGAGGTGGGGAAAAGATGTAAGAACAACAAGTTGTTTATACACACCTGTTTTGTGTTCCCCTTGTTGCGGAGCATTATGTTGTTATATTGTACTTGTGTTACTGTTAGTAGTGTGTATTCCTGCTGATGTTCCTTTCACTGCTGTGGTTTTGTTAGTGTTCCATTAAAATCTTTGTATCAGGATCCTGCCTCAGATTTGTCACAATATCAAAATTCACATTCAGCTGGCTGAAGAGTTTAATTAAGGCTTTTTCATTAGCAGGCAATAAGATTTTTTTTATTGTCATTGCACAGGCAATTTAATTTAGTTTAGCAGCAATGCAGATAACATGCAGTTACAGCATGATCCAACATATATTGCAAAAGAAAAAAAAATAAACCAGATGGGCCATATACACCAGCAACAGATCAGGGAAAGAAGCTGTTCCTTAATCTTGTTATGAGTGTGTAGATGGACCAGTAGCATTTCCTTGATATTAAGAGGACAAACAGGTAGTGTCCAGGGTTGAATGAGTCCCTGGTGATCATGGGCGCCGCCAGGGGGGGAAAGGTTAGAACAATTCTAGGGGCTCAGCACTGCCATGGGGCCCTTTAAGGGGCTGATAATATGCTTTTAATGATTTTAATAAGACTTTTGAAATAACAATAATGCAATATTCCATCTGGTAAAATGAGCTAATTGAACAAGGTTGTCTATTTCTTGAGTTCTTCAACATATTGTCATTTAACCCTCCCCCTTTTGCGAAATGGTACGGTTCAGTTCTGGTAGAAGCGCGATGCGTTAAATCTGTGTGCTGATCAGTGCAACGCTACTTGCTGCTGTGTCGCGGTGCAGCAGCCAGCCAGCCAGCAGTGGAGTGCGTACAGTCTATGATCGCTAAATATGAAGAGTGGCTGTCAAAAACGTAAAGAAAGGCAGCTGAAAGCTGAGAGGGACTGGAGAGGCAGGCAACTGGTCACTCAGTTATTCCCAAAGAAAGGTAGCTATCGCTCACGTGTGTTCAAAATATTAGCGAATGGTAAATGAACAGTATGAATGTGGTTGGATTAGCCTATCAAGAGAACACTTTTACAGTTTGTAAAGTGACATTTTTTCCATTTTAATAACTGAACTGACTTGTGTGATAAACAAGATGAAATATTATGTTATGCTGGTGCTAATAACTAGTGCTAATAACCAGTTTCATAACTAATGGGGTGCCCTAAATATGCACAGATTCAGCCTCAGGGGGACCTCCGCCCTACCAAACCACTGAACCCCCCTTTGGAGAAGGAGGTAAGCAGCAATACAACCCATAAATGCTTTAGGATTGAAGTTTTTAATGAGCGAGCGCCATATACAGTTTGCTAGATTAAACTGTTGCTAATACACAAAGGACCTCACACCTCAGTTTGAGTATGAAATCAGGCATCTCAACACAGTATATTCTGACACTTTCCCATCTTATTGCACAAGCCTTGATCTACTCAATGCAATTTATAAAATGCAACTCCAGAGCACATAACAATCCATGGGATTTCCATAGGTATTTTGATGCTGGGTAGAAAACTTTTTCTATGATTTATTAGCAGTCACATCACACATTTCACTACCAATTGTCCTAGCACAAGAAGGCATGTGGCAAAATCTTGAATTTTCATTTGTGATTGTAAATGCACCAGAATTAGTCACTGACCAGTTTTCATCTAGTCCCTGGTAGGTTAATACATAAAATGTAATAAAGTCACAAACTCAAGGCCCATGGGCTATCAAAAGTCAAATAATGACAATAGTGCAATTGTGACGAGGGTGGGCAAAGTTGGGGGGCCCAAAATTCTAATCTTTCATGGGGCCCAAAATTTCTGGCGGCGCCCCTGCTGGTGATGCTCAAGGCTTTCTTAAGGCAGCAGCTGATGGAAATTTCTTTGGTGTAGTTTTACTCCATTGATATATTTAGCACACATGCACCAAATGACAGTTTACTAATGTTATTAGAAATACAAAACAAATAAACAACAGGTCTTACCTCTATAATTATATATTTTGTAGACTTATTTCTGGAAACCCAGAACACCACATTACCTATGAATCTTCTTAAGTCATATAGAATCCATTCTGTGGTAAACTGTGTAAATGTCTTCATTTCATGTGTTCACACTTTTCTTGAAAATACAAGGTTAATAGGTCTCATAATTTAAGTGCTTCATACTCTTTTCCTTATTTTAACACAGCCTCTGTATCTTGTGCATGGATATAATGTGTCAGAGATGGATGTGCCGTGTATAAGACTGTCAGGAGTGGCGAGCTGAGGTGAAGTGAGGACCCAAGAACAGACTCAGAAAACAGGCAATGTAAAGAGAAAACTTCTTTAATGAAGTAGATGGCAGAAAGGCAAAAAGGTACTGTAGGGCTCAGGCAAAAAACACCTGTAGTCAAAAAACAGGCCAGGAGGTCAGAAACACAGAGGAGCAGGTAGACATGATCAAGGACAAAAAACAGGACAGAAAAAACCTTCACAAAACTGATGAACACAGGGACAAGGGAAATCCAGGCAGAGGTAGCAAAAGACACAATTCAAAAGAACAGGCAGGCAAAAATGGACAAAAAAACTGGACAGAAAAACAAGGAAAAATTCAGGCAGGGGGAATAAAGACGACACAATACCAATGAGTTGTAGCAAGGCGAGGAAAGTCTACAAGAGACAGTCTGGCAAATGGAGTAGCTCCAAACAGTTCTAAAAAAGCCCTGGCTGATGGGAGAGGAGTGGTAGCAGGTGTGGTAGCACCGCTTCAGGAAATGGCCTTCAGCAAGGCAGGACTGAATTCCTGTCCTGGATCTGGCCTGGAGCCAGCATGGAAGTCCCACAATCTAAGGCATGGATGGACTGGATCGGATTGTGACAGTACCCCCCTCCCCTTCAACGGGCGCCTTCAGGCGCCTTAGAAAGTGCCTCAGGGTGTTGTTGGGGGAAGTCCATGATGAGAGTGGGATCCATGATGAACCTGGCAGGAACCCAGCTCCTCTCCTCAGGACCATACCCCTCCCAATCAACCAGGTACTGGAGTCCTCTGCCTCGGTGTCGTACCTTCAGCAACCTCCTGACAGTGAAGACCTCACCACCATCTATGAACCTGGGAGGAGGAGGAGGGGGTTTGGAGGGTGGGGACAGGGAACTGGAGACAAGGAGTTTGACTTGGGAGACATGGAAAGTTGGGTGAATATGGTGCATGGTTACGGGCAGAGATAGTCTTACAGAGCAGGGATTAGTTACCTTGGAGACGGGAAAAGGTCCTATGAATCTGGGAGCCAATTTGCAGAAGATTGTCTTGAGGGGCAAGTGGCGAGCATTACCTGCTGCCCCACCCGATAGATGGGAGCTGCCGAGTGGTGTTTGTCAGTTTGATCTTTAAACATCTTGACAGAACATAGGAGCTTTTTTCTGGTCAATACCCATGTTCTCCTGAAGCGGCGCACAAACATATGGGCAGAGGGCACGGCGATGACTTCTTGGACAGGGAAGAGTGGTGGCTGGTAACCCAGAGAGCACTGGAAGGGGGAAAGACCTGTAGCAGAGATGGGTAAGGAGTTGTGAGCATACTCTATCCAAGGAAGGGTCTTGCTCCAGGAGGCAGCATCCTTGGACACTATGCACCTGAGAGCCACTTCCAGCTCCTGGTTGGCCCATTCCGTCTGTCCATTGGTCTGAGGGTGAAAATCTGAAGATAGACTGCGAGAAGCACCAATGAGTTTACAGAAAGCCTTCCAGAATTGGGCAGAGAACTGGGGTCCACAGTCTGATACGATGTCTGAGGGGAGTCCGTGTAGACAGAAAACATGGAGTGTCAGCAATTCGGCAGTCTCCTTGGTGGTGGGAAGTTTAGGCAGAGGGATAAAATGAACAGCTTTAGAAAAACAGTCGACAACAGTGAGGATACAAGTATTGGCACCTGAATTAGGGAGTCCTGTGACGAAATCCAGGGCTATGTGTTACCAGGGCCGATGGGGAACAGGAAGGGGTCTCAGCAGGCTGGCAGGGGGTCTGTTGCCAGTCTTGTTCCTGGCACAGATGTTGCAAGCTGCCACAAACCTCTGGACATCCTCCTTGATGGATGGTCACCAAAAATGTTGTCAGATAAGTGCCAGAGTCTGGGCTGCTCCTGGGTGGCATGCCATTCTGGAACTGTGACCCCACTGCAACACCTTTGCCCGCACAGAAACAATGAAGGTTAGGAGCTGCATTACTGGGTCCTGCTCATGGGCCTTCTGGACCAGGGTTTCCACCTCTAACAGAGTGGCTCCTACCAGGCACCATGGAGGAAGGATGGTCTCAGGGGAGGTAGAGTCCTCCTGGAGGGGAGAAAACATTCTGGACAAGGCATTGGGCTTACCATTCTTAGAACCTGGGCAGAAGGAAAGTGTGAACTTGAAGTGAGAAAAGAAGAGACCATCGGGCCTGACGAGAATTGAGGTGCTTGGCAGTCCTGAGGTATTTGAGGTTCTTGTGATCTGTCCATATGATGAAGGGAAGGTCTGACCCCTCCAACCAATGTCTCCATTCTTCCAAGGCCAGTTTAATGGCCAACAGTTCCCTATTGCCAATGTCATAGTTTCTCTCAGAGGGGGAAAGCCGATGAGAGAAGAAGGAGCAAGGATAAAGCTTGTCACTAGCCAATCTTTGGGACAATATGGCCCCCACCCCTGACTCCGAAGCATCGACCTCAACCACAAACTGCTGGGACGGATCTGGAATGGTGAGTATAGGTGCTGATGTGAACCTTCGTTTGAGCTCGGAGAATGCTTTCTCGGCCCCTTCCTCCCAGCTGAAAGGGACCTTGGTGGAAGTTAGAGCCATGAGGGGCCCAGCCACCGTACTAAAGTTCCTGATGAATCGCCTGTAGAAATTCTCAAACCCAAGAAACCGCTGGAGTTCACTGAGAGGACGGGGTGGGCCAGTCAGCAACTGCCTTGAGTTTCAGGGGGTCCATCTGAATCTGTGTGGGGGAGATAATGAAACCCAGAAAGGAGACAGAACTCCTATGGAACTCACATTTCTTGGCCTTAACAAAAAGTTTATTTTCCAGGAGTTGCTGAAGGACCTGCCTGATGTGGATGCGGTGTTCATCAAGGGAGCGGGGGGAAAAATCCAGATAAACAAACAAACAAAAAAAAAACCATTAAGGTAGTCCCTCAGGACATCATTAATGAGGGCCTACCGAGATGGACATGCCGTGTACAACACAAAGAGATGGACATGCCATGTACAATACAGAGAGATGGACATAGCTTGTATAACACAGAGAGATGGACATGACGTGTATAACACAGAGAGATGGACATGCCGTGTACAAGACAGAGAGATGGACATGCCATGTATAAGACAGAGAGATGGACATGCCGTGTACAAGACAGAGAGATGGACATGCCGTGTACAAGACAGAGAGATGAACATGCCGTGTATAACACAGAGAGATGGACATGCCGTGTACAAGACAGAGAGATGAACATGCCGTGTATAACACAGAGAGATGGACGTGCCGTGTACAAGACAGAGAGATGGACATGCCGTGTACAAGACAGAGAGCTGGACATGCCGTGTATAACAGAGAGAGATGGACATGCCGTGTACAAGACAGAGAGATGGACATGCCGTGTATAACACAGAGAGATGGACATTCCGTGTATAAGACAGAGAGATGGACATACCGTGTACAAGACAGGGAGATGGACATGCCGTGTACAAGACAGAGAGATGGACATGCCGTGTACAAGACAAAGAGATGGACATGCCGTGTACAAGACAGAGAGATGGACATGCCGTGTACAAGACAGAGAGATGGACATGCCGTGTACAACACAGAGAGATGGACATGCCGTGTACAACACAGAGAGATGGACATGCCGTGTACAACACAGAGAGATGGACATACTGTGTATAAGACAGAGAGAGAGACATGACATGTAAAAGACAGAGAGAAGGACATGCTGTGTATAACACAGAGAGATGGACAAACCGTGTATAACACAGAGAGATGGACATACCGTGTATAAGACAGAGAGAGAGAGAGACATGCCGTGTATAACACAGAGAGATGGACATACTGTATGTATGACAGAGACATACTGTGCGTTAGATAGATAGATAGATAGATAGATAGATAGATAGATAGATAGATAGATAGATAGATAGATAGATAGATCATGTTTACTCTCTGTTTACAGTGTATCTTCACAGTGAAAATAATTTATTTCTAACAACACAAAAACCTAGATTTTTTGGTTTGATTAAATTTGCGAATGTGTGAATATTTATGCATAAGAAGCCTCGTTTGCATACACAGATGTGTTCACTATATGTATTTTTTTTTAAAAGATCCAGTAAAAAAAAAACCTTATATGAACATCAGCTAGCAGATATCAGAATATCAAAAGGCAAAGATTTATTGTGTTTCTTCTTCTACTGTTGAAAATAATACACGGATTTCTCTCCCCCCGTGTGTCTTCCTTTAATTATTCCATTGAACACTTCGGGTCTGTGTTTCATATCAATACAAAACAACAGCGCCTCCTATTGGTCGGTCGGCTGCAGCGCGTTACCATGTATGGACTGGTCACGTCATGTGCATTCAGTGCGCAATGTGGTGAAGTGACTCTCTCTCTCTCTCTCTCTCTCTCTCTCTGTCTGTCTGTCTCTGAGATACAGCCCAGCGTTAGTAACTCTGCTGCTCGAGATGGATCTCTGAGGACAAACTCAGACGCATTTTCACGGGCTTTAGAGGATTTTCCTTCAGCTTCGACTACACACACATCCAGACACTCAGAGGAGTTGTGTTTATGCGACAAGGACACAGACAAAGGATACTCTGTGAAGTCCAAGTAACAACACGAACTGGTGTATAAGGTGTCTCTGTATAAACAGCTGTAACTATGGTGAGTTACCTTTCCTACCTTTCACACTCACCTGCCTGTGTGTCTTTCACTTTGTGCTCTGAATCTGGCAAAGGAAACATCTGGCACAGTAATATCTTTCTGTTTTGTATAATTCTGTGTGTATAAAAAATACATCATTCTTTGATTTATTTGTTTGTTTTTATTTATTTTTTTTATTTCTCAGAGATGAACCTTGAACTAACAAGCCACATGACCATGATTGTTTATTAATTGTTCAGTAATCAGGTACACAGACAGGTTAAACCTGAATGGCTGACTTTTTTCAATAAATCCGATGTTTATTTTTCCACTACTTCACTCTCCAAATGACCAAAACTGGGATAGTGTTTGGGAATGAGGATGGGGATGTGAGCGTTTCAGGATCACTGAATGGACCATTGAGGTGTCGTACTGAATTCAGTACCCAGTTCTGTGGAGAAAGAAAAAGCCATAGACTTGGTGTCAGGTTTGCTATTGTGCCTTGCTTCACTTGCCTCTCTACTCCCTGTTTCTTATTCCTAATATGATCTCGAACAGAGAGTATACTCTGATTGCCTTTGTTTTTGTTTTTTGACAATCGTTATATTAAGACAAAAAGAGAGCCATGGTTAAGAGGTCAGCACCAAAGTTACCTAAAGACAACAGTGAGACACGGGACAACAACAACACTGCAAAATAATGGAAAAGGAGAAATCGTATCATACTCCAACACTTCTCATGTAAATAGCTTAAAAAGAGATCTTGTGCTCTCTTCTTTGACATCTTCGAAGTGGGGTCGATGTGGATAGGGTTAAGACCGTTGGGCAAACGTTCAACAGTGGAAGACTGGCTGAACTGGGACTCAATCCATCGACCTTCCAGTCAGTAGCCCTGATTACGTTCTTTGTTTCTCTAAGTCAGTCCATGACGATGGAGATCTATCACTAAAAGCTGTTTTACCAAATTCAAATCTCACACATCTCAAAATAAATGTGTCTCTAAGAGCATAACTTGTTCACCATGCTTTTTTATTTGGTTGGCTTTTTGTTTACAGATAGAACAGAAGATGACCAAGAAAGGACCTCAGTCCTTCTGTCCAGTTCTGGTAACTAGAACTAGAGTAGGCTAGAAAGACTGTCTGTTCAATGTGCAAGGCTACATGGAGTCGAGTTATTCACAAAACATCTGCATTGGTTTCTTGGCCCATTTTAGGAATGTGTAATATATGTAGGCTAAATGCAGGTCAGCGTTACCTACAGAGACATAATATCCATAATTATCATCCATACAGGACACTTTTTCGATGGAATAAAAACGTTTTATTCCCTTCTAGCGGGTGTCATTCATTTGTTTTGACAGCATGCGGTATTCTTAGCATATCACTTGTCCTACGTGTATTACGTCACTCTACCCAATGGAGAATGAGCATTCAATATAGTTTATGATATTGCATGGTTGTCAAGACAACATGACGTCACATGTCGGAGATGTAAAACTTCCATGCTAGCGAGCGACTGTGACAATCTGTAAACAAACATGACCGCCAGGTTTGCTTCATTAAATATGGAAGATTTTGAAAGAGAAAGACGTGTTGAACACCCAAAAGGAATGCATAATAATAATAATAATAATAATAATAATAATAATGGCTTTTTTTCATGCTCTATCAGATATATTGCATTCAGCTAGCATGATGTTGAACTCGTCTTCAACTCGTTCAGTATCATGCTAGCTGAATGGAATATATCTGATAGAGCATGAAAAAAAGCCATTATTATTATTATTATTATACATACTCTTCATATCAGCATTCTCGAAGGCCAACTCTAGCTTACCCATGACTCAATGCTGGTAGCGTGGCAATCCAGTTAGCTTCCACCCGGCATAGTAGTAGCATTAGTGAAGGCCGACGGTAGCTTACCCGCGACTCGGTGCTGTTAGCGCGGCAATCCAGTTAGCTTCCACCCGGCATAGTAGTAGTGTTAATGAAGGCTGATGCTAGCTTACCCGTGACTCAGTACTGTTAGCGCGGCAGTCTAATTACCTTCCAGCCAGTGTAGTGTTAGCGAAGGCCAACGCTAGCACAGTCAAGCGGAATATTATTATTATTATTATTATTATTATTATTATTTTCCCTGTGTAATTTACTTAGTTACTTTTAAAATCAATATCGACAACTACACACAATGGAGCGATTCTCTCAAAATCTTGATGAAGCAAACCTGGCGGCCATGTTTATTTACAAACTGTCACAGTCGCTTGCTAGCGCGGAAGGTTTACGTCTCTGACATGTGATGTCATGTTGTCTTGACAACGTGCAACATTGTAACAATATTGCACACCCATTCTCCATTGGGGAGAGTGGCGTAATGCATGGAGGATAAGCGATACGATAACAATATTGCATGCGATCAATAAACCCACTAGAAGGGCATAGATGTTTTTATTCCATGGAAAAAGTGTCCTGTATGTATAATAATATTTAATTATATATACATAATATTGCATACAGCCTTTATTCTTTCTGATCACGTCACTATGACAAAAGACTCCAGCTCCAGAGCATCTCATTCTGCACTTCTCTTCTCCATTGCTACTGTATTTCTACTTTTAGTCTCTCTGCACTCACCACAGGGCAGGTTAATCCAGTCCATCCGTCACCTCCGTGCGGTTGCTTTAAGAGCTTGGCCACCTGCAGAACTGGTTTTTCCTTCAGGTTTGCGCTCATAAAACAAGCCTGGTTAAGTGATGCATCACTAATGCACTGTACACCTGTCTAGGTGTGAACTGTTTACATCATCTTAAGTAACATCTCTGCCTTTCTGTGTATAAGATGTTTCTTTGAACATAATTAACGACATGACAGAAAAGCTGAAAGTGACAGTGGTGTTCTCTGCATGGTGATGGAAAGAATGTTTTATTTTTTATTTTTTTCTCCCAAAGAGGCTAATCAGGTTTGTAGAGTTCATTCAGAGAACTACACTTCTTTGTTCCAGTGACTCAGAAGAGTTTTGAGATATTATTGTTTTGACTACAGTTTTGCATCGGCGTCTCCTCCACAAAAGTCCTCATTTTGATGATGGAAACCCAAAGGAAATGGAGTAGACTTCCAACTAGGAGGTAACGCTTAGCATCCACATCTAGTATAAATCCAGCTCCCACATCACTGACGGATCTGCTGCGTCTGTGATGAACTGAGGATCAGACAGAGTTTTTCCAAACACAAGACTTCTCGACGTTCAAACGCAGCATATTGTTCATATTCATTCATTCATTTGGCTTTGTTTTACAAAACCAGAAGTATTCCTTGGATACAGTGAGGCGTCATTGAGAGATGAGATCCACATCTACGTACAGAGCTTAAGATGAATATGACCTTCACAGGGGTGCAGATAACCGTGCGTGAAGGTTATAGACTTCAACTAAACCAATGCCAGTCTCCTTGTGCTTTTTTTCTTTCTGCCTAAAAGGCAAATGTGGGTCAGACTGTGATAGATTTACTGTTTGGTGCATAAAAAACGGCAGTCACATGGACTGTCTGGGACAGCAAGTTAAAAAAAGGTTTGCGCGTTGTTTTCTAATTCTTCTTTTTCTGCCTCTCTGTGTCTTTCTCCGGATACTGAATAGTAGGTTAGTATGACAGCATATGTTTTGCATTAAGAGCTCCAGTGGGGAGGGCTCCCCCATCTCCCGACAATGCACAACACACACACACACACACACACACACACACACACACACACACACACACACACACACACACACACACACACACACATTCAAAACTTAGATTTTGCTCTCTGCCTTGTTCTACCAAGAGACTACAGAGGAATTCAGCCTCTGTATCTGAGCTGTGGTGTTCATGAAGCCCAAGAGCTGAGATGCTCTCTTTTTTTTGCAACCATTTTGATCATTCATTCATCCATCCATTATCCGTAACCGCTTGGCCTGTGCAGGCAAACTCGAGCCTATCCCAGCTGACTATGGGTGAGAGGCAGGGTACACCCTGGACAAGTTGCCAGGTCATCGCAGGGCTGACACTTAGAAATACACAACCATTCACACCTACGGTCAATTTAGAGCCACCAATTATGGCCCTTGTCCACTACCCTTTTTCAGCTCACTTCAGCTCGCTTCAGCCCGACACGGCTCGCGTTTCGACTACCAAAGAACAGCACGACTCAGCTCGCTTCAGCCCTGCTTAGCCCCTAAAACTCGCATCGTTTTGGAGTGGGGCTGAAGCGAGCCAAACCGAGCCGAGTGAGGCTGGGGGCGTGAGCAGACACTCCCCTGTGCACTGATTGGTGAGGAGGAGTGTCCTCACATGCCCACACACGCCCCGCGAGCACGCTGGGATCTGTAAACACCGTAAACCCAGAAGAAGAATAATTACGAATTACGAGAATTTCTGAAGCCTTATGCGCCTCGCCTCATCTATACGCTCTTGCCAGTATCTGTCCGCGTTGTCGGTGACAACAAGCCACAGCACCAAGACCAGCAACACTAACGACTCCATGTCCTCCATGTTTATTGTTTACTATTCGGGTCGTGAGACTACCGCTTAAAAGCTCACTGATGTCACTGTTTGCGCTGCTTAACGACATCAGGTGACGTCCACCCACTTTCGCTAACTCCACCCAATGTGTCCACCCACTTCCAGCCAGCACGGTTCAGCGCGGTTGTAGTCAAAATGCAACTCCAACAGCCCCACTCAGCTCAACTCAGCCCGGCATGGCTCAACCCGACTCAGCCGCGTTTGTAGTGGAAAAGCGGCATTAGCCTAACCTTCATGTCTTTGGACTGTGGAGGAAACCGGAGCACCCAGAGGAAACCCACGCAGACACAGGGAGAACATGCAAACTCCATACAGAAAGGCCCTCAGCCACTGGGCTCGAACCCGAACCTTCTTGCTCTGACGCAACAGTGCTAACCACTACACCATTGTGCCGCCCCCATTTTGATCAATTATGTAAATTTTCCTTGGTCTTCTTCCCTAAAACTGTTCCAGGCTTCAGCGAGCTTCCTGGATATCTGATGAATCAGGTTGAATTCAAGCCTAGCGTTTTTCTTTTTTGGACTCAAACCATTATTGTCCTACCGGGTTTTAAAACTTATTTTTAAAAATGAAACCATAAATAGACTACAACAAATACTTAAGTATGCATTTTTAGTTCTTCTCTGATGAAAAGCCACTAACTTTCCCCTGCATTCTCCAGTTCCACACTGCGTATCCATAATGTTCTCCATAATGTGCTCTGTCCTAAAATGGAGATTTCGTATTTCATGGCATTTTCCTGCACAGCTTTTACTCTGCTGCTGTACTTCTGTTTTAAGACAAGCTAGCCATATTCTGGAAGAGATTATGTTAGCATTCACTCTAGCCAAACCATAAAACCCCATGTTTCATAATGGAATAACAGAAATGGTATATGGTCTGTATTCTCGCTGTCTCATTTTGGACAGCGGTGCAGCCTTAGTGCTTCTTCTAGAGACAGAGAAGTTAAAGACATGATCTTGCAACTGTTATTTACTGCACTGTAGTTCTTCAATGGTTGGCGTATGCTCGATTCAAATGAAAAAAAATCACGTAAAAAAACACAATTTAAGCTTTGGATGTATCCTCCAGAGGAGCTTTTCTTCAGGGAAAGGTGTTGCTCTTGGAGGAATGCAGCTCTGGATCTTCAACCAGCCAGAACTTTGTGACCAGCTTGATTTTTTGCAACATTTCTTAAGGTTGTTCTGTGTCTTGGCTTGTGATAGGGGAAAAAAAACCCTTCTCTGTTTACCCACAGTTCATAGGATGTACAATCTTGTATCTGAAATACCTCAACTGATTTGCATCTCTACCTTACTGGTGCATCAAGGTTTCAAATTTAGAATGCACACTTGCAGGAATCCAGCTTCATCCTTACAACCAGAAGTTTGGTCCCAGATTTGTAGAGGATCACATGGACTAAACTATGACTTCATATTGAGGGTGTGCACCTTTGATGTCTGATGAAGATACTAGTAGTCATGTGACAGATTGAATTTCTGCATGTTTAGCAACACCATTATTCTTTACATCATTCCAGATGTTCAAACTTGATCCGATGAACTCTGGAATGAAGTTGCACGACAGAAATCCTGATACGTTATTTTAGAGATTCATCTGCAAGCGGTTCCTTTGTACCATCCCCCTTCCCTCTCCTGTGTATAGAAATTGCCATTGTTTGGTTTGAGAGTTGTGGTGTTTTGGTTGTCAGCTGGTAGAAAGCTTTGAATGCTGTTTCATACAGCGGTTGTGGAAAAACTAAGCTGACGTTGGCTGCGTTGAGGGGAAAATGGTTTTGTATTGCCAAAAAAATGTAAAACGATGAAAAAGTTACTAAAATAGCTTGAGGGTGAAACATAGCACAGATATGATGACACATTGCTTTTCTTAAAGGAGTATGTAACTAAAGAATTCAAGTGGGCAATAGCGGAGCTCGGCCCGTGTGAGCGGAGCCCCATAGGCATAGAGTGTGGATACATAAAGAAACCCATCAAGTTGTATTCTGATGGTTTTGGTCCTGTGCGTGCCTGCTACTATACCAGTGTTAGTAATTGCCAGTCGTGCACACCGCCTAGTGGCCAGTGTTAGTAATTGCCAGTCGTGCACACCGCCTAGTGGCCAGTGTTAGTAATTGCCAGTCGTGCACACTGCCTAGTGGCCAGTGTTAGTAATTGCCAGTCGTGCACACCGCCTAGTGGCCAGTGTTAGTAATTGCCAGTCGTGCACACCGCCTAGTGGCCAGTGTTAGTAATTGCCAGTCGTAAACACCGCCTAGTGGCCAGTGTTAGTAATTGCCAGTCGTAAACACCGCCTAGTGGCCAGTGTTAGTAATTACCAGTCGTAAACACCGCCTAGTGGCCAGTGTTAACCAGTAAAGAAATAAAATAAAAGAGGCTAGCTATGATATAAGAAAATTCTACAACCCAGAAACAGATGGGAGCTCCATTTTTAGGCAGTGCCTAAATCTACATATTAGTGCTTTATGATATTATTCTATCCACACTATACACACACCTTCACTGGATATGAGCAATCGTGCGCTTTGATTGGCTACTCTACTTCAAGGCTATCAACTCATATACCATGAGTAGAGAAAAACAAAACGGCGGAGCGTGTTGCTGAACCAACCAAGGGCAAAATAAAAACTCGACTCAAAAACAAAACCCCCAAAAATGTTATCAAGTATTTAAAAGAAACAGAAATAGCTAAAAGAATAGTTTTTGCCCCCCTCAATATCTCCTGTTCCACACTCCAGCCCAGTTGACTAAGACTTTTGCACAGGACTGTATATGACACATTCTGGTTAGTAACGCAACAGTATATGACATAATATATTGTTAATATAATAAAATAATTTCTGAATGCATTATGTCTGACCTTACTCAAGCTAAAAATAAGATTAGATCTTGCTATTGTGTCTTTAACCTCTGAACACCAAACAATGTCATGATCATTGTTCCTTGTCAGCACTAAGAAGGAAATATTATGGTTAAGTCTCGAGAGAGAATCCAGCCTGTGTGTGCTACAGAACAAATCCTCATTCTATTCATTTCCACACAAACATAAAACTGCTGTTTTTGTGTTTTCGCACATTTCACATTATGACCTCAATCGCAACAGTACATCAGGGCTGGATTCGCATGTGCTGACTCGCGTTAAGACCTCCATCAAGCACAAGAAGCAGCTTTCCAATAACGCCAAAGACCTGAAAATGTTCAACCTATTGGATTATAGGATTAATTTACAGATTCTTGGTTTTAAAGGCTACTATGAATGATTTTGTGATGTTTGCATGTCTGGAAGGAGTTTAAATAAATAACTGATCTGATGCCATGTAACGTAATATTAAGCCGAGTGACCTTGTAGCCCTTGAGCTTGGTGTCGAATCTCTGTGTTCCACATTTGTTAAGTTCCTTAATGCCTCCTAATCACCAGGCCACCTCTGGACAGCTCACTATGAGCCACACTAACAATAGACATCCTGCATCACTTCCTTTAGGAAGTCTGATCATAGGGCTGTGTGAAAAATTGGAGCTTACCACAAGAGCCAGATACACACATTCTGTCATTGTGTATTGATTAAAATGTCTTCTCACCAGGAAAATGATTCATTGTCATCCCACCTGGAGACTCTTACAGCAGTGTGTGGCTCAGCAGTCAGTGACGGACGAGCTTGAGTAATTTTTCACAGCGCCATGTTTTCCCTACTTGTCAGCAATTCCAGGAGCAATGCAGCAGAAAGGATCAGTGTGATTACACTGTAGAGGTCACATTTCACCGATGATGGAGGATCTAGATTAAAATCATGAGTCAGAAAGTGATGAGGGAATGTTTTAAATGCACATGGCAAAAGACCTCATTTTATTATTAGAAAGATCTCTTTCTGTCTTTCTAGTTTTTACAGTTTGTCATTTTTTTTTCTTATTTTCTCTGTCTGTCTGTATATGTATCAGTCAAAAATTTCTACACCCCTACTCGTTCATAGGATTTTTGGTATTTTGACTATTTTCTACATTGTAAAATGATACTGAAGACATCAGAAATATGAAATATATGTGGAATTATTCTATCCACATTCACTGGATATGAACAATCGTGCGCTCTGATTGGCTACACTACCGTTCAAAAGTTTGGGGTCACTTTGAAATGTCCTTATTTTTGAAAGAAAAGCACTGTTCTTTTCAATGAAGATCACTTTAAACTAATCAGAAATCCACTCTATACATTACTAATGTGGTAAATGACTATTCTAGCTGCAAATGTCTGGTTTTTGGTGCAATATCTCCATAGGTGTATAGAGGCCCATTTCCAGCAACTCTCACTCCAGTGTTCTAATGGTACAATGTGTTTGCTCATTGCCTCAGAAGGCTAATGGATGATTAGAAAACCCTTGTACAATCATGTTAGCACAGCTGAAAACAGTTTAGCTCTTTAGAGAAGCTATAAAACTGACCTTCCTTTGAGCAGATTGAGTTTCTGGAGCATCACATTTGTGGGGTCGATTAAATGCTCAAAATGGCCAGAAAAATGTCTTGACTATATTTTCTATTCATTTTACAACTTATGGTGGGAAATAAGTGTGACTTTTCATGGAAAGCATAAAATTGTCTGGGTGACCCCAAACTTTTGAACGGTAGTGTACTCTACTACTAGGCTATCAGCTCATGTATCGTGAGTAGAGAAAAACAGGCGGTGCGTGAACCAACGGAGGATGAAATAAAAACTCGACTTGGGGGAAGCAACAAAATATGGAAAGAAAGTATTCTATGGTAAGAACATATCTTTTTTTTTTTCAAGCATTATTATTACAGCATTTTTCAAAAATTGCTATTGTCATTTCGCCGGTTTGTTTACATTCTTCATCTTTAAGCATTAAAGGAACAGTCCACCGTACTTCCATAATGAAATATGTTCTTTTCTGAATTGAGACGAGCTGATCCGTACCTCTCCGAGCTTTGCGCAACCTCCCAGTCAGTCAGACGCGCTGTTACTCCTGTTTACTCCTGTTAGCAATGTAGCTAGGCTCAGTATGGCCAACGGCATTTTTTGGGGCTGTAGTTAGATGCGACCAAACTCTTCCACGTTTTTCCTGTTTACATAGGTTTATATGACCAGTGACATGAAACAAAGTTCAGTTACACAAATTGAAACGTGGCGATTTTCTATGCTATGGAAAGTCTGCACTATAATGACAGGCGTACTAACACCTTCTGCGCGCTTCGACAGCGCATTGATACCTGCACTCAGGAGTAAATGCCCCAAAAAATACCGTTGGCCATACTGAGCCTAGCTACATTGCTAACAGGAGTAAACAGGAGTAACAGCGCGTCTGACTGACTGGGAGGTCGCGCAAAGCTCGGAGAGGTACGGATCAGCTCGTCTCAATTCAGAAAAGAACATATTTCATTATGGAAGTACGGTGGACTGCTCCTTTTAAAATTTATTTATTTATTTATTTATTTATTTTTAGACTAGTTCAAAAGCTCAAAGAAGTTTAAAAATGACATCACTGAAATATCCAAGTAAGAATTAAATAAATGTCTAAAGCTATTCTATACCTCGGCATGACAGCGAGACGACACGTTCTCCAAAAAAACACAACACTAAAGTCAATTTGTGCAGCCATCGATAGGTTTTTAAGAAGTCCGCCTAATAACAAAGCCTTTACAATAGTTGCAGACCCAGCATTTTCAGAAATTCTCTGTTTCTCAAAATCCAGTGAAATATGAATATAATAAAACAATTATTCCACTCAGTCTCATTGTACATGGCTTATAGCCGACTTAGTGCTACGTGCATCGTCGGCTATCAGCTCATGTACGACTCGTTTTCATGGAATAGTTGTTAATTATGTGGTAAACAAAAAGGTGTTAACAAATAAAATGTATTTTCATATCTTAGATTCTCCAAAGTAGCCAGCGCTTATCTTGATGATGCTTTGCACACTATTGGCGTTATCTTAACCAGCTTGATGAGGTCATCACCTGGAATACTTTTCAATTAACAGGTGCCTCGTCAAACGTTAATTAGTGGATTAATTTCTTGCCTTCTTAATGGGTTTGAGATCAAACAGGTAAATAATAAAAATACAGTAAACAGCCCTATTCCACAACTGTAGTAATCCATATTATGTCAAGAACCAAACAACTAAGTAAAAATGTTTCCCAAGCTTAATATGGTATTTGTGTTCTCTTTGCTCTTGCACACTTGATTTGACTCATAAATACTTGAACAATTAACTAAGGAGATGATTCGGGTGTGTTGGAGGAGGAAAAACTATAAAATATGCCGTACATGCCCATGTGTAAACAGGCGGACTGAGAGGCTTTGTAAAAGGGAGTTTTCTGAGGGGTGTTGCAGCGTTCCTCACACTTTGGCAGCACCCAGTTCCTGCTGGCTGTGTGTAAGGGCCTTAAACCGGCAGCATTCCTAAGTGCAACCTGTTTACTTTTCCCTTAATCATCAGCAACACATGCGCGCACACAGGGCACTCCAGGCCACAGCGAGCCACTCCAGCCAACCCCTGCACAGCATTCCTCTTCTTTTTGCATGCAGTCGACTTCAGAGCTCGGCAAATCCTCTTCCTCAGCTGTTATCAGAGATGCTGTAAATGGGCTCACATCAGCATTCAAGGGCATCTGCGTCCTAGTATCACCCAGGAGGACCAGTCTGACTGGCCCTTCCATTCCTGTTCTAACGCACAGGGCGTTTCTGTTTTCAGATATGCACTGCCCATTGTTAGGCTGGTGGTGTGGTGGAAGGCGTTGTGATTCGAGCTCTTGGCAGACCCAGGCTGAAAGCAGACAGCTGACGAGAGGGCAGGACGCGTCATTTAGTTTAATCAAGTTCCCACACACGCCTGCTTTTGATTAACAGCCTTGTTAGGAGCCTCTCATGTGGGCTTATAAAATGGCCCTGAGGTTGTTCTGTGTCTATGAATCTGTAGAAAATTTGTTGAGATAGTTTGGTTTTTATGAGGTGACGGTTATTAATGGATAGTAGATGAAGGCTTGCTGTAAGGAAGGTCTTTTGCAGGACACATGCTTGCGCCTTTTATAGGTCATAAACAAATCCTCAAAGCAAATGCTCATTCCTTGAGAAGTTGCTTATTTGGCTATGGCAGAATCTTTAGCTTATCACACCACAGTGCGTAGCAGTTTATTTATTCATTTTTTTGTCCTGAACTGGAGCGAATGAACATCCACGTGCACGTGTATATTTTTCTTCAGCTATGTTTGCTCATCATCATCCTGTTCATGACTACTCCTAGTCTCTCTCTCTCCAGGCTTATCCTCCCTCCACTCTGTGCCTGAGATATCTCTCATACTCATCAAAGCCTATAAAAGCTGTAAAAGTGTTACTGGAGTAACAACCTCTCAGTTGTTCACTTTCCAGTGGACCCGTTCCTTTATTTCAGTCATGTTGTGGGTTGCTTTTTTTTTTAAATCAATTTTATTATGTTTGTACTTAAATACCTCAAACGCTACTCCAGACATGCTTACACACATCGCCTTACTTGTCAATGTGTTTTTTAGTGGGTTTTTTCCCCCCACTTTCACATCGAGTTTGGCTTTGATCTGGGAAAGTCCTGTGTTTGGGTTGTTTTTTTTTTTTTTTTAATATATAAAGGGGAGACAATTAGCAGAGACCACAAGCTTTGACTCCTACTAGTCTGGAGTTGCTCAAGCAGCCATTTGAGCTACTTAACACCAAGTGCTTTTATTATATGAGCAATTGACTCTACTCTTGGGAACTCCACCTCCATTATGCACACAATTATCAACTTTTTTCCAATTCCCACCCAGCAGCCAGCTCTCCTCGGTCAGCCAACAGTAGGGGAGGGTAAAGGATGATGCTGCATTTGAATTGCCTTGTAAGTCATAATTTGTAGGTTGGAAACACGTCCTGTTCCATATTGGCACATACAACTTGCATAGGGGGGAAAACATGGACAATTTGTGTTCTAACTGTTATAAATGATTTCTATTTTCCTCCTCATATAGCCAACCGTATAGACACTGTTTTAGACTTAATAAGCGGATATGTCTGTATGGGCAGCACGGTGTAGTGGTTAGCACTGTCGCTGCAAAGCAAGAAGGTTCTGGGTTCAAGCCCAGTGGCCGACGGGGGCCTTTCTGTGTGGAGTTTGCATGTTCTCCCCATGTCTGTGTGGGTTTCCTCCAGGTGCTCCGGTTTCCCCCACAGTCCAAAGACATGCAGGTTAGGCTAATTGGTGGCTCTAAATTGACCGTGAGTGTGAATGGTTGTTTGTTTCTATGTGTCAGCCTTGTGATGACCTGGCGACTTGTCCAGGGTATACCCCGCCTCTCACCCATAGTCAGCTTGGATAGGCTCCAGCTTGCCCGCGACCCTGCACAAGATAAGCGGTTACAGGTAATGGATGGATGGATGGATATGTCTGTATGTTGACTGATCTAAAGCTTGTATATACAGAATAACTCATTCAAAGGTAAGACGTGTTCCTTTGTTTAATTATAATGCTGTGTACAGCCATGTTGATTTGAGGGAAGGAGCTTGTATTTGAGAAGACAACGTCAAGTTGATGATCTGGAATTTGAAATTGAAGGGTTTTTTCTTCCTTTGGCTTTTACTGGTTGGAGATATGGATTACAAGTTGCAACCTTGAGTTGAACACAGCATCACACATGATACACGCATCATGCATCTGATACACTTGAACTCAGCCAGCCGTGTCTTTTGGAACTGTTGCTCATGCTGCATAACAAGGCAGCATAACACACTCAAAGGAAAGCGCTATGCACTTTTTTTTTTGCATGCATGAGTTCATGGACTATGACAATTGGCTAGTTTCACTGTGATTGATACAGGAGAGAAAGTATATCATCCCTTGCACCCAGAAAGCATGACGAGTTACAGTGCCTTGCAAAAGTATTCATACCCCTTGAACTTTTTCACATTTTTCCACCTTACAACCACAAACTTAAAAGTTTTTTTTATTGAGATTTTATGTGATAGACCAGCACAGAGTAGCACATAATTGTGAAGTGAAATGAAAATGATAAATGGTCTTCAAAATTTTAAACAAATAAAAATCTGAAAAATGTGGTGTGCATTAGTATTCAGCCCCCTCTACTCTGATACCTCTAAATACAATCCAGTGCAATCAATTGCCTTCAGAAGTCATCTAATTAGTTAATAGAGTCCTACTGTGTGTAATTTACTCTCAGCATAAATACACTTGTTCTGTGAAGGCCTCAGTGGTTTGTTAGAGAACACTGAAGAACAAACAGCATCATGAAGACCAAAGAACTCACCAGACAGGTCAGGGATAAAGTTCTGGAGAAGTTTAAAGCAGGGTTAGGTTATAAAAAAATATCCCAAGCTCTGAACATCTCAAGAAGCACTGTTCAATCCATCATTCAGAAATGGAAAAAGTATAGCACAACTGCAAACCTACCAAGACACGGCCGTCCACCTAAACTGACAGAGCGAGCAAGGAGAGCACTGGTCAGAGAAGCAGCCAAGAGGCCCATGATCACTCTGGAGGAGCTGCAGAAATCCACAGCTCAGGTGGGAGAATCTGTGCACAGGACAACCATAAGCCGTACACTCCACAAATCTGGCCTTTTTGGAAGAGTGGCAAGAAGAAAGCCATTGTTGAAAGACAGGCATAAGAAGCCATGTAGGGGACACAGCAAACATGTGGAAGAAGGTGCTTTGGTCAGATGAGACCAAAGTTGAACTTTTTGGCCTAAATGCAAAGCGCTATGTGTGGCGGAAAACTAACACTGCTCATCACCCTGCACACACCATCCCCACTGTGAAACATGGTGGTGGCAGCATCATGCTATGGGGATGCTTTTCTTCAGCAGGGACAGGGAAGCTGGTCAGAGTTGATGGGAAGATGGATGGAGCTAAATACAGGGCAATCCTAGAAGAAAACCTGTTGGAGGCTGCAAACGACTTGAGACTGGGAAGGAGATTCGCCATCCAGCAAGACAATGACCCTAAACATACAACCAGAGCTACAATGGAATGGTTTAGATCAAAGAATATTCATGTGTTAGAATGGCCCAGTCAAAGTCCAGACCTAAATCCCATTAAGCATCTGTGGCAAGACTTGAAAATTGCTGTTCACAGACGCTCTCCATCCAATCTGGCTGAGCTTGAGCTATTTTGCAAATAAGAATGGGCAAAAATTTCAGTGTCTAGATGTGCAAAGCTGGTAGAGACATACCACAAAAGACTTGCAGCTGTAACTGCAGCAAAAGGTGGCTCTACAAAGTATTGACGCAGGGGGGCTGAATACTAATGCACATCACATTTTTCAGATTTTTATTTGTTTAAAATTTTGAAGACCATTTATCATTTTTGTTTCACTTCACAATTATGTGCTACTCTGTGTTGGTCTATCACATAAAATCTCAATAAAAAACTTTTAAGTTCGTGGTTGTAAGGTGGAAAAATGTGAAAAAGTTCAAGGGGCATGAATACTTTTGCAAGGCACTGTACTTGTATATTCCCTTGGCTCCCGGTCATGGACTGAAAATGATCGACTTTTGCGAATGTAAATAAGTAACTATGCTTGGTTAAAAATATTAGGAGCTTTTTTCTAAGCCACGTTGTAATTTTTCTATAGTCTACGTAGATTGACTGGCCACTTTATTAGGTACATTACATTACATACACCTGCTGTTTTATGCAGTTCTCTAATCAGCTAATCCCTTGACAGAAGCACAATGCATAAAATCATGCAGATACAAATCAAGAGCTTTAGTTAATGTTCACATCAAACATCAGAATGGGAAAAATTGTGATATCAAAGTGTGACTTTCACCGTGGCATGGGTGTTGGTGTCAGATGGACTGGCTTGAGTATTTCAGAAACTGCTGATCTTCTGGGGTTTTCACACACAACAGTCTCTAGAGTTTACACAGAATGGTGCGTAAAACAAAAAACACTGAGTGAGCGATAGTTCTGTGGGTGGAAACAAACGCCTTGTTGATAAGAGAGGTCAGAGGGAAATGGCCAGATTAGTTTGAGCTGCTAGGAAGGATATAGTAACTTGTATAATCACTCTTTACAACCGTGGTGAGCAGAAAAGCATTTTCTGCAGCACCAAGAACAGGAATCTTTAGAATCAAGAACAAGTTCCTATGAAAGTGGCTGGTGAGTGCACATACAATGAAATTGTTAATGTCTTAATCAGCAATATGGATTTCATAGGCACAGAATTAAGTTTGCTTTAAATTTTTTTGGGTCTCTCAAATTTTGCAGTTAAACCATCTCGAGAATATGTTCAGCTGTGACAGGATAAGTGGCCAGTTGTAAAATTGGATGTAGTAATTTATTCTGGAAAAACAAATCTATCACAGTGCTTGCTTCTCCCAGCTCTGGATGTGAATCTCAGACCACCCAGGGAATTTTAAAAAAAAAAACTCCCAGCCTTTCCAGCATATTTAGTATCGTTTGCCCAGAGTGTGTGTCTGTGGTTCTTACTAGCATAAAAAACCTAGTAGCTGATCTCAAAGCTTTAGAACCTTTTAGATTATAGATGCTGGACATAAGACACTAGTTGCACTTAAATTTGTATGAAGCATTCAAACGTGATTCTTATGCACATTTGCCAAAAACAGACAAAGTTGCGTTGGGGTGAAAACTGCAGCCTAGACAAATAGGAACCATGACAGCAACACAGGAAATCGCAGATATAGAAATGATTCACCTCCGTTCAGTTGTCTAGAAACGTTGCTCAGATTTTGCTCATCAAATTCACTTCCCTATTAGATTCTATTTGTTGCATGTTTTCTTTCCACGGCTGAAAGGATAAAGCAGAAGCCGAAAAAACCTGGGCTGAATTTAGAAAAGTTGGCACTGAGTTTTTAAGCAGTAACCAGGCATTTATGAGCCACTCCCATCTTGGCTTATGTTGCTCTGGCATTGTCTCTGGAGACGACGTAGGTACCCCGAGTGCCTCCACCCTTAGGCTGAAGGCTTTCTCAACACTTATGAGCTCCAGTAATCTTATCACCATAATTACTGAAGCATTACGTTACACATAATCACTGGCTTTCTTCGAGTTTGATTATGTCAATAAAGGCTTAACGTCCTCATGTGTAACTCTACTTTGTGTGGTAGAATAGAATAAATACATCACCATTATGATGGCAGATAAAGTATAATTTTAAACCTTCATTTCACTGACTGTCTGTAATCTGTCAGGTGTTTAGGAAGTGGATGTTTTGTTACTAGTGCATATTTTCCCCAAGATATTAATGTTTTCATTTCATGTTTTCCTGCTTTCAATGTGTGAACTTTTCTGTTTTCGTTTGTAACATTTTGAGGGAGTGAGAGAGATACCATACCTAGTCCAAGTGAGCAAGCTTGGCATTGGAATGGAGTTATTATTCAAGGACAAGAAGCCTTTATTTATCACACGTACAGTGAAGCACAGACTTAAGCACAGTGAAATTGCTCCGCTGCATTTAACCCATCTGAAGCAGTCAACACACAAGTGAGCAATGAGCACACACACGCATAGCCAGAGCAGTGGGCAGCTATGCTACAGTACCCGGGAGCAGTCAGGGGTTAGGTGCTTTGCTCAAGGGCACTTCAGCCCAACCTTCAGGCCATGGTTGCCCCATGTTAACCTAACTGCATGTCCGTGGAGGAAACCGGAGGAAACCCACGCAGACACAGGAAGAACATGCAAACTCCACACAGAAAGGCCCTCGTCGGCCGCTGGGCTCGAACCCAGAACCTTCTTGCTGTGAGGCAACAGTGCTAACCACTACATCACCCTTATTCTGTACACAGGAGCTGATAATGCGCAGGACTATGAGTTTGTTCTTGTGCCAACTTGGAGCTGTTTGTCTGTCACGTTCCAAGACCACTTAAGTCCATGTTGTCTGCCAAGTTTATACGCTGGGGTTAATGAATATCCTGTAGTTTGCAAACACACAAAATCATTTCTCTCCCTCAAGAAAGCCATTTCTCTAAGTGCCACTTGTATAAATCCCACAGTACTACAGGTGGATAAAAATCTCAAAATGAATTGCCCTTGGAGCATGTATGATCAACTAGCAGACTGTAGTCATTATGCATACCCAGCAAAGGATTTCAGCAGACAAACCGAGGACTCGCAATATACTGGAGCAGAACCAACTGATGGATGAAAAAAAACCTGGCTATAGTATAGTTCAGCAACTCCAGCTTTCGAAACCATCACAGCTTCGGTAGCAGATCCTCTTTTGTGGCCGATCGTATGCATTTAGGTCAATTATTTTCCTGAAGGCATCCCAAGTGGCAACAAAGATGACCTGGATGGAGTAGTATGCACTTATTCTCTACTTCATCATCGAAACAGACACCTCATCTGTTCAGGTCCCTAGCATTAGCCAAAAGTCATAATGTGAAGCGCCTTAAAGGAACAGTCCACCGTACTTCCATAATGAAATATGCTCTTATCTGAATTGAGACGAGCTGCTCCGTACCTCTCCGAGCTTTGCGCGACCTCCCAGTCAGTCAGACGCAGTCAGACGCGCTGTCACTCCTGTTAGCAATGTAGCTAGGCTCAGTATGGCCAATGGTATTTTTTGGGGCTGTAGTTAGATGCGACCAAACTCTTCCGCGTTTTTCCTGTTTACATAGGTTTATATGACCAGTGATATGAAAAAAGTTCAGTTACACACATTGAAACGTAGCGATTTTCTATGCTATGGAAAGTCCGCACTATAATGACAGGCGTACTAACACCTTCTGCACGCTTCGGCAGCGCATTGATATGGAGCTCAGATATCAATGCGCTGCCGAAGCACGCAGAAGGTGTTAGTACGCCTGTCATTATAGTGCGGACTTTCCATAGCATAGAAAATCGCTACGTTTCAATTTGTGTAACTGAACTTGTTTCATATCACTGGTCATATAAACCTATGTAAACAGGAAAAACGCGGAAGAGTTTGGTCGCATCTAACTACAGCCCCAAAAAATACCATTGGCCATGCTGAGCCCAGCTACATTGCTAACAGGAGTGACAGCGCGTCTGACTGCGTCTGACTGACTGGGAGGTCGCGCAAAGCTCGGAGCTTGTTTCAATTCAGATAAGAGCATATTTCATTATGGAAGTACGGTGGACTGTTCCTTTAACCCCTTCGGACACAAGGAAAAATGCTATGGAACTTCATGTGTACAATTGTACACATTATGTCCGAAGGGGATGTAATAAAGTGGTCTTATTTAAAGCCATGAACTAATCAGTAATGGTGTATGGTGCAATAAAAAGTATCAGGTGTCCGTAAAGTCATACTAGTTCCTTATCTGGACCTTTTGGAAGATTTTCTGGTCTATTAGAATTGGTAAATACAGGTGTGACCTGGTATTGACCCAGGAGTTTAAAGAAGTAAGGTATACCAACATGTCAGCTGAAAACTCCTCCTCTAAAGCTGGGCATACACTGTGCGATTTTTGGCCCGATTTTGACACGATTTTCACTCGTGCGACTATTTTGGAGATCGGGCCGAGTTTTGGCTCAATCGTGCGTCTCGGATCGTGTAGTATACATGGGGTAATGACAAGCGATTAACACCTCACGACCTCCTCCCGATTGATCGGATGAAAATCAAACCTGTTTGAAATCCTGAGCATAGCATCCGAGCATCGCATCCGAGCATCGGATCGTATAGTGTGAGAACAGGAATCGTAAGCTGCGTGCTGTTTACCCCTGCGATTCACTCGTACGGTGTGAGCAGCAGCTGAATACCGCGATTGAAAAAATCGCACAATGTATGCCCAGCTTAAACCGTCTCAGCAACTGAGGTGAAAATCTAATGGTCACCCTTTATGAATGATTACTGATTTTTCTGTAAATTTGTGCTCATGAGCATTCATGAAAAAGATTTGTGCTCTTGTGCTCCTGCTTGGAATAGTGTAACAGGATTAATCTCTTTCTGGCCTCATATGCCCTGCTTTGTATCAATTATTCATTGACTCATTAAAGTTTTAATTTTTAGTTTGGAGCACAGTTCGTAGATCCACCATCTCGTTTTCCACCTCCTCTCTTTACTCAGATGAAACTGAAAGGCTCCAGTCAGTAATTGATTTACTGATTCTCCTCGGCAGAGGAAGTGCTCATGGCATTACTCAGTGGCTTAGTGTTTCGGATTAAGCTTTTAAACTGATAGGTAACCGACCTTCTACAATTTAACTTCTTATGTACGGACAAAATGTCCTGCACAAAGTGTAGAGAGCGGAGTGTTTAGAGTGACTTTTTTTGAATCTGTCTTCCCTTTTTAATACAAAATGTCACTCTGGAGAGGGAACAACCTGTTCTGCCTCAGTATTTTCCAATTCTGAGAAACTGTATGAAAACAGACGGTGGTGTGAAAACCAGATGTCTGGGAAGTGGAGTGAAGTTTAAGGGGAGGGGGGGAAAGTGCCGCCTGACTGTGATACTGAATCAGACCCAGCCATTTCCTGTGCCCGGCCTAACTCCGCTCCACACGCCATATAAGGCCATGGAATTTGCATTCGGGAACTGCCAGACTGTATGGATCTGGGGCTGGTGCTGCAGAAATTTTTCAGGTTCTGCTGGGTTACATTTTTTGGGTTAATAGCCTCTTCCAGCACTTCATGGGGAAAATGTATCGCAAGAATGTATCCGCATTCCTTTTTACGGGTAAAACAGCCTTTAGGGTGTCTGTCTGTCTGTCTGTCTGTCTGTCTGTCTGTCTGTCAACGAGACTGAGGTTCACAGATTTTATTCACTAATTGGTTTGAATACACACACCCAAAGGCTTATAGACGAGAAGAAACTGCCTCAGTTTTTCAGGGTAAAATAACTTGTGGTTTTGTTTTGTTTTTTAACTGCAACTGATGTACGTTTGCTTCAGTTCCTAATGTGTACCCAAATGTACTCATTTAACTATAGATCAATAAAAGGTTTATGACCTTCATAAAGAACCATGTAAGCCAAAGGCAGACAGTATTTACACTGTGCTCCTGGATTCTCAGGGAAATTCATGCTGTTCCCAAAGAGAAGGTGATACCGTAGGTGTCTTTTATATCACAAACTCCTTGCACACACCCCAACCTTAAACATGCTAATTATAATCAGGCCACCCAGTGCAGCTTCATCTCACTCGTACTACAAGCCTCCATTTAGCGCTGTGTTTTGAAGGAGGTAAGTAGTAGTTTGCAGTTGTATACTTCACTGCCTTCTTTAAAAAGAAAAAAAAAAACAATTTTAAATGTAGTATGCTGTGTACTTTTTATGGAAGCCAGTCTTCATATGGCTCGTACTGAATGTTGGTTCATAGCTAAGGGTCAGTGTTTGGATCGAGACACTATGGGATGTGTATGACATAACAGGAGGACTCGTTATCGTGCCCTTAAAGGAGCTTTTGCAGATCCTGGGTGAACCGCAGAAGTATTCTGAACTTTTGCCGCTTGTGTTTCCGCTTTTCAACCTCTCCCTTTCCCAACAGAACATTATCATTCCTAAATAAGCACAGTGGGAACAAATCTGTCTCCGTAAAACGACTGTGTCCTTGGATTTTAAAGATAAACTTTGTTCTCCACGTTCTCTCAAGCTCCAGTGTGGATGTGGAAAAGTTTTAAATAATGTCCTTACTGGGCTTTAAAAAGCCACAGCATATATAAATGCCATAGTACATTTCATGCATGGTGTTTAGTATTTAAAAAATAGTTTAGGAACCTCGGGAATATCTTTTCTTTTTTTTTTTTTTTAGAGGAACAAGTGAATGGGTGTAGTTGTGTGCCACTTCTTTAGAGAAAGAATTAATCAAATATGAATTGGAAAATACATTTTTAATGCTCTTCCTATGGTTAGACTCCCAATGTTAAGTGAAATGGGACTAAAAGCTCTTCTTGAGGTCTGTACTTACCCTGTGTTCACACAAGTGCAAGTCAAGTCACTTGTGTTTGCTTGTAGTTTATCTCTTATGGATGTATAGAGACTACGACTATAGTCACTTGTAGTTGTGCACTGTAGTTGTGTGTATCCATCCATCCATTTTCTACATTGTAGAGCAATACTGAAGACATCAAAAGTATGAAATAACACATGGAATATATATGGAATTATGTGGTAAACAAAAAAAGTGTTTAGAAAACCAAACAAAACATGTTTCATTGTTTACCTTGATGATGCTTTGCACACTCGTCATCAGCTGTCCATCGCTACCGATGATGACTGCTTCATTAGGTTGCACAGAAACGCAGATGGGCCGCGAGGCCCGCAACAGTTGCCCGCACTGGTGGCATGAACAGCCTGGCCGAGCCGCCATGGAATGTCTGGCCTCGTGAGCTCTCGCATACTATTCTCCTCTCCTAATGAAATGACTTGCACAGTAAGGTAAGACAAACGATGTCGTGCCCCCATCGTGTTGTCTCTCTGGACCTCCAGACCTGATGCCAAGTGGTGCACAAAAGTGCCACAGACCTGACTGGTATGGAAGTTGCCCTGCAGTGACAACTGACTTGCCCAATGATGCCATCCGTTGGCCATTTGAGTGACTCTTCCGCATGCCATCTGGTGGTGTACCATTGACCCTGTTGGGTTCATCTGCCACATTGCACCGAAAAGCGCCCTGCTGTGACAGCACCTTATTGGTGATGTACTATTTAACCCATAGCTGGAACCCAGGCAGGTGCTACCACTCCAGGTCAGAGCGGACCTGGGAGCAATGGTGATTTAAGGGGTAACTCCACTTTCCTCAATACTCAAGTCCTCCCAGACCGGAGACTCACCACCGGTTGCGGTTTAAAGTCATACCCAGGACTAACTTTGCAACTATTGGCATTATCTTAACCAGCTTCATGAGGTAGTCACCTGGAATGCTTTTCAGTTAACAGGTGTGGCTCATCAAAAGTTAATTAGTGCAATTTCTTGCCTTCTTCATGTGTTTGAGATCAGATAGTAAATAAAAATACAGTAAATAGCCCTATTCCACAACTGTAGTAATCCATATTATGTCAAGAACTGCTCAATTAAGTAAAGAGAAACGACATCCATCATTACTTTAAGATATGAAGGGTCTTTTAATTAATACAACCCCGATTCCAAAAAAGTTGGGACAAAGTACAAATTGTAAATAAAAACGGAATGCAATAATGTGGAAGTTTCAAAATTCCATATTTTATTCAGAATAGAACATAGATGACATATCAAATGTTTAAACTGAGAAAATGTATCATTTACAGAGAAAAATTAGGTGATTTTTTTTTTTTTTTAAATTTCATGACAACAACACATCTCAAAAAAGTTGGGACAAGGCCATGTTTCCCACTGTGAGACATCCCCTTTTCTCTTTACAACAGTCTGTAAACATCTGGGGACTGAGGAGACAAGTTGCTCAAGTTTAGGGATAGGAATGTTAACCCATTCTTGTCTAATGTAGGATTCTAGTTGCTCAACTGTCTTAGGTCTTTTTTGTCGTATCTTCCGTTTTATGATGCGCCAAATGTTTTCTATGGGTGAAAGATCTGGACTGCAGGCTGGCCAGTTCAGTACCCGGACCCTTCTTCTACGCAGCCATGATGCTGTAATTGATGCAGTATGTGGTTTGGCATTGTCATGTTGGAAAATGCAAGGTCTTCCCTGAAAGAGACGTTGTCTGGATGGGAGCATATGTTGCTCTAGAACCTGGATATACCTTTCAGCATTGATGGTGTCTTTCCAGATGTGTAAGCTGCCCATGCCATACGCACTAATGCAACCCCATACCATCAGAGATGCAGGCTTCTGAACTGAGCGCTGATAACAACTCGGGTCGTCCTTCTCCTCTTTAGTCCGAATGACACGGCGTCCCTGATTTCCATAAAGAACTTCACATTTTGATTCGTCTGACCACAGAACAGTTTTGCACTTGACCACAGTCCATTTTAAATGAGCCTTGGTCCAGAGAAGACGTCTGCGCTTCTGGATCATATTTAGATACGGCTTCTTCTTTGAACTATAGAGTTTTAGCTGGCAACAGCGGATGGCACGGTGAATTGTGTTCACAGATAATGTTCTCTGGAAATATTCCTGAGCCCATTTTGTGATTTCCAATACAGAAGCATGCCTGTATGTGATGCAGTGCCGTCTAAGGGCCCGAAGATCATGGGCACCCAGTACGGTTTTTCGGCCTTGACCCTTGCGCAGAGATTCTTCCAGATTCTCTGAATCTTTTGATGATATTATGCACTGTAGATGATGATGATATCTTCAAACTCTCTGCAATTTTACACTGTCGAACTCCTTTCTGATATTGCTCCACTATTTGTCGGCGCAGAATTAGGGGGATTGGTGATCCTCTTCCCATCTTTACTTCTGAGAGCCACTGCCACTCCAAGATGCTCTTTTTATACCCAGTCATGTTAATGACCTATTGCCAATTGACCTAATGAGTTGCAATTTGGTCCTCCAGCTGTTCCTTTTTTTGTACCTTTAACTTTTCCAGCCTCTTATTGCCCCTGTCCCAACTTTTTTGAGATGTGTTGCTGTCATGAAATTTCAAATGAGCCAATATTTGGGATGAAATTTCAAAATGTCTTACTTTCGACATTTGATATGTTGTCTATGTTCTATTGTGAATACAATATCAGTTTTTGAGATTTGTAAATTATTGCATTCTGTTTTTATTTACAATTTGTACTTTGTCCCAACTTTTTTGGAATCAGGGTTGTACAAATACAGAAAAAGCACTGAATTGGAAGGTGTTTCCCAACCTTTGACTGGTACTGTGTGTGTTTGTATAATTAACTACTTTTAATACAAATTAAATAATGCACTCATCAGTGGGGCTAGATTTCATAGGCAAAGCAAGCAAACTTTACACACTCCTGAGGCACCTGCGATCTTTCCTACTTCCTTCCAAGATTTAGTTTTCTTCATAATGTTTTTACACACATTTAACAAGAGGTTATATATTTGTATAATCAGGTAAGATGAAACCATGCTTGTTTTTTTTCTTCCACTTTGTGAATCAGAAGTGAATGGGAATGGTTGCAGGTAGGAACTAAAGTTATGAGGGGAAGTTCAAAGGGTCGGACCATATGAGCCATAGGATTGGTCCAAGGATTCATTCAAGCTAGTTGTTTGGATTGGTCACTTGACCACATCATACCTAATTTACATAGAATTTAGAAATTCAGTTCAAATGCTCCTTGTTTCTTTGCCGCCGTTGTTGAATTGCATCTCCGTGTTGTGCAAGATTGGACAATCAATATCGATCAGCAGCAGTCGGGCTGACTTCGCAACACTGAGGGCTGCGGCCACAAAAGATATGTTGAGGTGTACGCAGCAAAACCGTCCCACTTAAACATTTAAGTGGGTGCTTCTGTGGTACCTCCTGATGATCAGATACCCATTGCCATTCCATGAAGGAGCTGCTGATTGGTTAGCACTCGAGTGTTCTTAAAAATGAACAGTCTCCTGTTGCTCCTGTTGTACACCCAGAAGTATTCAACTTGTTTTCAACAATCATGTCTGCTATGATTGGTCTTATTGTCAGTACAAACTTTTCCAAATGATATTACACATTAAGAGTGTACTGACAGTACACTCTTAATGTGTAATATCATTTGGAAAAGTTTAATGAACACAATACAGTACTGTGTTCATTATCTTGCAGGTATGCACACATACAACTGTGAGCTGGCCTAGTGGTTAGCGTGTCCGCCTCTCGATCAGGAGATTGCGAGTTCTACTTGCGGTCGGGTCATACCAAAGACCATCATAAAAATGGTACCTACTGCTGTCTGACGAGGCACGCTGCAATACAGATGTGAGTAGGAAGTCAAACTCATGTGGTTAGCAGAGGACTAGCCCCCCACTGTAACCCTAGGTGTATAAACGAGAGGTCGAGGGCTAGCGAAACAGAGATCGACGCTGCACCCATACGCCTTAAAGAGCTGGTTAATACTGGGACAGGAGACTGCCTGGGAAGACCAAATTCTGATGTGAGGGGGACTTTGATGCACACATACAGACAGCAGTGCCTCAAGTATGCCATTTGGTACAGTACTATAGTGTTTTCTAATCCTCCTCGATGTATCAACTTAACTCGTCGTGTTAGAAGTATTTAAGAGCCAATAAAATGAATAAAAAGTAGTGTACAGAGGTACTGGAAGATAAGCAATGCATTAATTGATGTTAGTTTCATTACATAACTTCAGCTGTTGCTAAAAGTGTCAGTAAAAAAAAAAAAAAGCTGATCCGCTTCTTAAATAGAGCTGCCTGAGCTACTGGTTTGGCTTCAGTTCTATCAGGAACACGTGGTGGGAAAAGAATGGTCCTAAAGAGCATTTGGGCTTCAGAGAGATTTTTTTTATGGTGCAGCTGAACTCACATTCTACTGCTTTTGTGAAAATCCTGATTGCAAAGAAATCCAGAGGAAAAAAGGGAGCAGAACAGACAGAAATGGTGTTGGGTAGGCTGAGATTCATTTCTCCAGTTTCTCTTATGAAGGCTAAAATTTGGATGGTGTGAAACGGTCCAAGACGTGTCTGTGAAGATTCTCAATCATCCAGGTCATAGTAAACTGTGGGTGGTAGAAAAGGGCAACTGGACTTGCTTGAAGATTCTTGAAAATGTTTCACCTCTCGTCCGAAAGGCTTCCTCAGTTTTGCCTGACTAATAGGGAGTATCAGATATTTATCCTCTCGTGGGTCAGAATCAGAATCAGAATTCTGATGACAAGCTCATCTAAGGTGTCGTTGAGGCATCATGTTGGTGTGGGCCACTGGAGGCTGGGTGTGAACGGCGAGCCATTAGGGTGATCAATCCATTGATCACCCTAACGGGCAATCCTTTGATCACCCTAATGACTCGCCTAATGACCCAGCCTCCAGTGACCCACACCAACATGATGCCTCAACGACACCTTAGATGAGCTTGTCATCAGACACCTTAGGCCAAGTTTACATTAGACCGTATCTGTCTCGTTTTCTTCGCGGATGCACTGTCCGTTTACATTAAAACGCCTGGAAACGCCGGGAAACGGGAATCCGCCAGGGTCCATGTATTCAATCCAGATCGTGTCTGGTCTGGTGCTGTGTAAACATTGAGAATACGCGGATACGCTGTGCTGAGCTCTAGCTGGAGTCGTCATTGGACAACGTCACTGTGACATCCACCTTCCTGATTCGCTGGCGTTGGTCATGTGACGCGACTGCTGAAAAACGGCGCGGACTTCCGCCTTGTATCACCTTTCATTAAAGAGTATAAAAGTATGAAAATACTGCAAATACTGATGCAAATACTGCCCATTGTGTAGTTATGATTGTCTTTAGGCTTGCCATCCTTCCACTTGCAAGTGGTAAGTGACGCGCATGCCCGATATGCACTGAGATCACACACACAGCGGCTCAGTCCCGAATCACTGCTCGTGCACTTCACTCGCGCGCTCTGTGAGCTGCGCAGGGCCGGAGTGCGCACCCTCCAGAGGGCACTCGCTGTTCAGGGCGGAGTGATTTGGAGCGCAGGATGCCTGCGGAGCCGAGCGTATCCGTGTATTGGCGTTGCTGTGTGCACCCGAATCGTGTATTGGCGTTGCTGTGTGCACGCTAACCGTTTTAAAAACGTTAATCTGATGATCCGCTGATACGGTCTAATGTAAACCCCACCTTAGATGAGCTTGTCATCAGAATTCTGATTCTGATCCAGGAGAGGATAAATATCTGATACTCCCTATTAGTCAGACAGAACTGAGGAAGCCTTTCGGACGAGAGGTGAAACGTTTTCAAGAATCTTCAAGCAAGTCCAAGACCTGCATTTAAGATTTTTTTTGGCTGTTTGTTTTTGCTTAATCATAGGTTTCCTGGCTCCCATGTTGTTTATACCTCATCCTCCTCCAGGACCTAATCAGGTCCCATCTGATGAGGTGACATCACTCCAAAATAACACACGCTACCAGTTTACCAATGAGATGTATCTTCATGTGATGTGATGTCTGCTATAAAACCTGTTAATGGCTACCATATGGAAAATTGTTTGAGCTGTGATTTCGGACATGTTTACTGCAGAACAAAATGTCAAGACAAAGGCAAAAACAGTATCCAAAAGATGATTTAACATTCCTTGTTGTTGTCTATTCAAGGTGGAGTGTGTAAAAGGAGAAAGGTATTTACTTAGTTTGTGAAAACAAAATGCCGCTACCCCAACGTGTATTTCTACTAATGGTCTAATAAAGTACTCAAGTGGTTCTTGTACTCCTTTATTTTCCTGTAATTTATAATCGTCGGTTTGTTTGCTCCTGAACGGAGTTCATTTAAGCTCATTTGGAAAAGGAACTAACACTACGTTCAGACTGCAACCTGAAACGACCCATGTCCGATTTGTTGTGAAATCCGATTTTTTTGTTAGGCCGTTCACATTACCAATTATATGAGACTTGTATGCGATCTCCAATATGAACGGAAAACGACCCAAAAGTGTCCCGCATGCGCAAATTGACACGTAAAGCACATCTACGTAATACGAAAACAAAAAAAAGCACACTCTTCAAGTTTGCAAGTAAAGCATGGAGATGAGGCGAGACCTGGTGATGTGGTTTTTGTGGCGGCGGCGGAACTTGCACAATAATCTGATTAATGTGGGCAGCAGACTAATGAGACCGAAGGTGTCAAGTTACTGTAAATTTCCAGAACAATCTTATAATCTTGTAATACAGGATGGTTTAAGTTATAAATCAGTTATAGAAACTGTTTTATTTAATCAGGCTAACATCAACATCCAGGTCCCTACCAAATCCACCATTAGCTTGATCAATTCTATAAAAGTCTATTTAAATTCTGAAAACTGTACAAATGTTGTTGTTTTCCACCAAAGAGGCGGGATTAGCCAACGCAGAATAGTGACGTTTGTCTCTTGTTGATGACGTGTAGGTCGCATGAATGCGACCTGTCCGGTCAGACTGCAGTCACATGTGAAAATAACAGATATGCATCGTAATTAGGACCACATATCCAAGCGGCCTGGGTCGCATGTGAAAAAAATCGGGTCTGTGTCGTTCAGATTGCCAATAACAAATCGGATACAGGTCACATATGGGCAAAAAAATCGGATATGGGTCGTTTCAGGGTGCAATCTGAACGTAGCCTAAATTTGTAATCCTTTTCTACTTTGTTGTACTTTTTCATCATGTGGCCTTCTCCACCGTGTGTTGTTTCAGATTGTAATGCAGTAGAAGAATTTAAATAATATAAGGATTTAAATGACTTTTTCTGTAAAACAATCAGAGCATTCCAGCAATCTGGAAAAATACTAAAGGAGAAGAACGGACATACCAAACCTTCAAATTGACCATGCTAAATCAGGAAAAGATAGTTAAGCTCAGATGACCTTGAATCTGATGATGTTTTCTGTGCATGTTCTCTGACCGGTGTTTTTGACTCTTGATTGACGCTTTTATTATCTAAATATCTCAAGAGTAAAGTTCATCATGCTGCACTGTGGCCTCCGTTGACGCTGGCTCATTGCCCATGATGATTGACCGTGATGAATGATATCCCACTGTGTACACTACAAAATCAAAAGAGAGAAACAGGTAGAGAGAGAGAGGAAGAGGAGGGATCCCAGATTTGAAAAACACTCGCATCAAAAGCAGTATTTGCAGTAGATGGGGAAGATTTTCCTGACACTGCCCTTTTCATGAGTTTAGAAATGACAAAGTCATCATGTGCTGTGTTGAGAGAAAATAGACTGTGTTCCAAATGTGTTGGTCAGTAAATCCGATGTGGTCACGTCACTGAGTGGATGGTTTTACTCTGAGTGTCAGCAATGTCTGTGCTTTCACAAGGTTTGGAGTAGGTTTGCTGATGAAGGAAATGCACCAAAGCCAGCTGTGCAGTGACAGGGTCATATTCAGGTCCTGCCTTTGGGTGTGAAGTCATTGTTTCCCATTTACACCAATGTGTTTTACTGATTTTGATCTGTGAACATACAGTACCTAATAACGCATTAATTATCTGACTCATGGATCATGAGAATAAAAAAAACTTTACATGTGCATAATTCAGAATTGTGTAAGGCTCTAAATGCTACCTCTTGCATTTGTAAAAATCACCTGTCAACAGGTGTTTTAACTACCTCATGACCAGGTGACATTGTATTGAGATAATTAACAGTTATTCCATGAAATTGAGTCGTAATAAGCCATGTACGACAAGCTTGAGTGGAATAACTATTTGTTTTTTATTATATCCACATTCACTGGATTTTGAGAAACAGCATTTTTATTTTTAGCAAATTCAATAAATAAAAACTTCATACAAAACGTCCGACAAAATAATTTCCGCTTAGGCGGAATTCTTTAAAACCTATCAATGGCTGCACAAATTGACTTTAGTGTTGTTATTTGTAGAACGTGCCGTCTTGCTGTCGTGCCGAGGTATAGAATAGCTTTAGACATTTATTTAATTCTTCCTTGGATATTTCATCTCATCTCATTATCTCTAGCCGCTTTATCCTTCTACAGGGTCGCAGGCAAGCTGGAGCCTATCCTAGCTGACTACGGGCGAAAGGCGGGGTACACCCTGGACAAGTCGCCAGGTCATCACAGGGCTGACACATAGACACAGACAACCATTCACACTCACATTCACACCTACGGTCAATTTAGAGCCACCAGTTAACCTAACCTGCATGTCTTTGGACTGTGGGGGAAACCGGAGCACCCGGAGGAAACCCACGCGGACACGGGGAGAACATGCAAACTCTGCACAGAAAGGCCCTCGCCGGCCCCGGGGCTCGAACCCAGGACCTTCTTGCTGTGAGGCGACAGCGCTAACCACTACACCACCGTGCCGCCCTTGGATATTTCAGTGATGTGATTTTCAATCTTCTTTGAGCTTTTGAACCAGTCTAAAAAAAATTAAACAAATTTTAATGCTTAAAGATGAAGAATGTAAACAAACCAGCAAAATGACCGTAGCAATTTGTGAAAAATGCTGTAATAATAATTCTTGAAAAATTAAAAAAAAAGAATGCGTTCTTACCATCAAATACTCTCATTCCATATGTTGTTGCTTTTTTTTTTTTTGTATTTTTTTGGAGTTTT
The DNA here is from genome assembly GCF_027579695.1 of Neoarius graeffei. Classification (NCBI taxonomy): domain Eukaryota; kingdom Metazoa; phylum Chordata; class Actinopteri; order Siluriformes; family Ariidae; genus Neoarius; species Neoarius graeffei. The sequence continues at coordinate 30,132,347 of NC_083595.1, forward strand.
GTTTGAGTAGTTTTTATTTCATCCTCCGTTGGTTCAGCAACACACTCTACCATTTTGTTTTTCTCTACTCACCGTATATGAGCTGATAGCCTAGTAGTAGATTAGCCGATCAGAGTGTGTGATTGCTCATATCCAGTGAATGTGGATAGGATAATCAATGTTATTCATTTCACCTGTCATTGATTTTTAATGTTATGGCTGTTTGGTGTCCATCGCATGCAGTCCTTTAACAATGCTGTGCTGTTTTCCATACAGGAACAACGGAATTCATGTTTCCTGAAACCAACCATACACAAAATATGAGATCTATATTATTGAGTATAGCTTAGTTGTTAGCCCTGTGATGACCTGGCGACTCGTCCAGGGTGTACCCCGCCTTTCGCCCGTAGTCAGCTGGGATAGGCTCCAGCTTGCCTGCGACCCTGTAGAAGGATAAAGCAGCTACAGATAATGAGATGAGATGAGCTTAGTTGTTCTCTGAAGACATGATGCATGCACATTATGAAAAGCAGTTCTCGCATGTATTCTGTTGTTCAAGTATGCAAATGAGTATTTGTGTGAATTATCTCAAAGGTAAAACAAGATCAGGTTTACCTGAAGAGATGATATGCTGTGGGGAAAAAAAAAGTGTTTTCATTTTTAAACAAAATTTGTGACTGTGTTGTGTGTGTGTGTGTGTGTGTGTGTGTGTTTTCTAACAGGGGAGCCGGGGACACTACCGGTACCACTGGCAGAGCCACAATATCAAGCACAGTGGTGTGGATGACATGGTGTTGCTCACCAAAATCAATGAAGACGCCATTGTGGAAAACCTTAAGAAGAGATATATGGACGACTACATTTTTGTATCCTTTATCACTGTAACCTCACACGGGTTAAGATGAGTAAGAGACAAAACTGGGAATATGAGAGCCAATAGAAGTGCAGTAAATGTCATTTTAAGGGTTCCTCTAATATTGTAGTAGGATCCTGATTGATGCGTTATGTTGAATGGGTCTCCTCAGGCTTTGGCTCAGTTATTTATGGAGTTATTGATATAGATTTGGATGAAGAATGATTTCCTGCACTTTCTTCAGTCGTGCTCTTGGATTTGTTCCACCACACCATAGATTAAATCTTCATTAGACTGGCTCTACTCAAGGCTTAGCCAAACATTTACAGCCCGAGCCACTCCACAAAACAGATATTAGGTGGGAGTGGCTGTTATGAATCTTGTACAATGTTCTTTGCAATTCCGAATGGTTTATCTGACTTCTCCTGTCTGTTGATTTGTCAGTCACAGTTAGAAACTATGTTAAGCCTCTCATGAACCCTTTTGTTTTCTCACAACATCAAAGATGTAACTCTTCTACTGGAAGGTTGTGAAGGTCTCTTTGGATTTCATGCTAAACTATCCTGGATTATATGCTGTGTAATGTGTATATATAGTCAGGGTAAGTGGCTACATTCATAATAACGGAGTCAGTGCTTCTTTACCCCTTACAGAAATGCTGAACGATTCCAGTGAAATCTCATGGGTCGTAAACTTCTCTGGCCTTATTAGGATTAAGGGTTCGTAGTTAACTTGGGCCATTGGAAGTTCTAACCCAAAACTCAGTGCTGCGATTGTGGTCAGAAAATAGTAACAGTGATGCAGTGCTGTAGTCAGTGGCATATGGGACTGAGGTCAGCGTGAGTCAAGCTCAATGCTTCCTTTATTTGTATTGAGCAACAGCCGGCATGTGGCTCTAGTCAGAAGAGACAGTACTGCTTTGCAAGCCTCTGACCTATCAGGCAGACGTTCCTCTGCTACTTCATGACGCGTGCTCAGTGTCATGATCATCGTCATCAGCCATTTTTAGATCATATTTCAATTGCCAGTTTTAGCACATTACAACTGTAACAAATGATTAGTCTAAAGAAATGAGCTTTGGAAACATTTACTCAGTTTTCCCCTGAATTTAAACAGAGTCGATTACTGGAGGCATATTTTGGAGCGAGAACGCTGATTGTCTTAAAAAGAAAAGGAAAGCTTATAGCTACCAGTTTAGCACTGGGCAAACTACATGACAGCCATCGCACGTTTTCCTCAAACCGCATTGAATTGTTCAGTATCTCGCACAGACTTGCCTCTGTAGCATCTAATACCCATTGTAATGCATAAAACTGGACACGGGCGGCACGGTGGTGTAGTGGTTAGCGCTGTCGCCTCACAGCAAGAAGGTCCGGGTTCGAGCCCCGTGGCTGGCGAGGGCCTTTCTGTGCGGAGTTTGCATGTTCTCCCCGCGTCCACGTGGGTTTCCTCCGGGTGCTCCGGTTTCCCCCAAAGACATGCAGGTTAGGTTAACTGGTGACTCTAAATTGACCGTAGGTGTGAATGTGAGTGTGAATGGTTGTCTGTATCTATGTGTCAGCCCTGTGATGACCTGGCGACTTGTCCAGGGTGTACCCCGCCTTTCGCCCGTAGTCAGCTGGGATAGACTCCAGCTTGCCTGCGACCCTGTAGAGCAGGATAAAGCGGCTAGAGATAATGAGATGAGATGAGAAAACTGGGCACCACATAGCTGAAGCAGTAACGGTGTTCATTCTGAAAGTAGAATCAGCACATAATTTGCACTTGCTCAGCAAAGGCAGCAGACCGACAGTACATTGGATGCTTAAAAGTGGAAGGATTGTGATGTGCATGTCTAAATGAATTGAAGATTATTATTATTATTATTATTATTATTATTATTATTATTAAGCAATGCGAGAGCCTAAATGCAGTACAAATGTATAATGTCCCTGAACTAAAAGCCTTTTAACCCTTGACCTGTGTACACAGACATACATTGGACCTGTGCTCATATCTGTTAACCCTTTTAAACAAATGCCATACTTTGGGGACAAAGAGGTGGAGATGTACCAAGGAGCAGTAAGTATTGTATTGGAACTGAAAAAAAGAAACACTTCAAAAATGAAAGACAAAATGTGCTTTAAACATACAGTGTGAAACCCATTGGGCCCAAAAGTAAAGCCCAAAACCAACACATTTATAGAATTAATAATTATTTTAGTCATTATTTTCTCTTAGCCAAAAAAACAACACGTGTTTTGTTTTTTTTTGTTTTTTTGTTTTTTTTTTAATAAATAAGGTGTGGTCCATATACTTGTACCTACTGCATTCTTGGGTAAAGGGAATGCAGCTCAGACCTGTTTTAGAAGGAAGTTATCTGGCAGCATCTCTGAACAACAGCATGTTTGCGACCTCTCTCGCAGCCTGAACACTGACAGCTGGTTTGGCTCTGTGGCCTCGTGATGCAAACTTTTAACTTGTGGGAGTTTATGTTGTCAGTTTGTTATTTATTATATGCATATTTTAGAACTGCTGTAATTATTCCCTCTTTTTCATTTAGGCTCAATATGAAAACCCTCCTCATATCTACGCACTGGCAGACAATATGTACAGAAACATGATGATTGACCGCGAAAGCCAGTGCGTCATTATCAGGTAGGAAAACAAATAGTCTGAGTCACCTTTCTCAGCCACGTGAGAGTTGTCTTTGTTGGGTAAGGTGGTGGCCATGATGAGTTTGTAGCTATAGCAGTAATGTACACACAGCAGGTTTATTATGATTTTTTATTTTTTTTTTAAGTTCGATGAATGTCTGTCAGTAGACAGCAAATAACCTGTGCTTAATTGACGGGAGGAAAACGGAGCCGATCAACTCAACCACTTTAACAGGCGCTTTGGATGCTGGCTGGCCCCTTTGAGACCAACTCGGAGAAGTGTGTGTGTGTGTGTGTGTGTGTGTGTGTGTGTGTGTGTGTGTGTTATTACACCACTTTCTACACTCAGCCACTCCAGTTATTAAAATCCTCAGCAAGTCAGTGTTTTATATAATCTACATAAGCTATTATTCAGTATTGTTAATGTGATGGCAAGTTACTCTTGGTGGATATTTGCATATTTTGTTCAGCATGTAGGCAGGAAAACAACTATTTATTTCCATGTTTCCTACTTCCTCAACACCTGGAATAGTTGTGCAGACTCTGCTGCTGATGTACTGTAAATAACGTGTGTGTGTGTGTGTGTGTGTGTGAGAGAGAGAGAAGAAGCCTCTATTTGTCACACGTACACTCGAGCACAGTGAAATTCCTCCTCTGCATTTAACCCATCTGAAGCAGTGAACACACACGTATACCCAGAGCAGTGGGAAGCTATACTACAGCACCCAGGGAGCAGTTGGGGGTTAAGGGCCTTGTTCAAGGGCATTTCACTTCATGCTGCTCATGCACTCAACTCCCCTCACGTTTTTCCTGCTGGTCCCGGGAATCAAACCGGCAACCCTTTGGGCCCAAGGCTGCTTCTCTAACCTTCAGGCCATGGCTGGCCTCAAACAGCCATGGTTTGTGTGTGTTAGGGATGTGTGAAAGAACATGTTTCTCATCTCATCTCATCTCATTATCTCTAGCCGCTTTATCCTTCTACAGGGTCGCAGGCAAGCTGGAGCCTATCCCAGCTGACTACGGGCGAAAGGCGGGGTACACCCTGGACAAGTCGCCAGGTCATCACAGGGCTGACACATAGACACAGACAACCATTCACACTCACATTCACACCTACGGTCAATTTGGAGTCACCAGTTAACCTAACCTGCATGTCTTTGGACTGTGGGGGAAACCGGAGCACCCGGAGGAAACCCACGCGGACACGGGGAGAACATGCAAACTCCACACAGAAAGGCCCTTGCCGGCCCCGGGGCTCGAACCCAGGACCTTCTTGCTGTGAGGCGACAGCGCTAACCACTACACCACCGTGCCGCCAACATGTTTCTTAACTCATCTAATAATTAGTCTCAAGGAAAACCTGTATATGCTCCCTACTGTGTCATTGACTGTGCCACCCCAAAAACATTCCGTTTCCCCAAATGCTGCAGTGTTCTATTCTTTAAAGAAGCCCTCTTTTCAAGTGCATTTAGCTGATAGAAGATTGGGGTATACTGTTACTGTACAATATTCCATCGCTGCATTTTTGAAAGTGAGGGAGATTATGGACGAGAATGGGGGGGGGAGCAATGTTCTGGTTTGCGGTGTGTGTTGGTGGTCTGCTGATCAGCTGAGGCCTGGGTTGTGACTGTACTGCTTACGTTATGGAGTATGGTTCACATTTCAGCATTTTCCTCTCCCTTGTTTGTCTAGCAGGCTGTTGCCAGCACAGTTTGACCATAAAATAAACTGGAAGTGGGATTGTGATTGGTCAGATTTAGTAAACAAAGCCCTTGCATGAAACTGCTGCTCAAGCATTATATGGTCAGCACAGTACTTTTACCGTTCTGTTATTATTAATGCTCTCCATCATGAAATGAGCCGTTTCACTCACTGCAAACTCCCAGCACCTTAGCTCATCTCTTTTTCAGACTTCCTTTTCTTTTTATTACGCACTCTCGTGCGACTCTCCAGGCTCTTTTTTTTTTTTTTTTTTTAATGGATCAGTAGATTTGCTTTTGGTCAGATCTCAGGTTCTTCTGCTTGCTGTTTTGAAGTTGCTCATACATAACCATGTGATCTAACTATGACATGGACTCCCATTGTTTCACCATCACAATGGTGACGGAAGCTGGAGATCTGTTTCATAAAAACGGTCTTTTTCAAGCAGAGGAAGCCATTTAGAGAGGAAATTATCCCTTGCTAGAACAGAGGTAAGGATACAGAGAGAATAGACGCAATTCCCAGAGCGTCAGTGACACATCATCACCTCATTATCAGTCCGTCACGTGACTTTACCACAAAAGGCCAAACTGGACATACAGATTGGTTTAAAGAATACAAACACTGGCATGATGCAGCGCAGTACTGCGTCTGTTTTGGCTAAGAGGTAATGAGTTTTATCGCAGTGTGCTGAATGAAGCTGGCATGGTTCACAGGAAGCACTGGCGGCCCTGGTGTTTCTCTTTTTCTCTGTGTCCGTATTTGGACAGTAAATCCATGTAGAAAAATATCTTTAGCTGTGTAATTACAATACAATGGGGAACTCCCTCAGAACAGGATTAAAAATAGCACCCAGATTGAAGCTCCAGCCCTTGGTGTGGAATGAGAGAAAGTTAGAGAAATGCCAATATCTGTGTTACTCATCTCCTTCATAGTGGAAAGTCAATGTCACTCAGATGTGGAGTCACAGGAACACCTGCAAATTCATGGTGGCACGGTGCTGCAGTGGGTAGCTCGCAGCAAGAAGGTTCTGGCTCGAACCTCACAGTCGATCAGGACCTTTTGGTGCAGAGTTCGCATGTTCTCCTCATGCCTGCGTGGGTTTCCTCCAGTTTCCTCCCACAGTCCAAAGACATGCAGATTAGGCCAACTGTCACCATTTTTCCAGAATTTATCTGTCTAGTTTTAGGTGGTGTTTACATTAGACCGTATCCATATCGTTGTCGTTGCGGATGCACTGTCCGTGCACATTAAAATGCTGGGAAACGACTCCACAGGCGGAACAGTTTGAATCCGCCAGGGCCCACGTATTCAACCCAGTACGTATTTGATCCGGTGCTGTGTAAACATTGAGGAACGAGGATACGCAGTGCTGAGCTCTAGCTGACGTCGTCATTGGACAACGTCACTGTGACATCCACCTTCCTGATTCGCTGGCGTTGGTCATGCCACGTTGGTCATGTGACGCGACTGCTGAAAAACCTTCTCCTCTTTAGTCCCAGTGATTTCCATAAAGAACTTCAAATTTTGATTCTTATGCTCTCTCACTCTCTCACACTCTCTCGCTCGCTTGCTCTCTCTTTCTCTCTCTCACACTCTCTTGCTCACTCTCTCTCACTCGCTCACTCAATCTCTCACACACTTTATGTGCTTGGAAGTGGTGAGTGACTTGCGCATGCCCGATATGCACTGGGATCATGTGACGTGCCGTCTAATTAGTCATGTGATTAGCGTATCCATGTATTGGCGTTGCTGTGTGCATGGGGAACGGTTTTGTTGCGGGCACAGAAATTTTGTGTGTGTACGCGAATCGTTTTAAAAACGTTAATCTGATGATCCGCTGATTCGAAATAATGTAAACAGGGCCTTATTTAGTGAATCTCTGCCCACTCTAGCCTCAGATTCCTGTTCTTGGCTGAAAGGGATGGAACCTGATGTGGTGGTCTGCTGTTGTAGCCCATCTTCCTCAAGTTTCAACATGCTGTGTGTGGTTATGTGCATAACGTCTGTTTGAGTTCATGTGAGCTCACACCAGTACAAAACGAGTCATTTGCACCTGCACAACTGCCATGCGCTGGCCTCCCCCCCCACTATTCTGTGTAAACTCTCCAAAATGTTGTGCATGAAAACCCCAGGAGATCAGCAGTTCCTGAAATATTCAAACTAGCAGATCTGGCACCAACAACCATGCCACAGTGAACTGCATTGTGATGTTTGATGTGAACGTTAACTGAAGCTCTTGACCTGTATCTGCATGATTTTACGCATTACACTGCTGCCACATGATTGGCTGACTGGATAATTGCATGAATGAGCAGGTGTTTCTAATAAAGTGGACAGTGGCGGTGTATTAACCTATGGGTTAAGATTGGGTGTGTGTATGTGTGAGATGAAAAATGGTGTTCATGAAAACCTTAACTGCAGGAAACAGGAGAAGGCTTCTCAGGATGAAATTGGCTGAAAAGCACAGGCGTATAGAGTTACTGTCATGTAACGTCATGGGTCTCCGAGTGTTTCCTCTGGCCTTCTCCAGTGGCTCATAGCTGCATCGGCTGTACAAACCGAATTACTAATGAAATGCATAAAATCACACCTGATTCTGCTCTTCTGAATGTGTGCGGCTGTGCCAAACTCAAAGCAGCAGTCAAAACCAGTGTGACCAAAACAGGCTCAAGCTGATTATCTTGGTTTATGGTGCACTAATTAAAGTAAACTACTCATGTTGTTGGGAAGAAAGAAAATGAGGAACGCTCACAGGAAGCTGTCTTCCTGGTGTAGGAAATCAGGTGATAGTAGTTGTTCTGTTAGTTCCATAAACTTTACGATTACTCTTAAAATTACATCAAAAGTTTTGCAGACTCATAAAGTAACTGAAGTTAAGAATAGATCAGTACAGGGATTAACAGTCTACATACACTGACACATACATATTTAGTGGTGCGTTCAGATGGAAAAAATTTTATTTATATTTTCAAAATGGAAAGACGAACAGTCATGTGCTCATCGTCAAGTGGTTAAATTTGTGAGAAGACTTGCTAGCCACAAATATAATGATGGAAGCAAAAAAAAATTTTTTTTTTAGTTACCTAACCTACAACTGTCAACTATTTTATACAAACAATCTAATGGCATCATGACAGTGACGGAGTTGGTAAGAATATGAACGTCCCGCAGATCTGTTGGGAAATTACTAAGGAAAAGTTCTGTTTAAGTAGAATGACACTGTAATTACGCATTGACCAATAATCAAACTTCCATGTGAAATGTCAACATTGCCTAATAACTTCTGAACTCATTGCTGTGAAGAAATTTCAACTAAAATTCTGACATAATGAGGGTTTTGCTCATGCGTCATTTATGTAGTAAATACGTATAACACACATTATTCTATCCACATTTACTGGATATGAGCAATCACGTGCTCTGATTGGCTACTCTACTACTAGGTTATCAGCTTATATACCGTGAGTAGAGAAAAACAAAATGGCGGAGCGTTTTGCTGAACCAACCGAGGCCGAAATAAAAACTCTACTCGAAAACGAAACCCCAAAAAATACAAAAAAATGCAACAAAATATGGAATAAAAGTACAGGGTGTTTCAAAAAGGTTGATATTATTTGAGATGTAAATATCCCAGGAACTACGTAGTCTAGGCAAATGAACCTGAACAGGCTTAATGTTGAGCAATATAAGATTTATTCCTCAAAATTTGAACAAGAAATTCAAAAGGTATGTGGATTCCATTAACGATTTCACAGATTTTCAATATTCGCACCGCCTGAGATACAGATACACGTCAAGTCGGTAGTCCAACTCCTGCCAAACACGCTGCAACATGTCTTTGGTAACAGTCTTTTCTGTTAACAGTGCATTTTTTTTTTAGAGAATTCTCTCATAAATGCACGCTGCACAGTCTTGTTCGACTGTGTTTGAGCATACTCTAACACACAAAACGCCTTTTCTTTTCCAGTGAATGGCATTTCTATACCTAAAGAGATAGATAAAAACAAAAAACATCTCATCTCATCATCTCTAGCCGCTTTATCCTGTTCTACAGGGTCGCAGGCAAGCTGGAGCCTATCCCAGCTGACTACGGGCGAAAGGCGGGGTACACCCTGGACAAGTCACCAGGTCATCACAGGGCTGACACATAGACACAGACAACCATTCACACTCACATTCACACCTACGGTCAATTTAGAGCCACCAGTTAACCTAAGCTGCATGTCTTTGGACTGTGGGGGAAACCGGAGCACCCGGAGGAAACCCACGCGGACACGGGGAGAACATGCAAACTCCACACAGAAAGGCCCTCGCCGGCCACGGGGCTCGAACCCGGACCTTCTTGCCGTGAGGCGACAGCGCTAACCACTACACCACCGTGCCGCCCAACAAAAAACATTAAACATAAAATTTTGACCTGTTTCCACACATGCGGTTAAAATTTGAGGTCAATTGAACAAGAATTGGCAAAGTTATAAGATTGCGAAATGATACCAAATTTTTTTTGAAACACCCTGTATTTGATTGTAAGAACATATCTTTTTTTTTTTAAGCATGATTATTATAGCATTTTTCACAAATTGCTACTTCACCGATTTTGTTTACTTTCAAAGCGGAAATGATTTTGTCGGATGTTTTGTATAATGTTTTTATTTATCGAATTTGCAAAAATTAAAAATGCTCTATTTCTCAAAATCCAACGAATGTGGAAAGAATAAAAGTTATTCCACTTAATCTCGTGGAATAACTCGGTGCTATGCGCCTCGTCGGCTATCAGCTCATGTACGACTTGATTTCGTGGAATAACTGTTTAATTAGCAATACTGCACACAGTCACAATTCTACCACACTGACAGTAAACAAAGGTCAATCCTGAATAAGTAAAAATAATGATATTTAAAAGTCATTACAGAATTCTATTAATTTCTGGAAAGAACATGAGAAACACACAGAAAGTGACTCGAGTTCAGGATCAAACCAGGGATCCTGGAGCTGTAAGGCTGCAGTCCTTCCCACTGCACTACCGTGTCATCCATAAGCGTTCAAAAAGCATCTTAAATTGCTTGGTCAGAGTGTGTCAGAGTTTTTATTGACCTCAGACTCCGTGTGTTCCCTGTTCTTGTGTCTGCCTCCCTAAAATAGTGTGTCCATGGTAATGAAAATAGTCAAGTGTTTATTTGTGGAACAGCGGTCAGCTATGCTGATGGATGCTGAGAATGTACTTAGCTTTCTGAGTTTTCTGATGACGCAGCACTCTGTGGGCCTGGTATGTGTAGACTCCAGTTTTGACTGCTCTGTCTGTGTGTCGTAGTGGTGAGAGTGGTGCCGGGAAGACCGTCGCAGCCAAATACATTATGAGCTACGTCTCAAGAGTGTCAGGAGGAGGACCGAGAGTACAGGTGAGTAAAACGTGTCCGTCTATACTGACCGCGACCTGAAAAATCAGGTGAAGGCGGAAAATTGTTTTCAACAGACTAGGACACCAAAAACCTGTACTTTTAATGTTGAGCCGCCTTCAGTCATCCATATATTTTTATTATATCTTTTTCTTTTTTTTAAACAACAATTGAGCTGAAAATTTTCAGCTCCTCCTGTTTTGTAAAAGATGTTTTATTATTAAAGTGGACACATTCTGAAAAACTCACTTTTTCAGTGCTTGTGCACGTGCATTTGGGTATCTGGAGTCCCAACCAACCAACCAACCAACCAACCAACCAACCAACAAACGCTGAAATAATACACACATACCCCTTTTCCACCAAATCAGTTCCAGGGCTGGTTCAGGGCCAGTGCTGGTGCTGGTTCACAACTCGTTCAACTTGTGAGCCAGCTGAGAACCAGTTGCTTTTCCATAGCTTGCGGTGCGAAGCGAAGCCACATCATTATGTCGTTGTATACGTCAGTTACGTCGCTGTATACATCAGTTGCGTCGCTACGTTTGCATAAACCTTGGCGCGAATATCGAAGCAAAAACAACACGGAAGAAGCAGCAGCAACAACAACAATAATAATGGATGACTTCGCGTTTGTACAGCTGCTGCTTCTCGTCGCTTAAAAATGGTGATCTTTCGCGGTCTTGTTATTGTTGTTGGTCTTAACAACCCCGCCCCCCCGCTGACGTAAGCGGTTCTTTCCTCTGGCCCAGCAGAGAGTTGGTGCTAGCCTGGAACCGTTTTTTCTGTCCCCAGAGCCAGTTCTTTGTCAGTGGAAACAGAAAACCCGGTTCCAAACTAAGCACTGGCTCCGAACCAGCCCTGGAACTGCTTTGGTGGAAAAGGGGCAACAGTCAGTTTCTTTTGTGCTGCCTATTTCAGAAAACATGAGCTTCAACAAGCCGTTCAGATTTGTCTGTCACAAGCAGAGCTCATTAGAATGATCCCGCCTCCTCCTCTGAATATCTTCACTCACGGATTGAGAACTGCCTTTTGTAATTAAATATTCATGAGGAAAGTGCTGCTTGATTGGTCGGTGGAAGAGGGGGGCAGGATGAGCAGTGGCTCATTATCATTTAAAGGAACAGGCACTCAACTCAGCCGTTTTGACCAGGCCTGTTTAGACAGGGGCAGAATGGAGCTGTGGTGCTTTATCCTTGTGGTGGTTTGACCGAAGCATGTCACAGACGTTTCATTACGACCTCAAGGAATTGAGTCAGCTTGTGGAAAAGGGGTGTAATATGTCACCTTTTCAACTTTTTATGACTGCAGCTGTTTGGTGGAATTGATTTAGTGTGCATTTAGCTCAAAGTGCACACAGTTTTTGCACTTGACCAAATTCACTTCCTCAAACAGATGCAGTTGTAAAACCTTGAAAAAGCTTCTGTGATTTTTACAGCTCTCGGGAGTGCGCAGTATCGTGCCACTCTGCAGCATTTACTGAGGTCACCATTGTAGGTTCTGCTGACCTGATGTGTTTTGGAGAGTGTGATGCTTGGTGTGCGTGTGTGCTTCTACACTCGATTATTTCAATGGAAATAAATGGGTGACAGGATTTTCTGGTATTTTTGGTTGATATGGTATTTAGCACACCCTTAAAGTGTTTTGTCCTTGAACTAAACAGTGTATTGAATTAACGGTCTAATGTGCTTTTATTTCTTCCAGCTTATTGTGCTCTTGCCTTTGTGCATTCCCTGATATTACAGTATGTCATGGTTTCATGGCTTCCTTCCTTTTTCTGTTTTGTTATTTGACTCCCAGTGATGCACTACACCCTAAACATTTTATAGCATGAGCTGATCTCTCTCTGATCTAAAGTTAATGGATTATAGCAATACTTTACTCATGACCATAAAGGAAAATTTGCATGATCTAATCAAAGTATTCTAATACACTTACTAAATAGCATGTACAGTAATTGCCTTCCAAGCAATCAATCTCGATCCTGTGCCGATTATTTGTGCATCTCTCTTTACGTATGCAAATAAAACACTGTTATAATTGATTAAAATGACCATCCTTGATCTGTTGGATATTCTGGAGTATGTTAGTCCCTACTGCTGGACTGCCTTCTGAATTCCACTCAAGTTTTCTTCACAAATGACAGCAGTTGATTTTATGGGCTCCCCAGAAATGCTACCAGACAACATCTGTGTAAAATAAAAGATATGTTTCTTGATCGGCTTGCTGATTTAAAAGGCATGTGCTCCTGATCTGCAGATGGTTTGGAGCAGATAATGCAACCCAGCCAAGACAAGTACAGTATGTGTGTGTGTCCTGTGACATGCAAACTGTGTTGCAGACATATAGTTGTCAGTGTACCTCATCATCACCATTGCTACTCTCTTTCTCCATAGCATGTCAAAGACATCATTCTGCAGTCCAACCCTCTCCTGGAAGCCTTTGGAAATGCCAAGACACTGAGGAACAACAACTCGAGCCGATTCGTAAGCGCTCTACCTTCTGCCATAGCTTTATGGATAAAAGAGAGTGCTCCTAAAGTCATGTGGTTTACCGAATCTAAGCCAAGAGGCTTCCAGAGCTTTATGGGGACTAAAGAAAACAGAAGGAACATCCAATTAAAATAGAAAGACAGAGAAAAAGAGCAAGAGAAAGGGAGTCCTATTCTTACCCTCTCCTGTCGCTTTCTGGCTGCATTATGAGTGTGAAACAGGGCCAGGTGAAGTCAATGGCTGGAAACAGAGAAAAGAAAGAGGGTAGGGTGGATCCAGGTTAGGCTTTCGGAGGCCAGGCTGATATATGAGCATGACCATATATCACAGCGTACAGGGGAAAATTACATCTAGCTATTGTGATCTCAGTCGAAATGAATCACTATTTCTATGTTCCTTTTAGTTGTTGGGAAGAGGGACGTGTTGGCTGTTTGAGACTTGTTTGTATTGGAATAAGAGTAAAGTGATTATTAGCTTGAGTTAAAACCTGGAAGATCCATCCCAGGCTGTCTAGCTCTAAACTGTGTCAAGATCTTCACTACTTCCAGGAAAGCTTTAATCCAAACTTTTATTTGTTTATAAAAAGAAACAATCACTTTGCCACTTCTGAAGCTCCTCACGTCTTCATTTCATTTCAAGGCATCTCTGAGACTCCTTGGTGTCAGTATTATTATTTTTTTCCTGGGTTCGAATTTACTTTTGCAGTAAAGGGGAATGAATTGGACATGACACGTTTTTAGATTAGAGGTCTAACAGGCATGTTGAGGACGGCGTTAGAGGATGTATAGTATTTTAGTGAGTTCAGGAGCTTTAGTGCTGCTGGGACTCTCATCACACCCTTGCTCTACCTGACTGTGGCTTTTTTTCTTCAGGTCTGAGTACATAAGACAATGGGCTGCAGGTGTGTGTGTGTGTGTGTGTGTGTGTGTGTGTGTGTGTGTGTGTGTGTGTGTGTGTGTGTGTGTGTGTGTGAGGATATGTGTGTTTAAACACTGTTCAACACTGCACGTTTCTTCTGGCAGGGTAAATACTTTGAGATTCAGTTCAGCTCCGGCGGTGAACCAGATGGCGGGAAAATCTCCAACTTCCTGTTGGAAAAATCTCGCGTGGTCACAAGGAACCCTGGAGAAAGAAGCTTTCACATCTTCTACCAGGTGAGAATCAGAGCTTGGGGAACTCTGTTTATCTCTCTTCTGGGGAGGACAAGGGAAAGATTAGCAGTGGAGGAACTGAGGAAAAGGAAAAACCCGGCTCTGTTCTGTTTACTGCATGAACTCTTTGGATGAGAAACAAGACTGTCTGGCTTTGCTATAATGGAGCTTCCACACATCTCTGCTGGCTCTTTTTCTTGGATTAGAAGGGATACAATTACCAGACTGAGCCTGCAGTGTGCTCTGTGATGGAAGCACAGCATAGTTTTGTCGTTTATTTGTAATATAAGATTTGTATTACGATATATGAATTCTTGTTTCAAGTCTAGCAGTAATGCCAGGGCACATTCATACGCTGGGTATGTAGATAATTTTATAGACTAAATCCTGGAAAATAAACGTCCTGAATGTTCACTTTTGTGACGTAGTTGATCGAAGGGGCCAACGCGGAACAGAAAAGCAGTCTGGGAATCACCAACCTGGATTACTACTCTTACCTCAACCAGTCAGGATCCTACAAAGTGGATGACATCAACGACAAAAGTGATTTTCAGGAAACTCGGGTGAGTGGAACTTTTATTTGATATTGGCGTCTCATTTTTTTCTATTTTTATGTTCATCCATTTCTTACGGAAAATTAATTAGTTACAGGAACGCGCTTGATTTTTTAGACCTTTTGATTCTTTCTTGCAAGTGTTCTGTTTCTACAACCCCGATTCCAAAAAAGTTGGGACAAAGTACAAATTGTAAATAAAAACGGAATGCAATAATTTACAAATCTCAAAAACTGATATTGTATTCACAATAGAACATAGACAACATATCAAATGTCGAAAGTGAGACATTTTGAAATTTCATGCCAAATATTGGCTCATTTGAAATTTCATGACAGCAACACATCTCAAAAAGTTGGGACAGGGGCAATAAGAGGCTGGAAAAGTTAAAGGTACAAAAAAGGAACAGCTGGAGGACCAAATTGCAACTCATTAGGTCAATTGGCAATAGGTCATTAACATGACTGGGTATAAAAAGAGCATCTTGGAGTGGCAGCGGCTCTCAGAAGTAAAGATGGGAAGAGGATCACCAATCCCCCTAATTCTGTGCCGACAAATAGTGGAGCAATATCAGAAAGGAGTTCGACAGTGTAAAATTGCAAAGAGTTTGAACATATCATCATCTACAATGCATAATATCATCAAAAGATTCAGAGAATCTGGAAGAATCTCTGTGCGTAAGGGTCAAGGCCGGAAAACCATACTGGGTGCCCGTGATCTTCGGGCCCTTAGACGGCACTGCATCACATACAGGCATGCTTCTATATTGGAAATCACAAAATGGGCTCAGGAATATTTCCAGAGAACATTATCTGTGAACACAATTCACCGTGCCATCCGCTGTTGCCAGCTAAAATTCTATAGTTCAAAGAAGAAGCCGTATCTAAACATGATCCAGAAGCGCAGACGTCTTCTCTGGGCCAAGGCTCATTTAAAATGGACTGTGGCAAAGTGGAAAACTGTTCTGTGGTCAGACGAATCAAAATGTGAAGTTCTTTATGGAAATCAGGGACGCCGTGTCATTCGGACTAAAGAGGAGAAGGACGACCCAAGTTGTTATCAGCGCTCAGTTCAGAAGCCTGCATCTCTGATGGTATGGGGTTGCATTAGTGCATGTGGCATGGGCAGCTTACACATCTGGAAAGACACCATCAATGCTGAAAGGTATATCCAGGTTCTAGAGCAACATATGCTCCCATCCAGACGACGTCTCTTTCAGGGAAGACCTTGCATTTTCCAACATGACAATGCCAAACCACATACTGCATCAATTACAGCATCATGGCTGCGTAGAAGAAGGGTCTGGGTACTGAACTGGCCAGCCTGCAGTCCAGATCTTTCACCCACAGAAAACATTTGGCGCATCATAAAACGGAAGATACAACAAAAAAGACCTAAGACAGTTGAGCAACTAGAATCCTACATTAGACAAGAATGGGTTAACATTCCTATCCCTAAACTTGAGCAACTTGTCTCCTCAGTCCCCAGACGTTTACAGACTGTTGTAAAGAGAAAAGGGGATGTCTCACAGTGGTAAACATGGCCTTGTCCCAATTTTTTTGAGATGTGTTGTTGTCATGAAATTTAAAATCACCTAATTTTTCTCTTGAAATGATACATTTTCTCAGTTTAAACATTTGATATGTCATCTATGTTCTATTCTGAATAAAATATGGAATTTTGAAACTTCCACATCGTTGCATTCCGTTTTTATTTACAATTTGTACTTTATCCCAACTTTTTTGGAATCGGGGTTGTACTTCGGAGCGAACACCTGTTTTTATTTACAACTAAAGCCACAGCAGGAGTAATTAGAGGACATGGGCTGGGAAATGGCAGTGGCAGCTACACATTGCACGCTGTTCATGGAACCCCTCCTTTCTCTTTCACCCTTTCTCTAGCACGCTATGGATGTCATTGGCATCTCGGGTGAGGACCATGCCATGGTCCTGCAGATTGTAGCTGGAATTCTTCACCTAGGGAACATCAGCTTCAGAGAGTCTGGGAACTACGCCGCTGTGGAGAGTGAGGAGTGTGAGTAGACGGTTGACGGTCATCTACTCTTTTTGGATGTGTGAAGCCATATTTCTTTGCATGGGGTGTGGGTTCCCCCCGCAGGCTCTCTCCACTGTCCTTGGTTGCTCTTTGGAGGGTCACGAGAAACACATTTTCACTCTGTCTGTCTGTTTTCGTTTCCTTTTTTTTCCTCTTTGGTTAGTTTTTTCCCTCTATCTCCCTATGCTGAATGTTTGTTGTGTTTAAAGGAGCTTGGAGCCAAGCAGGCTCAGCCATGCTGAATTAACCCAGAAAATGAAGCATTCTTCAAGGTTCAGGGGTCTGACTGAATTACATCACACTCTCTAAAATTACACCCAAAAAAAACCAAACAAAAAAAACATAACTTCCTGTTGCGCCAGCCTACCCTTCCAGTTCTCCCTGTCCCCACCCTGTACTCGTCAGTTTGCTTCATCCCTCCCTCCACCCTTTTAATCCATCTTGCTATCCTTTCATGAGAGGCATAATGATTTTCGCACAAAGCTCTGCTGTGCCGGGAGCAGACACAGCATTGCTGCGTTTCCTGTTCGGCGTAAATCCACTTCCTGTCTGCTGCCAATGGCTTTCACATATTTAGTCGAGCTGATGTAAAAACAGATCATGGATAAGTAGCATAGCAGCACGTGTTGGTGACAAAAATCACGCCTCAGAATGCGTGCAAATGACATGTGATTAAAACTCCATCACCCTAAACACTGTGTGTGTGTACAGTTTTTGTCAGGCCGAATGAATTTTATTTCAGTGGCAGATTTCAAATGAGCTATTTATATCTAACTTATGGCCCTTTTCCACTACCCTTTTTCAGCTCACTTCAGCTCACTTCAGCCCGACACGGCTCGCGTTTCGACTATCTAAGAACAGCACGACTCAGCTCGCTTCAGCCCTGCTCAGCCCCCAAAACTCGCACTGTTTTGGAGTGGGGCTGAAGCGAGCCAAACCGAGCTGAGTGAGGCTAGGGGCGTGAGGAGACACTCCCCTGTGCACTGATTGGTGAGGAGGAGTGTCCTCACACGCCCACACACGCCTCGCAAGCACGCTGGGATCTATAAACACCGTAAACCCGGAAGAAGGAGAATTACGAGAATTATGAAGCCTTATGCGCCTCGCCTCATCTATACGCTCTTGCCAGTATCTGTTGGCGTTGTCGGCGACAACAAGCCACAGCACCAAGACCAGCAACACTAACGACTCCATGTCCTCCATGTTTATTGTTTACTCTCCGGGTTGTGAGACTACCGCTTAAAATGTCACTGATGTCACTGTTTGCACCGCCTAACGACATCACGTGACATCCACCCACTTTCGCTACCTCCACCCAATGTGTCCACCCACTTCCAGCCAGCACGGTTCA
Source organism: Neoarius graeffei (assembly GCF_027579695.1). Classification (NCBI taxonomy): domain Eukaryota; kingdom Metazoa; phylum Chordata; class Actinopteri; order Siluriformes; family Ariidae; genus Neoarius; species Neoarius graeffei. Next base: position 30,150,515 of record NC_083595.1, read on the forward strand.
GCGCGGTTGTAGTCGAAATGCAACTCCAACAGCCCCACTCAGCTCGACTCAGCACGGCACGGCTCAGCCCGACTCAGCCGCGTTGGTAGTGGAAAAGCGGCATTAGAGTTAGAAGTTTGTTGAAAGGCTAAGTTGAAATGCATGTTACATGTTGTTGATACTAATTGTACTTCAGTCAATTAAATGCAAATTTTACTCAAATTCTGAATCTGTTTGTTTTGATTGAGGTGTACAAACAAAAGGTTTTATTCTGTACCAAGCTACTGGTCATGAATTTTTAAACTCCACTTGATATTGTTAAAGTTCTTAGATGGATGACTCACACACAATCAGTCCCAGGTCTTCTGGGAGGCAGATGGAGGAGCTGGAGTTTTCCCCTTTGCTCTGCTCACTTGTGCATTTTGACCACACCCTCATTTCCTGCGAGGTCTCCACCATTAATGGAGTGTGTCTGTGCATTAGAGTTAACAGGGAAGGCTGATTTAGCATGTAGGCTACGTAGGCGGCAGGTTCAAAACGTTGCCTCATGCCTCACCCGTGCCTCAGTATCCTCTCTTAGCTTTTGATGTGGTTTAATAAGAACACTGACCGTGAGTCATCTGTTTAAATCTTCATTCCACTTTGTTCTCTGGAGAATTGTGCTTTTCCCGTAAAAGGGCTTTGTGTATAAGATCATGAAATCGGGGCAAGTCGGCATCAGATTTTCAGACTGTCTTCTAGTGCACTCTTATTTTCACTGTTATTGTCCTTCTTGGAGAAACATATTTATTTTCCTCCTCACTATATCATTTTCCTCTGCTTAGTCTTGGCATTTCCTGCTTTCCTGCTGGGCATCAACCAGGAACGGCTAAAAGAGAAACTCACCAGCCGCAAGATGGATGGCAGATGGGGAGGTAAATCTGAGTCGATAGATGTGACCCTGAATGTGGAGCAGGCGTGTTTCACACGTGATGCACTGTCTAAAGCTCTGCATGCTCGTGTCTTTGACTACCTGGTAGAGGTATGTGCATTTGTCTCGTATTCTTGGTTATTACTCTACTGATTAACAAGCATTTAAGTAAAATTATTCTTTTCCCTTCGCAGTCAATCAATAAAGCCATGGTAAAGGACCATCAGGAGGAGAATATTGGGGTTCTGGACATCTATGGATTTGAGATTTTCCAGGTAGTTTAATGTTAGTGTTTGTTTCCTTCATGTCAAATTCAGGTAAAATAAAATGCTGAATATTGTCAGTTTCAGGTAATTTGTTCCATTTCAAAATTTAAATATTTCAAGTTCTGATTGAATGATTGGTATAAATATTAAGGGGGCGGCACAGTGCTTATCACTGTCGCCTCACAAAAAGAAGGTTCTGGGTTCGAACCTCACGGCCAACGGGGGCCTTTCTGTGTGGAGTTTGCATGTTCTCCCCGTGTCCGCGTGGGTTTCCTCCGGGTGCTCCGGTTTCCCCCACAGTCCAAAGACGTGCAAGCTAAGCTAACTGGCTACTCTAAATTGTCCCTTGATCAAGCTTGGAGAGGGATGGGCTCCGTCAAGTTTAAATGCCCTAGATACATCAATGATGGACTGTTAAAATGTCATCACTGGTGCCCCTACAGATGATGAAGATGATGATAAATCTTAAGATGCATGCTTCCAGGGTTATGATGGAGGGGTAATTTTAATTGCCTGGATAGATTTAGGTTTTTCTTTCATACTGATAATAGTCTTAGTGAACTTGATCTTCTTTGATTACAAAAAAGACTCGTTTTATTGTCTTCATACCAGATGGTTACAGGGTGACATTACTTCCTCGTCAGATTCCACATATACACACATTGGTGAACTTGTACCATGTGATAAATGTGAAAGTGGAAGATATTGATTGATTGATATATAATATTATATATAGGGGTGGCACAGTGGTGTAGTGGTTAGCACTGTCACCTCACAGCAAGAAGGTCCTGGGTTTGAGCCCAGAGGCCGACGAGGGCCTTTCTGTGCAGAGTTTGCATGTTCTCCCCGTGTCCGCATGGGTTTCCTCCAAGGCCAAGTTTACATTAGACCGTATTTGTCTCGTTTTCTTCGCGGATGCACTATCCGTTTACATTAAAACGCCTGGAAATGCCGGGAAACGGGAATCCGCCAGGGTCCACGTATTCAATCCAGATCGTGTCTGGTCCGGTGCTGTGTAAACATTGAGAATACGCGGATACGCTGTGCTGAGCTCTACCTGGTGTCGTCATTGGAGAACGTCACTGTGACATCCACCTTCCTGATTTGCTGGCGTTGGTCATGTGACGCGACTGCTGAAAAACGGCCGGACTTCCGCCTTGTATCACCTTTCATTAAAGAGTATAAAAGTATGAAAATACTGCAAATACTGATGCAAATACTGCCCATTGTGTAGTTATGATTGTCTTTAGGCTTGCCATCCTTCCACTTGCAAGTGGTAAGTGACGCGCATGCCCGATATGCACTGAGATCACACACACAGCGGCTCAGTCCCGAATCACTGCTCGTGTGCTTCACTCGCGCGCTCTGTGAGCTGCGCAGGGCCGGAGTGCGCACCCTCCAGAGGGCACTCGCTGTTCAGGGCGGAGTGATTTGGAGCGCAGGATGCCTGCGGAGCCGAGCGTATCAGTGTATTGGCATTGCTGTGTGCACGCGAATCGTGTATTGGCGTTGCTGTGTGCACGCTAATCGTTTTAAAAACGTTAATCTGATGATCCGCTGATACGGTCTAATGTAAACCCCATCCAAGTGTTCCAGTTTCCCCCACAGTCCAAAGACACGCAGGTTAGGCTAATTGGTGGCTCTAAATTGACCGTAGGTGTGAATGTGAGTGTGAATGGTTGTTTGTCTCTATGTGTCAGCCCTGCGATGACCTGGCAACTTGTCCAGGGTGCACCCCGCCTCTCACCCATAGTCAGCTGGGATAGGCTCCAGCTCGCCTGCGACCCTGTACAGGATAAGCGGCTACAGATGATATATATACTGTATTTCTAAGTAAAAGAATTTTGGCTTTATTGTTCTTGTATTCTGTATTTTTAGAAAAATGGATTTGAACAGTTCTGCATCAACTTTGTGAATGAGAAACTGCAGCAGATCTTCATTGAGCTTACACTGAAAGCAGAGCAGGTACGAACATCAGTGTTCTATATTTCATTCATAAGGACATGCCAGGTTATGAATGAATTGACTTTTTTTTTTTTAAAACATCTTTTCCAAGACATGCCAATCTATTTTGTCTTCCCATATTTTGTTTCATTTTTATTTTTTTTCTCTCTTTCCCACTCCTAGGAGGAGTATGTACAAGAAGGAATCCGATGGACTCCCATTGAGTACTTCAACAACAAGATAGTCTGCGACCTCATTGAGAGTAAAGTAAGTGCCAAGAGGCTGAATTTGGGTTTTATTTGGCTGCTTTCCACAGACAGGATATGAGCTCTGTCTTTTTTTTTTTAAACACATGCAATAAAACTCAACAGTGCCAAATTGAGGAATATCTAGTGGCACAAGCTTCCCGTCTTTTTCCATGGTGGCTAGATACCATGAGACAAGCTAATATGCCTTCTAATTCGGATTGTCTGGAGCACAGAGAGATCTGTCATTTCCATTATAAGGGAAGATCTTGACAAATTGCAGCAATATGAGAACAGACCTCAAGAAGAAGCTCCTGTCTTTGAGTGAAAGATGTTTTGGGAGCCCAGACATGTTCATCTGAGTTGCTTTTTTTTCTTAGGAAAAAAGTAGGAAAACCTGTTTACTCACAGATTCTATGGAAGTGCATCATGCTACATATTTTCCAAATGATGAAGCCTAGCTCTGACTTTGTTGCTGAAACCTTGGTTTATTTTTTCATACTATTACCCTTAGATTACTATAATTCACTGTTCTTTGGCATCTCGGGTTGAACCCTAAGTAAACTCCCAGCATATTGAAAATATCAGTGTCATAGGGCAAGTGAACACGCTTGAAGGAGAGCACGAACTGACCTATTCTGTGTCACTCTGATTAACCAGGGCAGAGTAATCCCACCCTTCCCACCCAGTTAAGCTTTCTCGTCATCCTGATCATAAGTTGCTCTTCCATTGTTTTTATACTTGCAATTTGTGAGTAATTGGGCAGTGACTGTCTGATTCTCTTGCATAAAATGTCTTCTGTGTTGTCTTTCCTAGAATCCCCCAGGCATAATGTGCATCGTGGACGATGTATGTGCTACGATGCATGCAAAGGGGGAGGGAGCTGATCAGACGATGCTGCAGAAACTGCGCATGCAGATCAACAGCCATGAGCATTTCAACAGCTGGAATCAAGGCTTTATAATCCACCACTATGCGGGGAAGGTCAGAGCACTGATATCTGTTTGTCTTCATGGACATACAGTACACTGCCAGTTAAATGTTAAACATCTTCAAGATCTAAGGCTTTGGTCAAACTCCAGCTCGCAATGTTGTGCAATGGGTTATCGATGAAAATGAGGTGTTTTGATGGCGATTCTTCCCCCGAGCTTAGGGAACTATTCCCAAACCCGGCTTAGTTTGCCGACAGGAACATCTCCACCAGATTTCAATGCATGTATTGAAATTTTTCATGATGTTTTTAGCCACTCACGAGGTGGAGACACACCAAAAAACAACTCCCGAAGCTTGGAGAACATTCGCCGTGCATCGCATGATTGGTGGTGATGCTATCAATTTTTCATCGCCAAGTATTCGCAAACCTATCGCGAGCTGTTGTGTGATCAGGGCCTAAATCTTTCATATAGCTTATTATTTTTTGGGAATTTTGTTTGTTATTGCATGAAAATCTTAGATGTATTTTTAGCTCATGTGGCCACAGGCCAGCCTGGATAAGCTTATGCGATCACGCGTTGTCCGTCCACAATTTACAAAAATAGCTACTCCTACAAGAGTGATTGATTGATTTATTTGATTGATTGGATTTCAATCCAACTCACATACAATGTTCCTTAAGTGGGTGTGCATAAAAAGTTGTCAAGATGGTGGCGCCATCTGTCATGTTGACGATTTTATGGGTGTCTTGGCCTGTATGAGCTACAGCCTATTTTTAATAATAAATTGTTGGCTCTCCAACTCGTAGCTCATTTTCACCGACATCCTACTAGTCATTAATATTCATTACACCTGATCCTCTATATTCATTACTACCCCTATCAAAAAGAAGTATACTTCAAGTTCATTTTATTAAGTTAAGTAAAGTATATTTCCTTAAGTATACTTTTGTGTATCAAGTATACTGATATCAATGCACTTACAGTATACTTGCGAGTAAACTAATCTAATACTTCTTGGGACTAAATCGGCCCACTTTTAGTTTATAAAAAATATACTTTATGTCTGAGAGAAGTAAACTTTGAGTATACAACTAGTATGTTTTATTTTATACTGCAAGTATACCGCAAGTAAACTTGTATACTAATAGTTTACTAGTTCTATACTTGTAGTCCACTCTTTAGTTTACAAAAGCATACTTCATAGTATACTGGAAATATACTATGAGTTTACTTGTTTTATACTTCTAGTCCACTTTTTAGTTTATTAAAGTATACTTTGTAGTATACTGGAAATATACTATTGGTTTACTCATTACACACTTCTAGTCCACTTTTTAGTTTATAAAAGTATACTTTGTAGCATATTGGAAATATACTATTAGTTACTGGTTATATACATCTAGTCCACATTTTAGTTTTGACGTATACTGCAATTACCCTTCTCGGTATACTATTAGTTTTCTAGCCCTAACCCTTACAGTGGTGCTTGAAAGTTTGTGAACCCTTTAGAATTTTCTATATTTCTGCATAAATATGACCTAAAACATCATCAGATTTTCACACAAGTCCTAAAAGTAGATAAATAGAACCCAGTTAAACAAATGAGACAAAAATATTACACTTGGTCATTTATTTATTGAGGAAAATGATCCAATATTACATGTCTGTGAGTGGCAAAAGTATGTGAACCTTTGCTTTCAGTATCTGGTGTGACCCCCTTGTGCAGCAATAACTGCAACTAAACGTTTGCGGTAACTGTTGATGAGTCCTGCACACCGGCTTGGAGGAATTTTAGCCCATTCCTCCGTACAGAACAGCTTCAACTCTGGGATGTTGGTGGGTTTCATCACATGAACTGCTCGCTTCAGGTCCTTCCACAACATTTCGATTGGATTAAGGTCAGGACTTTGACTTGGCCATTCCAAAACATTAACTTTATTCTTCTTTAACCATTCTTTGGTAGAACAACTTGTGTGCTTGGGGTTGTTGTCTTGCTGCATGACCCGCCTTCTCCTGAGATTCAGTTCATGGACAGATGCCCTGACATTTTCCTTTAGAATTCACTGGTATAATTCAGAATTCATTGTTCCATCATCAATGATGGCAAGCCATCCTGGCCCAGATGCAGCAAAACAGGCCCAAACCATGATACTACCACCACTATGTTTCACAGATGGGATAAGGTTCTTATGCTGGAATGCAGTGTTTTCCTTTCTCCAAACATATTGCTTCTCATTTAAACCCAAAAAATTCTTGTAACCCAGTGAAAAGAAAATGGGTTGGAGGTGGTGTTATGCAGATCTAGGTGTGCTATTTCTATGCTCCGCCTCCGTCTGAGCGTGATAGACAGGTCACGACATGATCCGATGTGTGTGTGTGTGTGTGTGTGTGTGTGAAAGAAACGAGGAGAAGAGAAGAAAATTGTTATGTTTATGGTTGCTAAAACTCATAGTTACCAATGAATCTGTATGGAAAATTAGCGAATTACCTGAAGAGGGTCCGGGGGGGAAGTCTTGTTTTTTTTCCTCAGTCGATCTCGGTCAGGTCTTATGGATGGAGTGAGAGTTCTGCAGGAGATCCATTCAAATTGATGGCGAGCCTCCCAGCGTGATCCTGATTGGAGCTCAGAACTGATTCTCTTGAATATTCCACCTGGTGGTAGGGTGGTGCTAGTCGCCAGGACTGTCATACATTTACATACATTCACTCATATCCCAGGAACATTCATGAGAACACTGGACACTTGAATAATAAATCTTCAGAGGATGGATTTGAAAGACACTTTACTGTGACAGTGACCACAGTACACACAGACTTTATTGACTTTTTTTTTTTTGACAGACCAGACTAATTACTTTGAAGGGCCCATTTTATTTTATTGTCATTCATCTGTATCCTGTATCTTAGTTCACTATACTAAAACATACCAGTTGCAACTTACCTTGTCATCTGTGTGCTTTCCTGTGTGGTTATTACAGTCCTTTCCCTTAGCTCCTTATGAACCTAGATTATTAGTGTATAAACCAGGAGTGGGTTACACACGCTACAACTTGGCGAGCCAGCCAGGAGCTTTGTGGACAGACTGAAATCACACATGAAGGTCACCTGTAACTTGAGTCACAGATCAACAATTTGATTTGAATTTGCAGTATTTTGTTGCATATGTTTTTTGGAAAAAAAAATCTAAACGTCAGATTTAAATAGAGGTTTTGAGTGATATACTTTAAAAAATGGAGATTGTTGAAACAGAGAATATCCAAGTACCAAACTCCCTCATCATTAGTGGGCTGTCTCACACCTCTGCAGATGAGGAGATTGCTGATTACCTAAAGCAGTATGGGTTAATTACAAGGATAGTTCGTATTGATAACCCTGAGTCTGAATTTCACAAACAGGCTATTGTTGAGTTTGAATCAGGTGAAGCAGTACAGACACTTGCAGCCATATTACCATTAGATAGGCCCAGTTCTGCGGACCCTAAGATCATTCATCATGTGCGAACCCTGTCTAGTGTCTACAGCGGTAAAGCAGGCACTAGGGTCACTCATACATTCCTATCTGAGCTTAAAAACATAGCCAAACTGAGTGGAAAGTCCTTTGAGGACATTTTACGAGAGGAGCTAACTAGAATAACAGAAACTATTGAGAACACTAACCAACCAGTGAGTGAGGAGTTAACGACCCCTTCTACAACTGCCATAACTTCGCCCAATCTCACACAAGTTCAAGAGTCAAAACTTACCACTGCTGAAACTCCACTTCAGATTGAATCAGCTGTACCACTATTTTCACCTGTACAAGGGGAGAGCACCCATAACTTCAGCTTGTTCCCTGAGCATCTCAGTACTCCGGATGTACAACGTGTAGTAGTGGAACATATTGTGAAAAGCACAGACATTGCATCTCAATTTCACTCACCTGCTAAACTGAGGTCTTTTTCAGGCAGAGTCCCATGTCCCAACTATGAAGTTGACTATGACACCTGGAGAACCAGTGTCGATTTCTACTTGACAGATCCCACTGTTTCCCAATCACAGTTGGTAAGACGAATCGTTGACAGCCTCTTACCTCCCGCAGCTAACATAGTGAAGCCTTTGGGTCCCCAGGCTTCTCCATAAGCCTATCTGGATTTGCTTGACTCAGCGTATGCAACCATTGAAGATGGAGATTAATTGCTTGCTAAATTTCTTAATACTCACCAGAATGCAGGAGAGAAGTCGTCTGGCTATCTTCATAGGCTACAGTCATCCTTGAATGCAGCTGTGAGAAAGAAAACTGTATGTGCAAGTGACGCAGACAAGCAGCTACTCAAACAATTCTGCAGAGGTTGCTGGAACAACTCGTTGATTGCAACACTCCAACTGGAACAAAAGCAGAATAATCCACCAAGTTTCTCAGAACTTTTGCTGTTGTTGCGTACCGAAGAAGATAAGCAAGCAGCTAAGGCAAATCGAATGAAGCAGCATTTAGGAATCATCAAGCCCAAAGTTCAAGCTAATGCACAAGCTGCATGCATCAGTGAGTTAAATGATTATGATGTGCAAATCCAGGATAACAGTGTATCAGCAGCTGTGGAGCAGATTAAGAAACAGATAGCCAGTCTCCAAGCCCAGATTTCAGCTTTCTCAGGTGCAAAGAGAGAAAAATCTGTGAAATCTAAAATAGTTAAGACTCAAAACCCTAAGACAAATGGAAACCGACCTACGCCTCAGAAGCAGTCACCAGGCCAGCCCCCGTCATCAAGGCCCAGACCATGGTATTGTTTTCAGTGTGGGGAGGATGGTCATATTGTCATCAGCTGTAGCAATCCTCCGAATCCGCAGCTGGTTGATGCTAAGAGAAAAGAGCTGAAAGAACGGCAACAGGCTTGGGACAAGAAAAACTCCTCTAGTGATACTTCCCCTTTAAACTAGGAGATGTTCCTATTGAGGGACAAATGGGAACAGGTGAAGTCAGAAGTCCCAACACTGAACATAAAATACAAATCACTACATCACTAAAAGAACACAGAACAGCACAAACCAGAAAGCTGCCTAAAGGTCTTGTAGGAAGTAAAAGCACTGCTAACGTTAAAGTTAACGGAATTGCCTGCCACTCACTGCTTGACACAGGATCCCAAGTTACAACTGTGTCTCAGTCCTTTTACAATTTGCACCTGTCAGACCACACTATCCATCCAGTGAGCGACATACTAGAAATAGAGGGAGCAAATGGCCAATCAGTTCCATATACAGGCTATGTGCAGCTACATGTGCAATTTCCAAGAGAGTTTATTGCTTCTGAACTGGAAGTTCAAACTCTAGCTTTGATAGTACCAGATGTCCGTTCCAATAGTGACATACTGGTACTGATTGGAACTAACACCCTTGATCCGCTCTATGAGCAATTTTGTGATGACAGTTCCTTACAGGCTAAATCATACTGTGGCTACCAACAGGTTTTAAAAACCTTATAGCTCAGACACAACCAAAACTCAGATGGTCAACTTGGTTTTGTCAAACTGCGAGGCCAAGAGGCAGATGTTATTCCTGCTGGTCAGAAAGTTGTTCAAGAAGGTTTTGTTAATGTCAGTAGTTTGAACAATGAGAAATGGGCACTACTGGAACAACCTACCTTTTCATCCTTACCTGGTGGAATCTTCACCGATGGTTGTCTGATTTCCATTCCAACGCGATCTCCATACAAGATCCCTGTTGTGTTAAGAAATGAAACTAGCCATGATGTTACCCTACCAACTAACTGTGTTATTGCTGAGCTCAGTATTCCTCAAGAAATCATACAAGCCCAGGACACCACTAGTAATCAGCAACAAGAAGTTAGTCATTCATGTCAACCACAAACAGTTAGCTGCTCAGGACAGCAACAGTCTGCTAACCATACAGTTTCACAGCCATGGAACACGCCTGAGAGCCTCCAGTTCGATTTTGGAGATTCTCCACTCCCCTTGGAGTGGAAGACTCGAATAACAAAAATATTGAACTCCTATTCTGATGTCTTTTCTCATCATGAGCTTGATTTCGGTCATGCAACAAAAGTAAAACATCGCATCAGATTAAAGGATGAGACGCCTTTCAAACAGCGGCCCTGCCCCATACATCCACAAGACTACGCTGCTGTGCGACGCCATCTCCAATCCCTCTTTGATGCAGGGGTCATCAGGGAATCCGAGTCCCCCTTCTCGTCACCTATTGTGATTGCCAAGAAAAAGAATGGTGACATCAGACTGTGTGTGGATTACAGGAAATTAAACCTTCAAACCATCAAGGATGCATATGCATTACCTAACCTGGAGGAATCTTTTTCTGCACTCAGTGGGGCTCAGTGGTTTTCTGTAATGGATCTGAAATCTGGGTATTATCAGATTGAGATGGAGGAGAGTGACAAACCAAAAACAGCTTTTGTTTGTCCTTTGGGATTTTGGGAGTGGAATCGAATGCCACAAGGAATAACGAATGCACCATCCACATTCCAGCGCTTAATGGAGAAGTGCATGGGCGACATACACCTGCGGGAAGTACTCGTTCTCCTTGATGATTTGATTGTCTTTTCCAAATCCTTGGAAGAACATGAAACTTGATTGACCAATGTCTTGAATCGACTGAGAGAAAATGGCCTCAAGCTCTCACCTGAGAAATGCCATTTTTTTCAAACCTCAGTGCGCTACTTGGGGCACATTGTGTCAAGAAGCAGAGTTGAAACTGACCCAGAAAAGGTCAAAGCTCTTAAGACCTGGCCGAGACCTCAAACATTGGAGTTGAAGTCTTTTCTTGGCTTCTCCGGTTATTACAGGAGATTTGTACAAGACTATGCGAAGATTGTGAAGCCCTTAACCAATCTCACTGCAGGTTACCCGCCGACACGTAAAGGGACCAAAGTAATCAAAGCTGACGCCAAATACTACAATCCCAAGGAGCAATTTGGGGAAAGATGGACACCAGCTTGTGAAAAGGCTTTCGAGGAAATCATTGGTAAGCTTACCTCATCCCCAGTCCTAGGGTTCGTTAATCCTCAGTTACCATATGTCCTTCATACGGATGCAAGTACAACTGGTCTTGGAGCAGCATTGTACCAGTTGCAGGATGGGAAGAGTCGTGTTATTGCTTATGCAAGCAGAGGTTGGTCATGCAGTGAAGCTTGATATCCAGCCCATAAGCTGGAATTTCTCGCTTTAAAGTGGGCTATCACTGAAAAATTCCATGACTACTTGTATGGAAACACCTTCACAGTAGTAACCGACAACAACCCCCTCAGGTACATACTCGCCACCGCCAAACTAGATGCCACTAGCTACCGCTGGTTAGCTGCCTTGTCCACTTTCTCATTTGATATCAAATATCGTGCTGGAAAACAGAATCAGGAAGCGGATGGCTTGTCGAGAAGGCCACATGGAGAGTTGACCAATGACAGTTGCTCTCAAGAGGAAAGTTTATGGATTCGTGAGTTTACCTCACACCACCTGGCTCCTGTGGATGTAGTCAAGGCAACTTGTCAGTATCACATTGTGGAACAGGGCGAACCATCACTGCCCCCTTGTTTAATTGAGTCACTCGCTATTCATCCAGACGCTATCCCAGCTGCATTTGGAGAGGAGGACTCCTTCAACGGGCTTTCCACGCTTCCCAAGTACAGTGACACAGAGTTGGCCAGACTACAGCAAGCAGACCCCGACATCAGTGGTATCATAAAGTTGATTCAGTCAGGAGAGCCAACACCTGCCTGTCAAAAGTCTGAGTCACTTGAGTTCCGGTTAATGCTGAGAGAGATGAGTCGTTTTGAACTCAAAGATGGTCTGCTATACAGGAGGCTACAATGTGACAACAGACCAGTGTATCAACTTGTTCTCCCACAGGTGTTGAAGTCATCTGTGCTCACTAGTCTTCACAATGAAATGGGTCATGTTGGGATGGAGCGCACTCTGGAGCTGGCCAGATCTAGGTTTTATTGGCCTAGAATGTCATCTGATGTTGAATCAAAGGTCAAAACCTGTGAAAGATGTGTCAAAAGGAAAAGCCAACCAGAAAGAGCTGCACCTTTGGTCAGTATCAAAACCAGCCGACCCATGGAACTTGTCTGTATGGACTTTCTGTCCCTGGAACCAGACAGTCATAACACCAAGGATGTCCTGGTCATTACAGACCATTTCACTAAATATGCCATCGCTATACCTACCAAAGACCAGAAGGCCATCACAGTCGCTCGATGTCTGTGGGAGCAGTTTCTTGTCCATTATGGATTCCCAGAGCATCTCCATAGTGACCAAGGCCGTGACTTTGAGTCTCTGATCATCAAAGAGCTTTGTGCCGTAGTAGGTATAAAGAAAACCAGGACAAGTCCATACCATCCCAGAGGGAACCCAGTGGAGCGGTTTAACCGCACGCTGCTGAGCATGCTGGGTACTCTAAAGGAAAAGGAGAAGACAAAGTGGCGTGAGTATGTGAAGCTGCTCGCTCATGCATATAACTGTACAAGGAAAGAAGTAACTGGGTTCTCACCCTACGAGCTTATGTTTGGGCGACAGCCTAGGCTGCCCATTGACATTGCTTTCGGGCTACCAGTCAGAGACAGCTCAGTCATTTCGCACTCACAATATGTAAAAAACTTGAAGTCTTACTTGACAGCTAGCTACCAACTAGCTATGACAAATGCAAAGAAACTAGCTGACAAGAACAAACAAAGGTTTGACATGAGGGTGAGAGAATCAAGTCTGGAGATAGAGTTCTGGTGCGTAATCTCCGTTTCCACAGTAAGCACAAACTCGCTGACCGGTGGGAGCCCACTGTTTATGTGGTGCAGCAGAGATCAGGAGACTTGTCTGTTTATACGGTATGTCCTGAAGGTCAGGATGGCCCAACACGCACGCTGCACTGGGATCTATTACTCCCATGTGGATTCCTCTCTGAAGTAGAGGAAGAGCCTGGAAAAACCAGACCCACTACTAGGCCTAGAACGAGACGAACTCCCATCCAATCTGAGGAGAGACCTCAGGACTCAGAAGAGGAAGATAACAGTCTGTTATTTTATCCAGTTGAAATGATTGAGACAGAGGCAAGGGTCCTTGAGCCTGTCCGTATGGTTTTGCCTGGGAAGGAGATAGAAACTGGAAGCAAAATAGGTCCTCAAGCAAAACCCTCGCCTGATTTTGGAAAGTATACCTGAAATGGAATCAGGAAACCTACCCATGAACTTACCTGAACCTTCAACCATAGATGTGTCGACCTCTGAACCTGTGGAAAAAGAAAATACAAACCTGACGGGAAACTTGCCTGATTTGACTCGAACCAACTCTGAGCCTGTGGAAAATAACCCAATGGAGCAGGAACCTAAAAACAGCCTCTGTGCTGAGACAGAAAAACACATTGATCAGATGGAGATACAAAATGATATGACTGAACTTCAAAGCTCACCTCATACATCCATATCAGAAATAGAAAGGGATGGACAACTAATTGAGAGAGAGCAGAAACAGTTAACCACTTCAAGCAGTTCTTAAGAGCAGACTATTGCAGGGGCAGAAGATACCCCTTTGCCAAGGTCATGTGACTTAGCCGACACTCTTCAGACAGATCATAACCAGTCAGTTGCCACTAATGGCCATGTTCCTATAGAAAAAACAGATGGTGCTATTAGTGAACAAATTATGGACACTGTACGTAGATCAGAACGCTCAAAGAGACCACCTGGGAAGTTCACTTACCCACAACTTGGAAATCCCTTGATTTTCTTTGCCCAAAGTTTAGTGGAAGGATTTAATAGGGTTTTAGTTGAGATATTTGAAAGTAACAATCCTTCTGAAAAGAAGAACATGAAGGGACTCATGTCAATTTAGAAGGGGAGGGTGTAACCCAGTGAAGAGAAAATGGGTTGGAGGTGGTGTTATGCAGATCTAGGTGTGCTATTTCTATGCTCCGCCTCCGTCTGAGCGTGATAGACAGGTCACGACATGATCCGGTGTGTGTGTGAAAGAAACGAGGAGAAGAGAAGAAAATTGTTATGTTTATGGTTGCTAAAACTCATAGTTACCAGTGAATCTGTATGGAAAATTAGCGAATTACCTGAAGAGGGTCCAGAGGGGGAAAGTCTTGTTTTTTTTCCTCAGTCGATCTCGGTCAGGTCTTATGGATGGAGTGAGAGTTCTGCAGGAGATCCATTCAAATTGATGGCGAGCCTCCCAGCGTGATCCTGATTGGAGCTCAGAACTGATTCTCTTGAATATTCCACCTGGTGGTAGGGTGGTGCCAGTCACCAGGACTGTCATACATTTACATACATTCACTCATATCCCAGGAACATTCATGAGAACACTGGACACTTGAATAATAAATCTTCAGAGGATGGATTTGAAAGACACTTTACTGTGACAGTGACCACAGTACACACAGACTTTATTGACTTTTTTTTTTTTTGACAGACCAGACTAATTACTTTGAAGGGCCCATTTTATTTTATTGTCATTCATCTGTATCCTGTATCTTAGTTTACTATACTAAAACATACCAGTTGCAACTTACCTTGTCATCCGTGTGCTTTCCTGTGTGGTTATTACAGTCCTTTCCCTTAGCTCCTTATGAACCTAGATTATTAGTGTATAAACCAGGAGTGGGTTACACACGCTACATTCTATTTTGGTCTCATCCGTCCACAAAACATTTTTTTCCAATAGCCTTCTGGCTTGTCCATGTGATCTTTAGCAAACTGCAGACGAGCAGCAATGTCCTTTTTGGAGAGCAGTGTCTTTCTCCTTGCAACCCTGCCATGCACACCATTGTTGTTCAATATTTTCCTGATGGTGGACTCATGAACATTAACATTAGCCAATGTGAGAGAGGCCTTCAGTTACTTAGAAGTTACCCTGGGGTCCTTTGTGACCTCACCAACTATTACATGCCTTGCTCTTGGAGTAATCTTTGTTGGTTGACCACTTCTAGGGAGGGTAACAATGGTCTTGAATGTCCTCTATTTGTACACAATCTGTCTGACTGTGGATTGGTGGAGTCCAAACTCTTTAGAGATGGTTTTGTAACCTTTTCCAGCCTGATGAGCATCAACAATGCTTTTTCTGAGGTCCTCAGAAATCTCCTTTGTTCGTGCCATGATACACTTCCACAAACGTGTTGTGAAGATCAGATTTTGATCGATCCCTGTTCTTTCAATAAAACAGGGTGCCCCTCACACCTGATTGTCATCACATTGAAAACACCTGACTCTAATTTCACCTTCAAATTAACTGCTAATCCTAGAGGTTCACATACTTTTGCCACACACATATGTAATATTGGATCATTTTCCTCAATAAATAAATGGCCAAGTATAATATTTTTGTCTCATTTGTTTAACTGGGTTCTCTTTATCTACTTTTAGGACTTGTGTGAAAATCTGATGATGTTTTAGGTCATATTTATGCAGAAATATAGAAAATTCTAAAGGGTTCACAAACTTTCAAGCACCACTGTACCTCATGCACACTACCAGCAGACAACTTAAGTGTTTTTGTACCTTAAGTTACAATGAAGTTATAAAGGTACGAATTCACAAAATAACAGATACTCAGGATTAAGAACGTATTCATTTTCTTTAAAAATCAAAATTTAAAACATTGTATTAAATGCCAAAGTATAAAAACATGGCAGTGGGGGCGTCGTGGCTCAGGTGGTTAAGGCGCCATACCATGAATGCGGGCGACCCGGGTTCGATTCCGGCCCGAGGTCATTTCCCGATCCCTTCCCGTCTCTCTCTCTCCCGCTCTTTTCCTGTCTCTACACTGTCCTATCCAATAAAGGTGCAAAAAGCCCAAAAAAAAAATATCTTTAAAAAAAAAAAAAACATGGCAGTAACAACTGAAATTGACATCCAAGCTTGAAAGAAAAATAAATAAATAAAAATTAATTATCCCACTCAGGAGAAATTAAAAAAAAACTTTATATGGAACCACAGACATACCTAAGAGTCAACAATGCTGAAGCACAACTACAGGACAAGTACACTTAAACAAAAGGCACAAATATTTTAATAATTTATTACACTTTTTTTTTTTTTTTTTAAGTATATCTTGATCAAAAGTAGGCAGCATGGTGGTGTAGTGGTTAGCACTGTCGCCTCACAGCAGGAAGGTCCGGGTTCGAGCCCAGTGGCCGACGAGGGCCTTTCTGTGCGGAGTTTGCATGTTCTCCCCATGTCCGCGTGGGTTTCCTCTAGGTGCTCCAGTTTCCCCCACAGTCCAAAGACATGCAGGTTAGGTTAACTGGTGACTCTAAACTGACCGTAGGTGTGAATGTGAGTGTGAATGGTTGTTTGTGTGTCTATGTCAGCCCTGCGATGACCTGGCGACTTGTCCAGGGTGTACCCTGCCTTTTGCCCGTAGTCAGCTGGGATAGGCTCCAGTTTGTTCGCGACCCTGCACAGGATAAGCGGCTACAGATAATGGATGGATGGATGGATGGATGGATCAAAAGTTTAAGTATAAGCTTAGACTTTTCTATATACTTTTCAGTATAAGCCAAGTATACTTATGTGTAACTTTTTATTAAGTATATCTCTAAGTAAATAAAAAGTAAACTGAAAGCATACTTTTTTTTTTTTTTAAAGAAGTATACTAGAAGCACCCTTGAATTTTTGTAAGGGTATTCATGAGCTTGCTTATGGCTTTCTCAGCAAGTAGCAAGCTTTTGCACATTAACACAAGCAGACAGGTTCTTTATAAGTAGTTTTATCACTGACCTGTTGTAGTTTCAATCGAAACAGGAATATGCTGATCAATTGTTTCTGCTCATTTTCCTCACAGCAGTTGTTTTCAATGCTGTCTTGAGAGTAAGGAGGTTTGAGGAGTTGGGTAAAAAGTCGGGAGATTGCTGAACCTGAATTTAACTTCCTGGTTAGAAAAGATTTTTGTTTATGGAACAAATGCAGACTTTATTTGTCAGTTTGCAGCAGGAAGGGG
The DNA here is from genome assembly GCF_027579695.1 of Neoarius graeffei. Lineage (NCBI taxonomy): Eukaryota > Metazoa > Chordata > Actinopteri > Siluriformes > Ariidae > Neoarius > Neoarius graeffei. The sequence goes on from NC_083595.1 coordinate 30,167,728, forward strand.
CTTTTTGCTCGTCATTGTGATTAGTATGAATACTATAGTGCTAACTCAAATTGCCTACGTGTGTACTTATTGGAAACTTGTGTTCTGCTAGCTCCTATACTAGAGGAACTTGCAGTATGTGACTGAGTGTGGTTTAGTGCGTACCCTGTGTGTTTGTTGTTCTGCATGTTGATTGGCTTCCACGGGCCGGTCACAGTTATCACACGGATGCTTCTTGTCAAACGCACTTGACTGTGCAAGGTCATTCACAGTGAGTTACTGAAATGATGCACTGTATGTGATGTGAGAGATTCATGTCATCAGTTTTGAACAGTGTGTAAAAGTAGGAAGGCTTAAGTCTTCAGACTTCACATTTTCCTAATATGGTCTCTTTAAGGACATATTAACTGGTTGCTTTCTGTCATATACTACATGATGCTTTATCAAAGGTCGGTGCACTTAAATCAGTTAAGTCTATATTAGAAAGTTTTAAGAGACAGTGCCGTGTCAGTTGCCTGTTTATCTGGAAATAGTAACACGTCTGTTATTCAAAAAAGATTTGACTGGCTGAACATGAATTTCATTTTATTTGTCCACTGTGTAGATATTTTGTTCCTGTTTGTATGCCAGCTATATGGTGTTTCGTTTTGTTTTGTTTTTTATTTTATATTTGGTTCATGGGGCAGCACGGTGGTGTAGTGGTTAGCGCTGTTGCCTCACAGCAAGAAGGTCCGGGTTCGAGCCCCGTGGCCGGCGAGGGCCTTTCTGTGTGGAGTTTGCATGTTCTCCCCGTGTCCGCGTGGGTTTCCTCCGGGTGCTCCGGTTTCCCCCACAGTCCAAAGACATGCAGGTTAGGTTAACTGGTGACTCTAAATTGACCGTAGGTGTGAATGTGAGTGTGAATGGTTGTCTGTGTCTATGTGTCAGCCCTGTGATGACCTGGCGACTTGTCCAGGGTGTACCCCGCCTTTCGCCCGTAGTCAGCTGGGATAGGCTCCAGCTTGCCTGCGACCCTGTAGAACAGGATAAAGCGGCTAGAGATAATGAGATGAGATGAGTTGAGATTTGGTTCATGATCTTGTCTTTTGTATTGTCTTCTTTCCCTCTCAACCTCATATATTGTCCCATACAGTCTCCTCTGAAAGTATTGGAACAGGAAGGTCCATTCTGTTGTTTTTGCTGTACACTGAAAACATTTGTGTTTGACATTAAAAAAAAGAATGAGACAATAGATCAGAATTGACTACTTTCACGTTACCCATAATGCTTTGCACCGGGGGGGGGGGGTTAACCAAAATATAAACAAACTAAAACAACATGGCATCGCACACTGGCAGCAGTCTTTCGAATTTAAATCTCCCTAAAACCTTCAAAGAAGTATCAGAACTAATTAAACCAAGGCTTAAAGAAATCTGCAAAGCCTTTTCTGTGGACTTTGAGAAATCAGTCAGTAAAAAAGTGCTTGTAAATATCGTATCGAATGCTTTGAACATCTCTACTTTGGATGACAGTGAGTCAGCAGCCTTCTTCATCTGTCAACACGGGTGTTCCAACAATTACTAACCTGCAGAAGTTAAAAGATTGGCAGAAGAGCTGAGTAAGATCGACACTGATCATAGAAGAATCCACAGTGAAATCATTTTTGCTGGGGGCTGGTTATGACGGGAAAGCTGTAAGAAAATACAAAATGCTTCGTGCATGGGAACACAAGCAAGGAATTCACTCAGTAAGTACACAGCAGAACTGTCAAATTTCTTTTTAAAGTCTAAGTTGATTTCCTTCACTCTGATTTTCCTCGAGCTCATACGCTACCAGCAGAGGTGGAAAAACCCGGGTGCAGAAAGTCAAAACCCTGCCACATTTTTGCTCCAGCCAATTCAATGAACCAGCTGATCCTAATTACCACATCCCCTAAGCCAGGTTGATGAGCTAATTGGTGACATCACCTGTGTTGAGAGCACAGGAAGAAGGAAAACCTAAGCAGGACTTTTACTTTGTCAGTCCAGTTTTTCCACCTCTGGCTACCAGATTAAGACAGTCTTTGGGCTGTTAGGGCTACAGGGTCAAATCCTACATTCGATCTACCTACAGAAACTCTAAAAGGGGAAGGACATGTAAGCTTACTTATCCTGCATTGTTTGTGCTTTGTTTTGGGAATTGATCCTTCAATAAAGTCGTTCTTTGACTTGTCCTTGTTTTTCGGTTTTCGCATGTTTTATGACTAAACACAAAGACAGATGGGTTGTAGACTTCGTGACTTGGGTCATCAGACTTTACTCCACCACTGAAGTGTGCAGAACACAGTCGCGTGTTGTCTGTCGGTGTAAAGTTTTGACGGCGAATTCTGTCGAACCACACTTTTCAACACTAAGCCTCTTTAGGTATTCTATAAAACTTTAAACCAGGAAAACTCATTTTTCCCCCATGTGAACTTGAAGAAACGACTGAGGTTATCTGACTTAGTAAACAAATATAGCGCCTGGTTCCCCCCCCAAGGCGCAAAGCATTATGGGTAATGTGAAAGTAGTCAATTGCAGCTTTCATTTCCTGCTATTTGGGGAAGTCATAGCCTAATGGTGAGAGAAGCAGCTTTGGGAACCAAAAGGTTGCTGGTTTGATTTCCTGGACCAGCAGGAATGGCTAAACTGCTCTTGAGCAAAGCACCTGGGCTGCCCACTACTGTGGGTACGTCAGGATCCTGTTGTATGTTGCTGTGGATAAGACCGTCTGCTAAATGCCTGTAATGCAATGTAATATTTACATTGAGATGTGTTAAACAACTTGGAACAAGTGTCGTTTAAACCCACCCATTTTTCAAGTAATCAAAAAATATTGGAATGTGTGACTGATGTGCTTCTTGTTGCCCAGATGTGCCCTGTTTGATTGATTGATTGTTTAAACAGTGAATAGCTCTGAATGTCCATTCTTGGTTTGAACCCTGGTTTTTGACAGTGAAGACTGCATTTGTTCTTAAAAAGGATAAACCAACAACATGAAGACCAAAGAGCTGTCTATTGGAAGAAAAGCAAGCCATGTTGAAACTCAGAAAAGATGGAAAAGTTCTGGAACCAGGATACCTGTAGCAAAGTGAGGGAAAGGCATACATGGTGGAGGTAGTGTCATGGCTTGGGCTTGCAATGCTGCTTCCGGAACAAGCTCACTCATCTTTATTGATGATGTAACTCATGATGGTAGCAGCAGAATGAATCCAGAACACTACAGAAGCAGTCTGTCTGCCAGTTTACAGAGAAATGCATCCAATCTAATTGGAACTTCAATATGCAGCAAGACAACACTGCCAACACAGCAAAGCACTTCATCAGAGGAAAAAAAGTAGATGTCAATCACCAGACCTTAACCCAGTAGAGTATGCATTTCACCTCCTGAAGAAGAGACTGAAGGTAAACCCACCCCCAAAGCAAATCACAACTGCCGTAGAAGCCTGGAAAAGCATCACGAAAGAAGAATGCAAGAGTGTGGTAATGTCAGGGGGTCATCATCTTGATGCAATTATTCCAAGCAAGGGATAGGCAACCCAATATGAAGTGTTATTTGCTTAAATGTACTTTAAATCTATCTGTTCCAATACTTTTCCTCACTGAAAATGGTTCATCTGCCACCAGAGGTGCAGTGTTCAAAGTTGGTTAACACATCTAGATGTAAATATCAAGAAGTGAAAGCTGAAACTGTAATTGGTCATCTCATCTTCATCTTTTTGATCTCAACCCCAGAGATCTCCAGTGTATAGCATAAACAAAAGAGTTGACCTTGTCTTTCCAATACTTTTGGAAGGGACTGTGTACAGATGAGGAATAACCATGAATGTATGGGACCCACACACACACAGCTCTTGTTTAATGAGGCATGCTGGGACAGATGGAGCGTTGATGAGAATTCCTGTACAAATACTTGAAGACCGATTTGAATTATAATACCCACATTCCATAGATAATGCACAATTTCTTTTAAAAGACTCCCTAAATAAAACCACCTTAACTACGAAAGCTCCCTAACCAAAGGTCTATGACTAATAGGAAAATAATCATTCTTGTAATTCCATGATCCGTGTACATATGGTGGCTCTACTTTCTTAATGCTGCCAACATTACGAGAAGTTACAAGCTGCAGTCTGACCAAAAACAATTTGCAGTTTGCCTCCCTATGCAAAACTGACATGACAAAATTACAACCAGATTAGTGATGAAAAGGTTTTCAGTTTTGTTGTGGCTTGGTTCTTTAGGTACTGTAGAAATAGTTGCTTAAAAATAAAAAAGAATGATGGTCATGTTACCTCCTGATGAGCGACGTACAAGGACACCTGGAATAATTTATATCACGGTTGGTAAAGTATCAGATGATATCGCCGTCAAGTAATTATATGACTGCTGCACACTACTGAAACAAACACGTCCTCCATTTTGTATCTTCTGTACTTGTTGTAACAGGAGTCTTAGCTGGATTATAATGTACCTTTTGGCATATCAACTATGAGTCTTATTAAAATGAATATTGCATAATTTGGATGCAAATATCTGTGCCTGCGTGTCTTCAGGTGTCCTATGATGCTGACGGCTTCTGTGAGCGAAACAGAGACGTCCTGTTCACTGACCTCATCGAGCTCATGCAGAGCAGTGAAATGTGAGTGTGTCATTCTTTTTACCCATTATGCACCTGTGCTGGCAGCCTATTCTAATGTATGCAAATCATGCTCCTAACTTGCAGCAACCAAAGTGTGTCAGTGTTGCGTGTGTGTATGTGTGCGCGCGCATGTGTGCAATGATTGCACCTCCTCTGCGTTCCAGAAACCATCTGTCCAAACGGACACCTTATTGTGTCTTATTGTGGCTCATGCTAGGTTAGGGGTGTGTCCTCCGCAATGCAGAAACACGTGCTGTGAGGCAAATATACTTTTAAATGTTTTAGAAAGGTGCAGTGAAGATCATTCTTCCTTCAGACGAGCAGATTGTCTATTGGTGAAAAAAAAAGAATAGAACGGAATTACTATTACTACTTAACCGTTATTGTCAGCTGCGTTGTTGTCACAGGGGCCCTGGTCCATCTGCGCATACGCCGTCCTACAGCGTTAACCTCTGAACTTTATTAAAGATCATAATGTCCCTAAACTGTATAGAACTCACACTCAGGAGAAAAAAAAAAAGTTGGCTGATGTCTGTTCTTTAGTTATTCAGTCATTAAAATGGAAAAGAATCTTAAAAGAATCATTCTGAGAATTCTAATGTACATTATTTTACATGTCCCTCAAACATACACTACCGGTCAAAAGTTTGGGGTCACCCAGACAATTTTGTGGTTCCATTAAAAGTCACACTTTTATTTACCACCATAAGTTGTAAAATGAATAGAAAATATAGTCAATGCATTTTTCTGGCCATTTTGAGCATTTAATCGACCCCACAAATGTGATGCTCCAGAAACTCAATCTGCTCAAAGGAAGGTCAGTTTTATAGCTTCTCTAAAGAGCTAAACTGTTTTCAGCTGTGCTAACATGATTGTACAAGGGTTTTCTAATCATCCATTAGCCTTCTGAGGCAATGAGCAAACACATTGTACCATTAGAACACTGGAGTGATAGTTGCTGGAAATGGGCCTCTATACACCTATGTAGATATTGCACCAAAAACCAGACATTTGCAGCTAGAATAGTCATTTACCACATTAGCAATGTATAGAGTGCATTTCTGATTAGTTTAAAGTGATCTTCATTGAAAAGAACAGTGCTTTTCTTTCAAAATAAGGAAATTTCAAAGTGACCCCAAACTTTTGAACGGTAGTGTAGTTGATCAGCAAACTTGGGTTTAGGGTCTTGGGGTTCAGACTGGACCTACAAGTCTGTCCATCCATCCATTATCTGTAGCCGCTTATCCTGTCCTACAGGGTCGCAGGCAAGCTGGAGCTTATCTCAGCTGACTATGGGCGAAAGGCGGGGTACACCCTAGACAAGTCGCCAGGTCATCACAGGGCTGACACACAGACACAGACAACCATTCACACTCACATTCACACCTACGGTCAATTTAGAGTCACCAGTTAACCTAACCTGCATGTCTTTGGACTGTGGGGGAAACCGGAGCACCCAGAGGAAACCCACACGGACACAGGGAGAACATGCAAACTCCGCACAGAAAGGCCCTCGCCAGCCACTGGGCTCGAACCCAGGACCTTCCTTCTGTGAGGCGACAGCGCTAACCACTACACCACCATGCTGCCCCCTACAAGGCTCATGAAACCTGAAATCTTTTCTGTGAAGATTTTCATGCTCAAATCGTCAATGATTTTGTAACATAGGCATTTTCAAATGTAGGTAATAATACCATTTACAAACTTTTAGTTTTTTGAGACACTTCCTTCTTCAAACATTTGGGGTTGAGGCCTGTGGTCTTGGTCTTTGGCAGTCGCACATGTTTACATCATCAAGGCACCATTTTGAAGGTACTGTTAGAGTGAGAGGTGAAAGAAGTTGCAAAGAAATTTTATACTCTTTGGTAGCAGTAAAACTGGAGAAGCAGAAGCAAAGTGAGAGAATACCAGACCGAGACAAACTCTGCAAGGATGCCAGGGACCATTAGGGGAAGCCATGACCTAATGGTTAGAGAAGCAACTTTGGGACCAAAAGGTTGCTGGTTTGATTCCCTGGACCAGCAGGAATGGCTGAAGTGCCCTCGAGCTAGGCACCTAACCCCCAATTGCTCTTTCCACTGGGTATGTTGTACGTCGCTCTGGACAAGAGTGTCTGCTAAATGCCTGTAATATAATGTTATTTCAATAAATTGTCATCTGTTAACAACGTTGATCCATACTACTTGACTGCAGAAAGTTGGAGTGCTGACCCTGTGTTGCCATCTTGAACCTCATACTTGGATATTACCAACTATCATTTTCATGATACAAGTGCATATAAATGTGAACAGTTCCCAAGCTATAAATTCCTTGAAGCCCATGGACAGGTCACCAATGGATGGGTGCAGTATTTGTTTACACTGATTACAGAACGGCCTTGACCACAGAATACCTCCAAAATGGCAGTTAACCCAAAACGGCCAAAGACCAATTGTCAAATGTCATTAGAGTAAACCGCCATGCCTCTTGTTGTCATGCATGGAATTATACCAAACCGTGTAAAGGTAATAGTCATACTAGTTGTCTTAGATGGCTGCACCCAACACCGTGATGTTTTCTTATTTTTATTATTATAAATTACATTCAGCCAAACTATTTGTGTGGTGTTCCTGAAGATTTTGGGTTAGAACTATTTCTACTACTTGGTAGCTTGAAAGTCACAAGCTGTGTGCCAGTCACCATCGCAAAACTAAAGAAGCAAATCTTGAATCTCCAATGACGGGGATATATTAACGCAAATGTTATGTTACCGTTAAATTGGCACTTTATTTAAAAATAAAAAATGTGTTGTCTTTGTACTTTTCTGACTATACTACGTCCCTGACAGAGTTTTTTAGACTGACGTATTCTTCGTCCGCGACCTAGTGAACCAGTATCAGGATGTATTTATTGAGCACTTCTGTAAGACACTCTAGATAAAGGCATCTGGCAAATACTGTAAATGTAAAAGTAATTAAATGTCAAAAAGGTAACCTCTGAGACATTTTCAGTTGTTCACCGAGGCTGAAAGAGATCAACACACACCCAGAATTTCTGGAATGCTCACAAGCATGTGTTAGAGGCTGACTGACGCGGAGGTCACGGGTTATGGTGTTTTGAGTTCCAAATTATTAGTGTGACACAAATGAATGCCTCAGTGCGATATATACTGCTCTGAATTCCAGCACAGGAAAATTCCATTCAAGAGGAAATGATGGTAGTGATTAGAGCATGTGTGTGTGTAGAGACTGTACTGTCTCTAAAGCGCCAAAACAATATGGACTGTGGTGCGGCAGAACTTCAGTGACCCGAGTCGAAAACACTCCAGTCTTCCCAAGTGTCTGCTCTTTTGTCTGTACGCCTGCCTCTCTCTCTCTCTCTCCCCTTTTCTCTCTTATGCTCCACTTCTTCCATAATTATTCCTGTCTGCCTTGGTTTTTCTTCCTCAACAGAGCTTTTATTCGGGCCTTGTTCCCAGAAAACCTCAATGCCGAGAAGAAAGGTCGCCCCACCACAGCAGGCAGTAAAATCAAGGTGTGTTGAATTGTAAGGTACCGATCTGTATGTGTGAGAAGTGGAGAGAGAAGTAGCAGGAGAAATAATAAGAATGAATGTGTGCATTTAAAAGAATATTCCACTTTCACCAACCTCATCTCTCGTGTATGTGTGATTTTTCTAGGGAAGAGAAGTTTGACACATTTCTCTGTACTGAGAAAAAATCAAAAACAGACATTTTATTCGACACTCACTCACGTTGTACAGCTAAGAGCAGATGTTGAATTCTGTTAATAAATGTTTACTATATGTGACCACGTGCAGTACAACATGAATTCAAAATGGCACTTACGCCATGTCTTGTGTGTTTGTAGTGTGTTAACGCAGTAATGCTGATGATTCATCAAACATTTTAAAGTGTAAACAGGAGGTAATCCATGACGTCTCTCTTTATTTCTTGACCAGAAACAAGCCAATGATCTGGTGAGCACACTCATGAAGTGTACGCCCCACTACATACGCTGTATCAAACCCAACGAGACTAAGAAGCCCAGAGACTGGGAGGAGAGCAGGTACACGCACACTTTGGTCATCACTGAAACCTCTCTTCTCACACACACACACACAGAGAGAGCCTAGAATTTTCATATTATCTTTATGGTGACTCAGCTACGGGCGTAATCTCAAGACATGTAGTCCTATGTAGAAGTAATATTTGCTTAATCTGTGTTTTGCATCCCAGATACAGGTTAAGCATGATGCATTAAAAAACATCTTAGCTCGGTAATTTTAACACAGACCTGTTTTGTGTTCACAAAGCAAAGACACATGTAGGTCTGTTACCTTGGCCAAGACTTTCCCAGCTTTTATTTTGCTCTTGTTATTCACAAGTGTCTACATCTCAAACCAATTCACTGAAGAAGAATGGATGCGTTTGCAATTACCTTCACTTTCTGCTGACTTCATCTATGTGTCCTTTGAGGGCTGTTTCACAATCAGCGTAAACTTTTCAGGTCCACAATAGTCCAAAAATCAAACCTCGGATTTTTATTTTGTGTGTCTCTGCTGCCAAAAATTACCTTTTGAGATGGAAATGAGCTGCGCAGAATTTGAGCTACAGCTCGTATACTGGCCGTGTTAGATGTGGTGAGAAGAGGCATATAGTTCGTTTCTAAAACTGACCACCTTTCTTATAGTCTATAAGAGTAAGGGATACAAAGTGATAAACTGTTAAGGGATGTGATTTTAAGTACAAATTTTCAAGTCCTGTGCAGCGATGTTTGTACATGGTGGTAACTGTAATAACAACTGAAGCGGTGACGATCCTCGTGGTTTTCCGGAGAGGACACTTTTGACGGACTCACATTTCAACCACATGTGAAGCTCTGCTGCAAAAGTGTCTCACATCTGTTTCAAGTCCTGTTTTTACCATGCAAAAATGGCGTATTCTGCTTCAAAAGAGACAAATATTTTCTTTAAAAAAATCATTTTACCACCTCATCGTACGGTGAGTGTTTTCTGTAGAGGACATTTTAATGGGCAAAGGATACAGTCAGAGACAGTTTACAAAAAAATGTAACGTCTACTTAAATATCTGTCTTTTGTGAATGAAAGCATATGTTACAGGTCAAAATTGTAGTTCAGGTGGAATTTTTCAACCAAGGTTAGAATTTTTAGCCCAGTTCATAATTTGCTACTTGTATTGGGGAGACTTGCTGTATTTAGGATTTGGGAAGCCTTTGTATTTTAAACTACATGTAGTTGATGATGTAATAAGACTGGAGTCATTAATAAATTTTATTTATAGATAGGCTATAGCAATTTTATATATATCCTATTTCCATACTTAACCAGGATTTGAACTCAGAACCTTCTAATGCTTAAGCCAACACCTTAACCACTAGACCAGTCACAATTGCAATGGAGTGATATGTATTTTGAAGGGGTGATGGTGATATATATATATATATGTATGTGTGTGTGTGTGTGACTGGTCTAGTGGTTAAGGTGTTGGCTTAAGCATTAGAAGGTTCTGAGTTCAAATCCTGGTTAAGTATAGAAATAGGATATGTTAAAAAAAAAAGTAGGTAGGTAGACAAAAGGAAATACTAGGTAGGTGTAGACAGAGAGGAAGTGGATAGAAGAAAGAGAGGCAAAATAAGTGATGGAAAATCCCTTTTCAAAATCTTAGATAATCAAACATTTTACTGAGGTTGGAAATTATGAATAGGTAGCCAGACAGACAAGCGGAAATACTAGGTAGATGTAGACAGAGAGGAAGTGGATGGAAGAAAGAGAGGCAAAAGAAGTGATGGGAAAATCCCTTTTCAAAATCTTAGATAATCAAACATTTTACCGAGGTTGGAAACTATGAACTAGGTTAAAATTTCTAACCCAGGTAAAAAAAAATCACCTAGGTTGAAATTTTTTTTACCTGTAACATATACGGTGGTGCTTGAAAGTTTGTGAACCCTTTAGAATTTTCTATATTTCTGCATAAATATGACCTAAAACATCAGATTTTCACACAAGTCCTAAAAGTAGATAAAGAGAACCCAGTTAAACAAATGAGACAAAAATATTATACTTGGTCATTTATTTATTGAGGAAAATGATCCAATATTACATATCTGTGAGTGGCAAAAGTATGTGAACCTCTAGGATTAGCAGTTAATTTGAAGGTGAAATTAGAGTCAGGTGTTTTCAATCGATGGGACGACAATCAGGTGTGAGTGGGCACCCTGTTTTATTTAAAGAACAGGGATCTATCAAAGTCTGATCTTCACAACACATGTTTGTGGAAGTGTATCATGGCATGAACAAAGGAGATTTCTGAGGACCTCAGAAAAAGCGTTGTTGATGCTCATCAGGCTGGAAAGGTTACAAAACCATCTTTAAAGAGTTTGGACTCCACCAATCCACAGTCAGACAGATTGTGCACAAATGGAGGAAATTCAAGACCATTGTTACCCTCCCCAGGAGTGGTCGACCAACAAAGATCACTCCAAGAGCAAGGCATGTAATAGTCGGCAAGGTCACAAAGGACCCCAGGGTAACTTTTAAGCAACTGAAGGCCTCTCTCACATTGGCTCATGTTAATGTTCATGAGTCCACCATCAGGAGAGCACTGAACAACAATGGTGTGCATGACAGGGTTGTAAGGAGAAAGCCACTGCTCTCCAAAAAGAACATTGCTGCTCGTCTGCAGTTTGCTAAAGATCACATGGACAAGCCAGAAGGCTATTGGAAAAATGTTTTGTGGACAGATGAGACCAAAATAGAACTTTTTGGTTTAAATGAGAAGTGTCAGATTTGGAGAAAGGAAAACGCTGCATTCCAGCTTAAGAACCTTATCCCATCTGTGATACATGGTGGTGGTAGTATCATGGTTTGGGCCTGTTTTGCTGCATCTGGGCCAGGATGGCTTGCCATCATTGATGGAACAATGAATTCTGAATTATACCAGCAAATTCTAAAGGAAAAATGTCAGGACATCTGTCCATGAACTGAATCTCAAGAGAACGTGGGTCATGCAGCAAGACAACGACCCTAAGCACACAAGTCGTTCTACCAAAGAATGGTTAAAGAAGAATAAAGTTAATGTTTTGGAATGGCCAAGTCAAAGTCCTGACCTTAATCCAATCAAAATGTTGTGGAAGGACCTGAAGTGAGCAGTTCATGTGAGGAAACCCAGCAACATCTCAGAGTTGAAGCTGTTCTGTACGGAGGAACGGGCTAAAATTCCTCCAAGCAGGACTGTGCAGGACTGATCAATAGTTCCCTGAAATGTTTAGTTGCAGTTATTGCTGCACAAGGGGGTCACACCAGATACTGAAAGCAAAGGTTCACATACTTTTGCCACTTACAGATATGTAATATTGGATCATTTTTCTCAATAAATAAATGGCCAATAAAATATTTTTTGTCTCATTTGTTTAACTGGGTTCTCTTTATTTACTTTTAGGACTTGTGTGAAAATCTGATGATGTTTTTAGGTCATATTTATGCAGAAATATAGAAAATTCTAAAGGGTTCACAAACTTTCAAGCAGCACTGTACATCTCAAAGTAAAACCTAGTTAGTGCTTTAAAAAAATGCAATTCTGAATGTAATCGGTCAAATCTAAGCGTAATAATTAAAGCAGAATTAAATGAAATGACCACAGGGTCAAAACTGAGCCCAGATTTGACTCTTACATACATAGTTATAAGAACTTTTAAAAGACATTACTGCTGTAGGTAGGACTGGTGTGTCCCTGTAAAATAAGGTAGAAGAAACTTCAGCATATTTATACTGGACCTAGTTGCAGGAGTTAGTTGGTGTTATTCAAAAAGACAGCCATGATTGTGAAACGGCTCTTGAATGGATTTGCCTTTTATGTCAGTTTTAAAAGTGCACAAGTTAAGTGTGTATAATTGAATACTTTTTGTTACTGTGTGCAACATAATATGGGGGAAGCTATGGCCTAAAGGTTAGAGAAGCAGCTTTGAGGATAAAAGGTTGCCAGTTTGATTCCCTGGGGACCAGTAGGAATGGCTGAAGTGCCCTTGAGCAAGGCACCGAACCCCCAACTGCTCCCCAGGCTGCTCTGGGTATGTTGTATGTGGCTCTGGATAAGAGTGCCTGCTAAATGCCTGTAATGTGATGTGATATAATATAATATAATGTAGACTGAACTGCTGTACTTATGTTCATTTTGTAACAGTTATATAAAGCAGCATTTCTCAACCTTTTTTTCAGTCACGGCACCCTTCAGAAGTATGCAAATTCTCAAGGCACCCCCATATAAAATATACGTAGTCACGCTGACCATACGCTGACCCCGGCAGTGACGTTGTGATATGGGAAAGGGGGCCATGAGACAAATTTTGATGATGCATGAGGCGGCAATGATCTGCATTAGTGTAACTATCGTTTTTAGGAATTTTAATTCATTTTATTTATTTAAATGTTAGAATATATCATTTTTTGACGGCACCCCTAACGAAGCCAGATGGCACCCCGGTTGAGAGGGGCTGATATAAAGTATAGATTTATTACACAGCTTTTTTTGAATACTCTGTTCTGTTTGGTCAAGTGCTGCATTCTATGTTCTCTTATTTCTGTCTAACAGACTGTTGAGCACCCTTTGTGATACCGCATTCGGTGAAAGAAAAACTTTTAAGGGGTGTCTTGGCCAATAGATTTAATTTGAGTTTTTTTGGCCACCCATGGATGGCCAAGTGTAGTGGTTAGCGCTGTCGCCTCACAGCAAGAAGGTCCGGGTTCGAGCCCCGTGGCCGGCGAGGGCCTTTCTGTGCGGAGTTTGCATGTTCTCCCCGTGTCCGCGTGGGTTTCCTCCGGGTGCTCCGGTTTCCCCCACAGTCCAAAGACATGCAGGTTAGGTTAACTAGTGACTCTAAATTGACCGTAGGTGTGAATGTGAGTGGGAATGGTTGTCTGTGTCTATGTGTCAGCCCTGTGATGACCTGGCGACTTGTCCAGGGTGTACCCCGCCTTTCGCCCGTAGTCAGCTGGGATAGGCTCCAGCTTGCCTGCGACACTGTAGAACAGGATAAAGCAGCTACAGATAATGAGATGAGACATATATATGCGCTTATATATTGAACTTGTTTGTTTATAAATCTAAACATTTCTGCAATTAAGTATCAGTTCAACCAATTTTCTCTCTGCCTGCTAGGATTTTCTGGTTCACAAAGTTGACAGCTGTGATCATTTATTCTCCTCGTGCTTGTTCCGTCTGGTGCTTTTGGTGTGAGCTGTACTGCTGCAGGTGCAGCTATATTGTTACAGCCTTCCTGTTGTGAATACAGGCTTTTGGTTGATCGCGCAATTAGCACTAGGCCTGCTGTGTGTGTGACTAAACTGAGTTTCAGAGAGGATGTGGAAAATACACCGCTTCCATATGGCTTTTTGTGCAAATCAGATAACAAATCTTTGTTTTAAATCAGTGCCCATAAATAACCAATGTATCTTCACCCCAGCTGCAGTTGCACAGCCATTCAGCAGCAGTGGCCTTGTGAAATGTTTTTCCTGTCTCTGGTCTAATTTTCTGCCCTCAGAGCTGAGAAAAATGTTCAGTGCCTTTCAAAGTCAGAAAGTGGTCTGGATTTGAAGCATGCTTCACTTAGATTTTCCATTGTCTAGTCTACAAAACCTTTTCTAAATAGAGGAGCTAATTATGAGACTGAATTATGAAAAACACACACACACACACACACACACACACACACACACACACACACGCGCGCGTGCGCGCGTACGTGTGCAAGAGTTTAATAATGTCTGCTTTTCTTACCTCAGAGTGAAGCATCAGGTGGAGTATCTTGGTTTAAAGGAGAATATCAGAGTAAGACGTGCTGGCTACGCTTACAGAAGAGTCTTCCGCAAGTTCCTCAACAGGTACAAAAAATACCTACACTAAACTTTACTGACCCACCCGGAGCACAGCACACAGTACACAGATGTGCAAAGGATCAAGTGTTGTGTTTTGGCTTGAGATCAGAAAGCAGACTCGTATCTGAGAGGGCGTGAAGGAAAAGAGGAGAAAATGAGGATAATTGAACAATGTCGGAGGGAGTAGCAGTGGAAATTGGAAGAAAGTTTCATGTTTAAGGCGTGAGGTTCATACCGTAAATGAGAGAAAGAAACCGAGCAGCTGCTGATTTTACACAGGTGTACGAAAAGCAGGCGACTCACAATCACACAAATTCATGTCTGGTATTGTTCGTTCTCTTTCCAGCTTGGATTATAAAATGATGCTCAGATGCCACAAATACGGCTCTGAGATACTGACAGCATCTGTTGCATACTTGCTGCTTATGCTACGTAATGGCAGGATTATAGTCAGGAACAGTGTGCGTGTATTGAGGTTTTTCACCTGACGTCACAGGGTCACGTGACGCCCCGGTGTCCGCCGTTTTGAAGGTCAAGCTAGCTAATGTCAACATCATAGTAGCAAGTATGATACTGTAGCAATGTTTACGTTCAGTCATTTGGATGACTGTTAAAACCTTTCAGTCTCAAGTTTTTCCTTTACTGTATTTACTAGTTTATTGTAATTATGATCTGGCAGCTATTTACACCGGATCCAGTGTAAATAGCTGCTGGAGCCGACGTCCGAGCTTGCCGGAGCGAGCGCGCTCGGGCAGGCTGGGAGCTAGCGCGCTCGGGCAGGCTGGGAGCTAGCGCACTGCGGCACCGGAGCGCGCTAGCTCCCAGCTTGCCCGAGCGCGCTAGCTCAGTAAACTAGTAAATACAGTAAAGGAAAAACTTGAGACTGAAAGGTTTTAACAGTCATCCAAATGACTGAACGTAAACATTGCTACAGTAACATACTAGCTACGATGTTGTTGACATTAGCTAGTGCTAACAGCTAGCTGCTAGTACACTGCTACAATACAGACACCGACCCTAATAATACAGTTCTTGGTCATTGCCTGGTAACAGCAAATTTATAACTGGCCATGTCTCAACAGACTAAGAAGTTATTTCAATGACATTTAATAACATTTTGTTTATCCTGAGGACCGAAAGTAAATGAAAATGTGAACAAACCTTAGCTGTAATAAGATGGCGACCACCGGCTCCAGGGACGACCCGCTGATGTAGGCATGTTACCCAGCCTGACACAAAATATTTGTAGGCATCCAAACTCTTATACGCTTTCAGATCAATACCTGTGTATGGCGATGGGTTTTTAACGACATAGGTATACAGATCATGTGGGCCGAAGTCAGGTAAAGACGAGGGCTTCGTGTACTTCCGTACGTCAGTGAACAATCCTGGTGGAAGCAGGTAAACGTCGTTCTCTAAGCCTGCTAACCTCAATTTTTGCAAATACCCCTCCCTCTGCTCGCCCTGTAAATGCCCTACGTCGCTGGATAGTGAAGGTGTTTTCTGCATCTCGCTCCTTTTTCTTTTATGTTTTTCGTTTGTTGCCTTCCTCGCATTCAAACTGATTCGAGCCGTGACGTCCAAAATGGCAGCCTCACATGACTTGGTCATGTGGGTGAAAAACCTCAATAACTAAAGCCCTGGTCATACTACAGCTCGCGATGGGTTTGCAAATACTTGGCGATTAAAAATTTGTAGCATCGCCACCAATCGTGCAACACATTGCGATTGTTCTCCGAGCTTCGCGAGTTGTTTTTTTGCTGTGTCTCTGCCTCGTGAGTGGCCAAAAATGTCATTAAAAAATTTCAGTGTATGCATGAAATTTGGTGGCGATGTTTTTGTCGGCAAACTAAGCAGTGAATACTTCATGAATCTCGGGGAACCTTCTTCGAGTCTTTTGAGATGTATTTATCTCAAATCCGTGTCCATAATGCTCTCGGGAGCCTCATCAACACAGCGGCTTGCCACAGCCTAACCTTCCCCGAGACTTACCTGTTAATGCATTTACTTTCGGGGATCCTTCAGAGCACATTGTGCACGCACTTGGGACCCAGTTGTGATGGGAAACACCTGATGCGGATTTGAGCGCAATCAGCACATGCGTATAAGGATGCTGTTTTCACAAAGACTTTGCAAGTATTCTGTCAGGTATGCGGCGGTAGACGGCTCTAAGTGCAAGAAGAGTGCTTATTAGCAAGCGCGATATTTACAAGAACGAAACCGAAAGCAGAGTCATAAACATGGCTAGAAACAAACGTGACCGTGATGATAATACTTCACAAAGCCTCTGTGTCTTTGTGTGTGTGCTGATTGCGCTCAAGTCAGCATCAGCATCAGGTGTTTCCTATAACGACTGGGTCTTGTGAACAAGTGTGGCTGCTCGAGCACGCTAAGCCATGACAGTTAGGTGTTCGCCTGCTGTGTGACCACAACTTTTAGCTTGCCTGTACATATATCGTCATGCACCGTCACCAAAACGCCTCATTTTCATCGATAACCCATCGCGAGCTGTAGTGTGACCCGTAGCTTAATAGACCATTTCTTTGATTCGCTATGACACTTCTTATATCCAGTTGTGTGGTTTTGCTTTTTGAATCACTTACACAAACAGGAGAAATTTTTATAATCTATATTTTTCAGAAGTATGAAAGATAGAGTGCCATACTTTATACTTATGATAACATGTAGTGTCATAAGTCTGAGGATTAGTTAACATTACACTAAAGAAATGCGATTTGCTTTGTCCAGATACTGTATACACCCACACACCCATACCCTCACATGCATGTATGGACACTCACGCACAAACAGACAGCGCTTTCTTTTTCTTTGTCCTTCTGCTCTGGATGGACAGCTATAGGCACCAGAGGCATTTATATACAGTATATAGCCTTGAAAGGCTGATTTTGTATTCAGACTGTTAGCCTTGTCACAGCAAATGTCGTCTTTGAATTCGAACCATTTTCCACTGCTGGATCCCGCATTTAAAATGCCATCGTGAGAAAAGCCATATTCATATACATACAGAATAGAATTGGATAATGACACGGCTTTTCTTGCTTGCTGCTCTACTCCAGGACATTTGAAATGAATTAATGATTGTGCGTTTAAAATTCACAATGCATGTCAGCTTTAATTCAAATGTATTTACTGTGCGTATAAACGCATAGGCCACACACATATTTCAAGGAGTATTTTGCAGCTGATGGAAAAAAAATGTCACTTTCCAATTACAGGCTGTACTCTGTTTTGTACATTAATCATACGGCTGGTCAGCAGAGACGGTCCTTAAATCCTAGACTTGCAACTTTTACCAGTCCTGTTGGTTCTGTGGTTTCGTGTACCCCAGCAAACACTTTTCTCCTTTTCTTCCTCTACTTTTAGGTACGCTATCTTGACAAAGGAGTCATGGCCGACGTGGCGTGGAGATGAAAAGCAGGGAGTGTTGCATCTCCTGCGTTCTGTCAACATGGACCAGGACCAATACCAGCTTGGACACACCAAGCTCTTTATCAAAGCACCTGAATCGGTACGAGTCCTGGTTTAGTCTACTCTGAGGAAAAAAAAAAAACACTCTTTTCATGCCGTTAGGATCAATCCGTCTTGTCTTCTCACTCCAAATGTAATCAATCAGCCAAGACGTGTTTTAATTTTATGTCTTTAGGTTTGTGAGCTATGAGAATAACGTACTTCCCTAAAACCGTGTCCAGTAGTTCAGTCTCTCAAGCAGATATGGTTTATGACACAATATAATATAATGCTATGCATTTACAAAAAAAAAAGCTTGTTTCTCAAACAATAGTAGCCAAAATCACATTATTCCCAACAGTTTGGTGTCACACCAGCATCAGCTATAGGTAGGAGGCTGAAAGTTCATTTATTTATCTATAGTAGCTGCTATATGCTGGTCAGGTTGGATCCTGTCGGATTTGTAATCTATCCAAGGAGCACTACGCATGGGTCAGGAATACATGCACACACATTCGCACCTAGAGGTGATTTATAGTAGCCAATATTACAGTACTTAAGTGTTTTTGGGAAGAAACCAGGAATCCTGAAACTATTCAACCAACAATTAAAATTTGATTCTGTTTATCCACAAATGGTATGATGGAGCAAAATGTTTGAGGTTAGTGCGTAATAATTTAGCCAAGTGGCTTGTACCAGTGTCTCTCAACCAGTGGGCCACGAAGCACCATCTAGTGGGTTGCAAATTTTTTTTTCAAGTTGAAGCTAATTTTTACTCGTAGTAGGGTACAGTTGCTGGATTGTATCTGACGTCACATCCGCCTCATTAAGCTACGGTCACACTACAGCTCGTGATGGGTTATCGATGAAAATGAGGTGTTTTGATGGTGATGTACACGTGAGCTAAAAGTTGTGGTCACACGATAGGTGAACACTTGACTGTCGCGCCTTTGCACGCTTGAGTCTGGCGCAGCTCGAGTGGCCGTGCGTGCTCACGGAGCGCGTTGTGCGCACACTTGGGACCCAGTCATTATGGGAAACACCTGACGCTGATTTGAGTGCAATCAGCACGCACAGATACGGAAGTTGTTTTCACAGAGGCTTTGCGAAGCATTATCACTGTCATGTTTGTTTCTAGTCATGTTTATAACGCTGTTTAAATACTCTGCTTTCTGTTTTGCTTTTGTTAAAAAAACACTTGGAAAGTAGCTCTGGATTCTTACAGTAATGCATTTATGTCTGAGGACTACAGTCGACTTGCTAACTTTAGGACTGCAGTTATCATGAACAGTTTTGCACTCAAGTTTCCATCAGTGAACAGTTTATAACTTCAGCAAAACAGACTTCATGCTAAAACTGTAATGAATTTTCTGGTTTCACAGTTGTACTTTATGACTCTGTAGGACACTGTTATAGAAGTGAGTTATTTATAATCACGCTATTGGTCTTCACTCAAATGAGGATGGGTTCCCTTTTGAGTATGGTTCCTCTCGAGGTTTCTTCCTCATGTTGTCTGAGGGAGTTTTTCCTTGCCACCATCACCACAGGCTTGCTCATCAGGGATAAACTAGAGATAAATCCAGGATAAAATTAGGTCATGTTTAAAGTTTTTAATTCTCTGTAAAGCTGCTTTGCAACAATGTCTATTGTTAAAAGCGCTATAAAAATAAACTTGACTCGACTTAAATATCCCGCCTGCTAATAAACACTCTTCCTGTGCTTAGATCCGTCTACCTCCGTCTATCTTGTAGTGTCCTGATCCCCAGATCTTTAACCCAGCCACATAAAAAGTTGTACTCCTCCATGCTCTACCATTTGTGTGTCCGTGTAGAACGATGTCTGCAGCACCAGGTAGTTTGAGATGTCGGGGAACTCAAGAGATGGATAATTTTCCAACTCGTAGGAAAAAATCCTTCTTTGTTAGCGTGTAAGGATCTAATCCCATTGAGCGGTTTCTCTATCCACTTTTCTGAGTGTACTTCTTGGTTTTAATAACTTGTTTGAATGCTGTACACAAACATGGCAATAAGTTCTTGTGTTAATGGACCAGACTCCACTTTTGGATCATTAATCCGTTTTGACTATGACCGCATAACTAGGTCACACAGACATGACGGAGCCCTAGGACATAAAGTGGCCAGCAACTACACCATCAACAAACGTGAGTGAGAGTGGGGGACTGACAGCATCCATACATCCCAGTTTACCAAAACACTCTATGCCTGAGGACCCTCCAGGTTTACTCCCTTACCTAATAAAAAACTATTAACAAAAGGCTTGACTAAACAGAGATGTTTTCAGTCTAGACTTAAACGCTGAGACTGTGTCTGAGTCCCGAACACTACTTGGAAGGCTGTTCCATAACTGTGGGGCTTTGTAAGAAAAGGCTCTGCCCCCTGATGTAGCCTTCACTATAGAGGTACCAACAGATAGCCTGCACCTTTTAATCTAAGTAGATGTAGCGGGTCATAAAGGACCAGAAGTTCGCTCAGGTACTGTGGCGCGAGACCATTCGGTGCTTTATAGGTCAATAGTAGTATTTTATAATCAATGTGAAATTTGATTGAGAGCCAATGCAGTGTGGATAAGACAGGGGTGATGTGGTCACATCTTCTAGTTGTAGTCAGGACACTTGCTGCTGCATTTTGAACTAACTGGAGCTTGTTTATGCACTTACTGGAACATCCAGACAGTAAGGCATTACAATAATCCAACCTAGAGGTAACGAAAGCATGAACTAGTTTTTCTGCAGCATGTAGTGGCATTATATTTCTTATCTTAGCAATATTTCTGAGATGAAAGAAAGCTACCATTACATATGTTATCAATATGAGTTTCAAAAAGTCAATGATCACACGAGGTCTTTTACTGCTGCACACGAAGAAACAGAAAGGCCATCCAGAGTTCCGATGTAATCAGAAAACCTAGTGTACGTCTAGCTGCATGTGGAAAAGCAGAGATTTGCAGAGCAGGAAGTGAGTCCTACATCAGCAGTATTGAGTCAACATCACTGAAGAAAGTCCACACAAGTGTGTATCTGTAGAGTTCGGACACAACCAGGGTTTCTGTTCTCAGCATGTTCTGTATGAAAGCTCTGCCTGTGAGGTCACTGTTGACATTTGCACACACTTGTTCACACATACACATTCTCGCACGCGCTCTGAATCAGGCCTTGTTAATGATCCTCAATGCAGGGGATTATCTAAAGGTGCACGCATGGTGCATGTCCTCCTTATGTACGTACGTTCACAGTACATGTGTGTGTTTAAATGTCAGTAGTCAACTAATACAAAAAGTCACAAGGAGTTCATAGAAAGAAAAGTGCGCGCGCGTGTGTGTGTGTGTAACGAATTCTCACACAACTGAAATATTAAGTGGGAGAGTCCTTGTCTTAACCACTCAGGATCTAAAAACAAAACTCCCTCTCAGATAAGGGCTGACACGGACTAATTAGTTCACGACTAGCGGTGAATTTGTCAGCTGGTAAAATTTCACCCAGGTGTGTGTGTGTGCACGCGCGCGCGCCAGAATGAACTCTGTGATCCCTCGGAGTGCTGATGGATGACACTTTTGTGCTGTGTTTGTGTCTGAGCTGTCAGACACTCAGACTGTAATAGCACAGGATAAAAACCCTTCTGAATTTTTTGCGGAAAAGAAATATTTGTATTTTGTGCCTGCCATGACGGATCTCCTGCTTGCTCGCAGTTCAGTCCATGTGTGCGTAGTCCAAGCTGAGGTGATAAAAAAAAAAAGAGCACAGTGTGTTTAGTCTGGAGTTGTCTGAGGACACACAGAGAACAAAACGGAGCACTACTCCACCCATAATTTCAGGGAAAGGTGGACTGATCATTAGTGAAATGTATTCGTGAGCTTTTCACATAGATCGCAGGTCTTTGTGTTGAGAGTAAATGCCAGACGAGACACCTGGAGCTCTTTTAAAAGTGAAGCCTTTCCTCGGCTCACTAATAAAGCTCCTGCATGGAGTGACCTTTCCAAAGGTTTGTTTTATTATCATCTCTGTAGTGGACTTGTGGTTTTATCTAAAAAGGTTCAGAGTGCCCTTAAAATCTTCCTTAGGATTAAGCAGTGGTTCTCAACGGGTACTTTCTTCCTGGCCCAATTCATTCCTAATGAGCTGCTGGTGTGTTGGATCTGGTGTCTCAGAAGTAAAACTTTTAAGCGTGCAGGGTAGAGGCTTCCCAAAGACTGGAGTTAAAGAAATGGATTGGCTTAACATCACATTTACATATTTTCCCTTTAACCCGAGTGTAGTGAGTCAGAAATGTTTGGCGTTCAGTGTTTATTTCTTTGTGGTGTAACATAACTAGCAAGGAATGAAAAGTACTGTTTGAATAGGATATGATTTCCATATTTACAGTGTCTTTAAAAGTATTCATCCCCCTTTGTGTTTGTCCTGTTTTGTCACATTACAAGCTGGAATTAAAATGGATTGTTGGGATGTTAGCACCATTTGATTTACACAACATGCCTACCACTTTAAAGGTGAAAATTGTTGTTTTTTTATTGTGAAACAAGCAATAATTAAGATGAAAAAACAGAAATCTGGAGTGTGCATAGGTATTCACACACCCCACCCCACCTCCAAAAGTCAATACTTTGTAGAGCCACTTTTTGCTGCAATTACAGCTGCAAGTCTCCTGGGGTATGTCTCTATTAGCTTAGCACATCTAGCCACTGGGATTTTTGCCCATTCCTCAAGGCAAAACTGCTCCAACTCCTTCAAGTTAGATGGGTTGTGTTGGTGTGCAGCAATCTTCAAGTTATGCCACAGATTCTCAATTGGATTGAGGTCTGGGCTTTGACTAGGCCATTCCAAGACCTTTTAAATGTTTCCCTTTAAACCACTCCAGTGTAGCTTCAACAGTATGTTTAGGGTCATTGCCCTGCTGGAACGTGAACCTTCATCCCAGTCTCAAACCTCTGGCCGACTCAAACAGGTTTTCCTCCAGACTTGCCCTGTATTTAGTGCCATCCATCTTTCCTTCAGTCCTGACCAGCTTTCCTGTCCCTGCAGATAAAAAATATCCCCACAGCATGATGCTGCCACCACCATGCTTCACTGTAGGAATGGCGTTCTCAGGGTGTTGGGTTTGCACCAAACATGGCGTTTCCCATGATGGCCAAAAAGATCAATTTTAGTCTCATTGTACCAGAGAATCTTCTTTGATGTGTTTTTGGGGAGTCTGCCACATGCTGTTGGGCAAACTCCAAACGTGTTTTCTTAAGCGATTACTTTTTTCTGGCCACTCTTCCATAAAGCCCCACTCTGTGGAGTGTACAGCTTAAAGTGGTCTTATGGACAGATACTTAATGTGTTTGAGATCAAATAGTAAATAACAAAAATATAGTAAATAGCCCTATTCCACAACTGTAGTAATCCGTATTATGTCAAGAACCGCTCAGTTAAGTAAAGAGAAATGACATCCATCATTACTTTAAGATATGAAGGGTCTCTTAATTAATACAACCCCGATTCCAAAAAAGTTGGGACAAAGTACAAATTGTAAATAAAAACGGAATGCAATGATGTTGAAGTTTCAAAATTCCATATTTTATTCAGAATAGAACATAGATGACATATCAAATGTTTAAACTGAGAAAATGTATCATTTAAAGAGAAAAATTAGGCAATTTTAAATTTCATGACAATAACACATCTCAAAAAAGTTGGGACAAGGCCATGTTTACCACTGTGAGACATCCCCTTTTCTCTTTACAACAGTCTGTAAATGTCTGGGGACTGAGGAGACAAGTTGCTCAAGTTTAGGGACAGGAATGTTAACCCATTCTTGTCTAATGTAGGATTCTAGTTGCTCAACTGTCTTAGGTCTTTTTTGTCGTATCTTCCATTTTATGATGCGCCAAATGTTTTCTATGGGTGAAAGATCTGGACTGCAGGCTGGCCAGTTCAGTACCCGGACCCTTCTTCTACGCAGCCATGATGCTGTAATTGATGCAGTATGTGGTTTGGCATTGTCATGTTGGAAAATGCAAGGTCTTCCCTGAAAGAGACGTCGTCTGGATGGGAGCATATGTTGCTCTAGAACCTGGATATACCTTTCAGCATTGATGGTGTCTTTCCAGATGTGTAAGCTGCCCATGCCACACGCACTAATGCAACCCCATACCATCAGAGATGCAGGCTTCTGACCTGACCGCTGATAACAACTTGGGTCGTCCTTCTCCTCTTTAGTCCGAATGACACGGCGTCCCTGATTTCCATAAAGAACTTCAAATTTTGATTCGTCTGACCACAGAACAGTTTTCCACTTTGCCACAGTCCATTTTAAATGAGCCTTGGCCCAGAGAAGTCGTCTGCGCTTCTGGATCATGTTTAGATACGGCTTCTTCTTTGAACTATAGAGTTTTAGCTGGCAACGGCAGATGGCATGGTGAATTGTGTTCACAGATAATGTTCTCTGGAAATATTCCTGAGCCCATTTTGTGATTTCCAATACAGAAGCATGCCTGTATGTGATGCAGTGCCGTCTAAGGGACCGAAGATCACGGGCACCCAGTATGGTTTTCCGGCCTTGACCCTTACGCACAGAGATTCTTCCAGATTCTCTGAATCTTTTGATGATATAATGCACTGTAGATGATGATATGTTCAAACTCTTTGCAATTTTACACTGTCGAACTCCTTTCTGATATTGCTCCACTATTTGTCGGTGCAGAATTAGGGGGATTGGTGATCCTCTTCCCATCTTTACTTCTGAGAGCCGCTGCCACTCCAAGATGCTCTTTTTATTCCCAGTCATGTTAATGACCTATTGCCAATTGACCTAATGAGTTGCAATTTGGTCCTCCAGCTGTTCCTTTTTTGTACCTTTAACTTTTCCAGCCTCTTATTGCCCCTGTCCCAACTTTTTTGAGATGTGTTGCTGTCATGAAATTTCAAATGCGCCAATATTTGGCATGAAATTTCAAAATGTCTCACTTTCGACATTTGATATGTTGTCTATGTTCTATTGTGAATACAATATCAGTTTTTGAGATTTGTAAATTATTGCATTCCGTTTTTATTTACAATTTGTACTTTGTCCCAACTTTTTTGGAATCGGGGTTGTATTTGTTTATCGTTTTAAGCAGTCTCCTGTTCTTGGAGAGAGCAAGTCATCTGCCACTTTGGGTAGCAACTTTTCCAGCGAGTTATCATTAGCGTTCAGTTTAATTTGCAACACCTTCTGCAGTGTAGACTGTCTCAGGCTGCTCCTGTGGTCAGTCTTTATTTGTGCAGTTTGTGAGCAGGCCCTTTCCTCTGGGGCAGGTGACATTCAAATCATCAGTCGAGTTGTGTAAAAAATGTTAAATATGATAAACTAATTTAAAGGAAATGTTTGAAAGATGATAAAGGAGTCATTAGTGCTGACTTGTTAGTGTTGATGTCATAAATTTAGCTTTGATCATACATTTGTATTTTTTACAAATCATCGATAACATGGTGCGTCGGGATTGTTAGTTTTAATTAATATTACCACAAAAATATTAGAGAATATGGATCTTTAAATGATAATCACCTAAAATGAGATCATGGGTCAAATATAAACCAGTAATGTTAGGCCTATTGATGGACAGCAACCTAACTGTAAAGATCTAATATTTAGATTTCTAGCTGTATTATAATATTAACTGCAGACTTGACAGTTAAGCCGGTTTAAAATAAAATAAAAAATTAAATGGTTGCAGTCCAATTGCAGTTAGCCTTGACTAGGTGTAATGTTAGTTAATACTAATAGTGTTGATCGAGAATTACTATTAGTCTGGGATATTTAATGTTAGATTAGATCTAGTCCAGACCTGGGCATTTTACGGCCCGCGGGCCGCATCCGGTCCTTTGGTTCATTCTGACCGGCCCGCGTAAGGTTAATTAGAAATTACAAAATAAACGTATTTTCTAATTTTACCTCATGCATGGACTGAATGTGCATTGCTTTTATTTTGAAGTTGTGTTCAACAAAAACGCAATGCGCGCGACATGAACATGACATGAAATCCCACGAAACCTAATCCCGCGATAACTACTTCCGTAATTTGTCCAGACCAGCCACAAACTTGCACGTCATCCTTCAAACGGTCCAGCCAATCACATAGTGTGACGTCACCAGCAGGCGCCGGAGCCCGAGCCGATCTGTAGATCTGATTCCTACACCGAATCGACTGATGATCATCGGTCAGCTGTGCTTCGCATCTCCACCTCAGACATTCAACCTGACTCTGACGCACTCGTTAAAGACCAACAGAGATGAGATTTCTCTCACTGAACAAATAAAAAACTGAAAAACACCAAATGAGGTGATTAGACTACAAATGTGGGCATCATTATTATAATCTGATGTATCTTGCTTGATATTTGGAGTAGAAAGACAATATTGTGATGTCTTTATTGTGTTTTGGGGTAAACGTGACTGGAAAAAAAAGGTACAAACGTTGACATTTTGTTAACCATTGTTTTGGGAAATTTGATTGAATAAATGACATTTTTTGTAAGGCAACCTCGTTTTTTCCATACTCTTACCAGTCTTAGCAGCTTGTAAAAACAATGTTATTTACTGCTTTAGATAAAGAAATACAATTAATATTATGCAGAATTTAGTTCAGCCTTTTGGTCCAGCCCTTCACAAAATTTTCTGTTTCTCATGTGGCCCCATGGAAAAAATAATTGCCCACCCCTGATCTAGTCTAACACCTTAATGTTAACATTAAGGTTAGTGACTAGATTTTCTATAGATCAATATCTAGAGTCTCGGTCTATTGTTCCTAACTTTTGATTGAATTTGTTTAGTTCTCAATTTCTAGATCTACTTGCGTTCTGGCAAACAGAGATGCTAGGTTCTGTGAGCCTCTTGCTGCTGTAACCATTTCTTTTCTCTTTCGTGCGTTTGTAGGTATCGCTTCTTTTTACACTTGCGTTTACCTTGCTTCACTGCCTTGTTATCCTCCCTGGCATATAATGCTGGGGGGATATAGCTATCGCTCTGTCTGTCCGTCTGTCTGTAAACATTTTAGTTTCTGGAGCACAGCTCAAAAACTATTAGGAATGTTTTCACGAAACCTGACAGTTATATTAAGTGACTAGAGGAATTGTGCCTTTTGACATTTTGGGATTTCTGTGCTGTTTATTTTTTTAAGTATTTCCATGACAACCAATTCATTTTAGGAAAATTTGGAGTGGGGTTTCATGTGGGGGCCGGGGGGATATGTCATCTTCTGATAACTCTTGTTATTGTGATAAAACAAAACGGTCGACGGAACATGACTATGACCCTGCACTAATAGTGTGCTGTGATTGGTCAGCATGCATTACTTCCACTGGAAGTCAGCAACATTCTTTAGTACTCGTTAGGGCACAGTATCTTTCTGTGGCGGAACGTATGTTTCAGGCGCTTTGAAATTCTGGAAAATTCTGAGTAAGGCGCATATACATTTCGGCGTGGTGCTGGTAGTTGAGGGCAGGGTGTACGTTCTGGAGGGCAGGGCACGGTGTCCTGGTAAAATAAACTGGCTGGAACACAGGATTGTTTTGATTTCTATTGGAAGGGCTTGTTGTAGGGCTTGTAGCTTCACATGTCGAGCAGGTCACATGACCAGAATATTTGTGCAGACTCTGTCTGTACTAGGAATTGAAAAACCTACCTAAAACACTGCTTCTCTGACAGGTCCTTTTAAGTAATGTCAATAATTTATTGTTTCTCATCTTATACTCGACCACTACTTGGTTTCAGGTTGTTTTCTGTGGGAGACAACAGAAACGAGCACTTCCTTCTTTATACTGAAGGCAAATGCTCAAAACCTCTTTTCCTACAGGATGTAATATAATCTTTACCAACATGTCATTTCAGACACAATACATACAGTATTAGCTGGGGTTATTTCCACCGGTCAGTTTATTTTTGTAGAAGGTAAAATACAGTATGGCGTAACCTTTCCAAAAAACTTATTGACATGACGCATTCAGACAGGATTAAAATCTCAGAGATAAACCAGTAATCATGACATAACTCAACCTCTACATCTGAAACTAATCCAATCCCAGCAGGCCTAAAGTCTCACCCCGAACCTTTTCAGTAAATATATGCCTTAAACTGTAACTAGCTGTTAAGTCATACTGACACTTGGGGAATTTTAGTGTAAATATTATTCTTTGCCAGACAATTATCTTAAGTTTAAATGCTAAATATAATTTACAAGAGCAAATGATGTGCTGCAGAGTAAAATTATAACCATCCTGTGTTTTTCTTTCTTTTTTTTTCCTGACTACTAATGTCAGCCAAGAGCATTGCTGCTTTGTATGTTTGTTGTATTCTTGACGTAGTCAGAGCTCTTACAGGGTGTGACGGAGAGGGTCAGGCTGGCATTGGGTTTGGCACAGCTGTAATTCCATTGGCTGTAGTTTCTAGGTGTGGCGTTACCTGCAAGTATGCACAGATGGTTAAGCTAATGGCATTGCTGTTTCTCCACAGCTCTTCCTCCTGGAGGAGACGAGGGAGCGCAAGTTTGACGGCTATGCCAGGGCTATCCAACGTGCCTGGCGCCAGTATGTCGCCCGCAAGAAATATGTGCAGATGAGAGAGGAAGGTGAGCATCACTGGGTAACCGATCCCTGTGGAGTCACATTCGTATTCAGTGACTGGGGAACACACAGAGAACAAAAGAAGGAAATGAAAGCCATCGCTAGCTTATATGACCAATATCTGTGTATGAATTTAGGTTTCAGTGGGTTTCCTTTGTTAGAGAGTTGAAGACAGATTTTTCTTTTCCTCATTTGTTGTACAGGCTAAACGAAACCGCAACAGTAAGCATAACTTGCATTAGAATATGATTAGAAATTCCAATTTAGCATAATCATCTTGGCTAAGAACACACTGACTCTGGGTTGACGCAATGAAATAATCCATCGGTCACCTTTTCAACAAAAAGAGCTTGACGTGAACCACTCGTACATTTAAGTTATTCCACGAAATCGAGTCGTACTTGAGCTGATAGCCGACGAGGCACGTAGCACCGAGTCAACTATCAGCCACGTACGACGAGATTGAGTGGAATAACTGTTTTATTCTCTCCACGTTCAGTGGATTTTGAGAAACAGAGTATTTTTATTTTTTGCAAATTCGATAAATAAAAACTTTATACAGAACATCCAACAAAATAATTTCCGCTTAGAATGTAAACAAACCGGAGGAATAACAGTAGCAATTTGTGAAAAATGCAATGATATTAATTCTTGAAAAAAAGACATACGCTCTTACCATCAGATACTTTTTATTTCATATTTTGGGGGGTTTTTTGGGTTTTGTTTTCAAGTAGAGTTTTTATTTCATCCTCGGTTGGTTCAGCAACACACGCTGCCATTTTGTTTTTCCTCTACTCCCGGTATATGCGCTGATAGCCTTGTAGTAGAGTAGCCAATCAGAGCACGTGATTGCTCATATCCCGTGAATGTGGATAGAATAAATCCATATATAGATAATGCAGCAGTAACACCCCTCACACATCATCATCATCATCATCATAATCATCAAGGATAATTTTGCTGATCTAAAGGGTTTATGTATTTTTATCCCCAGCTTCTGACCACCTGCTGAACAAGAAGGAGAGAAGGAGGCACAGCATAAACAGGAACTTTGTGGGAGATTACATCGGCATGGACGACCAGCCCGAGCTCAGGCAGTTCCTGGCCAAGAGGGAGAAGATTGACTTTGCAGACAAAGTCACTAAATATGACAGACGCTTTAAGGTGCAATATTGAATATACCAGTATTGAAAAACTCAAGATCTGGATTACCAAAGATGATTCAGGACTCGGGTTTAGTGTCTTCCTTTATCTCACACAGGATGACACAACTTATTTATTTCTTAACAAAATGTTTTTGTTTTTTTTAAAACAGCGTTTCTGTATTACATGTTACAAATAACCAAATCCAGTTTGTTTTTAGCGTCAGAGATGCTCACGTGAACAAATTGATTGTTACAGTCAGGATGTAAATGTGAGATTAGCCAGGGAGTGAACTAAAACATGGAGAATTTGTCATGGATTTTGTTCTCTAGAAGCTCAATGTCCAATCACAGGCAGAAGTCTCTGCCCATGACCTGCCCCTTCATGCTGGTTTTCATTTTGTTGGTCTTGTTGAAAATTTCTCATGTCAGACAGCAACACACACCAAAACAGGGGAGAAAAATATAAACCGAGTCATAGTAGTATATCCAGAAATCCTGTTTTGTAACTTGAATCAGTTTGACATCAAGTCAGATTTCAGCTGGGACTGAAACTAGCTACACTCACTTTTTTTTTTTAAATTATCATGGACCTTAAACTTTTTTTTCCTTCTTTTTGCAGAATATTAAGCGAGATCTAATCCTCACACCTAAGTGTTTGTATCTGATTGGGAGAGAGAAGGTGAAGCAAGGTCCTGAGAAAGGCCAGATAAAAGAGGTTCTCAAGCGTAAAATCGACGTGGACAAAATCATGGCTGTTTCTCTTAGGTAAGACATGAAGAAACCGTGTGTGTGTGTGTGTGAGAGAGAGGGAGCGCGAGAGAGAGAGATTGCAGGTGAACTAGTTAATCATTAAACACCACTGAGTCAATATTTGGAGAGTGCATCAACAAACCTTGAATACTAATCAGAAGTAAAGAGCAGATAAAATGCCACAGGAAGAGAAAAGTCACACCTGATCCCTTGTAATACATGTTATTTTATTCACATTTATTGAATATGAACAGTTGCGTGCTCTGACTGGCTACTCTACTACTAGGATATCAGCTCATATACTGTAAGTAGAGAAAAACAAAATGGCAGAGCACATCAAGTCAGATATATTACTTTATCAAGTACTTAAAAGAAACAGAAATAGCTAAAAGAATATAGTTGTGTGCGTCTCCCCCCCCCAATGTCTCCTGTTCCAGACAGTGGCGGTAATGCACCTTTTTTTAAAAAAATTTTTTTTTTTTACTTTGTTACTGGCAACAGGCCTGCCATTGTATATTGTACATAATATGCTGGGGGTTTTTTTGCCCACCCATTTTTGTGATTATATTCTTTTTGTGATTTTATTTTCTTGCTCTTTTAATGTACTGTTCTTTGCCCTTCTAATTGCCCTTCGGGGATAAATAAAGTTTTGTCTAAGTCTAAGTCCTTTAAGTTGGTTTGCCAATCGCCAAAAAACCCTAAAGAAGAAAATGGTGGAACGTGTTGCTGAACCAACCGAGGACGAAATAAAAACTCAAAAACAAAATCTCAAAAAAAAAAAAAGCAGCGAAATAATATGAAATGAAAGAATTTCATGGTAAGAACATATCTTTTTTTTTTTTTTTTCCAAAGAATTATTATTATAGCATTTTGCTAGCCTAGTAAACTAGACCCAACCGCCTAGCGGCCAAAAATATTTTTGCCTGCGAGTGGGTCTAGCCTCGCACCATATCAACAAAACACCCCGGGCATCAAATCGTGCCCGCCGATCACAACGCAAGGTTTTTGTTTGGGCGGGCTTTTGCAGGAGTGACGACAAAGCTGCACGACGCTGGAGAAAGCGCAGCAGGAAAGATGGCTACGGCTAGTGAACAGCGCGCGTTTGACTCCGCTTTGGAATCAGTTTTAGAAGAATTAGACTTGGAGTTTTCGTTGAAACATGAGCAGGAAGAGGCTCTCCGCTCATTCCTTTTCAAGAAGGACGTTTTCGCTGTTTTGCCGACCGGCTATGGCAAAAGTCTGATATACCAGCTGGCTCCGCTCGTAGCCAAAAGGATGGGGCTAGTTTGTGCAGTACGAAGAATTAATAAACAGCTTTGAAACATTACTTTTTGATTGTTTCTTATTTTCCCGTTATTTTAAATTTAAGGGAAATTATTTCACCAAACACCACTAAATAAAAACTCTCAAAAACAGTTTAAGCAAACCCTTGAAAAACACTTGAAAAAAATAAGTGTATGTTAAGTATGTGGTACAGACTCCAAACTTGTGGTCATTATCTCCAAACTTCTTAATATCTAGAACCTGTTTATTAATTAATACGCATTTTGAAAAATTATTTATTTCAAGGCCTCCCCCACTGCTTTCTGTCGCTCTGACTACGTCACAGTCACTGTTGCGCTGATTGGTCAGAGCGTTGGCCTATACGCACAGAGACAGTTTGAAAGACAGTGGGTTGTTCCACCCCCACCCTTCGGAAATGTCTACGAGCGAGGCCAGACTAAATATTCATATTTAGTCTGGCTTGCCAGGCTAGCATTTTGCACAAATTGCGACTGTCATTTCGCCGGTTTGTTTACATTCTAAATGGAAATGATTTTATCAGACATTTTGTATCAAGTTTTTATTTATCAAATTTGCAAAAAATAAAAACTCTTGGTTTCTCAAAATCCAGTGGATGTGGATAGAATAAAACAATTATTCCACTCAATCTCGTCATACATGGCTTATAGCCAACTCGGTGCTGCATGCCTCGTCAGCTATCAGCTCATGTACGATTCGATTTCGTGGAATAATTGTTAAATATATATTACCGCACCAACATTGACCTCAGTACCTCCATACTCGGATCAGAACTTGTGATTTCCTGTACACGTAGCTGCATTACTTATTACTCAGGTCTCCATCTGCTCAAACCCAGTGTGGGGACTTCAAAGGCAGTAAGACCGAACTGTATAGCCCTCGCATAAACGTATACACTAAACTATCACATCTGAGGAACTGGAGACATCTGTGACACATTCAGAGCTTCCCTTTGAAAGCCACCTGCAGACTTTGGACATAAAAACCACATGTACATTGGTTTAGCGTGAATTCGCACTGACAGCTGTATAAAAAGAACAGCTTTCTCAAATGCTGTCAGCGTGTGTAATTCTTATCAGCTTGAAGTCATGTGTTACGCACCTTTCCCCAAGGACGCTGGATTAAAGTCGTAAAGTCACACCACAGGTTAAACACTGTGTTGCGTATTCAATGCAGTGCTATAAAGTGTCTAAATGGTCCTCTATTAGGGGGTCTGGGAGATGCAATATGAGTGGGGGGTTGTGGGTAATGCAATCCAGCTGCTCCTTGGAAAGGAGAACAGCCCTTGTAAAAAGCTCATTAGAAAAGACTTAAGTTTATTAGGGTGAAACAGGCGATCACTGCATGCGCCTCCGTCATGGTATCTCTGTTTGGCCTTAAATCGCCTGCTGTTTTGTGTGCTGTCGTATTGAGTCGTTTGGAGGCTGAACTGAGAACATCTGCAACACGTTGGCTAGTTTATCTGTACGGACCATCATATGGAAAGTATTTGGAAAGGTTTGGATGCGTGGTGTGGACAGTTATATGGAAAAGGAACAATAAGGGAACTGAGATTGAGTTGAATGAATGTATTTTTCTCACTTAAACCAGAGCTGGAATTGTAGCATACCGTAAAATACCAAATAATAGCCGAGTTCCAATTAACCGCCGAGTTCCCTTTAACGGCCGGGTGTACGCGTGTGTTGTGACAAATAAAGGCCGGTTCTGAATACTCGCCGGGGTCTAAAAAAAAAAAAAAGCGTCCGAACGTTCTATCTAGAATCTTGAGGCCCAGCACTTTTCTGGTTTTCTGGTGTTTAAACGATTTTGCATTGCATAGTTTTCTACCGAAACAATATGAATGAATGAATGAATGAATGAATGAATGAATGAAATTATTTCTATAATACTGTTTACAACATTTTGTTACGTGATAATAAACATGCCATTTCAATGTTATAATCTTGGTCTACCGTAATATTTCTTGAGGAATGCAACTCCGTAACTTTTGACAGATGTCTTAGCCACCCCTTTGGGTATACCCAACGAAAGCCAGCGTGTGTGGTGACATTGAGGACTGCGGGTTTCCAAGGTTGGACTGCTGCTTCTGTTAAACGACCTAAATTGCCGAATGCATGCGTCAAAGCACACACTGAGTTTTATTAAAGACCTTATACCATTTCACTTGCCCTTACCCATTCGGATCTGGAAGACGCTTTACAAAAAAGGTGAGAGCGTTCTAACATGCATTTCAGTCTGCTCGCGGCCAATCTAATCCAAGGGGCCTTTTCAACAAGTAATCTGTCGTGCAAGTTGGGCAGAAGCACGCGTCAGGCAGGCAACATGTAGGCCTACAAGTCAGTAACCTATTCAACTAACTTTCATCCGAACTTTAAGTTTTCTACGGGGTCGAGCCACCGTACCAACTCACTCGGGGAATAGGCTCATATCGGCCAAATAGGGAGACGTCTTGGAGAGAAACGTGATGCAAGATGACAGTATGTAGCCACTGCAGGTCACTTATTTTTCAGCATAAGAAAAAACCCTTTGGTTTGACACTTCGCACCCTAATTATGTTGCTTCAACGTCGCGCCCTCCATGCAATTTCAGATTGACAGACATCGCGAAGCGCAAAGGGTGGAGGCTGCATGGGTGAGGGTGATAGCAAGTGACCATAACTTTGCAGAGTAATTAAATCACAGTGCTGCGCACAGACAATGGTGTGGTTTCTTGATTATTTTGTAAAGCATGCGCTTAACTAGTCATTAACAGGAAAAGGTGTGTGATTTATCCTTTATCCACCCCGACTGTGCCATGCGAAGATGCATTCTGCGTCTTCAAAATTCCCCGAAGTCGGCACCGTGCTATCTGTAATCTAACTCTAAACAAACTGTAAGTTATACTGATTAAAAGTAGGCCTATCTGAGAATGATTTTTTCCCCGTTTTGAGGTAGATTTTGGGGAAGGTATTTGTGAAGAAGGAATTAATCGCCTGTTCCAAATAGCCGCCTAGTCTCTAATACGCGCCGGGTCTCTTACGTGATTGAGACAAATAATCGCCCGGGCTATTATTTGGTATTTTACGGTAGTTAACCATAGTTCTATGTACAGGTAAGCAATATGGCAAAAAAAAAATGTTACATCACAATACGTGGTTGATTTTATCATGATACACACTATATAGGACGAAATTTAGGTTTACTAACAATGTCATCAAAACTGTAACTTAAAGGGAATGTAATGCCCCTAAAGCACACTTTTCCTCGTACAAAGCAACAATCATTATGTTGATTGACCATGTGTTTTCAAACCATAGCTGATCCAAAAGGCCATAAATTGATAGAAAATCAATAAGATCAGCTGATTTTCACGGAATCTGCCGAGACTGAATCGGAGGACCCCGAAGGGGTGTGTGATATCACACGTGTAACAATTCAGGTATCAATTTCGTTCCTGTGCGCAGCAGTGGTTAGACCAGTCTGGATGTGGAATCACGTTTTGAAGAGAATTCTGATAGTGATTGGGATTCTTATATGTCTGATGAAGGGGCAGATGATTATCAAGGATATTCCGGAGTAAATGGTTATCTTTTTGAGTCCCCAAGGCGAGAAACGGATGCCAGTTCACTCAGTTCATGACGGTCCCGCTCATGGTCCCGTGTCTTCTGACATCTCATCAACACGGCCTTTCCACCTGCAGAACAGCTGCTCACTGGATGTTGTGGGCCCCCCCCGATGTACACCACTGTGTGTCACAGCTCAAGATAGTTGTGTGTGAAGATCCCAGAAAATCAGGAATTTCTCACAAAATATTCAGTGACATCACATTTTTTTGCTCCATTCAGATGTTTGATGTGAACATTAACTGAAGCTCTTCCCTCTGTCCGAAATCACTCACTCATTCACTACTCCCTACTCACTAGCTAGGGAATTCTGTTTAAAGGACTATATAGTGAGCTCATTGGTAAAATGAAAAAACACTTGCAGACACTACTTCGCCGCACCGTTATTTATGTCATTGCTGTCGCACAATTAAAGAAGAACTGAAGGCAAATTTTTTATTATCAAAATTCTATTTATCTCATTTTATTAAATATCGGAATGCATTTTTGAGAGCTATTTTGTCACTGCTATAGCAAGTTATGAGTGTTTGAAATATGCTATGTAATATATCAGTCCATATGTCAAAGCAATGGCCGTAAACGAGATTCGTTGAGACCTGTGCGAGACATCGCAGGATGGAAGTAAAACATACAGCGGAAATCAAAGTGACCAACATCTGCCAACGTTGTCAAAAGACGTACATCTTTCGAATGCTGATGTAATCAAGCCAGAAGTTTTGTTTGTTTTGATAGCAATCAGGAAAGTTTGAAAAAAGTAGGCAGTAATTGTCGTTTCGAAGTCTTGCACAAGTCTCGTGAAGATCGCGCAGATAAGCGACGCCTGCCGTGGACCAAACGAGCTACATCCAACATGGCTAAAAACCGAATAGGCCGATAAGTATAATATTTAATTGCATTTAGTTACCAATAGGGCGGCACGGTGGTGTAGTGGTTAGCGCTGTCGCCTCACAGCAAGAAGGTCCGGGTTCGAGCCCTGTGGCCGGCGAGGGCCTTTCTGTGCGGAGTTTGCATGTTCTCCCAGTGTCCGCGTGGGTTTCCTCCGGGTGCTCCGGTTTCCCCCACAGTCCAAAGACATGCAGGTTAGGTTAACTGGTGACTCTAAATTGACCGTAGGTGTGAATGTGAGTGTGAATGGTTGTCTGTGTCTATGTGTCAGCCCTGTGATGACCTGGCGACTTGTCCAGGGTGTACCCCGCCTTTCGCCCGTAGTCAGCTGGGATAGGCTCCAGCTTGCCTGCGACCCTGTAGAACAGGATAAAGCGGCTAGAGATAATGAGATGAGAGACATTTGGACAGCACTACAAAATGGTCAATTCACTACATAGTGAATAGTGAGTGATTTTGGACACAGCGCTTGACTTGTGTCTGCATTGTGCTGTTTCAATTTGATTGGCTGATAATTGCAAGAATGAGCAGGTGTTTTGTATTAAAGTGGCTGGTAAATGTATTTAAAGGGATCCTCCAGCGGATTGATTTTCAAACTTATTTTGTGTAAAATTAGTCGTAGATTTCAAAAATCAAACTTTCATTTTTGGAGACCAGATAGCTGTCGAGAAAATGTTTGGTTTTTTTTGTTTTGTTTTGTTTTTTAGAATACCGGATGGACTTTCTGTGGTGGTGATGTCAGGTAGCGGCCACTTGGAGCAACTCGGCTGTTTATATTCTCTGTTTACATTGTAGTTTTGCTAGTTTTATAAGTATTTTTACCAAATTTATCAGTTTTTAAATAAGTTTGCCTCATTGTGTAGCATATAAACGCCACAATGATGCTAAAAAGAAAGCACAAGCTAAAACTAGACTACATTTCCGCAGAGAAAATGAAAAGTGTTTTTGCTCAGCTGTAGCAGAGGGTCACCGACAGAAACTGGATCAGACATGAGACCTCATGCTGCAAATTTTTTTTTCACATGATCTACAGAAAGTGTGTGTGACAGTGTGTGTAGTGTGTGTGTGGCTGCACACTCTAAAATCTTGGTTTAAAATGGCTCAACTCGCAGCGCGACATAACACTTTGTGCTCTAAAATAATTTTACATGATCTACAGCTGGTGCTGGGTAGATTAACAAAGAGAGTGTGTTGCATGGTTTAAAACAGAGATTCATGGTTTAAAACGAGTATTTTTTTTTATTTCTCTCTTTCCTCCTCTCTCTGGTATGCAGCACTCTGCAGGATGACTTTATGATCCTCCATGAACAGGAGTATGACAGCCTGCTGGAGTGCATCTTTAAGACAGAGTTTATCAGCTTGCTGTCACGCAGATACGAAGAAAAAACCCAGAGGAAGCTGCCTCTCAAATTCTCCAATACGTAAGTTCCCGTAGCACATGTTCAACTAGAATGGCCTGTGAGCAATTGCTTTGCCACTGAAAGCAGAGTAGACTTGTGAAGAGTTTGGTTCTGATGTTCAGGTTGGAGATGAAGCTGAAGAAGGAGAGCTGGGGGCCATGGAGCAATGGAGGTTCTCGACAGGTGCAGTTCATGCAGGGTCATGGAGATGTAGCCATTCTGAAACCCTCCAACAAGATGCTGCAGGTCAGCATTGGCCCAGGGCTTCCTAAGAACTCACGTGAGTATTGGAGCACTCAACACAGCACTTCTTGAGCGCTCTTATTCCTAGGCATTTCTTGCTCCAGTTTCATTGCTGTTGAAGATCAGCTGTTGTCCTGGGTATAATTGGGAAGTTGGTGTAATATCAGCATGGAAAAAATAAGGTGCAGTGTAGGGATCGACTGATATGTTTTTTTCAGGGCCGATACCGATACCGATTATTATGGAATTGGGATGCCGATAACCGATATGTGCAACCGATAAATGTAAACATTATAATTCACATGAAATTAAACATAGCACACACTGACACAGACCTTCATATCCATGAAATGTATGTTTAATTGTAAAATTGAACATGAAATTTGGTGCAGGGAGATGCCAGCAGCATTTGTACAATAAAGTCAAACATTAGTTAGAATAAAATGAGAAATAAAATAATAATAAAATAAATATTCACCAATAAAAAAATAAATCACTCCCTACTATATTACAGCTCACCATTTTCAGTGGAAAATAAATGAAAATACACTCTGGATTATTTTACACTAAGAACTAAGTAAGACTTACCAACTTCAAGTAGTTTTTAAATAACAAATCAAGTGTAGGGAGCTGCCTGCAGCATTTTTTTAAAAAGTAAAATCAAACATAAAGTAGGCTATCACTCCCTATTATGTAACAACTTAACAAGTAACCATCTACATTCTAATGCTTTTAATGCCCAAGCCTAATATTCCCAATTTAGGAGGATTATATTGTAGTGAAGGAAGCATTACATGCAGTTTCAGCGAGACTAGTTGGTTGTAGGCTAATTCAAGTGCTTCCTTCCGTAAGCTAAGTTTGCCTGGCTACACAGATGCAAATGGACAATTTTAACGAGTAGTAGATGAAGAATGTAAACATATAATGTTGTGCTTTTGCAACTTGTGTGTTTGTGACTTATTGCGGCAAAAGCAGCGTGTCCTTACCTTGAAGTGGGCTCTGCTTCTGCCCGAGTGCCCATACGGCCGCCTTGAAACAGTTCACAGCATTTAGCTACGCGTGTTGATTGGCTGTATCCCTTGTGCCGCTTCTGCCCGAGTGCCCATACGGCCGCCTTGAAACAGTTCATAGCGTTTAGCTACACGTGTCGATTGGCTATATCTCTTGTGCCAAACAAATCAGATGTTGTGGTGGGCGGGACCGTGTTCTTGAACTCAGAGAGGCGAGTGCAGGAAAGGACGTGCAGTGACAGTCGTGTTAGGAACGAAATGGCTGCAAAAAGGCATGTTATCAGCATATCGGTGGAAATTATGGCCGATACCGATAACCCTAAAAATGCAGAATATCGGCCCGATATATCGGCCAGGCCGATTATCGGTCGACCCCAGTGCAGTGTACAAATGCTGTAGCCTGATTTAAGGCTTTTGTAGTAACCAGGAAAGTAGTCAAATATGGGGTGGTGTAATGTGGCCCAATGCAAAGTGGAATAATTAACCTGGAAGTTAATTATTGGCTCATCTGGCTAACAGGCGATGAAGATGAGCTTATGCCATCATGTGTCGTCCGTCGTCTACATTTCACGAAAATCGCTTCTTCTCTCTCAATTCTTCACCGATTTTTATTCTTTTTGGCAGGAAGGTAGGTCTGCCTGGGGTGAATATAGCTTCTACCCAAATTTGCATAATTGCAATTAATAATGAAGATATGGAGTAATTAAGCCCTAATGACCAGTTTCCACAAAAATCACTACTTCTCCCTCAATTCTTCACCGATTTTGATTCTTTCTGACATGAAGGTAGGGGTACCTAGGGTGCATATAACTTCTACCCAGATTTGCTTAATTACAATTATTAATGAACTTATGTACTAATTAAGCCTTAATGAGCAGTTGAACAAAATTCGCTTCTCCTTGGTCAATTCCTCGCCGTTTTGGATTCTTTCTGGCAAATAGGTTGGTATTCCTCGGGTGTATATAGCTTCTATGTATAGCTTGTATATAGCTTGTAACATTTATTGCGCAAGGTGGCCCACTTTAGATTGTTCCTTCTGGACTAGAGAGGGCCAGAGTGAGCTACACCGTCATTGATGGTCTCGTTGTTCCTCTAACAGCACGTCTTGAAGTGTTTTTTTTTAAAAATACCACAGCAATTTGCCGGTTATTTATTTATTTATTTATTTATTTATTGCATGATTAAGATTTTTTTTGTTAGTTTATAGTTACATTTAATGTTGTGGAACAGTTGCAAAACTAGTTAGTGTCTGTTATAACAGCTATAAACCAGGCTTGTAGTACTCGAGTCTAGGACTCTGACTCGAGTCCGACTCATGCCCTAATTTTAAGTACTCATGACTCGACTTGGACTTGAGCGCTGATGACTTGGACTCGTGTATTAAATGCATTCAGACTCGTAAATTGGAGACGAGGACTCAGATTTTTTTCTTTATTTTTTTGTAACATGCCATAATAATTTGGTATAAGATATTTATATCTACATTCATTTTTATGCTAATTTTGTGCAAAAGTGTCACACCTGCACGCCTTGGTGTGTGCATTAGATAGACTCTCAGGCGTGCTCCAGACAGCCTGCGCACCAAGTGGGCTCTCACATGCACCACAAATGACTCGCACCTGCACAGGATTAAGGCGCAGTCAGTACGCCGATATAAAAACTGTGAAAAAAACCCCACTTACTTTGCGAAGTATTGAGTTGCGTTGCTGACACATTACCGAGCCTTAGTTCCTTGTTTGGGTTCCTGATCCCTGATTTCCTGTTTCTTGTCTTTGATTCTGCCGAGTCTACGATAGCCTGTTTGTGCCTCGCTCGACCTATTGCCTGTTTCACCATTTTCTGATTTTGCCTGCCGTTCTGGATTGTTTACCGTCTTCACTTGTATTAATAAATGCACTTTCTGCACTTACATCCGTCTCCCAACCAGCTCTGACAGAATACTTCACACTCCCTGACAGAGAGAATGTACATTCACCTGTTCATACGTCATGTTCAGGAACAAACTAACGTTAATGCCGCTGAAACAGCCACCGTCACATGGTGCGGGTGGAGTCTTGTTCTCGGACTCAACTCAGATCAATAGTGGACTCTGATCAGTGGACTCGACTCAGTTATTTTTAATGACTTGGACTTGACTCGGACTTGAACACTGAGGATTCGAGACTGGGCTCGGACTCGAGGGTTAGTGACTCGACTACAACACTCCTATAAACTACCAGTCGCTCACTAGCCTCTTGGCATTTAATAAGACAAAAATGGCCACTTGTTAAACAGGAAATACGGCATCTTCAATCATATGAATTTTATGGTCCAGCTTTACCTCTGAGTGTTACAAAACGCCAACACTGAAGACTCCTTCCATGGTACATTATGTGGCGCGTCTTCCATACAGGTCCCTGTCAATGAGCTGTTACTGTAGAAATGATAATGTATTAGGAGAAGCACTACGGTCAGAGCTGTGCTGTGATAGAACATTAATCAACGCTGTCCAATCAGATTCAAGCATTCATCAGGGCTGTAGTATTAAAATTTAAAAAGCAAATCTTGGAAAAGACAAACATCTCTCAGCTGATTGACTGCATTTGGGGTGGAGGGGAAGATGTGTGTGTTTTGAATTTTGCTAGGCTGAAGAAGTTTGTAGTGTAATTGTGAGAGAGTGTCGTGATTTTAGAGACTTTTTTTCTCAAAACACTGGGAACGTCACCTCTTTCCTGGTCACTTCTCTGATCAGTAGTATTTTGCAAAAGTAGGAGTGTAGAGTAGACATGTAGACAGAACGAGAGTAGGATTCTTGGTCACTTGTAAAACACCCATTGGTGTGTCTAGTGCTGTATTATTGTGTTTAATAACACAAAGTGTGATGTGTGTAATTGAGTATATTGTTTTTCAGGACCTACTAAGAAAGGCCCCACTGTGAATCGTTCCAACACATTTAGAACACACCAGCATATCCCAGCACGGATTGCTCCCGGCCCTCCAGGTAACTAACACACACACACACACACACACAAAAAAAAAAAAAAAAATCACACAACTAAAACTTCCAACGTCAGCAGTATTAAAGGGGACACATGGCCGTAGGCACTGAGGTCCGGACCTCGGTCATTTTTAAGAGCTGAAAATACATTTGTACGCTAAATATTCAACTAGATAAAAAAATAAAGAATAACATTAAAATGTCTCCGTAAAAAGTGCATTGTTAATTATGTTAAATGTTGATTCTGTCTTCTGTGTCTGTTTGGTGCACGAGCTCTGAGCAAAAACGAATGAGTGTGCGACTCGGGGGAGGAACGCAGTGCAGTAGACACGGTTTTTTCATGGTAACCATCAGCGCACTTTCATGAAGCTGTTAAATTTACATTTTCGAAGGAGCGCAGTTTTGTCCTCATTGTTTGGGCCAGATCAAACCATTAAACAAGCTTAAATTATTCTTACTCTTGCCACATGCATGATTTTTTGTTTTCAAAACTGATGATATTCAGTTCAAACACCGTGAAAAGTAATTTCAGGAATCGATCTCTTGTGTGACGTGTAATTCAACCCTCTCATTTAAATATGTCGAAAATTTTTCGGCACGCGCATCACGGATCTCGGTGATTTTTAAAATGCTGGCTACGGCCCTGAGGAGACATAATATGAAAAAAAACCTCACTTGTTCAGTGCTTGTGCACATACAGTGGGGCAAAAAGTATTTAGTCAGTCACCAATTGTGCAAGTTCTCCCACTTAAAAAGACGAGAGAGGCCTGTAATTTTCATCATAGGTATCCCTCAACTATGAGAGACAAAATGAGAAAAAAAAATCCAGAAAAATCACATTGTCTGATTTTTAAAAAATTTATTTGCAAATTATGGTGGAAAATAAGTATTTGGTCAATAACAAAAGTTCATCTCAATACTTTGTTATATACCCTTTGTTGGCAATGACAGAGGTCAAACGTTTTCTGTAAGTCTTCACAAGGTTTTCACACACTGTTGCTGGTATTTTGGCCCATTCCTCCATGCAGATCTCCTCTAGAGCAGTGATGTTTTGGGGCTGTCGCTGGGCAACACGGACTTTCAACTCCCTCCAAAGATTTTCTATGGGGTTGAGATCTGGAGACTGGCTAAGCCACTCCTTCGTTGCCCGGGCGGTGTGTTTGGGATCATTGTCATGCTGAAAGACCCAGCCATGTTTCATCTTCAATGCCCTTGCTGATGGAAGGAGGTTTTCACTCAAAATCTCACGATACATGGCCCCATTCATTCTTTCCTTTACACGGATCAGTCGTCCTGGTCCCTTTGCAGAAAAACAGCCCCAAAGCATGATGTTTCCACCCCCATGTTTCACAGTAGGTATGGTGTTCTTTGGATGCAACTCAGCATTCTTTCTCCTCCAAACACAACAAGTTGAGTTTTTACCAAAAAATTCTATTTTGGTTTCATCTGACCATATGACATTCTCCCAATCCTCTCCTGGATCATCCAAATGCTCTCTAGCAAACTTCAGATGCGCCTGGACATGTACTGGCTTAAGCAGGGGGACATGTCTGGCACTGCAGGATTTGAGTCCCTGGTAGCGTAGTGTGTTACTGATGGTAGCCTTTGTTACTTTGGTCCCAGCTGTCTGCAGGTCATTCACTAGGTCCCCCCGTGTGGTTCTGGGATTTTTGTTCACCGTTCTTGTGATCATTTTGACCCCACGGGGTGAGATCTTGCGTGGAGCCCAAGATTGAGGGAGATTATCAGTGGTCTTGTATGTCTTCCATTTTCTAATAATTGCTCCCACAGTTGATTTCTTCACACCAAGCTGCTTACCTATTGCAGATTCATTCTTCCCAGCCTGGTGCAGGTCTACAAT
The DNA here is from genome assembly GCF_027579695.1 of Neoarius graeffei. Lineage (NCBI taxonomy): Eukaryota > Metazoa > Chordata > Actinopteri > Siluriformes > Ariidae > Neoarius > Neoarius graeffei. The sequence goes on from NC_083595.1 coordinate 30,211,451, forward strand.
TTTGTTTCTGGTGTCCTTTGACAGCTCTTTGGTCTTGGCCATAGTGGAGTTTGGAGTGTGACTGTTTGAGGTTGTGGACAGGTGTCTTTTATACTGATAACGAGTTCAAACAGGTGCCATTAATACAGGTAACAAGTGGAGGACAGAGGAGCCTCTTAAAGAAGTAGTTACAGGTCTGTGAGAGCCAGAAATCTTGCTTGTTTGTAGGTGACCAAATACTTATTTTACCGAGGAATTTACCAATTAATTCATTAAAAATCCTACAATGTGATTTCCTGGATTCTTTCCCCCCATTCTGTCTCTCATAGTTGAAGTGTACCTATGATGAAAATTACAGGCCTCTCTCGTCTTTTTAAGTGGGAGAACTTGCACAATTGGTGGCTGACTAAATACTTTTTTGCCCCACTGTACATTTGGGTATCTGGAACCCTACCAACAACAAACTCTGAAATAAGACACCCAGTCAATTTCTTTTGTGCTGCCTATTTCAGAAAACATAAGCTTCAACAATTTTCTCTGTCACAAGGAGATGACCTCATTAAAATGATCCCGCCCCCTCATCTGAGTATCTCCACTCAGGGCTTGAGAGCGGTCTTTTGTAAACAAATATCCATAAGGAAGTGCTTCCTGATTGGCCGGTAGAAGAGGGAGGTGGATTGAGCCGTGGCTCATTATCATTTAAAGGAACAGGCACTCAAATCAGCCGTTTTGAACAGGGCTGTTTCGACAGTGTGAGAAGGGAGCTGTGGTGCTTTATCCTTGTGGTATTTTGACCAAATCATTCATGTCACAGACATTTCATTACAACCTCAGGGAACTGAGTCAACTTGTGGGAAATGTGTATAATATGCCACCTTTAAGAGACTGTGTAATGAAACTTTGGCATTGTGGTTAAAAAATTAATACACTGTGCTGTTGCATAACGAACTCGTCGGGAGTCTAAAAATACATTTTTAATTTCATATTTTCATTTCAGTCGCTCATCAGAATGGTGGGCTGAAACATTCCAATTATACGACCAGTCAGAGGAACATGCAGCATCAGAGCCCGGCGTCAGGTAATCAGTCCCGTCCTTTCCTGCCCATCACTGCCAGTCAGCTGAAGGACAGAAACACCAGGCAGACGGCCCAGCAGCCCAACCTGGACTGTCTCAGGGTACCTGATCAGGGAGCTGCTGGGTGAGTGTATAGACACGTGCACGTGCGCGCACACACTTTTCACAAATACATGCTGTCTGTAGAAACATGAACATCAGTAATATGGGAAGTTTTCAATACAAAGTTTTCACACAGCACTGACCAAATGAGGAAGCTGTAAACATTTACTTTAGATAAAGTGTTCTTTGTCAGCACATCAGCCAGACAACAATACACAGTGTGTAACCTAGCTGATGTATCTCTTTACTGTAACAGAAACCAGCGGGCATCTGCAAATGGAGGAATGTGAGTCTGTCGGTGTGTGTGTGTGTGGTGTCATCAATAGTAGTGCTGGTTGTGGTTTCAAATCTGCTTTATTGTAGTATGAGGTTTGACAGAGATGAGCAATTCCAAATCAGCCCTAAAGCCTTCTTACCCCAGAAATTTCCTTATTGGAGATCCGTGAATTTACATCAAAATACTGGAAAGCTGTTCACAATACTAAGTGCTGACAGATTATCTGCATCCAAATGAAAAGGAAAGGAGCTGGATGCTATAATTAAATACTTATCTAATCAAATGTCCCTCTGCTCCAGAAGCAGCTCATCAGCCGAGACATGTGCAGTTTGCTTCTTTAGTTTTGTACTGGAACTACAAGGGTAATATAACTCCGAGTAAAGGAAGCCTGTCTCAGCCAAAATCTTTTCCCTAAATGTACACAAATAAATGTACACCTCAAGCTACATAAAACAAACAAAACATCACCATGTCGCTGAATTCTGTAACAGTATATGAGCAGCTATTTTGAATAAACATCTTGCTCCTTCTTATTTACCACAGTTTTGTATAATTCTGCCTGCTTAGTCCGCGTATTCCCGAGTTTGAAGGCGGAATTGTATTGGAAAGCTGGACGTTATGCGGATAATATAGTAGAGTTCACACATAATGTACAAGTTACGTTCATACATACATACAGATTATCTCTACTATTTTAGCAAATAGATGATTTATAAAAAGTTTATGTTGATTAAGATACTTGTTTAGAGCAAGCGTATGAATTTTTGTGCCTATAGTTAAGTTATTCCACAAAATTGAGTCGTACGTGAGCTGATGGCTGATGAGGTACATACTGTAGCGCTGAGTCGGCTATAAGCCGTGTACGATGAGATTGAGCAGAATGACTGTTTTATTCTATCCACATTCACTGGATTTTGAGAAACGGAGCATTTTTATTTTTTGCAAATTCGATAAATCAAAACTTTATACAAAACGTCCGACAAAATCATTTCCGCTTAGAAAGTAAACAAACTGGCGAAATGACAGGAGCAATCTGTGAAAAATGCGATCATAATAATTCTTGGGGAAAAAAAAAAGTTCTTACCATCAAATACTTTTATTCCGTATTTTGTTGCTTTTTTTTTGTATTTTTGGGGGTTTTGTTTTCGAGTCGAGTTTTTATTTCGTCCTCGGTTGGTTCAGCAGCACACTCCGCCATTTTGTTTTTCTCTTCTCATGGTATATGAGCTGATATCCTAGTAGTAGAGTAGCCAATTAGAGCGTGTGATTGCTCATGTCCAGTGAATGTGGATAGAATAATAAGCCTCATAGCTCCACCGCCGAAATAAAGAAGCAAACTCTGGACACCGAACATGTCCTAGCTGTTGACTGTATTTAGGTAAATCGGAGACTTGTCAGTTTGAACCATTCTGAACAATTCTTTCATATCAGAAAGCAGAGATTACAAAGCTTAAGCTGGTTTGGGATTGAATCATGTTCTGTATCTGTTCCTGGCTTTGCTGTTGTCTTACTGAACCTCTCCTGGGTCCTCGGCACATCACACAAACAGTTCCACGAGGCCCCAGGAGAGATGTTGGATTCAGCCTGTTCTCCCACTGACAGTTCTGTGCAAACTCCTACTCAAAGTACACAGGTCTTCTGAGAGTGGTGCAGAGGGGATGTGAGCTGTTTCACCAATGACTGAAATGTTCTGAGAGTTACGACTCTCTCATCTCTGCTTTGTAGAGACTGACTTTAGAAAAATATGACCTGTTAAAGGAATACTGCAGTGTTTTAATCCAACGTCTTCCTACCACATCTGTAGAATACGTGATTAACCACAGATATTTGTTTCGTCACGTTTCCCAGTACTAAGAGCCTGTTTACACAACTTTAGTTGCAGTAAATGTCTTAGGATGTGACCGACATGAGCTGCCTTACCAAAACAATTTCATATACTTCTGATTTAAACACGCATACGCTCCAGATGTGGTAGGTTTGAAAAATGAGTATTCCTTTGAGTTCATGATTTTACTACACTATAATATTTAAACACATCAGATTTTGTCATGATTTCAAATGTATTCAAATCCAGTTCCCAACATAACTCGTCCTTTAATGTGGTAGTTTTGTGAAATGCTTGTATCTCGCGCCACCTTGTGGTCAACATGAAATCATCAGCATGAAAGTCATTGGTCTGAAATTGAAGCAATCACAGGCAAAACCACACGATGCTTTATTTTTACGGCTGAAAGTAAAGTTAACTTCACCTTCTAGTTAACTTCACTTTGCTCACTTAAAGCATGCTCACAGTGGCTTCTGTAACGTCTCAGGGGAGTCCCGAGCCCCACGTGATGCTGCAGTGAGTCTGATTACTGTCTCACGTTGTGTTTCAGGGCTCACAGGCAGTCGGCTAACAGGCCCACCCCGGGAGGTGGACGACCCAAACCTGCTCCCAAACCCAAGCCTCAGGTGCCTCAGTGTAAAGCTCTGTACGCCTACGACGCCCAGGACACAGACGAGCTTAGCTTCAATGCTGATGACATCATTGAAATCGTCATGGAAGGTGAGCAAGTGGAATAATTCATAGGCACGGGGACCATAGACACGACACAAGCACACAGTCACATAATCAGTTGACAGGAGTTTAGTACAATTGTGTGTAATTAAAGTGTTATGAGATCTTAATATGAATACATCAAGTCCCAGAGGTTTTTTTTTTTTTTTGGTTTTTTTTTTAGAGAACATAACCAAAAAAAAAAAATACAGCATCATCAACACTGAGGAGTGATCAAAACAGGTCTGGGACAAAGTTCTGGAAAAGTATCAGGCTTTATTATAAAAATATCCCAAACTTTGAACATCCTGTCCTGTAGAGCACGTTCCCAAGTCTGGTCCAGACGCTCGCTGGCCGTGCTGTGAAAACTGTACATGCAGATGCTCATCTAAGTTTCCAAATCTGTCATTGCTTAACTCTTGAATATTTTCTCTCATGAATGCTATCATTAAAAAGCTTAGAATTTCTGATTTCCACAGAAATTTATCTCGATAAGATCTGTTCAGTATTTTGGGAGTAACGGCAGGTTGAAGTCGGTACAACAGAGTAAAAACTCTGCTCGTGTGACGTCGGGAAACTGCCGGTGCTTTTTGAGTCACGGGAAAGTGCTCAGGCTCTCTCTCGCGCTCTCTCTCTCCTGATTGGTTTCTGACTGAATTACTCGTCAATATCAATCAGATAACTTTTATAGGGATGTTCTCTTGCTCTCACTGTTTCTGATGAAGGATTGAGCAAAATTTTCAATCTGCTAGTTTTGATGTTATGATTCACGGGAGACATTGAAGTGAGTTTTCATAGCTTTACCTACTTGTTTTTTCAAATCAACCTGATTCGTGTAAATAAATAACTATTTTAGAATATAACTTTAGTTGTTTTGATGAAAAATATTGAGATCTTAATGGTTGGAGTGAGATTTAAAAAAAAAACGGAAGTCAGAAATGTGAGTGTCAATTTCAATTCAGTTAACTGGAAATGTTTATCAGATGTGGATCATGCAGATTTTTCAAGGTTAGCCTTGAAAGAGGTGAATATTAATTGAAATAAGAATCATTTATATTCTTTCATATAAACATGAGTAGGCGTTACTTTTGGGAAATACAAAGCCCTACAGAGTGCAAAGAGGGTATTAGAAATAATCTTTTATTACTTTTTTTATTGAGTGTACCGATTTAGCGTTTTAGCTAATTAGCATAATTAATACTAATTAATTACTAATATGCTTTTCCTAATTTTTCAAACTTTGTATTCGGTATACAACCATCTATGTGCCTGCTAATTTCCATGTAAATATCTTGGAAAAATAGAAAAGTTATTAAGAAAAAACATTTGATCTCATTCGTTAATGAGGCCCATTTTGGACCATGTGATCGTAATCCATAATCTTGCGTCAGTTTTCTAAAAAATTAAGCCGTTTTTTCAAACTTTGATTTGTAATATCTCAAGAAAGGACAAACATATTTTAATTCTGTAAAAAGTATGTTGTTTAGCATTCAATTCTGAATTCAATCAGTGCATTTACATGCACATAAAGAAAATCGAATTTCTGCCGTAGCTCGACTGAAATCGAAGTTCTAAATGCCATGGAAACACCTTAGCTCGGCTGAAATCGAACCGAACGGGATCTCTCATAATCGAGCTACGCGACCTAGATTATGCGATTGTAGCCGAGCTACTTAGTGCATGTAAACCCGATCGAGCTACGTAGTCGAGCTACTTACTTCAGCACTGCCCCTTCCGGAAGTGACAAGTGACGAGACCACAAGCGGGAAACACAACAGCCTCGGTCGGCATGACAACAGTAGTAGTAGCGAGCAGCAAAAGAGGTCAGGAGGAACAAGGAGAACTTTGTTTATACTCTTGAATAGCTCTTCTTCATGACGACAACCGGAAGTGTACCAACACGATGGGGCGTGTAGCGTCACCTGTGGCTCGGGTGCACAATGTACCTCACACAATAGCTCGATTTCCTTGTGTGCATGTAGGATTGGATTTCTCTGGCACCCCTGCTGGGACCCTTAGCTCAATTACCAACAGTAGCTCGATTTGGATGTGCATGTAAACGCACTGAATGAGAGCAGTTTCAAGCAATTTGGATTGAATTTGAATTTTCACCTGATATGCCTAATTAAAGTGAGTGACTAGTTAAGGAGGGCATTAGTCAGATAAGTGTGGGGAAAAAATGCTATGTTGTAATTTTAAATGTTTCATCTGCTTAAAAGATAGCTCAGCGTTCAACTTCTAGTAATGTAAACAGGCTCTGTTCTACATGGAGTTTATAGAATACAAAAAGATTTTGTAAAGTAGCTGTTCAGTGAACCACTACATGCAACGCCAAAAACCTGCTCCTTTAAGGACTCCCTGAAATAAATTAACTGAAACCTCTCATTCTTTATCTTGCGTCTTTTCTCCTCAGACGCCTCAGGATGGTGGACAGGGAGGCTGAGAGGTAAACAGGGCCTTTTCCCTAACAACTACGTCACCAAGATCTAACGCCATCTACCACACCGCAGCGCAGCGCAGCGCAGCGCAGTGGAGCGGCCAGTCGGGGAATCATACGTACCTCAAAGACTCCTAGTGCAGTAGAAATGGACGAAAGAGGGAGAAGACGGCGAACATGGAGATCTTGCTGTATCTGCATGCTGTAGTCTTAACACAGTGAGGTTTGCAGTGGAGTTCTTCAAGGACTCTGGCCAGCACACTTCTCTCCAGGGACGAGAGTTAGTTAGACAGTCCCTGTGAGCACTGATCAAAACTATTTATTGTATTTATAGCTTTCAACGTTTTATTTTCCTTCCTTTGGTTCAGCTATCGTTGATGATATTTAAAGTTATTTCATTTGGAGACACAAAGCAACCGTTGTACGTGGGACCTGAAATCTTTTTTTATTTTTTTTTTCTTTTGAAATGGAAGGATTTTCTTGTGTAAATGAAGGTGCTTTACTGTATCATGATTTATGATCTCTTATACATTTAAACATTTAAATCTAAGGTTTGTATAGGGAATATTTTTGCTGCTAATGCCTGATTTTGATTTTAATGATTTACATCTCAAAAATGTACATTTTAACTGAAATTTTTGAAGCATTAGTCTTTAGAAGTCAAGCCCCAAGCCACAAAGCGCACGTTACTGCGTAAACGTCCAGTATATTGTGTGCACTGCATGTGGTTACAAAGCACTTTATCAGTATGACGTACTGGCCGCTTCTGCCACTGCCAGCCACCCCAGGATGGAGATACAAGTGTGTATGTATATATTTATATGAAGGTTTGCCAAAGATGCATTGTTTGCTGAAGGGAGCTGTTTTGAAAGCAATTTGTTTACATAAACATACAGGCATTTTGCATTGATGTATTTAGAATATTTTGTACGAATATGTTAATAATAGGATGGAAAGATTGTTGTTCTGTTTCCCAGCATTCCTGAGTTGGCTCTTTGTCTATTTATGCACAATACCGGTTGGTTAAAGGGTTGTGTTTATATGGGATTTGGACCAAAGTTCACCTCCTGACACAAATGAACTGTAAACATTAAATGACTTTAATACATATCCACGATTGACAACATGGTTGACAAAATACATTTATTTTTCTTTTGGTAACAAATGTTTCTTGTTTCGTTATTGTGAATGAACTTTGAACTTTATTCACATGGATAACTCTGTTGCAAGTGTAGTTTCTGTTCCTGGTCACATTTGTGCAATAACTGATGTTGGGAAATGAATTACGCATTTTATTTTCATTTCCCTACTTTGTTTTTTTATTGAAATAGAAGGTACGTCAAAGGTATTTGGCGTCTGAAGGGTTAGCGATGTATCTCCAGTGCAAAACTAGGGTTTCTTTAGTTTTGTACAAGAGCTACATAGTTAAAATTTCTTTAAAAAAAAAAATAGAAGCTGAGGAAGAACAGTTAGATACCGTATGTGGATATGTAAATATTAACTAGCTAGTTTACCCTTAACTACATTTAATGATTACGGCACGGTGGTGTAGTGGTTAGCACGGTCGCCTCACAGCAAGAAGGTTCCGGGTTCGAACCCAGTGGCCAGCGAGGACCTTTCTGTGTGGAGTTTGCATGTTCTCTGTGTGGGTTTCCTCTGGTTTCCTCCACAGTCCAAAGACATACAGTTAGGTTAATGTGGGGCAGCCTTGGGTTGAAGTGCCCTTGAGCAAGGTACCTAACCCCTGACTGCTCCCCGGGTGCTCTGGTGTGGCTGCTCTGGGTGTGTGTGCGTGTGTTCACTGCTTCGGATGGGTTAAATGCAGAGGATGGATTTCACTGTGCTTGAAGTGTGCATGTAACAAAGGTTTCTTCTTCTTGCTGCTTTTCTTTGTACACACAGTATACTTTTATTTCATCATACCATGTAGCTGCTTCTTGTCTGTTGCTTAAAACCAAGACAGCTAATGAAAAGAAGCTATTACCTAGCAGAAGTTGTGACAATCATGGCAATGTAGTCAGGTTATATTTGCCCTGTAGCTTGTAGTATAGTTAGTTAGTTAGTGCTGGTCATTCAATAAGTGTTATTCTGATCAACAATGTAGGAAATATTTTGGCTGCACCACTCGACTCACCTTTCAGGTTATTCAAATGCACACCACCCAAGTGACCCACAGTGGGGTGGGATATCCAAACCAGCTGACCCACCAAGACATGATAAAACCACATCAGAAAAATCCAAAGAGTAAGGTCAATGATTAAACTTGCCGATAAGTGTTTTTGAACTGATTAACGTGTGTGTGTGTGTATATACATGTATATTTATCCATCCATCCATTATCTGTAGCCACTTATCCTGTTCTACAGGGTCGCAGGCAAGCTGGAGCCTATCCCAGCTGACTATGGGCGAAAGGCGGGGTACACCCTGGACAAGTCGCCAGGTCATCACAGGGCTGACACATAGACACAGACAACCATTCACACTCACATTCACACCTACGGTCAATTTAGAGTCACCAGTTAACCTAACCTGCATGTCTTTGGACTGTGGGGGAAACCAGAGCACCCAGAGGAAACCCACGTGGACACGGGGAGAACATGCAAACTCCGCACAGAAAGGCCCCTGTCGGCCATGAGGTTCGAACCTGGAACCTTCTTGCTGTGAGGCAACAGTGCTAACCACTACACCACCATTCTATCTCATCTCATCTCATTATCTCTAGCCGCTTTATCCTTCTACAGGGTCGCAGGCAAGCTGGAGCCTATCCCAGCTGACTACGGGCGAAAGGCGGGGTACACCCTGGACAAGTCGCCAGGTCATCACAGGGCTGACACATAGACACAGACAACCATTCACACTCACATTCACACCTACGGTCAATTTAGAGTCACCAGTTAACCTAACCTGCATGTCTTTGGACTGTGGGGGAAACCGGAGCACCCGGAGGAAACCCACGCGGACACGGGGAGAACATGCAAACTCCACACAGAAAGGCCCTCACCGGCCCCGGGGCTCGAACCCGGACCTTCTTGCTGTGAGGCGACAGCAAGACTAACCACTACACCACCGTGCCGCCCCACCATTCTATCTATCTATCTATCTATCTATCTATCTATCTATCTATCTAATATATATAAATAAAGTGTGTGTATAGATAGATAGATAGATAGATAGATAGATAGATAGATAGATAGATAGCCTGTACATCTGATATGTATGGGGTTAGTTAATTGGGCTGACAAGTGAAAGCTCGACCACTTTGGAAATTGCTTTTTGGCATTTCACATGCTGAAATTTTCCGATTGCTTTGACAGGGCCTACAGACATGCATTTACATACGTAAGTTAATCTTTATAATTATCTCTACCATACGTCATTTATATCTCGCACGCACAATCAGTCATTTGTGTAATCATGTCAGATTATGTGCCTAGTACTACTACTACTTTCGCCTGTTCCCGTTCGTCAGCGATTGGATTTGGCATAGGTTTTACACCAGATGCCCTTCCTGACGCAGCCCTCCCCAGTCTAGGAACCAGCACTAAGTATGCACTGTTTTGTACAACCCCAGTGGGTATTTTACCTAATCTACGTCTTTGAACCGTAGGAGGAAACTGGAGCACCCAGAGGAAACCCATGCAGACACAGGGAGAACATGCAAACTCCATACAGAAAGGCCCCCATCCCTGTGAGGTTCAAACCTGGAACCTTCTTGCTGTGAGGCAACAGTGCTAACCCCTGCACCACCGTGCCACTCGTAACGGACCAAGTACAAATATACCAAAGAAAAGAAAGCATGTGTTAATTGCTTTAAAAAGTTAAATTAAGAGAGGTCTTTTGCTGTTCCATGTATACAGCCTGTGAAAGATCAGCCAGGCAAATCTTTCTGCACAGTGAGGATATAAACAACTTATTTACAAGATCAAAGCCTAATACTTCAATTTCCCTTTATATTACTGGTTTGTAAAGAGATCCGGATGTTGTATATGAAGATATCCTTGTTTTAATGCGTCTAAAATCTAGATCTGCTTTTGATGGACTCTAACGTAGGCCTGTAATGTGTGATTTTTATGAAATGTCATAAGGTTGTTGCCCCGTCAAAAACACTGCTCAGTGCTGACCATGTGCTGTTATAAACTGTCAGCAGATACATTATCAGTTTGCAAGTTGAGATACCGTGTCTCAAAAATAAGCTGAAATGCTTAGAAATTGGATATTTAAAGACATTTCTGGGGGATACCCCCTCAGCAAGATCTCAGCCTCTAGCAATCACTTCAGAAATGGACCAGCAGTTGGTTGTTGGAAACTTGGCACCCAAGCAAATGTATGGCATATTTATTATCCCAACTTCAAGATGACTAGCACCATTTATACCACTAACATCCAAAGAATGATTTAAATCATACAGTCTGCAAAAGACTAAAACCAGTGGCTGTAATAAGCTTCCCTATTTGTCTTGATCTTTTGGGGTAAACCATGTACTGTATTTCATCTTTGGCCAAACTGCTTTCAGGAGCAAGCATAAAACCCAAGCAACCTTAAAGGTTGCTTCATTGTAAGAGGAAGTTGTGAATGCTAACTAGCTAAAACTCAAGGGCAGTTAGTATAGCAAAAGCAATACAATAGGCTTCTTTTATATACATATAAGAAAACAAAACCCACACACCCCACACCCACTTGCTCATGCATGTACTTGAGGTGGGTTAGTCTGTTTGATAGACACTGTTAGAGACAACCAGATGGAAGTTATTTCCATCAGCTATTAAAACTGCCACTTTCAACTTTGAACAGTGGGCTGAATGAAGCTGTACTAGTAACTTGAAGGCAATATGGTGCCAAGCAGAACTTAAGACCTTCATGCATGAGCCTGTTTTTGGCTTTATAGGCAATCATGAAGCCAGTGCTGGGAACGTGTAGCCTGCATGGGCGATTGCTCTAAGACAACGAGGGAGGCTCAGCCTCCTCTAAAAATGACGAACATCGTGTAGGATGAATTGCGCTAGGCTTATGTTATAGCCGACCTTATAACATTGCTATTTCAGATCCAGAGTTATAGAAATATATGTGCTCAACCCAACTACAGTGCGAAATCATTCCGTTATAACTTTAATGTGCGCGTGAGTTTTTCCCCCTCGTGACAGCGCGATGCAGCCCAGCCTCAGTGGACTTTAATGGCATTTGGGAGCTCTGCGCTTTTCAATCTCAAAATGCAATACGATTATTGGACAAATACTGCGAAAACGCCCGCCCACCGGACTCCCAGCCTCAGTGGACTTCAATGGCATTTGGGAGCTATGTGCTTTTCAATCTCAAAATGCAAGACGATTATTGGACAAATACTGCGAAAATGCCCGCCCACGGACTCCAAGCCTCACAGTGGGAGGGACATGGCAGTTTCCGCGAGGAGACTGGTGATTGGTGAAAGCAGCCGGATATTTTCTTTGATTGACAGCTCGTTTCAAATATAGACAGGCAGCGGTGAATCTCAGTTCAGTCCCATGCGGATTTGCAAGTGCTGTGGTGTATTGTAAGAGATCAGCTTACATTTCGATTTTCATTACATACGGTTTCTACCAGCTTTAGTTTGTATATATTTTCATTGTAAATAAAGTGTAAATATAGTGTTGTCAAGTTTGCTTTCTTAGTTCCAGAAATTTCGTTTGAGTGACTGAACTTGAGGGGGCTAGTCAGCTAGCAAGAAAGCTTTGCACGGATGCCAAGCATTGCTGATTTAATTTTGGCGAAGCCATTTGCCAGTCTTCCTTTCGAGGAAAAAATTAAAAAGCAGGGTAGACCAATGCCTCAAATTGACTTGGTGAAAAAGGTAGGGAATAATACTCGCTCCTTTCAGCTCTCCTGGTACGAGAAAGTGAATTGGCTAACAGCAAGTGACCCACCTCAACAGTAAATAGGCTACTTTAGTAATGTGTCATGGATGGACCAAAAATATAGAATCTATTTAAAATGTTTATGCTGAGTATAGTATATTGGAATATATATTTTTCTGGATATGAATTAAACACCGCTACAATTTGGAAAAACATTTTTAAACAAAAACACAGCTGAGAGCATTTCACACTCCAGACCTGGATTAAAAGTGAAGGGTTATCAAAATTGTCAATAAAACAGTCAAAATAATTAAAAATATAGGGCAAGTGTCATTGAATGAAATGTGTGGCACCCAGCTCTACTGCTGAGGTTCCTGACAAAGAGCTGCTTTCAATAATCAATTTTTAAACATGCCACAATTTTAAAATATAAAAATATACCTCTCCCCCCCCAACACCACCATCATGTATATTGGACAGTAGGCTAATGGGCCAAAAGAACCTGTTATTTCACAGTTTGTGACCCTGCCAACAATCAGCCAGATCAGAGGCAAGAGTATGGGCAAAATTGATGTTTTTTCTTTTAAAATCTGGAAATATCATAACCGACCAGCCTCCCCTGTTTGAAAGACTACCAGCCACCACTGGTAGCCTGGCAAGCCAGACTAAATGTGAATATTACCCACTCGTAGGCAAAAAAAAAAAATTTTTGGCTGCTAGGCGGGTGGGTCTAGTTTACTAGGCTAGGGAACGTGCCAATGAGGAAGAACTTGGCTCAATTACAGGGGTCTGATGGCACACAGACCTGCCACAAGGAAGAACCAGGAACTGAGCAAGCACTTGAATGGCCTTTGGAGAAAACAGCCAAGTTTAAAACTTCAGGGTCCCAAGCGGCACAGTTATAGGTTCTGTACGGTGTTAATGACACCAAAAACACCACCACTTAGAACATCTGGACTTTTATTGAAAAGTATGTTCCACTAACAACTCAAGAAAAAAAAAAAAAACCTCCACTCAAACATCTTAAAAATCAAAAGGCAATAGTAAAAATACTTAAAAGCATCAGATTGAATTGCAAGTGGTACATATTCATTAAAAAAAAAAAATTAAGATCCCATTTATTTGCACATATACAGATTAGAATCCTTAAAGCAGCAGTCCTTTCCAACGGCTGATCAGTAATAAAGTGCAGATTGGCAGTATTGAGTCTTGGTGAAGCACTCAGGTGAGCAGAGGGGCAGCAAGGTCCTTCAACAGCGCAGACTTCAGCTGAGGAAGCAGGCTAACCTTCATTAGCCTGCTGCTAGAGTACTTTTTCTTCACAGCCTGGAACAAGAACACAGTCCGAGAAAGCTACAAAACATTTGTTAGGCCAGCAGCGTGACTTCACTTACCACATATTTAGTGAGTCCCTCATTAATCTTGACCACGTTTTTGGCCATGTGCTTCATTATGGGCTTCAAGTGGGCCTCACTGTAAGTGGTGTAGTATTCTTGTGTTGGAGACTAGAAAACAAAAGGAATAAGAAGCTTGCATACAGCTGGAAGAAAAACCATGAAAGCAGTGTCTTACCCATTTCTGTCCATCGAGCACAAGCTGAGAGAGGCACAGGGCAGCTGCACCCATTTCCGATGGATGGTAATGAACCATGTCATAGTCCAACAGGGTCAGCTCGAGAAGATATTTCGCAAGGGTGTGTTTCTCTGCATCAGCCTGGAGGACAAGAGAAAGCAGTCAGCCAACATGTCTAGTTAGACAGGCAGGAAGTAATGGCACAGACTCCACCATTCTGTTAAGAGCCAGAATTTAAGTATTCATACCACAGCACTTGCTTTTAAAGCAGATTGTGTTGATTGAGTTCAGTTTAAGTGGCCTTGCACCTGCTTCTCTCTTCAGAGACTTCTACTTGTGTGATTCACACAATATGCAAAATAAAGCTCTGCTTGCCCCTTGATAAAACTACCAAGAATCAGTTGTGCTTAAATGGGGCTCAAGTGTGGAACACACTGCTGAGTAGTTTGAGAAGGGAAGCATCCCCCCCAAATTCAAGAGGAGTCTCAAACTTGATGTATTCACAGCCTATAGTTTTTAAATTACACTCACTTCTATACCTGTTTGTAGGCCATTTAGTTACATTACAGGCCTCCATTTCAACCAGCCTTGGCCAGCCTGTTAAGTGCTGATAAAGTAATGCTGGGTGTAATGGGAATAACTACATTTCTATAACCAGGGTTTCTGCAGGCTTGAACAAGTTCAATTTAAGACCATAACAGGTTAAATTTAAGACTTATGCCACAAAAAAAAAAATAAAAATAATAATAATAATAATGAGACAGTCATTGGGTGTACTCACTTTTGTAACTTAAACAAACTTAAGCCATCACGTTTTACCTCCGGCCACAGTGCTACCCTGTTGTGATTGGCTCAAAACAAGTCTGTGCTTGTCCGTTGATGGCTACAGAGGAAGTTGCGCCATTTTCTAATTTACACAGAGCAATTTGAGGTCTTTGCACACTCCTTGGACAATATGCCCACATTTTTCTGTTTTTAACAATGAGAAATCTCTTGCGATGTTGATCTCAAGATGGCAGTTACACTTCGGTTAAACAGCAAAAAGAAACCGTACTAGTAACAAAACAGTGCTAACTGTATAGGTTAAAAAAAAAAAAGGGGCTATGAACAGACAACAGCACATATCACGTATCATATTACGGCAGGAACAAGCAGTAGTAACATCCATGACCTTACGCTTAAAGCTCGACAAAGGAAAAACTTGACAGCAAGCTAATTAGCATTTGTTAGCGGCTACAGTCAGTACTCGGCATGTTAAAAGTGGGTCAACGTTGTAACGACATAACGTTACCGTACAGGCAATGCTTATTTAACGGTAACAAACTTAAGCCCTATATGTTGAAATTCCTATCATTCATTTGTTGATTTATCACACAGTCTTGCCTCAGTCAACTTCTTCCCTCCTTCTGTGAAAATTCAACGTCTCAGATGTGGACACAAGTGGGCGGGGGATGCATTTGATTTACACTACGTTCAGACTGCAAACTG
Source organism: Neoarius graeffei (assembly GCF_027579695.1). Classification (NCBI taxonomy): domain Eukaryota; kingdom Metazoa; phylum Chordata; class Actinopteri; order Siluriformes; family Ariidae; genus Neoarius; species Neoarius graeffei. The sequence goes on from NC_083595.1 coordinate 30,226,745, forward strand.
AAACGACCCATATCCGATTTGTTGTGAAATCCGATTTTTTTGTTAGGCCGTTCACATTACCAATTATATGAGACTTGTATGCGATCTCCAATATGAACGGAAAACGACCCAAAAGTGTCCCGCATGTGCAAATTGACACGTAATAAGCACATCTACGTAATACGTAAACAAAAAAAAAAGCGCACTCTTCAAGTTTGCAAGTAAAGCATGGAGATGAGGCGAGACCTGGCAATGTGGTTTTTGTGGTGGCGGAACACAATCTGATTAATGTGGGCAGCAGACTAATGAGACCGAAGGTGTCAAATTACTGGAAATTTCCAGAACAAGCTTGTAATACAGGATGGTTTAAGTTATAAATCAGTTATAGAAACTGTTTTATTTAATCAGGCTAACAGATAAACATCCAGGTCCCTACCAAATCCACCATTAGCTTGATCAATTCTATAAAAGTCCATTTAAATTCTGAAAACTGTACAAATGTTTTCCACCAAAGAGGCGGGATTAGCCAACGCAGAATAGTGATGTTTGTCTCTTGTTGATGACGTGTAGGTCACATGAATGCGACCTGTCCGGTCAGACTGCAGTCGCATGTGAAAATAATAGATATGCATCGGAATTAGGACCACATATCCAAGCGGCCTCGGTCACATGTGAAAAAAAAAAAAAAAATCGGATCTGTGTTGTTCAGATTGTCAATAACAAATCTGATACAGGTCGCATGGGGGGGGGGGGGGGGGGGGGGGGGATATGGGTTGTTTCAGGGTGCAGTCTGAATGTAGTCCAAGTCTCCTGATTGGCTGGTGATAGATTGGTGTCATTATAGCACATCGGAGCGGTTCATGCCAGGCTCAAGTCCGATCCACCACTGATGAGTTGCCCAATAAGAATCCAGAATGTCATCAAAATACGTATTGTATTTTTTCTGTTCAAATTTACCAGACTGCTATGACAATTTAATTTCTCTTTGGGATGAATAAAAAGTCATCTATCTACATCCTGCAAATCACTTGAGGATGAGGCATTCGATTCCGTACGGTTTGTGTGTTGTAGCGTTACAGTTTGCACAGAGTTAGCTGATACACCGTCTCGAGATGTGCTTAGACCTGACAACAGTGAACAAAATTGAGTTATGGCATGCAATTGTTGCAGACTTATGGGCAGCCTGGTGCTTCTCTGCTTTCGTGTGCAATTCCAGTGTCTTTACACCCAGGGTGCAGAGTTTGAGTGTTCTTTTGCACAATGTGCCTCAAACGGATTGTTTGGTTAAAACGTGTACCAGTCCACGAAACCATTGCGTTCAAGCCAGCAGTCGTTAAACTTGCATTTGCCCATTTTGCTACGTGACAATCTCCCTCGCTTCTTTTAGGCTCTACTGTCCAAGTGCACGCGTACCATGCCCTGTGCATCACCATGCCACCCAGGCTAGACGTCGGATTCCACCGTGTCTCATTTGTAGTTTGCAGCGTAGCCTCCTGATACTAAGTAGGCCTAGCCTATATGACTAATTATGAATATCACCAACGCATTTAACAAAAAGGGGGTAAATGGACGCAAGGATTTAAGACTTCACAAAATTACATTTAAGACCTACAATGCAAAATATGCTCGTATTTTAGACTTAAAGTCTAAAATTCGATAATCCTAATTTAAGGCCTTAAAGACTCTGCAGAAGCCATGTATAACAGTAATTCATCCATTGAGCCTTAGGATAACAGCTAATCAACATAATCCAAGGTCTATAATGACTGGATTTATTATTTTATTTAAAAAAAAAAAAATCCACCCCACTGCATTTTCTATAAAGAGACATTTGTACAACACAAGGGGAAGCCATGGCCTAATGGTTAGAGCAGCAGCTTTGGGACCAAAAGGTCACCAGTTCAATTCCCTGGACCAGCAGGCATGGCTGAAGTGCCCTTGAGCAACGTACCCAACCCCGAACTGCTCCGGGCATGTTGTAGTGCATTGCTCTGGATAAGAGCGTCTTAAAATGCCTATGTAATATGCAAATTCTCAGGTGTTCATGGGATACAAGTCAGCAAGTTTTCTGCCACATGGGAGTCTAAGAACTTTAGTCATCCCACAACACTGTTCAGTAATAAATGTGAAAGGGTTGGCAGATCACAGGTATGATTCAGACATGCCATTATAGGGAAAATCAATTTCAGGGTACACCAACTCCAGGATGGTGGCACAGTGGTGAGCATTGTTGCCTCACAGCAAGATTCTGGCTTCAAGTCCAGTGGCTGACAGGGGGCCTTTCAGTGTGGAACTTGCATGTCCCCCCCCACCACCATCCTACAGTCCAAAGATGTGCAGGTTAGGTTAACTGGTGGCTCCAAGTTGACCATAAGCATGAATAGTTGTCTCCATGCATCAGCCCTGCAATGACCTGGTGACTTGTCCAGGGTGTACCCCACCTCTCACCCATAGTCAGCTGGGATAGGCTCCAGCTTGCCCACAACCCTGCACAGGACAAGCAGCTGCAGATCAATGGATGGACCAACTACATGACATCACCCCAAAATGGCTGTTTCTCCATCCCACGTCACAGCATGCCCACTTTCTTATTGAAGTGTCTTAGCAATTTTAAGATCAAGACAGATGGCATACCCTTCACTGCTCAAGCACCCACCAAGTCAGTCCAAGAAGGTCTTCATACCTTTATTCTTAATTGAGCCTGGAATTTCAGCCATTAAAGCAGTTAACCACTTAAATCAAGTTATGGTAGGCAGTGTTAATCAGAGTCACTTTCTTAAACACCATTACAATTGGCTGAGTGAAAGAAAGAACGAACAACTTTATTCATCACACACTTGTGAAATTTCCTCTGCATTTAACCCATCTGAAGCAGTGAACACACACATGAGCAAACACGTACCCAGAGCAGTGGGCAGCCATGCTAACAGCACCCAGGGAGCAGTTGGGAGTTTGGTGCCTCGCTCAAGGGCACCTCAGCCCAAGGCCGTCCCATATTAACCTAACCTGCATGTCTTTTGGACTGTGGGGGAAACCCACGCAGACAGGGAGAACATGCAAACTCCACACAAAGGCCCTTGCCAGTCGCTGGGTTCGAACCCAGAACCTTCTTGCTGTGAGGAGACTGTGCCACCCACAGTGGTGTAGGTCCAACAGGCAACCTGACCATGTACCTTGGTCAGATTGCCTGTTGGACCTGCAAAGGACACAGTGGTGGTTGAACATTCAATACAGACCATCAGGGCAGAGAAAGTACCTCAACTGGTAGTCGAACCCACCAAGGCTACGGAGGTACACAGATCTCCTTAACATTCAAAGCACAGCTGTGGGAGGTCTGCATCACCTCTTATGACTCACATGAACTTTAATCAGCATTTTTAAAAAGCCTATTAATGAAACATTCATAAATTTGTTATTCGTTAGTATCTCACAACGAATCATTTGCCCTCAGCAGATAACTGCTTGCAAGACACCAACAAATCACAATATTTCATACAATGTCTTCCAGTAATTGCTCATTATTCACTAGAACTTGAGTACACACCAAATACCCTGAAGCTCATTTTATGCCAACCATCCAGTTGTGCCACACCAAGCTAGTGTGATGGGCAGGGAGGAAACCAGCACTTACATTTCCAGCTTTTGAAGCCCTCCTGAGGAAGTGAAGGGGCAACGGGCGTCCAAGCTCAAAGTTCAGCTCTCGGAGAATCAGCATCTCCATTTCCCGAATCTGGGGTTTTGTGAAGGCATTGTCCGTGATGTAAGCAAAGTCTCCAACCTCTGGGACATACATTTCTTCATACTTCGAGGCAAGCAACATTGCAGTGACTCCCACCAGTTGGAGCTTCCGTCGTGATACTGGTTGTACCTGTGTAAACAATCATTTTACTATCTGGAAGGAGCCTCAAGGGGCAAGCTACTACTTTGACAAGTTTTACCTGAAGAAAGCGATCAAGGATGGCCACAGTCATGTACAAAGTTTCCTGGAGCAGCTGGAACCGCGAGTGCACTTGAATGAGCCAGTCTATCAGAAGAGCACGCATGCGCTCGTTGATCTCATAACCTTCCATGTACCTTGGTCGGATTGCCTGTTGGACCTGCAACAGACACAGTGGTGGTTGAACATTCAATACGGACTGTCAGGGCAGAAAAAGTACCTCAGCTGGTAGTCGAACCCACCTCAAGGCTACGGAGGTACACATAGATATCCTTAACATATTCAGAGCACAGCTGTGGGATGTCTGCATCGCCCCTATCAATGTCCTCAATGGGACAGAGTGCATCAGAAAAGGCCTGGCACAGGTCATCTTCCACTTTCATGGAGACATCAGCCTGAACTGGCAGAATGACTGGAGCAGGAGGGATGACCTCTGGGACAACTGGAACACACTTGGGCTGCACAACAGCTGGCTGAGCTGCCGACTTATTGCCCTTCTAAACAAGGGAAAGAAAAGCATGAACGAGAAGCGAAGTGAGGAAAGTAAAAAGGAGATTCAGGCAAGGAAGGAGTCATACCATTGTCTTTACAGGTTTGACTGCAAAATTGGACAGTTCACTCAGGACAGCCCTCCTCATGCCAACATCAACAGCTCCAGGCTTACCACCAACTGGTGCCGGGTTCTCAGCATTGCGGTGCTAGGGGATTACAGAAGCAGTTTGGAAACAAAAAACACAAATGGGATTTGGAATTTGACTTTTTCCCTGTACTCAGATTTAGTCACTAAACTAAAAACAAACCCTGCTGTCAAGTCAAGGCATTTTATTTGTATAGTGCTTAACAGACATTGTTGCAAAGCAGATTTGAAGGGGAAAAAAAAAAAAAAAAGAGCTATGAGCTAACTGTATCCCTAATAAAATTTAGGCCTGATGAACAAGCATGTGCCGCCGCCCCCCCAAAAAAAAAAAAAAAAAAAAAAAAAACCCCACACATCCCTCAGATGACAAGAAACCTCAAGAGAAACTAGATGCAAAGGGAACCCATCCTCATCTCTGGGTGAGGACAGATGCAGGATTATAAAAACAACTTATTTCTATAACCATTTCCAATATAAGCCACAAAGGCAAACTGTGTAAACAGGAAGTTCATTATGGTTTTAGCATGAAGTCTATTTTGCAGTCAAATCTTGGTTGGTCTGATTAGGGGTCCAGACACAGGCCAAGTCAATAGGTCATGCCCCAGTTTCCTTAGTACTAGGCCAAAGTAATCCATCTACCAGATAGAAAAGATGATCTGCTAGACCAATCAGCTCAGCTTATACCTTAAAGACCTAAATAGATTGCTCAGCAGGGAACAAAACACTGAGCTTCAGAAACTTATGTGCAAATGCTCCAGAAGTTAAAGGAACAGTCCACCGTACTTCCATAATGAAATATGTTCTTCTCTGAATTGAGACGAGCTGATCCGTACCTCTCCGAGCTTTGTGCGACCTCCCAGTCAGTCAGACGCGCTGTTAGTCCTGTTAGCAATGTAGCTAGGCTCAGCATGGCCAATGGTATTTTTTGGGGCTGTAGTTAGATGCGACCAAACTTCCACATTTTTCCTGTTTACATAGGTTTATATGACCAGTGACATGAAAAAAAAAAAGTTCAGTTACACAAATTGAAATGTGGCGATTTTCTATGCTATGGAAAGTCCGCACTATAATGACAGGCGTACTAACACCTTCTGCGCGCTTCAGCAGCGCATTGATACCTTCACTCCTGTTTTTTTTTTCCCTCTCCCCCACCCCCCCTAACTTCCGTCAATACAACCAACGTGACCACCAAGACAAGTAGCCTGCACTCCTTGGAACACAGTCTAGTCAGGGGGGCGGGGGAGAGGGGGAAACAGGAGTGAAGGTATCAATGCACTGTCGAAGCGCGCAGAAGGTGTTAGTACGCCTATCATTATAGTGCGGACTTTCCATAGCGTAGAAAATCGCCACGTTTCAATTTGTGTAACTGAACTTGTTTCATATCACTGGTCATATAAACCTATGTAAACAGGAAAAACGCGGAAGAGTTTGGTCGCATCTAACTACAGCCCCAAAAAATACCATTGGCCATGCTGAGCCTAGCTACATTGCTAACAGGAGTGACAGCGCGTCTGACTGACTGGGAGGTCGCGCAAAGCTCGGAGAGGTACGGAGCAGCTCGTCTCAATTCAGAGAAGAACATATTTCATTATGGAAGTACGGTGGACTGTTCCTTTAAACTTCAGGTCAGGACATAGGCTACACGTGGCCAAACCTCAACTCGCAGGTTTTCTGCCCTTGACAAAAAGGCACCATTTACAGAACACAGTAAGGGCAGATAATCCGTGCTTGACCAGGGACAAACCTAAATAAAAACCAGAGCCCTAAACAAGGCCACTCTGTAGTCCAGCAGTCCTGAAGGACCCTGCACCACATAGTTAACACTAACTAGGGAGCCATATTGGAACCGGGGCCAAATAAACACTAATCAAAACAGCCTGTAAGTTTTACACTTCACCCAGAAATTCTCAGCTACATTTATATTCAACATTACAGTTCACAAAAACAAGAACTCAAAGACACCAAAGCTAGTTTATTTTTGCTAATGCTAACAAGCTAGCTTACTAACGTTACCATAACCAGACAAAATAAAAACCACCAACACAAAAAAATAAAATCTAAACTGCTTTTCTTTAAGTACTCACAACAACACGGCTGTCCATGGCAACGACCATAAAATACAACCTTTAAAACCCTTAAGAAGCTCGTATACTTTTCTTTCTCTTTTATTCAAAAACGAGTGTGATCATAGAAACAAAGAACTCCTGCGAGGATTCAAATACAGCTCCCTCTATTCCCATTGGATACCGTGTCATAGAATTCACACATTTAATTGGAAAACGTGTAAATCAATCAACTGGTAACGTCCGCTCTAGGGGCGGGCCTTACTCACACATCTCTTTCCTATTGGATAATACATCATGAGACGATTCCGCTTTAACTCCCTAAGGTTTTTTTTTTTTTTTTTTAATAATTTAATAACAGTATATTTTATTATACAAGAAAACTTATATTTATTATATTATGTTATAGTTGTGATTCAGTAGTTATTGTTATCAGGAGTCTTCAGCTTTTATTCGGTATTACACATTTACTTATTGTATTTTTTATTTTGTTGACTCTATAATTATTAACCCCACTTGTTATTGTATACTCTAACTTTGTTTCCACGTTGATCATATAACTCCTTTTGGACCACAATGGAAATAAGTGTTCGCACTTTATTGTGTTATGTTATTGTCTTATCTCATCTCATTATCTCTAGCCGCTTTATCCTGTTCTACAGGGTCGCAGGCAAGCTGGAGCCTATCCCAGCTGACTACGGGCGAAAGGCGGGGTACACCCTGGACAAGTCGCCAGGTCATCACAGGGCTGACACATAGACACAGACAACCATTCACACTCACATTCACACCTACGGTCAATTTAGAGTCACCAGTTAACCTAACCTGCATGTCTTTGGACTGTGGGGGAAACCGGAGCACCCGGAGGAAACCCACGCGGACACGGGGCTCGAACCCAGGACCTTCTTGCTGTGAGGCGACAGCGCTAACCACTACACCACCGTGCCGCCCCTGTATCATTTTTATACAGTGTTATATCGATAATATCTAAATTATAGATTTACGTTCAAGATGTATGCAATGAGCAAGAAGGTTCTGGGTTCGAGCCCAGTTGCTGGCTGGGATAGGCTCCAGCTTGCCTGCAGAACAGGATGGATGGATGGATGGATGAAATAAGTCAAACTAGAAAATCCTCAGTGTTAAACTGTTAGATAATGTTAAAGTTATTTTTAACAGATAATACGTGTATTTCTAATATTACACGAATCCACTAGAGGGCATAAATCGACAAATTCTCCTAAGTAGGTTAAACGAATCGTGTTTTATTTTTAATCAGAGATCAATGTAACACGGGATGAACGAAAGCAATAGGTTAAAAAAAACTATTAATGGGTTTCACGTTAAGGTTTCAGAGTATCTTCCGACGGTTTACTTCTGACAGTCGACTATTCAAAGCAGAGTTGTTTTGGTTTCTCGGTCGTCAAGTGTACACAGTGTGTCGCAAAAAGTGTCGAAAACATGTCTGCTCTTAGTAACAGTATTTTTCTCCGCCGTCATTCCGACAAAGATCCGCCTATTGCGCTAATAATTGGCGGTAAAACTGGCGAATGACAGAAACAGCTCGTGAGTGTGACCTGATGAACCAATCTTAGTCCAAGAATCTGGAGCTATTGTCCAATCGTAACGAAGAAAACGTGATTCTATGCGCCAATCATAGGAATATAGGCGGGCGTTTTCAAATACGGGTGGTATTCCAACCCCTGTAGAATAAGCTAATTTGCATACTGGTCCTGCGAGAGTGAGCGCGAGCAGTGAGAGTTTGGTCTCCATGAGGCGCTGGTGCTGTTGGTGTGTCATGGTGTAATGGACGCCGCGGAGAGGCAGGAATGGGGACTTCAGCTCGGCGCAAATGGCGAAGATATCGACGTTTTATTTGACCAACAGATAAAATATGGTCGCCGTGGGTTCGTTTTGTTTCACCTAGACGTTATTTTAAACCGTCACGCGAGTTTGTTTGCTCGCTGTCGGTTTTGAAGCGGACGGTTTTGTCGAGCTAACAGTTAGCTTAGCTTAGCTAGTTTGCTAACCGCAGGCCTCTTTTTGGGGTTTTTGTGACTTGTCAGTTTCACAACCCCCGACAAACCTCCTCCTCCTCCTACCGTGACGTTTATGTTCGTCTTTTCCACTTTGAGGCTTATTTTTCGGCCGAGTGGCTCTCGGTGTCCGTATGCCCAGGGAACGAGTCGGAGAGGAGCAGCGTGTCTTTAAAAAGTGAAAAGAGGTAAAGTGAACACGGGTCTGTGTGTGTATGTGTGTACACGGTATGAGGACTGAGAGTAGCTCTCTCACTGCTATTGTTTGGCTCCCGGAGCCGCCGAGCTCTCGGCCCTGCTGTGTGAGACTGCGAGGATAAATAAATACCCGCCACTGAGACACTTCACTCTGCCTCTCATCTCTAATTCTGTCTGTCTCTCACACACAAGCCATTCTGTTAAATGTTCCTATAAGACTGGATAATATTTATAACCGACTTGTGCTTCATTAAACCCGTTGAACGTGTGGAAACTGTTATTTTCCTGCTCGTTAAGCGCCTAAGCAGCCTGAAGGAGCTTGACATTAGCAATATCTGTGTCTCAAAATCAACTTTTATTAACACCCAGATATTCTATGTTTATTACACGTTTACTACGTGATCCTAAGGCTCGTTTTTACTTAACAGTTATACATTATTATTATTATTTTTTTAAAAAAAATCCCAATTAAAGCTCCATGCTGTGGCTGATGGACTTATGACTTTCTGTCAAACATATCACGCATTAGCGTGGCTCGGTCTCATTCCGCGGATCCTGCACTAAATAGTGCACTATCTAGTGCTGTTCTAGACACTACGTAGTGCTCGAGTACGCTGTGTGCGACCTGGATAGGACGTAACCTCCTACGTTGTTTTCTTATTGCACATTGAGTGAGCTTTACCAATTGATATGTTGCATAATTATAAGGTTAAACTGATTTAACAGGCCAAACGACCATATCTGGTGAACAGTTTTGAAATTAATTAAATAAATAAAAATGCAGTTTAATTTCAAGCAAAATGAACTCCCTGTACACTACTATCTGGATGGATATATATATATATATATATATATATAGAGGCCCTGAGACAGCATGCAGCAGAATGTGGGCTGTGAGATGTGTTTCGCTGACAGTGAGGTAACTTGACATCTATAGGATCTACACAGGGATCCTCCAGAGAGAGAATTAAAACAGTCTTCTGCAATCCTCTACGTTCTGAAATCTGTATCCACCTTGGTGCCAGGGGGGCGTTGCTGTTGTTGCCGGGCCCCGTGGGCACAGTGTGTGTGCTGGGATCTTCAGCTCAGCGGCACAACGCCGGCTGAGGAGTCGAACCCCCGGAGGAGCCCGGGACGACACTGCACGTCTCACTAGTGGCATCTTTTATCATCACACTCGCCACATTAACTGAGGTTGTAGTCCAGGCTTGGCGTTTATTTAAATGTTGTACCTGCTCAGTGATGGGTGAGGAACTTTTTTTTCTTGATGTTCTATAAGAAAGGGGATGAAAATTGCATGGTTACATTTAGCTAAACAAACGTGAGCAATTTCACGGGATTTTTCTTGCACTGGTTCAAGCATCAGAAGGTCAGAAAAATATGATAAGCTCTTACTAAGTTGAGCTCCTGTTTGTGTATATGCCATGTATCGCTTTGGGTAATATGTATGAATAAGCTACTTGCCTGTTGTGGATTTAAGAGTAGGTTAGGCCACATTGCAGAAAGCAGTAAGAATAAGCTAGGTTTTGAAACCAAAAAAAAAAAATCCCACCCCCTTTCGAAGTCACTCCTCCAAAATACATGAACCTGCACCGACTGATTATTGGTGGACGATGAGTCCACGAGAAACAAATTCCCCCCAAAACAAAAACCAGATGATAACCTGTCCAGCAGAAATCCAGCAACCACTGCATCACCTAAAGGAGATACACAGAACATTTTATTTTTAAATAAATTTGAGTGGATAGTATCTCCATCCTTGATTCTTGCATGCTGCATAAATGGGAATAAAAAATATATTTTTGAGAGTTAAAATCGACCGCAAAGTTGGCATTCAAGCTGAGCCAGCCAGCCCTGAGTGCATGACATCACAGCAAGAACCGGTTTTAAGGCCGAGGCCTTTGACAGCTATAGACCAAAGTCATATAAATAAACATATATGGTGAAAGTAAGAAATACCGTTAACGACTAAGACTGATTTGATGTCATTGATTGTGGGTTGACTCTCATTAAAACAGGATGGGTGTTATAACTTGTGCAACATGCATGCATTTTCACTGATAAAATGTAAAAGGCTAATTAACTAATCAGATGAACTGAGATGATCACATTCTGAAGCAAATGTAATAATCTTATACCGGTAACTTAAACACACCAATACAAGTTACAGGTACTGTATTAATCTAAATGTAGGTAAATAATGAGTGGTGTTTTTGTTTTGTATCCAAATGAGAGTCGCATCTTACCTGTCTGTGTTCTTGCTTCTTGAAGCCCGACCGTTTTGAAACAATCTGACTTTCAGTTGTTCGTTCAGTTCTCCATTCATTTGCTTCTTCCACGTAAGGGCGAGATATTGCTGCTGAGGCAAGCATATCCAGTGGAGAAATCAGACCCATTCTCCATTTTCTCCATACTGAGTACTCTGCTCAGGCAATTACTAAAACCTGGGACGGGACGTCACCGGTTTTAGCAACAACCACGGGAAGGTCACTGCCTGAGCGATAATGTGTCCTGTCCTGGGTTTCAGCAATAGCCCTCGGCTCACGCTCCAGGAGGACTGGTGCAACTGAACTTACTTTCCCTTTTAAAAAAATAAAATACTTTCCTTTTCTTGTAGTTTTCTTTTAATTGTGGGTACTGTACCCTCTTTCAATACAGGCTTATAGCCAACACTCCTCAACAGATCCGAGGTCTCGTACGAGTCTTCAGTAAAATGTGCAGAGCAGAGGAGAGACCACTTCGTAGGCGCCCAATGTGCCCGTGAACTTCTCGCAAAACACGTCCACATCTTTGCAGTTTGAACATTCTTGGGCCTTGAATGCAACGTAAATCCACCTTCTGTCGTGTTGCTGCACCAGCCAGCAACACATCTACGTGGCATGGCGATAAATTAGCTCAAAATGGAGGATCGGTGTTGCAGTCAGCTCTGTGTTTTAGTATAGACCCCTTTCACTGACGTCACCCGAAACCGGAAGTAAACAGACCCTGCGCCATTTTGGAAGACCAACAAACTCGTGATAAGGGGATAATAACGGCAGCGGTATGTGAACCCACGAGAATAAAGTGGAGTGGCAAACGACTTAAACAAACAAATCTGAGCTGTTTTATTTATGATTTATTGGCCCAACAGTAGACTTGAAAGAAACCTGTGTGAGACTTGGCAAAAAGCTGTGGATATAATGGATAAGTCTGTGCATGATCTGCGGACACTTTGAGATAAGCAAACGCAAGAAATTCAGATTTAAAACAGGCTAAAGTGGTCCCAAGTTGATAACTGTATGAGGAGCAAGCCTCCCAGACTTCTACAATTTAATAATAATAATTTAGGATGGTTTGGGGCTTGCTTGCTGCTGCCAGGTTGGTTGTTGAGTAGCCTGACTGTTTTTTTTTTTTCTTGCGTGTGGTATCATTGTTGACGCGAGGCTGTTTTTTGAACATGCCAATGCGGGCACGATTTCCCCTGATGAGTTATGACTTCAGACGCGATGCGTGTGTGGAGGTGTGGAGTCCGCGTGATATGTGCGTAAGAGAGGCTTCTCGTGTGTTTGGAGAGCCGCGCTCCGAGACAAGCGCAAGCACCCCCCAGGGAAAAAAAAGGGGCCCCCCGAAAATATCGGCATAGTTCGAACACTGAGTGCAGGCACTGGGTGTAAACAACAAATAGTTTACAATGTCTGGGTAGCAAACAGATGGCAGAATTGGTGTCAGGTCCTCCTTATGTTTCCATTCTCCCTTGCTCCGAGTCTTATATGGGTCAAACCCATCAATCACAGCCAGTTTCTCCACATACTGTGCCCTTTCTGCAACTGGTAATGTACTCACATAACCAGAATTATCATCCATCGTGTCACTTTACTCTCGTTCGTACTTTGTTTTATATTGTGAGTGCATGTACTTGGTCTTCCAATATGGCGCCTAACAAAATCTTGCGGCGCGGTGACGTCATGTGAAAGGGGTCTATAGCGAAAATGACAATGAGACCGATAGACTTCCTGCTGTGATGTTACGGACATCAAGGTCATTCACTCAGACCGCTACCTGGATAAATCACTTTAATCGTAAAAATGACTATATTAGATTTGTTAATGCTTAAAACTATTCCTGTGCCATTCTTGAGGTCTCACGGCATTTATAAACAAAAAGTGAGGCCTTTAAGGTCCTTCAGCTCCCTCAGTTGTTGGCGTTGTTGAAAAGCTATACTGATGTTCAGTCTGGTTTGATCTCTTGCTTTTGGTATAACTAGCTTTAGCATTATCTCTGCTTAGCCTTTTGGAAAACACCAGCCACGTACACTGAGTGCATGGACAAAGTGCTAGTAGGTAGACAGGCAGATTGGATATCCAGTCATTTCATGCAGACCTTTCACAGCCCTATGACTGCCACAGGGGACGTTTTTTGTTTTCCTTTTTATTGCCGGTGCATTACATTTATTCATTGTTGTCGGGCTGCAAATAGAGTTTCAACAAATATAACCAAAATGCTTCTAAAATAAATTGCCTATCCTAGCTTTAAATTATTTTCTGACCGTTTTTAATTTTCAGCTTTGTTAATCTGAACTAGTGGGTTTTTTTTTTTTTGAAAGGTTGTTTTGTACAGGCAGATCAGCAGGTCTTGGAGTTGCTGCCCTTTTTTTATTTTTATTTTTTTAAAACACAGTCCATACGATCAGAATTAGAGTTGATTTGCAATATGCCTTTAGAGGAAGCCCATGTTTTTCACGGTGATTAGAACTAACGTATACATTTCACCTAGGAATATACTTGGCATGCCCCTTTTGATTTGTCTAAAATAAGGACCTTTGGAAGATAAGTCTCCTGAGGTTGTTTTCCAACTTCTTCCACACCAACACTGCCCAGAATGCTGCCTGGTGAAATTTATTTATTTTTAAATAGGGTTTGTGAGGAATTTGTGGTGCCTTTTCACTGTCCTGGAATTATGCTGTTTACTGGACAAATGAGTATAAATTCCAGTCATATGAGAACTACTACTGCTGTGAGAAAACGCTGAAATTTTTGGCTATATGAGAATGACATTAAGTAAAATGAAGGTTTTTTTGCATAGTCAATGTTTAAATAAATGTGAATAAAATCAACAGGTCTATGAATGCAACAAACGGCCAAGAACAAGACAACGTTCTGCTAATGAAAAATATTAATAATAAACATGATTGAAGTGTTGCCTTGTCACATGTATTCTGAAATGTACAGTTTTTCTGCTTCTTTGCAGTGTCTCCATGATCCCCACATTTTCCTCAGTGTCACGATGAGGCTGATCAGAATCGCTTGCTTTTCAGAAGAATAGTTTAAAACGTGGACTGTTTCACCACTGACTACAGTGACCATTTGGCTGTAGGTCTCTATATCAGCAGCCTTGAGTTCTGCATGGGAGAGGAAATTTTAACTTTAGAATTGAGTGAAGTACTACCTGAATGGATAAGAGTACATTTTAATTTCCTTGAATTTTGTGTGTATATAAAATATGAGAAATGAGTTTTTTACTGGGAAATACGCCATTTGTATTTTTCATACGAACGGCAACTGTCGCGGCAAACGCCCTTTTTGTCAGCCGGTATGCAAGCGCGTTAATTACTCACCTGCACGCAATCAAGGAGAACAAAGCGACACGCTGACTTCCTGGTCAGGTGCGAGGACTGAACAGCAAAAAATAGGTTGCTGCAGCGCGAAATACAAACTCGATCACTTGCCAAGCATTTTGTGAAGCTGTGTAGAAGTTTTACCATTGTCAAGATCTGAACAGACAGCCGGTAAGCTCGCGTTTATTTTTATTTTGTTGTGAATGCGAGGAAATTGTGCTGATGGGGCATTGAGATGCGGGGAAAATGTTTGTGTAGCGTCTTAGCCCATGTTTACATTAGACCGTATCAGCGGATCATCAGATTAACGTTTTTAAAACGATTAGTGTGCACACAGCAACACCAATACACGATTTGCGTGCACACAGCAACACCAATACACGGATACGCTCGGCTCTGCAGGCATCCTGCGCTCCAAATCACTCCGCCCTGAACAGTGAGTGCCCTCTGGAGGGTGCGCACTCCGGCCTTGCGCAGCTCACAGAGCACGCGAGTGAAGTGCACAAGCTGTGATTCGGGACTGAGCCGCTGTGTGTGTGATCCCAGCGCATATCACTTACCACTTGCAAGTGGAAGGATGGCAAGCCTAAAGACAATCATAACTACACAATGGGCAGTATTTTCATACTTTTATACTCTTTAATGAAAGGTGATACAAGGCGGAAGTCCGCGCCGTTTTTCAGCAGTCGTGTCACATGACCAACGCCAGCGAATCAGGAAGGTGGATGTCACAGTGACGTTGTCCAATGACGACGCCAGCTAGAGCTCAGCACAGCGTATCCGCGTATTCTCAATGTTTACACAGCACCAGAGCTGACACGATCTGGACTGAATACGTGGACCCTGGCGGATTCCCGTTTCCCGGCGTTTCCAGGTGGTTTAATGTAAACGGACAGTGCATCTGCGAAGAAAATGAGACAGATATGGTCTAATGTAAACTTGGCCTTAAGGTCCAAATATTCACATGGTGCTTTGTGTAATTGTTGGCTGGTAAGGGTTATTGCAACTTGCTTTGTTTGGTCCGGTAAAAGGTGTGGCAACTTGCTTGGTCTCGTGTTTGAAATGGCCCAATTTAGATGCGTGGATATTATTGTGCTGAATCCTTGGGTGCCAGTGAAGACATGTTTTAAAAGCGTGTCTTTTTCTACTTGCATACAGTGCATGTTTAAAACGAACTGAAAGTGTTTAATTGCTAAAATGTTCATGGTGGATATGGTTTGTAAATATGTAGGTTGGCTTGTTACTTGGTAACTCATTTATTGGGTTTAGTAACTTGCTTAATTCATTATGGCCGTTGTGGTTAAAATGTATTTTAATATTTTGATGTATTTACATTGAGAATTCATTCAAAATGTCTTAAGTTAAAGTAAATTCTATCTATTTTCATATATATATATTTAATGTTAAGCTTTTGATAATCATTTTTTGTGTAACTGCTTTTATAAAAAGGAAAACTGTGCAAATTGGTAAATGGATGGTGTTTGTCTTTTAAGGTTTTTCACCTGTAAAGGAAAAAGATGGAACAAAGGCCTGGTTTGAGTGAATTCCAGTTTTAATGTTCAGCATTGGTATTACCCTTCAAGTGTGGGATAAGCACAGCAAAGGAGTAAAACACTTGACAGCAACCATGACATTTTTCTCCCTATGTCACTCATGAGGAAATCAATTAATTGTTTTGATCAATTTGGGGACTTTGTCAATGTGTCTATATAATAAAAGAGAAAATCACATGTTGGCTTGAAGATATGAAGTTTATCTTCTCGTGTTGAAAAACTCACATTTTTCATCCAAAATACATCGCGGATCTGAGTGAAATATTTAAATAATATTGGCTGGCATTGAGTGGTATATCAGATATATTCCATTCAGCTAGCATGACATTGAACGAGTCGAAGATGAGTTTACTATCGTGCTAGCTGAATGGAATGTATCCGATATACAGGGTGTTTCAAAAAATTTATCTTTTCACAATCTAATAACTTTGCCAGTTCTTGTTCAATTGACCTCATATTTTAAGCGTGTGTGGAAACAGATCAATTTTATTTTTAATGTTTTTTGTTTTTATCTTTTTAGGTATATAAATGCCATTCACTGGAAAAGAAAAGGCGTTGTGTGTTGGAGGACGCTCGAGCACAGTTGAACAAGACCGTGCAGCGTGCGTTTGAGAGAATTCTCTAAAAATGCACGGTTAACAGAAAACCGTTACCAAAGACATGCTGCAGTGTGTTTGGCAGGAGCTGGACTACCAACTTGATGTGTGTCTGTGTCTCAGGCGGCACGAATACTGAAAATCTGTGAAATCGTGCATGGAATCCACATACCTTTTTGAATTTCTCATTTCAATTTTGAGGAATGAATCTTATATTGCTCAACATTAAATGGGAACTGAAGTCATTTTTAAACTTTATTTCTTAATTAACGTGTTATTCAATTACGTTTTCGGTTTTATTAACCTTATATCGTGACTCGTATTGGCATATTATATTACACTTATCAGCCTTTTCAGTTTTTAGCCATGTTGAATGTAGCTCGTATGGTTCACGGTAAGCGTCGCTTATCCGCGCAATCTTCACGAGAGTTGTGCGAGACTTCAAATGTGAAGTGTCGGCGGCGCCATTTTGAAAACTGTTTACACAGCGGCCGGATCGCCATATCATTCCAATTTAGATTAATTTTGAGATTTGCCAGCTTCATGAGTAATAGAGTGTCAGTTCTGTGCGCTGTGGCGCGTGCACCTGAAGGCATGCCTCGGGCTGCGCGCACGCCGAGTGGACTCCAGCATGTGCGCCGTGAACAAGGCGCACCTGAGCTCAATTAAGGAACTACATATTTGCCTATCATTTAAGGACCGTGCTGATACATTTGCATAATGAAGTATTATGATGCGCATGTACGCATTACCGAGCCTTTCTGCCCGTTGTCTTGATTTCCTGTTTCACGATCCTTGTGCCTGTTTCTCGTTCTTGTCCTCGCTTAGCCTTTGATGTATTGTTTGTGCCTCGACCGACCCTTTTGCCTGTCTTCTCATTTTGATCGAGCCTGCCGTTTTGGATTGTTTGCCTGTGTATATATTGTCTCACTGTATATATATATTCTGCACTTTATTAAACTGTATACTTCTGCACATACATCTGCCTCCCTCACGTACGTGACCTGGAGATTATTCCATACTGCTTTGAACCAACTGAGAAGAGTTGGAAAGACGACAGGATAAGGACTAGTCAGTCATGCTGGTATTTATGTCGTTACTGTTGCACAATTAAAACATGCCAGATCAGGCAGCTGGTGAGTTTTCAAAATAATAAATACATGCATGTATTTTTGTGATAAATACATATTATACTGAGTGTATTTCCCACATAATCCTCACTCAGGTTCCGGACAGCACTACAAAATGGCGTCCCCACTATATAGTGCCCTATATAGTGAGTAGGGAGCGATTTTGGACACGGAAAACTTCCGGCTTGATTACGTCAGCATTCGAAGGAGGGAGCGCGCGTCTTTTGGCAATGTTGGCAGATGTTGGTTACTTTGATTTCTGCTGTACGTTTTACTTCCGTCCTACGACGTCTTGCACAGGTCTCAGCGAATCTCGTTTACGACCATTGTTTTGACATATGGACTGATCTATTACATAGCATATTTCAAACACTCATAACTTGCTATAGCAGTGACAAAATGGCTCTCAAAAATGCTTTCCTATATTTAATAAAATGAGAGAAGTAGAATTTTGATGATAAATTTGCCTTCAGTTCCCCTTTAAGCCTTTTCAGTTTCATTTGTCTCGACTGTCTAGTTTCTGGGATATTTACATCTCAAATGTCAATTTTTTTTTAAACACCCTGTACCATGGGGGGAAAAAAGCCATTATTATAATACATACACACACACACACACACACACACACACGCGCACGCACTTCATAGCAGCATTCTCGAAGGCCAATGCTAGCTTATCTGTGAGTCCGTGCTGTCAGCAGTGAAGTAGCCTTCCAGCTGGTGTAGCGTTCATCAGTAGTGTTAACGAATGCTAATAAACTGGCCACGCCAGTGATATCGAGAGGAAGTAGCACAGGCTAACAGCCGAGAAACTAACATTTCTGTCTCCAGGCTCTTCTTCCACGCATGCTCACCACAGTATTTGTCACTCATACTTAAGCAGAGACTCAGATTGTTTTGCAGGTCAAGGGGCCCACAGGGCCCCTCCTGGGAAAAAACAGGGGCCCATTTCTACAATGGGGGGCCCAGTGATTATCCTTCAGTTGAAGCGAACCTAGTGAGCGAAGCGAGCCCAGTGAACAGCTGGGGCATCCCAGGGGCTGTTTTTTTTTCTTCTCAATTCTGTTTTTTTTTTTTTGGTATTAGAAGCCATATGAAGCAATGTAGATGACAATCAATGCTTCAACCAAATATATTGAGATCATTTAATCAGTGGCAATGTTTTGGAATTCAACCACAGGCCGCTATATATCACATCTATATTATCTCATCTCATTATCTCTAGCCGCTTTATCCTGTTCTACAGGGTCGCAGGCAAGCTGGAGCCTATCCCAGCTGACTATGGGCGAAAGGCGGGGTACACCCTGGACAAGTCACCAGGTCATCACAGGGCTGACACATAGACACAGACAACCATTCACACTCACACCTACGGTCAATTTAGAGTCACCAGTTAACCTAACCTGCATGTCTTTGGACTGTGGGGGAAACCGGAGCACCCGGAGGAAACCCACACGGACACGGGGAGAACATGCAAACTCCGCACAAAAAGGCTCGAACCCGGACCTTCTTGCTGTGAGGCGACAGCGCTAACCACTACACCACCATGCCGCCCTATATTATCTCCTCCTTGTAAATTATAATTTATTTTATTAACTTGTTTTCAGTTTGGTGTAGGTCTATAGTAGTAGTAGTCACCAGTGGTGGTAGTAGTAGTAGTAGTTGATGTTGCAGTAGTAGTTGTTGTAAATCTAGTATGACTAATTATCAGGGGTATCAGTTTTTTCAGGTGAATGTACTCTCTGCCGAAGAACGACAAAATAGATGTATTTTCCTTTTTTTTCTTATCCATTTTTTTTGTCTCTTTTGAATATTCATACATAGACCGTAAGATGCCACCTAGTGAAAGACTTGGATCAGGTTTTACTCGCTTGGGACGCTACAAACGGGGCGGCGTAAATACACGAACGGGTCCGACGTATATTCAATATGGCGGCGGTCAAAACAAATTAATCCGATGGTGAAATCTGTTGAATATCCAGATAATTATGTTGGAAGTTGCATATTTGTGCAAGATTTTCGATATTGAGACCATGAAGTCAAGTAATACCCGTCCCCCCAGGATTTTGCAGGCCTTATTTGTGATTGTTGTGGGCTAAAATGTCTGTTGCGGGGGTTTTCTAAAAAATTGCGATGAAAGTTGCGGTGTTTTTTAGGTTTTTGTTGCGATTACATTGCGGGAGGAAGTGAAAGTTGCGAGAAATTGTTGCAATTTGCTCTTTTTGTGATTAAAATTGAGTGATATGTTAAATATTAAGCTATTACTGAAAAACTATTGATTAAAAAAACAAAGATACTGAGAAATGGTCCTATAAACAACTTTACCAATATAAAAGATTACCAGGACTACAAAAATGCAGAAAAATAGGCTTTACTTATCCAAATGCTCCTGTTGGTTCAAAAGTTAAAGTGCAGAGAACCTCACAGCACAACATGAAGTTACCTTAAAATATAATATAAATGCCTCAGCTTTCATGTAAGAAAAAAACTATTAATACTAGTACTGTGTGCAGGCAGTCTCTCCTGAAGACTAAATTAAACAATTATAAACTAATAAATGGCTCAGGCTTCATAGAAGAGAAAAACAATTTGAACAGAATCTCACAGTATGATGCTGAAGCTGCCTAAACAATGGAAAATAAAATACCATTTTGGCAAAAATGTTGGCATCCATTAATTTCTTCTATTAAGTAAAAAAAATAATGTAAAGTGCACACAGTCCTTCACTGTAAACATAACACACTTTCAGTAACAGAATTTAAGCCTATATAAACACTGACTTGCACATGCTGCTTCTCTTGAACAGAAACACGGAAGTAAGCAGTGTTGCCAGATGCTGCTGAGGTTTTCCAGCCCAAAATATGTTCAAAACCCGCCAAAATGCACTTGAACCCCCAACTAGGCGGGAACCCGCCCAATCTGGCAACACTAGAAGTAAGGCGGAAGGTAGTTTGTCGACGTCACCTCAAGACGACGCCAACGATTGGTCAAATTTGCGGGAAAGTTGTGGTGATTGAATATAATTGCAACACAGCCCTGAATTCGCGGGGATTGGTTGAATTTCCGTTGAAGTTGCAAATCGCAACATCGCAAAATCCTGGAGGGTCTGTAATACGCCACGAAACGTTCCAAATAGGGTATAAAATGCTCACGTCCATATTGGCCCCTGCCCCTCTCGACAGTGCGTTCATTATTCGAAATAGTGCGTCTTAGACGCGGGCGCGCCAACAGTCTGAGTCTCTGCTTAAGTATTCATTTCCCTGTGTAATTTACTTGGTTACTTTTAAAATCAACAACTAGACTCAACAGAGCGACCTGGCAGCATGCTGCTAATCCCTTGCAAAATCCTTTGCCCTGTTGCTTTTTTGGTGTGTCTGGATAAGTTTTGGCTGAGCTCAAGTCCCAGCTCTAATAGTAACGGTTTGACACTGCTTATAAATGTGTGAAGAATATCTAATGAAGTTTTGTTAGCGTTTTAGGTGTTCAACATGTCTTTCTCTTTCCCGGCAAACAAAGAACTGCTTCTGCGCATGTACAGCAGAAAACTCATTGGATATTCGCATCAGCTTCGACTTGAGATCATATTGTCTTGACAACCATTCAATATCATAAAGCATATTGAACGCTCATTCTCCATTGGGTAGAGTGATGTAATACACATAGGATAAGTGATGTGGTGATAATATTGCATGCTACTGAATCAAATTAATGAAACCTGCTAGAAGGGAATGGAATACACGTTTTTATTCCATCGAAAAAGTGTCCTGTATGGGTAATAATTCCTGATATTTCACTCCAGTGATGTCACTCCCAGTGTTTTCCCGCTGACTAGGCGTGTGTTGTCAAAATAGCAAACCGGTTCAAAATTAAGGCCCACTTTACACGGGGACGGTCTGAAACAAAAACGCAAAAGTCCGTTTTCGTTCTCACTTTTTTTCCGCGTCTACACGACCGTTTTCAAGGAGGAAATCTGCGTCTATACGGTGACGCATAAATGTGTGGAATTCAATTGGATGTGCATGCCAGGCGGCTAGATGGTGCTGTGAAAGACCTCCGCTATGTCTGCACGCATGCGCAACGTCTTCCGTCTTGTCTGATCTGCACATCTGCGCCGCGAAAACTTTGACTACTCTGGCTATGGTAAGTAAGAAAGTAAGTAAAAAAGTAAGAGCATACTATACCCGCCTCTGTTCATTAACGGTATATGTGCAGATTCGGTATAGATGTTCGAAGGACTCCTGGACGTTTATTAAAGCTGCCAGAGCAGCTTGAAGGTCTGTTGGATCGATGTAATCAGACATGCTCTTACTTTTTTACTTACTTTCTTACTTCCCGGGCTGGCATGTGCAGTATATGACATATGTATGACGTAAACGCGTACCCGACGTGAGCAGATCCGAGCAGAGTTTCACATATTGGGTAGTTTAGACGGATATGCAACGGGGGCTGTTTTTAACTTATCCACTCTGGAAGGCGTTTTCAATTTTTTCCGTTTTTCAGCCTCGGAAACGCCGTCCCTGTGTAGACGAAAGGCACTTCCGATAAAATATTTAGTCGTTTTTACCCGACAGCGTCCTCATGTAAACAGGCCCTAAAATTATTAGGGCCCGAGCCCTATAGGGCGAAGGCCCTATTGTTCTTGTAAGAGTTCACTATTATTATTCTTCCGTCTTCTTCTTCTTCTTCTTCTTTATTTTTCTCCGCTGTTGGGCCATTTTCGGGGCGCTTGCCATGGGCGAAAATGCACGAAATTTGGCACCAGTTCCGAGAATTGCCACCGCTACTCAGAACCAAAAGCCCAAACTTGGCCGGGGCTCAGGGCCTCTATAGCGCCCCCTAAGTCGTTGTGATTTTGGCCTCCCGCATTAAGGTGCCTGGTTGCCATATAGTTTGTAGTAGTGGCATGCCATTTGGTATGCATATGTATCTCACTAAGCCGGACAAAAATGTAATGCCAATGCATTAGCCACGCCCAACAGGAAGTGAGGTAATTTCACTTTTGTGCGAAATGCATGGCCACGAAGACGGCGCAACTCCTCCTAGACCGTTCATGGGAATGTCACCAAAATTGATACACATCATCTACAGACATGGCTGACAAAAGTTACTAAATACGTTTCACGTAGGATAAACCGTTCAGAAGTTATACGTCAATCAATTTTCACTTCAAAATTTTACATGCTAAAAAATTCATAACAAATCTTCTAATTGCTCAAAACTGC
The DNA here is from genome assembly GCF_027579695.1 of Neoarius graeffei. Lineage (NCBI taxonomy): Eukaryota > Metazoa > Chordata > Actinopteri > Siluriformes > Ariidae > Neoarius > Neoarius graeffei. The sequence goes on from NC_083595.1 coordinate 30,249,685, forward strand.
TCATACTTCACAAGCAAATCACTCATTGGGCTTCTGACATGTTACCCAATTTCTGTGATATTTCGCCACTGGGGGCGCTATTTTTGGGCAAAAAATCCAATCTTTCCTCAGATTTGGTCAAACTTCACGGCCACCCTCTTACTACCTCCCATGTCACGTATACCGCATTTTGGGAATTTTCGTCCATGGGGGGCGCTGTTTTTGGCCGACGCAATTGCTCCAAAACGGGTTTTTGGTAAATAATTCCATAATGCTTTTCCTTCACACCACTACCTTGTGATAGTGCGTTCCTGTTGTAGACACTTATTTTCCCAACTCATAATCGCTCATGTACAGCATAGCGCCACCTTCTGACATGGGAAAAACCAAAAAATTTATTCTTCAAAAATCTATATCTCATCTTCTATTTACTCAATTGTCATCAAACTTCATACGCAAACTCTTCATAGCTCACCTGACATGTACGCCAAATTTTGTGCACTTTCGCCCCTGGGGGTGCTGGTTATGGCGGAAATGATATTGCAGCTTCTGATTTGTCAAACTTGGCAAGCAAACTCTTTTCAAGACCCTTATTGGGGCGCTTGCCATGGTCGACAACGCACGAAATTTGGCTCCTTTTTCTTAGACTGCCACCGCTACTGAGAACCAAAAGCCCAGATCCAGGCGGGCCTCAGGGCCTCTATAGCGCCCCCTAACTCGTTGTGATTTTGGCCTCCCGCTTTAAGGTGCCTGGTTGCCATGTAGTTTGTAGTAGTGGCATGCCATTTGGTACGCATATGTATCTCACTAAGCCGGACAAAAATGTAATGCCAATGCATTAGCCACGCCCAACAGGAAGTGAGGTAATTTCACTTTTGTGCGAAATGCATGGCCACGAAGACGGCGCAACTCCTCCTAGACCGTTCATAGGAATGTCACCAAAATTGATACACATCATCGACAGACATGGCTGACAAAAGTTACTAAATAAGTTTCACGTAGCGTAAACCGTTCAGAAGTTATACGTCAATCAATTTTCAATGCAAAATTTTACATGCTTAAAAATTCATAACAAATCTTCTAATTGCTCAAAACTGCTCATACTTCACAGGCAAATCCCTCATTGGGCTTGTGACATGTTACCCAATTTCTGTGATATTTCGCTACTGGGGGCGCTATTTTTGGGCAAAAAATCCAATCTTTCCTCAAATTTGGTCAAACTTCACGGCCACCCTCTTACTACCTCCCATGTCATGTATACCACATTTTGGGAATTTTCGTCCATTGGGGGCGCTGTTTTTGGCCGACGCAATTGCTCCAAAACGGGTTTTTGGTAAATAATTCCATAATGCTTTTCCTTCACACCACTACCTTGTGATAGTACGTTGCTGTTGTAGACACTTATTTCTCCAACTCATAATCGCTCATGTACAGCATAGCGCCACCTACTGACATGGGAAAAACCAAAAAATTTATTCTTCAAAAATCTATATCTCATCTTCTATTTACTCAATTGTCATCAAACTTCATACGCAAACTCTTCATAGCTCACCTGACACATACGCCAAATTTTGTGCACTTTCGCCCCTGGGGGTGCTGGTTATGGCACAAATGATATTGCAGCTTCTGATTTGTCAAACTTGGCAAGCAAACTCTTTACGGTATTTCGCGGGGACGCATGCCCCCGCCCCCCCGGCCGCTGGCGCGAGGGCCCATTGAGGCCGCTTGCGGCTTTAATTTTGGTTAACTAGTCTTGCGGGGTTTTTTTTGTTTTGTTTTGTTTTTCCCCACCCTTCATGGGTGTGTCCATATAATAAAGAAAATTACATGGTGGTCTGAAGATATGAAGGTTATCTTCTCGTGTTGAGAAATTTTACCCGTTCACTTCGTTCACTCGTGATATACATTCACCACTCGAAGATAAACTTCATATCTTTGTGCCACCATGTACTATCCTCCATTTATTTATTTATTTTTTTGTGGTCCGGTTTCCATCAAATCCTGTGCTCTGATTGGCTGGCGAGCGGGTCCGTATCCTACGTTACAGACCCCGGTTACGGACCTCTGGCGACTTGCTTATTCATAACAATATAGTAGCAATTTTTGTCAACATTTATCTTTTTTATAAGATTTCTAAGATTTTTATCAAAAATCTTATAAATTTTTGCCAGCATTTCTCAGGAGAATAGCATTAATTTTACAGCATGGATGGCGATAACGACAGTGTTCACAGCAAAAGTGAGTTTTACTACCCTGAGGAAGAAGAAATAAAAAAGAACATTTCAGGGGAAAGCTAAAAACCTGTAACTGTTGCTAACGCCGAGCAAAAACATGGCTGAATCTTGAATGACTCAATTTTGTATAAATAGGGGACTACATAGGCGGCAAAATGTAGGGGTTTTTTTCCTGCCATGGAAGTGCACTTGTATACCAAGGAGGAAGCAATTTGCATTACAGCCGTGAATGAGGATCAGGGTTTTTTCTAGAAAAATTTAGTATGAGGGCGCTCACCATGCCGAGGGAGCGAAGCTGGGGGGGGAGATGGTGCCGGTTGTCCCCCCCCCCCCCCGCCGTGCAAAGCCTTTGAAAAATGCTCCAATGGGACATTCTGAGGCTATCTGAGAGGGAAATTGTAACAAATTGTCTGTCAACATTGAAAAAGAAAGAAGTAATCTTCTTCTGCCCCGGACGGTCTTTGGCTTTCTTCCGTTTCGTGCCGCGGGATGACATCTTTAAATGCCCAAGTGTCAACAAAAACAACTCGCGAACTACTTCTGTCAAAAGCTCCCGCGTTGGTGGGTGAAAAGTCATTCAGTATCGAGAAATCTCGCTCTACAAGTCAGCTGACCTTGTATGTAACCCATGTCAAATCTCGCGAGAGCAGCCGCGACAAGTAAACAACATGGCGCCTCAGTCTGGAAAACGCCAATTCGGATTGTTTTTGCACCATCTGGTGGTGTATCTACTATGATTGGAATATTTTTGGAGCAATTATAACGTATTTGATGATCAGACACATTGTCACGTAGTGTTGCTGGTATGTTTTCACGGAGTCGGTAAGGGGGCGCACGCCGAGAGTAAGAGGGCGCAGCGCCCCTGTTCCCCCGTTTAGACGAAAGCCTGAGGATTCAAAATGGCGGCTCGGCTCGTTTTCTGTTAGAATTTTGAAAAGAAAAAAATAAATTATTTACCAGCTTAAGGTCGGTCCGTATGGTGAAATACTGTGACCTCGGCCTTGAATACTGACCTCGGACCAGAGGGCCTCGCTCAGTACTTTCAAGACCTCGGTCACGGGTGTTCTGCCTGTGAGAGCACATAGAGTCTCTGTCCCTCAAACTAACCCTGTGACAGGTGGGGTTATCATTATTTAGCTAAGACCTGTACTTTGCTAGCTGTCTCCTTTTTAGATAAAAATAAGGATATGAAAGGGGAATTAATACAACAAACTATATAAATCCCATTTTAATTCCTGTCTTGTTTTTTGAACACCAGCGTTGTAGCTGTGCTTTAATAGGAACACCCCCCCCCCCCCCCCCCCGTGACAGTGAGATTAAAGTTACGTTTAAACATTGACTTTTTCCTTTTCAAATATATATTTTAAGCAGGTTTTTTTTTTTTAAATAATGGAAGGAGATTGGCTAATTGGGTAAGCGCCGCTGCCTCTGCAATGAACAGAGGGACTGTGGGCCTCTTTTAAACAGCTGGCTGCTTACATAATTTATGGAGACGTGAAACAGCATTGGAAATGTTGTGCTGCTTTGGCGGCACTGACGTGAGAGAGTTTGCTGGTTTATTTGCCTCAGGTTTTTAGTTTTTGTTTTTTTTTTTTTTTGCTCTAGGAAGGGGGATGGTTTAGATGGATGTTGAATAGAGGAGGAGTATCATTTATGCTGATGCAATTACCAATCGTTTATCTACCTTTTAAGAATAATCACAGGAAGAAGACCAGGAAATGGCTTTGTGGAATTAATTTCTTTTTAACCATGATTACTCGACCAACATTTTGGTTGATGGTTTTAATGTCCATAAATACCCTGATTTAACAACAACAACAACAACAACAACAAAAAAAGAGGCTATAATCCTAGAATTGACTGTCTCGGAGTTTAAAACGTAAATATATGCTTTAAAATCTGTAAGGTGCTTTTATGAGGGTTGAGCAGCTTTTGTATTTTTTGCAATGATATTGCCAGGCTGTGAGACCTCCTTTGTGAAAGGCACTTTTTCTGGGTTCGCTTATTGTCAGATTAAAAGAAAGTCAGTACAGAAGCTCGTAATGTCCCCGGCTCCATTATCTTGTATATTCCCTTTGATTTATTACATTAATAATGGGCAGAAGGCATTAGCCAGCCGATAGGTGTGGGCTTGTTTGTTTTCACGGTGTGTGTGTGTGTGTGTGTGTGTATAAAGCTTGGGATGACCTTAATTTCATTCCTGTTCTTTCATGAAGGTCTGAGCTATGCTGAGAATGGATTAATAGGCCAAGCTGATTCATACTGTACTCTAAATGCAGGAGAAAACATGCTCCGGTGTAGTAAGATTAGCACAGTCAAATCATCATTTTAATTTATTGTCCCATTTTCATACAGAATGATTTTCTCTTTTTCTTCCCTTTATGGTTGTCTCACCTTTGCTTGTTTTTTCCTCTTCATGCAGTTGCGGGATCGCTGGCCTGCTGATGGACACATAGGAACTGCTGTGTTCGTATCGTTTCCAGCCACTCGCAATGAAGAGCGAGGTCCAGACCGATGCACGCCGTAAACAGGACCCGCTGAAAGGGCCTCTGGTTAATCCCGAGCCCATGGAGACGGCTAAAAGTTTCCCCTCTGAGGTGGATGTGATCGGCAAGGCTGGAGGAGATTTCACAACGCTGTGTGGCGAGACGAGGCACCGAGCCCTGCGAGACGCTGGGGGCCGCAGAGACTCTGAAAGGAGCCGAAAGAAGCGAAAAAGCCAGCAGGCCGGACCCTCGGACTGCTCTCTAAAGGACAGGAGACTGAGGGGGGCAGCGATTCCTCCACCCCGTCTGGAGACGCACAGTGAGGATGAGCGGAACGTTGAATCCTCTTTTAGTGACTGCGCCTCCTCGCCCTCATCCAGCCTGCGTTTTGGCGATTCGGACACGTTGAGCTCAGAGGAAGATGGTCGGCAACAGCAGCACATTAAAGCTTCGTCAGCCAGTGCAGGAGGAGGAACGGGGCCGACGCGAGCCCTCCTGAGCCGAACTCGCGCCAGCAGGCCACACAAGTGGGCACGGCTCGAAAATCCAGAGGCCAATCATGTGAAACGGCCGTGTTTGAGCTCGCGGAGGCAGCTGAACAGGAAGCGATTTGCAAAGGGTGGGAATGGAGGTGGACCTCAGCGCACTCCAAAGCAGAGGGAGCGTCTGCTGTTACAGAGGAAGAAGAGGGAGGTGATCGCGCGCAGGAAGTATGAACTCTTGCATAGCAGCAGTAGTTCTAGCGAGGAGCTGACCTCTGACTCCTCTTCATCCTCTTCCACTGAGGGAGATGATGAGCTGTATGTGGGAGTGAGCAGCAGCGCTGGTAGTCAGATGAACAGCACCACTGTGGCCTCAGGTAAGCTGCTTCACAAGTGCCTGCCTATATTTAAGTAAAGATTTATAAATTTGGAGTGATTTTCACCTTGTGTCCCTCACACACACTGCTTGCTGGTGGTCATTTTGACTTTTAGGTAACTGCCAGTTGTCATGATTTCACTTGTTTCACTAGGATAATGCAGTAGCTACACGAGTTAGCTGCTGAACACACAACGAACAGAAACATCCCATTTGACCAGCAGTCAGGTGTCCTAAAAAGACAGATTCTGGAGGAAAATGCTTCTGTGTAGAATGCATCTGTGCAGTGCATCACTTCCTGATAACTTTAGGCTCATACTGAAACTATGTTTTGCTCTTCAGGATTTTTGACGTCTGTTTAACAAGTTGAACGGCTTGATGTACTGGAATGGTGAAAAAACACTGGTCTACATTCAGTAAATCAAACACTTCAGTTCTGTAGCAGTGCAGCGAGTATTTCTGACTGGCTCAAAAGCAGCAGGTAGGACGGAATACGCAGAACCCAAAACACAGAGAATGAACCTTTTGGGGAGGTGTTGGCTGTATCGTGCCTCACCCCTATTGGTAGAATCGCTTTCATTTATTTGCCTAAAGTTAAATTACTGTTAGTTTGCATAGAGTAAAAACTCAACTTTTGCGTCCCTTGCCCCACTCACTTTGTCCCAAACGTTAGATTGGCCTACAGTCACTGGAAAGTGTCTGCTTTTCTGAATAATAAATTACTTATGGCTGCTGAATGGTGTAGGTTCATTACCAGTTTGAACGTTGGATGAAATCTGATGAAGGAGTAGCCGGAAATGCAGTGCTATCAAGCGGACTGGCCAGTCACAGTTGTTGTGGTCGGCATTGCTGTGGCATGTAGCTGGATTTCTGGACATGTGCATGTCAGGCTACAGTGTGGGGTATGTGGCTACGCTGTCCCGTACAATGTAGATTCTACGCAAAACAATACATTTGCCTTTAGATGCAGACATGAGTTAATGTCATTCCAAAGCCGCTGTTGTTGCATTTGGTCATCTCCGAAAGTATTGGAACAGTAAGGCTTCCCCTTTCCTTTTTCTTTCTTTCTCGCGCTCTCTTCCCCCTATACACTGAAGACATTTGGGTTTGAGATCCAAAGATGAATATGTAACGATGGATTAAAATTTTAGCTTGCATTTCCTGATATTTGCATTGAGATGTTTTTAAACAGTTTGGAACACTGCACCTTTTATTGAACCAGGGCTCGAAATTCGCGGTGGTCCGGTCACCCGAGGCGACTTAATTTGTCATTTGGCAGGTAATTCCTGTCACTAGGCAGTCCGGCTGGCTAGTTGAAAATAAAAAATGTATATGAAGCGAAGATTCAGACTAGGGCTGTGCGATATATCGAATATACTCGATATATCTCCGAAAATTCTGTGTGAGATGCATAAAATTATTATAGAGTATTTTATGGTCATCTGCCGACTTGCGTTTGTTTTGTGTTTGTTGCGTTTGTTTAAAACCTTTTCTGGTGGTTTTCTCCCTGTCCCTCGGGCAGTAATGTGAGAGGCTGCCTAAGGGTAAAAAAAAAAAACAATAACGTCACGCACTCACCAACCAATCCCGGGCGACATCTAGGTGCTGAAAGGAACTTACGGTTTTGCCAGATTGGGCGGTTTTAGGTGCATTTTGGCAGGTTTTGAACATATTTTGGGCTGGAAAACATCAGCAGTATCTGGCAACACTGCTTGTGGGAAGGTTTTCCAGTTCCGGTTTACAGCGCTGACTCAGTTCGTGCAGTCGCTGGTGTTGCACAGGCTACCGTGTAAGCTCTGTCAATTTCAGCGACAAATTAAAAATGGAAGCAGACGAATTGGTTCCTAAAAGAACTAGTAAGGGGTTAGTCATCTGGCACTTTTTTGGATATCGCGAGGAGGATGTGGAACAGCAAATGCCAATTTGTAAAGTGTGCAAAAAAAAAAAACAGTATCAAAATACTCGGGTCTTGAAATAAATGCACATTAGTCATGAACAATGGTAACTACTCTCTTTTGTGTTATTTTTGACAGAAGTAAAATTCATACATGAACAAATTTTGGCTAGTTGATTTTCTGTTTGGCTAGTTACTTTGGAAGGTAACTAGTCCGGCTGGCTGGTGGAAAAAATATGAATTTCGAGCCCTGTTGAACCCACCCATTTTTCAGGTAGTTGAAAATATTGGAACATGCAACTGGTGTGTTTATTGCTCAGTCTTGTTAGATTGTTTAAACGGTTAAGAGCGGTTAATGTTTACTCTTATTTTGAGCCCTGTGTTTTGCTATTGTAGACTGTATTTGTGGTTAAAAAGGATAAACCAACATGAAGACCAGAGAGCTGTGTGTGGGTGAAAAGCAAGCCAGTTTGAAGCTGAGAATACAAGGGAGAATCGATCAGAGCAATTGTGCAAGCATTGGACATAGCCAATACAACAGTTCAGAATGTCCTGATAAAGAAAGACATTGAACAGATTCGCCAAGGAAAATGACAGCAGTTGTTGAACATCTCATCTCATTATCTCTAGCCGCTTTATCCTTCTACAGGGTCGCAGGCAAGCTGGAGCCTATCCCAGCTGACTACGGGCAAAAGGCAGGGTACACCCTGGACAAGTCGCCAGGTCATCACAGGGCTGACACATAGACACAGACAACCATTCACACTCACATTCACACCTATGGTCAATTTAGAGTCACCAGTTAACCTAACCTGCATGTCTTTGGACTGTGGGGGAAACCGGAGCACCCGGAGGAAACCCACGCAGACACGGGGAGAACATGCAAACTCCGCACAGAAAGGCCCTCACCGGCCACGGGGCTCGAACCCGGACCTTCTTGCTGTGAGGCGACAGCGCTAACCACTACACCACTGTGCCGCCCCTTGTTGAACATGGTGCATCCAATATAATTGGAAGGAACTTCATCATGCAGCAAGACAATGTTCTAAAACACACTGCCAACACAACACATGACTTCTTCAGGGTGAAAAGTAGAAGGTTTTGGACTGGCCAAGTCCATCACCAGACCTTAACCCAACGGAGTGGTTTTTTTCACCTCCTGAAGGAGTGTGAAAGGAGAAAACTGAGGAGCTGCAGTACAAGTCTGGAAAAGCATCACAAATGTGCCTATATAGGCAAGGGATATGCAACCAAATATCAAACGTTATTTACGTTTTAATTTTCTTTGAGACTATCTGTTCTTATATTTTTGCTCACTTAAATTCACCATAATTGGGTGTTTTGCCACTGAAGGTGCCATGTTCCAAGTTGTTCAACATGTCATAGATGAAAATGGCAATAAATGAAAACTGAAATTCTGATCTGTCGTCTCATATCTTCTGAGTTCAAATCTAAGTGTCTTTAGCGTATAGCATAAACAAAAGGATTGCCCTTTGTGTTCCAATACTTTCGGAGGGGGCTGTGAATCCAACTTTCCATCACCAAAGCATTACGCTGAAAAGTACAGTACTTCTGGTTACTTTCCCCACTGACTTCGTGGCATTCATGCATGAAAAGGCCCATCACGCTGTATTAATAATTTATAAGCGCATGTTCCTTCTTGCCGTCTATGAATGGATGCGTTTTAATGGCTTCGTGTTGAATTTATAAATACCTGTGACTGTAGAATGTGTTCATAAATTATACAGACAAATGTATTGCGCATAACTCCTTCATTGGAGTTTAGCAGCTGCCTTTAGATTTCGGTTATATAGGAGTTTCAAGTTCTTTCATCAGAGCAGGGAAATGTGTCAATATCTATCGGATGTGCGCAACAGATATGTTAGAAATTGGGTTGAAAAACTCTGGTGTATTTCTTAACACAGAGGGACGTGCCTGTCATGGTGTCTGATTCAAGCGTGAATATACACACCTTGTCCTTTTTGAAAACGTTCTCAGCCACTCGAGCACTTGTTTATGTACCATAAACCCAGATCGGATGGTAACGCGTCACAGCTGCTGTCAGTAGTTCAGAAGCAGTCAGCTTGACACACTCTCGCACATCCAGCTGTTTGCCGTACTTATTACTAGCACAGGCGGAGGAGGCAACTGAAGGCCAGGGACTTTCTGAGCCAGCTGTCATATGGAATAGTTTGGCCTCAGTTCATGTGTAATTTTTATCCCACGCCTTCCTTATTAAGCATTGGAATTTTGACCTTCAAATAATTTATGCTTCACTTCTATCAAGGCAGCATGAATGATCACCCAAACTGGTTTTACTTTTCTAAAGGAATGATAGAAATGGTAAAGATTTTCAGAAGAATACTTCACCACTTGCTTTAAAAGTGCATCAGTGACACAATTAACATATGTTGTGATCCTTCAGGAAGAAGGAAAACAAATATTAAATAAGAGACTATAGAGATTTCGATGATGAAAGATTGCTTATGCTAGGTAGAGATGTGAGGGCTAAACAGCATTATGGGTAATGTAGGAAACTGTTTGACCAAAGTGAAAATGGACCAACATGTAAGTGAAAAGTTTAGACTAAAAAAAAAAAAACCTGAAACTGGTATTCCTATACAAGATAAATCTTAAATAGCATTAAAGATTGTATAATTAAAATACAAGATATCTGTTCTTTACCAGCTGGGAGGTCCGTATCGTGAAATACCGTGACGGAGGTCTTGAAAGTACTGACCGAGGCCCTGTGGGCCGAGGTCAGTATTCAAGGCTGAGGTCATGGTATTTCACCATACAGACCGACCTTAAAGGTCCCATGGCATGGTGGTTTGTTGATGCTTTAAACGGGCTCGTGGAGGTTTCCGGATGTTATATCCGCAGCCTTTCTCGAAATGAACCCTCAGCACGTAGATATAGCCTCCTGGGAGAAAGCCCCATTTCAGCCCTTTTCCCAGTGCGTCGTTTTGCTAATGAGAAGCATGGAGGCGGGGAAGGGTAGAGGGTGGGGGCGGGCCATGGGGGGGAGGGGCTTGACCAAGCTGCGGGCATGAGTGAGAGTGTTCGGAGTGGTAGTTTACGAACGTATAATACCCTAGGCTTGAACACGCACTCCATAACCAAAGAGGATAGAAGCAGCAACTACAGCAACATATCGCTTATCCAACAGAAGACATGCATTGCGGAGCAATAGTCAAACATAAGCTCATAAGTTAGTCAATTTCCAGACTAAACTCAGTTTAACAGAGCATGCTGCATGCTTTTTGGTTTTGTAGTGCAGATTACCTGGCTAACTGCAGGAAGCGGTTAGCTGCATAGCTAATGTAGCCATTGCAAGGCTAACGCACCGATTTTAAAACACGGCAAAATGACTTAACAGTTATACACTTACTTGTTCGGTGTTTGTGGCTGATGCGGCAGGGATGCTTGGTACGGACCCAGGCTTCAGTGACAGTTGATGTGCAAAACCTGCCCTGTACTGTCCCAAGTTGTGGAAACATTCCTCAGGAAAATGCTTCCGACAAACATACACCGTCTTAGGTAGACTCGACGGCGTATTATTGGAGTAAATAAAATTAAGTCACTGCGTCTTCAGGGGCTCTCCCGTCGGCAGTAAAAACAGACTCCTTTCTGTGTTGTCACATCCATGTACAGCGCAATTTCCATGTTTCGCTCGCTTAGGTGGTGCCATGTTGTTGTGTCCTCTATGATCTCCTCACTACAAAATTGAAGTGACGTATCTATGGTGGCAACTTTTGAGCTGGGTGGGCAATCCATACAGTGGGTTGGAATCCAGAGGGGGGGGCGTGGGGATCATCTCCCTTGCTGACGTAGTAAAGGGAAAAGCCTATCAACTCGCCATTTTGATGCTCCATTCTCAAATGTTGACAAATGGTGGGCATAGTTTGGTTTACGCATTGACATTTCTAGCCACTGGGGTGACTTAAGAAGGTCAGAGGAACTCATTTTAACGTTAAAAAACCTCAGAAAGTGAAAATTTCATGCCATGGGACCTTTAAGCTGGTAAATAATATATTTATTTTTTTCTTTACCAAATTCTAACAGAAAACGAGAGCGCCCGAAAAGGAAAACCGAGCCGAGCCGCCATTTTGAATCTTCATTCACGGCTGTAATGCAAATTGCTTCCTCCTCAGTATACAAGTGCACTTCCATGGCAGGAAAACAACATCATTTTGCTGCCTATGTAGTCCCCTATTTATACAAAATTGATTCATTCAGGATTCAGCCATGTTTTTGCTCGGCGTTGGCAGCAGTTGCAGGTTTTTAGCTTTCTCCTGAAATGTTCTCTTTTATTTCTTCTTCCTCAGGGTAGTAAAACTCGCTTTCGCTGTGAACACTGTCGTTATCGCTATCCATGCTGTAAAATTAATGCTATTCTCCTGAGAAATGCGAAAATAAATGTTGACAGATTGCTGTTATGTTTGTTGTGAACAAGCGAGTCGCCAGAGGTCCGTAACCGGGGTCCGTATCGTAGGACATGGACCCGCTCGCCAGCCAATCAGAGCACAGGATTTGATGGAAACCAGACCGCAAAAAAATAATCTATATCTATAAAGGTTAATATACAAGTCATTCAGGGTGGGCCTGTTCTCAGTGTGCTGTTTGTTGTTTTTCTCAGCTTCGATACAGTTGACACATTAATTTATGCATTTCTTATTGATATGATTGTGTGTGTAGTACATGTAGGCGTTTACCTTTGGGACGAAAGGTTAATGACTACATTTTTAGGTGTTCATGGTAACCGGGATGGGCTGTATAATCACAATGTATCTCAACAGATTCTGGATGTGTCCTATTGAGAAAGTAAACATTTGAACAACTGTGACAGCTGTTTCACATTTGGACTGTGAGGTGTAACAATATAAACAACATTCTGTGTGTTTTGACGAACCGACTGAGAGCAGACATTTAAAAACATTTAACATCCTGATGCGTGTTGGGTTTAAGTAAACTTTACTGTAAAAACCTTCAAAAAAAAAATCATTAAATGATGTAAACATAGGACATTTTCATGTAGCATTGTTTTGGTGAAGGTTATCGATTAACAGAGGGAGCTCTGACTGGGTTGGTTTGTTTTTCTTTTTTTTTTTTTAAAGGGTGACAAACTAGGATTAAAGCCCAAATGCCAGTGGGAAAGCTTTCCTGCTGCCTTATTCAACATTCCTGCTGGTGCGGTTTTATCGTTCTGCAACATTTCATTTGGAAGCACCGTTAAAAATTGACCAGAAGATTCCATTCTGTGGACAGTGCAGCGTGTAGGGGACACAGTTTGGATGGATGAGTGTTTGTCCCCATGCATTCCCTTTTCACATAGGCCTCCTCATTTACTCTGTATAAAGTTCAGGTTTCAGAGGCACATCATGTGCTTGTGTGCTCTCTCTCTCTCTCTCTCTCTCTCTCTCTCTCTCTCTCTCTCTCTCTGCTTTTTGTTCATGTGACATCGACTCGGCATATGCGGATTAATCCTTTATAGATTACACTGCAATATTCAACACTTACAATGTTGTTCCTGTGGTCTCTCCAGAATATTGTCACTACCCTGCTTTCCCTTTAGAAAGAGGTGGCCTAGATAGGCCGTGTTTCTCGGCAATCTGAAAAAGCCTGTCCTATTTGAACGGCTGCACAGAGACCACACTGCCTTCTGTTTGATAACGTTCTATTGGTAAATGTGGCACCAACATACGCGTATAGCCGCATAATGCAGTTAAAAGGACTGTTGCATTTATCACCGTATGACTTGCAGTCTGTACAAGTTCCATTGGCGGACTCTTGATGTGACCTGGTTATAGATGAACCTGCAGTATTCATCTCTGTTGGAGTGCTGTGTTTCTTTGAAACGCCCACAAAACATCTAGTGATCTTCACAGCGCGCTAAAAGGATGATCGCAGCACACCTGCAAAACTATTGAGTGATTCAGAAAGTTGCTCGGTTGCATATTGCCCAGGACTTGTAATTGCAGTCATGATTCTTTTCTGTTCCTTGGACAGTAAGGTTGTCAAATTACATTTCCCTTTGGACTTGGGTTTGGTGTTTTAAATATTATTAAGCCTTTAATCTTCTGTAAATAGAAAATTTTTAATTCAACTATGCAAATAAGTGCGAGTAGTATTTGAATAGCGAATTGTGAGCTCCATAAAAGTTTGAAAAGCATAACCAGAAGAAACTGTCTCTCTGACGCAGTAATGTGGAATATAAAAAGATCAACGCATGCTCAGCACACACTCACTGGTGTGATGTGCTTTAATAACGTAAGCGGTCTTGAAGATTCTTTAAGAATTGTTCCTGGCTTTTATATTTCTTTGAAAAGTTGTTTTACATTTAGTTCTCTTTTATGCGTCTCTTTGCAAACCTCAGAAGCCGGAGCTCAGTTCTGTGCTTATGATTAAGGGTTGTGCGATTTGACCTCCTTTGAAAAGAGAACCATAGTAAAGTGGAATGGAAAAAACTGTGAGTGAAGTCTTCGTATTCCTCACGCGTGTGTGTGTGTACGCTCGCATGTTTCCTGTTGAGCAACAGTATCTACTCTCCCACCAGTCTCCCTGCTGTTATTTGACTACAGAACTGTGAGAGCTTACTTAACTATGACTTTCTGGTGCTGTGGTGTGAGCCCAACGCACACAGCACACCCTCCAAGACCTGATAAAATGTGTGAAAACCTGGTGTCTCGATGACCTGATGAAGCTGCTCTATTGTAGGCCTCCAGAATGTAGCAGGCTTTAACGGTTAACACCTTTCTGCATATCTATTCCTCTCTTTATGAAAGACTGAGCTGCTGCCAACCTTGGGTGTTCAAATTCCTTAGTTTTCAGGCGTCTCTTAACGAGTGCCTGTGAGTTACAGTAAACAGGCCTTGCTGAGATTGGAGCCCAGAACACTTATACAACTTGTGTGGCAGAAACGCTAAATATTTAAGAGTCTGTACTTACTAAGGACATTGCCTGAGATCTCTGTAGTTATTCACTACACAAATGTTGCTGGTGCATTTTAGTTTGATGACATTTTTTTGAAAAATTGAAATGGTTAATGATTTTATTGCATTTCTACTCGCCTCCAAATCCCATACTTGTGTACTATTCTGCACAATTTATAACCTAGTGAGGAGTACAAGTAAAATGGTCCAGCCACAGCGTTGGAGAACATTATACATTTATTAGCTATAAACTGACGAGCTTAGGGCAGAGACATGGTGGGTTTTTTTAACCATGTGTTTGTGGAGACAACTGGCTGTGTTGTGAGCGTAATTGTTGACACTTGCAGATGTACTACATGTGACTGGAGGATTCCACTCAAGGGTACATTAGAGAACTCTGACGGTATTGAGTGACCAGGTTTGTATGATGTGAAGAACAACAACTTTTTATTCAGCATTTAACCTACCTGAAGCAGTGAACACGCGTGTGCACACATACCCAGAGCAGTGGGCAGCCATGCTAACAGCACCCAGGGAGCAGTTTGGGGATTAGGTGCCTCGCTCAAGGGCACATCAGCCTAAGGCCACCCCATGTTAACCAACCGCATGTCTTTGAACTGTGGGGGGGAAACCGGAGCACCCGGAGGAAAACTGTGCAGACATGTGGAGAACATGCAAACTCCACAAAGAAGACTGAAGATTCAGAGTGTTTCATATGCACAGTAAGGAACATGTCCTCCTGCACAATTAAATTCTCAGTTTGCCGTCCACCATGAACGCCAAATTTCAACAATAAATTGGTGGAAGAAATAATACAAAGTAAAAGCAATATAGTGCAAAATAAAGGTAAAATAGGCAGTATAATACAAAAATAAGGCAATGATAGAACGTAGCAGCGAAAAAGGGCAGTAGTGTGCAAACGTAAACAGTCAAGGACCGTTTACAAGGAGGTAGTCCATGGTTATAGACTCCGGTCAGCTGTTCAGGAGTCTAATGGCGGTGGGAAAGAAAGAGTTCTTTAATCTGACAGTCTTGCATTTCACACTTCTACCCTCAGGCCGGAGGTACAGAAGTGGGAACAGTCTGTGCTGGGGGTGGGTGGGGTCTTTGAGGATGGAGGCAGCTCTCCTGTGGACTCTGCGGTGGTAGATGCTCTGCAGAGAGGGCAGTGGAGTTCTGCTGATCCTTTCAGCAGTCTTCACCACTCTCTGCAGGCATTTGCGGTCCATAGCCGTAGTGCTGCCGTACCATGCAGTGATGCAGCTGGTCAGGATGCTCTCAATCATGCAGCTGTAGAAGTTGCTGAGGATCTTGGCCAGCATACCAAACTTCCTCAGCCTCCTCAAAGTACAGCCACTGTTGAGCCTTCCTAACCAGCTGTGTGATGTTAGGTGTCCACGTGAGGTCCTCACTGATGTGAACACCCAGATATTTGAAGCTGCTCGCCCTCTCCACCTGAAGCTCCTGGATGAACAGTGGCTGATGAGGTCTCCTCTCCTTCCTCATGTCCATTATCTCCTTTGTCTTGTCCATGTTGAGGGTGAGGTTGTTGTCCTCACACCATGACACCAGACTGGCCACCTACCTCCTGTAGGCGGCTTCGTCTGCACCAGTGATGCATCCTATGCCTGCGGTGTCGTCCGTGAACTTCGGGATGGTGATGTCCTTGTGGGCGGCAACACAGTCATGGGTGAACAGGGTGTTGAGGATGGGGCTAAGGACGCATCCCTGTGGGGTACCAATGTTTGTGATGATGCTGGTTGAAGTCCTATTACCAATCCTGACAGTTTGGGGCCTGCCAGTCAGGAAGTCGAAGAGCCAGTCGCAGAGGGTGGGGTGCAAACCAAGTATGGACAGTTTGTGGGGGATGACCTGTGTTGAAGGCAGCGCTGTAGTCAACAAAGAGCATCCTGATGTAAGAGCCTTTGTTTTCCAGGTGGGAGAGGGAATAATGGAGGGCAGCAGTGATGGTGTCTGAGGTGGACCTGTTGGGCCTGTAGGCATAGTCCATGGTTTCCGGTATACTGCTCTGAATGTGGGCCAGTACCACACTCTTAAAGCACTTTGAGATGATTGGAGTGAGTGCTATCAGCCTGTAATCATTTAGGCAGGTAGGTGGGCTCTTCTTGGGAAGGGGGATGGTGGTTGTGGTCTTAAAGCAGGAGGGAACGGTGCTCTGGCTGAGGGAAAGGTTGAAAATAGCGGTGAAAACATCAGCCAGCTCGTTGGCACATGGTCTGAGGGCCTGCCCAGGGATGTCTGGTACTGCTGCCTTCCTGGGGTTGATCTTCCTCAGAGCTCTGCGTACCTGGCCTGATGAGACTGTTGGTGGAGGGGAGGGGGGTTGGGTGGTCTGTGTGTGTCTCCTCTCTATGCTGCAGCTGGAGGTCTCAAAGCAGGTGTGTATAAAAAAAAAAAGTGTTGAGGTCATCCAGCAGACTGTCTGTGCTGGTGGTCCTGTAGTCTGTGATGTGCCACATCCGCCCTGGGTCAGCAGTAGAATAGAAGCTGTCCAGCTGCTCTCTGTACTGCCTCTTAGACTGTAGTCTCCTTAGACTCTCCTGATAAAGGTCAAAGAGAGACCCCTGTCGGCCACTGGGCTCGAACCCAGAGCCTTCTTGCTGTGAGGTGACAGTGTTAACAACTGCACCACTGTGCCGCCCTCATGGTTAGCACTGTTGCCTCACAGCAAGAAGGTTCTGGGTTCGAGCCCAGTGGCGGCTGAGGGCCTTTGTGTGGTGACACTCGAGGAGGTTGGAATGTGGTTATGCTGCTTCTACACTGCCTCCAGCATTCATACATGTATTTCATCTTGCAGTCACATAACCTTCATTTTTGAGGACCTGTGCAACTGACACACTAAACGGTCGCAGGATACATAAGGCAGCCATCATGTGCACACAAACGTGGAGTTAAAAGCAACTCCTCCCTTAGCTAGCAAGTGTGCTGTCTGGTCCCATGTTTTGGTTGCCTAGAAACTCTGCTGATGAGGTTAAAAGTAGTAGCTAATGTAATAACTTATGGCCAGATGTTTCAGTGTATTAATACAGGCTAAGGGAAACAAATGAGTATATAATCTGCAGGTACTGCAATCGTCTCCTCAGACTCTCCTGATAAAGGTCAGTGCCATTTTCCATCATGTCACCAAGTTGTGAACATTTCAGCGATGAACTGTGGGGTTGTCACGTTGCAGGTCTGGCTCGTGTCTTTATCTTTCCCCCATATGTTCGACTGTGGTGTGTGTATGTACTTTTAACAGGAGAGCTGCAATTGGTGTCGAAAGGAGAGGTCAAAAACCTTATGGCATGCTCACTTGATTTCCACGAAGGTAAGAAATAAAAAAATTTGTCATAACTGTAGTGCAGTGCTCATTCTTATACGGTGACGTGAACACGAGCCTCAACACAGCGGCTCGGCACAGCCTAACCTTCACCGGGACTTAAAGGTCATAGGCAGTGGTCGGAGGTGAAACACAGAATATCAACTTTGTCTAGAAGAACGACCCAAAAAGCGAATTCAATCTTCCTAGTGTCTAATTTGCACCCTAAAATTGAATAAAATGGTTAATATATACTGTTTTGCCCAATTTCCCAAGGTTTGTTTACATCTCACTTATGCGCACTTTCACCGCCAGGGGACCGTCGTCGTGACGTCATTCAAGGCAAACAGACTGGGAGCAGTTCTGTGTTTACTTGCGAACCGAGCACACGTGTACGGACTTTGGTCGCGAGAGGTTGTGTAAAATGTCTGATAGCGATTTTGAAGTAGGAACTCTCCAAATTAAATATCGAGAGGTGAAACCATATATGTCTGAACCTATGGCCGTTGCGAAGCAATCGGTGAATGTGGCTCACCGGTTTGACCGTGCAGCCTCGGAATCGGACAGCGACTCGGCTGAGACTGATCGCAGTGACCCCGGACCTCAACAAGACTCACGCCTAAACAATTTATCCTGGTAGTTATGATAAATTCCTTCTTTCGTTGTAATACTAAATAAGAGCCTTTTTGAAGAATAATTAAACCGCCCTCTCTAGTGGATATAGGGAACGATTACTTGACAGTGTGCCGGTAGGCCACATTAGCCTGCCATCCACGGCATTCTACTATTTATAGCCGACTCTAAGCAAGGAAATATCCCTTTGTCTCATTTCCACAATGATTGTACAGGATCCCTCAGGATTCTTGACTTGTCAATTGCAAGCAAAAGTAAAAATGTTTGCCTCCAATCTTCTCCTTTTTGCTTGAGCGTTGCTGCTCCGTTTCTTCTTTGACTGCTTGATTTTTGTTTCACGCGCACAACCCACTCTCTCCGCCTCGTCTCCTCTTCCGGAAAAAGCCAACCCTCTGGCTTCACGCGCACAATCCACTCTCTCCGCCTCGTCTCCTCTTCCAGGAAAAAAAAAAAAAACAACTCTCTGGCTTCACGCACACAATCCACTCTCTCTACCTCATCTCCTTTTTCGGAAAAAGCCAACCCTCTCGCTCCGCCTCTTCTCCTCTCTCGGAAAAAGGTAAAAAAATACTTCTTCCTGAACCAGTCCCGTTGTTACAGTTCACTGCACAACAATAAGGCATGGTTTTTCTTTGGAAATTCCCGAACGCACATCTGCATTCAAGCCGAACAGCAACGTAAGTAAACGGAAGTGGGCTCAACTCAAGCGGTTTGCTTGGCTTAAATGACGTCACGCGCCGAGTGGTCACAAAAATGAAATATTTTTAACATGTAAGGTTTCAAATGTGCATAAAATTAAAACTGTTGCCTATGAGGTTTAAAGTGCCTTCACATTCGGTGATCCTTCAGAGCGTATTGCGTGCGCTGGGGACCCAGTCATTATGGGAAACGCCTGATACTGATTTGAATGCATTCAGCACGCTGTTTTCACAGCGTCTTTGTGAAGTCTTGTCAGGTATGTGACGGTAGACGGGTGTAAGTGCAGGAAGAGTATTTATTAGCGGGTGTGATATTTATAAACACAAACGAAACTGAAAGCAAAGTCATAAACATGACCGTGATAATACTTCACAAAGCCTCTGTGTCCTGATATGCATGTGCTGACTGTATTCAAATCATCAGGTGTTTCCCAGAATGACTGGGTCCCAAGCGCACAGAAGGCACTCCAAAGGATCCCTGAATATAAATGCACTTTAAGTCCCAGTGAAGGTTAGGCTGTGCTGAGCCGCTGTTTTGAGGCTCATGTTCACCTCACTGTATAAGAATGAGCACCACATTGCAGTTGGGAAATAATTTTTATTTATTTATTTAAAATTCTTACCTTTGTATAAGTGAAGTGAGCATACCGTAGAGTTTTGACCTCTCCTTTCAACGCAGAGTCCCACTGAATGGTTATCCCCCCATTTTTTCCCTTCTCTGTTAACTCTTTGTAGTTTTTTTTTTCCCCCCTCCCTGTTTACTTTTGGTAAGTTTAAAAAATCTGATGTTTTGTTCAAAACGATTTGTGCATCCAAAGACGCACCAAAACCTTCCCATACTGATCAGAACAGCTAACTTGTCTGAATGAAACACTGAAACGTGCCCCCTGTCATGGCGCCCTAGTTACCATTGCTATGGGGTCATGTGATGGTGCAAAGCCTCTATAGGACAACTTTGTCTGGCAGTGCACTTTATTTTGCTTGGTCTTGTCAGTTTTCGCATACCTACATGTTCCTGATTCTGAGAAGTTTGTCATCCATGCATGTTTATAAATCCATATAGAAAAACTGTTCTGCCATCAGACGTGGTGCCAACGCCTAATCAGTTCCATAAGTTTCACCTAAAAAAGGCTAACGCCGGGGCCAAAAACCTTGCACAGCACCATAAGATTGCTGGTCCCAAAGGTGGAACCACTGATGTTGGTCAGTAATGGGAGGAGCTTCTGCAAGAAATTCATTGCTATTTTGATAAAACATGAGCAAAATCAGAAATCGCGACACACTGGAAACCTTCAAATGTGAGCTGTGATGACTTCATCTCATCTCATTATCTCTAGCCGCTTTATCCTGTTCTACAGGGTCGCAGGCAAGCTGGAGCCTATCCCAGCTGACTACGGGCGAAAGGCGGGGTACACCCTCGACAAGTCGCCAGGTCATCACAGGGCTGACACATAGACACAGACAACCATTCACACTCACATTCACACCTACGGTCAATTTAGAGTCACCAGTTAACCTAACCTGCATGTCTTTGGACTGTGGGGGAAACCGGAGCACCCGGAGGAAACCCACACGGACACGGGGAGAACATGCAAACTCCACACAGAAAGGCCCTCGCCGGCCCCGGGGCTCGAACCCGGACCTTCTTGCTGTGAGGCGACAGCGCTAACCACTACACCACCGTGCCGCCCGCTATGATGACTTGTTAAGAGCAAATTTGTAAAAAGCAAGCAAAGAAAATGCGTTCTGTCTGCCATTTTTTTTCCCCTTCTTTTCCTTTCCCCTGCACGTTGCCCCAGAACTGGGAAGGACATCAAGTCTCATTCCTGTCAATTTGTACACATTAGTTAGCATTTGGACTCGTATCCAAGTTCAGTTTAACAGACTTCTTAAGGATGATTGATATACACATACTTATTTTTTTAAAATTTGCCTTTTTGTATCAAAGCATATTTAAAAAATAAACCGGCAGGGTCATGTCTTTGGACGCAGTAAAGAGAAATTCAGACTCTGCACACGTTCCTCTGTACTATCTGCTTGTGCGTGAATAGCATGGATTTTTCTCTTTACTGCATCTAAAGACAAATTTTATCCCGCGAACATTTCAATGGAAAGAACATCAACTTCTGCCACATAACGTTTGGTTCTCAAACCTGTCAAAGTGAACAAAAAAATTTTCTCCTGTCAGACAGGTTGCTGTTTGGCTGTGTATTGTGTAGCAGATGGCGGGATTTGGAAACATGCTATTGTCAACGCATCAGTGGTATTTTTTGTTTTTGTTTTTTTGTTTTAAATGTGCATACCAAAAGGAAAAGATTTGGTTTTTATAGTTTAGTTTAGGGGCGGCACGGTGGCGTAGTGGTTAGCGCTGTCTCCTCACAGCAAGAAGGTCCAGGTTTGAGCCCTGTGGCCGGCGAGGGCCTTTCTGTGCGGAGTTTGCATGTTCTCCCCGTGTCCGCATGAGTTTCCTCCGGGTGCTCCGGTTTCCCCCACAGTCCAAAGACATGCAGGTTAGGTTAACTGGTGACTCTAAATTGACCGTAGGTGTGAATGTGAGTGTGAATGGTTGTCTGTGTCTATGTGTCAGCCCTGTGATGACCTGGCGACTTGTCCAGGGTGTACCCCGCCTTTCGCCCGTAGTCAGCTGGGATAGGCTCCAGCTTGCCTGCAACCCTGTAGAACAGGATAAAGTGGCTAGCGATGATGAGATGAGAGAGTTTAGTTTCTGGTGCAGTTTGTTCAGCCTTCTAAATTTATTTATTTATTTATTTCGTCCCTACAAGTAGGAATTAAAAAAAAAAAAAAAGCCTTCAACTTGTTCTGTGCATCCTGGCTACTGATTTGTCTGCCTTGTAACAATCAATCTATAAATGATGCACGAGATTTAATTAAATGACCACATGTGTGGAGAATAAAAGCTCCTCTGATAACTGTACTGTGAATCCAACTCACTCGGCCCTATCTGATGAGAATTAGATACGTCAACAGTGTAACCACAAGGGATGATTTTCCATTTCAGGAAATTGACAGTTCTGGTTTTTTTTTATATATTATGACGCCTACAACAAGGTAATTGAAGAAGAACTCGCTTGTAAAGCAGAAGAGCTTGAAAAAGCACATTTATATGAACAGGCACTCTGCAGTTTGGAAGGCCCTTGGAGACATAACCAACAAGAGATCCTCACCAGTTATTAAAATAAAGGGAGCAGATGCCAGCGATCGCTTGAATTCTTGGTACCAACACTTCAGCACGCTTCTAGGCCAACCCGAACAACACCCTGTAGACCTGAATGAGCCTTTCTCTAACAACAAGGTGTCTGATCAAGTACTGATTGATACAAATCCGTTCACCATTGCTGAGCTTCAAACTCGCCTCAAAAAGACCAGTAACTCAAAAGCACCTGGTCCTGACTACATTCCTGCAATAACATGGAAAACCCATCTTTTCCAAGAGCAACTTCTTGAATTCTGTAATGAAACTTAGAAGGGCAACAAACCAGCAGCTTTCTCCCAGTCATAGATCAACTCTATATCTAAGGAAGGTGGTGTGTGTGTGCCTGAAAACCATAGAGGAATCACTTTCTCTCTCTCTCTCTCTCTCTCTCTCTCTCTCCAGTTGCATCAAAGGTCTACAACGCTCTTATTCTCAATCAAATGACTCCACACACTGAGCCACTCCTTCGAAGAAACCAAAATAGTTTCTGCAAAGGAAGATCTACACTACCACAGATCCTTGTTCTCTCACGAATAATTGAAGAACTGAAAGTCTCAAAAAAAAGAATGCATCACTTGTGTCTGTAGACTTCTCAAAAGCATCTGATAGTGTGATATTTCACATCCTACTCAGTTATGGAGTGTCCAAGGAGATAGTCAAGGTGATTGCGGTTATGTACCATAATCCATCGTGCTTCGTACAGACTCCGGACGGTACAACAAAGGAGTTTCCAACAGCAGCAGGTATACTTCAAGGTGATGCGCTCGCTCCTTTTCTTTTTGTCATCGCTGTGGACTATGTCCTAAGACAATCAGTTGGCACCATAAGGGTCTTGCCATAGGCAGACGATCTGGTTTGTTAGAGCTTTAAGCACCTAACTGACCTAGACTATGCTGACGAGATTGGTCTTATAGTGGAGCAGCTGACATCGCCACAGGAGCCCCTCCTGTCTCTAGAAGAAGCATTGATGAAAGTCGGCCTTGTGCTCAATACAAAAGACTGAATGCATGGCTGTAAATGAAGATGGGAACCACAGTCCAGTCCGCTTAAGAGATGGTTCTGTTATAAAAGAGGTGAACGACTTTAAATATCTTGGCTCTTTTGTTGCTGACAGTAAAAAGGACTTTGTCAAGAAAGGGTCAAGCATAGGCCGCATGCAACAGATTAAATTCTATATGACAGTCGGACGTTGCCAAATCTACTAAGGTTAGCTTCTTTCGGGCCTGTGTTGAAAGCATACCATTTTATGGTGCTGGAACATGGACTATTAGTCAAGAACTTGAAAAACACCTTGATGGCACATACGCAAGACTGCTAATGCGAGTCCAAAATAGGGATGGCGAAAACTAAAAAAAAATCTTGACCGACCACCGAGCCTCATTAGCCGGTTAAAGTCAGTTAACCTATGAGTTTAACAGGGATGCAAACGGCGCGCCTTTTGGCGGATGCCAAAAGGGAGGCCCCCCCTAAAAAAAAAAAATCGGATCTGCACGATTCAGCCGTGAAAAAGGCGGCATCTGCGCCTTTAGTTTGTGTGGAGAGATATGATCTGCAATAACATGCATTGTTGGCTACAGACCGAAACATACTTTCAGAATGCACTGGCCAAGGCAGGACTAAACTCGACGTGCCTTCTAATAATAATTTTAAAAAAAACAAACAGAATAGTAATTTGTAAGCTAAAAAGCCTGTGTCTTTTTTTTTTTTTTTTTTCTTTCGCCGAGTGGCAGCTGTTTTTAACTAGGGCGGGAGGGCGGGACATGGCTGAATGGGTGTTTCTGATTTGTCAGCTGTCTTCAACTGGGGCGGGAGGGCAGGACATGACTGAATGGGTGTTTCTGATTTGTCAACTGTCGTCCTTACACCGCATGGCATGCCCCAAGCGTTTACAACACAGAATTCCAGGTTCTCCGCTCCAAAATCGGCAGCTTCAAAACGATTGATTTTTTTATTTTTTTTTAACCGACAACCAAAAAAAAATTCACCGGTTGACGTTGATTTGGTCAACCACCGGTCAAATGGTCATCGGTTAACATCCCTAGTCCAAAACCTATCCTGGAAAGACCACCCAACCAAAACTATGATCTGTGGTGAAGTCCCATCCATCTCCAGAATAGTGGCACAAAGGAGAGCTAGGTTCACCGGCCATTGTTTCCAAGTGAAAAATCAAATAATCTGTCATTCTATGGAGATTACTGTGCCAAAGGGGGAACTAGATCTTTTAAAGTGAATGTAATGCTCCTAAGCCACCCCCCCCCCCCCCCCCCCACAAAGCAACAATCATTATGTTGACTGATCATGTGTTTTCAAACCATAGCTGATCCAAAAGGCCATAAATTGATGGAAAATCAATAAGATCTGCCGAGACCAAATTGGAAGATCCCGAAGGGGTGTGTGACATCACACATGTAACAATCCGGGTCTCAATTTCGTTCCTGTGCGCAGCAGTGGTTTGACCAGTCTCGATATGGAATCATGTTTTGGAGAGAATTCTGATAGTGATTGGGATTCTTATGTCGGCTGAAGGGACAGATGATTATCAAGGAGTAAATGGTTACCATTTCAAGCCCCCAAGACGAGAAACAGATGCCAGTTCACGACGGTCCCACTCACCGCCAATCGCACCACCAGCCAGAGAGAATTGGAAACGTGGATCAGTTTGAGGATTTTTATTCTAAGCTGGCCACTGCAAAATATAGGGAAAATATTTACATGTACCTCAGTAAATGCAGAAATATAATCTTTAAAACGTACACTTATTCATAATAATTACTGAAAGAAAATATGAAGTGGGTGATAATGGGGGAATTGATGAACTGTCTGAATGCCAGATCAAATGCCATTTATTCAATAAATGGGTTTCTTTTTGCTCCGATAATTCCCATGTGGTCGTTCTGGTGATGATGAATCCATTATTATTAGTAGGCGACACAAAATCTGCCTGCTTCGTTTGCACAAACTTCACCCACTGCCGCTTTAGATTAGTGTCATTTCTTGGAAGTTCATTAACTGAATGTCCTGTTGTATATGGATTTGAATGTCCAAACATAATTCGGCGCTTTCCCATCGTTATTTTTGTAAGATTCCATCAACAATATCCAATTTCAGCGAGTAAACAAGCTCTGAGTCAGATAAACAGAAATGACCCAGATAACTAGGGTTCCACGCGTGGCGTTGTGCGAGATTTGGCAAGGCTGCCTTTTTCAGGGATCCAGAAGCCGCGATTTATTGATAGTTTTGTGCTTGATGATAAAATAACAATTTATATTCCCCCCCTTTATTAATTCATTTTGGTTCGTTACTAATGATACAGATTCATTTTAAAGCATTACAATAAGGCATCACGTACACTTTTTAATGTTTTCTGATGCTCTGTCCAGAGACTCCAGCTTGTTTTTTGAGAAATTAGCTTGGGCAATGTCTGATAGGCCCCTGTGGCAGAGCATTGTGTTGTCTATCTCGGTGGCAGTCGAACGATTTTATTTATTTATTTTTTTAAAAAGTGCCTTTTTTTTTCTTTAAAAAAATTATATATAGTAAAAATTTGTATCAAATTTAATATTTTTATATTTTTTAAGAATGTATATTAAAATATAATTTTTGTTTATTTACTTATTCTTTCATGTGGGTGTTTGTTCATTTAATTAAAAAACACGCTTGGAATAAAATGTTATTGTCCAAACATAATAGTTTCAATTATTAATTATCACATTATATATGAAATGCTGAACGATGACACGGTGTATTAATATATTTTAAGCACTTTATAGCTTTTTTTTTTGCTTTTTTTTTTTGTTAAAAACAAATGCCATGTGACCTCATCGACTGGATTTAGCAATTGCTAATGCCTATATCGAGGACATGCATTGTTGCAAAATTGCTCTCAAGACTCCTTCTTACAAGTGAGTTTGGGAAAACCATGTACAGAGGCAACGTTCTTTGCTTAAGAGCAACTCCCTCTTTAGCCCTAAAGTGCAATGTTATTGGGAAAACCCACCCATGAACTGAGATTTTATGAAGAAACAAGTGGAAGACCGCTTCAGCAGGATTCCCCCAAACCAAGCCTCAATATCACCATTGTACATCAGTATTGTGAGCTGCTTTGTATTTCCCAGAGTGAGGCGTTCCTGCTTATAATCCCGAGTAGGTATTTTTATAAATCCTTATGCACACTGATCATAAGCCTTGCGTCATTTACCAAATCAGTCTCCTGTAAAAAGGGATCAGTCTCATAAATTCATTAATCATTAATTCAAGTGTCTAATAGTTTATAGCTAAGCTATTAAAATCAATGGAATAACTTAGTGATGTTGCTATAGTTTGAGTATTGTAGCTCTAATGTAATACGTTTACTCTAGATCTGTAACATTCCTATAACAACCAAATGAACAAAGGCAATTAGAATACTTGTTTGGCAGAGGTTGGCACTCAGTGGATGTTATAGCAATAAACAGGACACAGGTTATTCCAAAGATACCGTTTATTGAAATAGCTAACATGAATTAGCAAACTAATACTGATCAGATATAGCAACAATAGCAGCCAAGGAATAATTCAATATAAATGGTGATACAATGTATACAAATAAGAATCAGTAGTGTATATGATGATGATTAAGGCAGTAATGGTGATAGGGCTGTGCCGATAGACGATGCCATCGTCCATCGACGATGGTGGTCATCCATCACGATGGAGAGCCACCATCGTGATACCACGCCCCCTCCTGTCATAAACATGCATATACGGTATCATCTGGGCCTATTTAACCTAAAAAGTTAGTTTTTTGTTAGTTTAGTTAGTTAGTTTTGTTTAATATATAAATATATTATATAACATATATAAATACATAATTATATAAATCATTATAAAGTAATATCCTATTACCGCTTGTTCACGTAGGCTATGGTGCAGGGACGTGCTAGTGAACATAACGTGGTTACACAAATACAGTATGCTACTAATAATAAATTTCGACTTCATTTTTTAGCCTACACTATACTTTTTATGTAAAATTTGTCATGTTGTTCAAACAAATAGCCACTATTAACGACTTCAGTCGGGAAATATTTCACCTTATCAAACGGCAGTGAAGCGCAGACTTCGGCAGAAGTCAAATAACTTTAATCTGGTAAATAGGCCTACTTTCAGACACAAAATGGTCCACTCTAAGCCATAATGTCAAACCAAATGGAAGAATGAAGGTGATTCTGACAAATGTAAAGACAGTAAAAAAAAAAACAATATTAAATCATGATTTTAAAAGCTGGTGCAATAATTCAAACACTAATAAATTGGAAAAATTAGCGCGTTCAAGTGCGCACTAAAGGCCGAAACGCATCTTCAATTGATATGGTGTAAATAAACAATGAGTAATAGCTTAAGTGTAGTTTCTTCTCATAGTTTGAATACTAGTCTTTCATTGTTAGAGCAGATTAATATCTTGCCATGATCAGTGAGTGCTCGGGGAGGTTCATTTCCATCTGCGCTTTGCGCAGCTCATTTCTCCGAAGCCAGCTGTGCGCAAACGCAGTGTTGACTGCTCGGCAAACTCCAAACGCTTGGTCTGTACTGGCCCTCTGTTGCGCAAGCGAGTTGGTTATGGCCAGGTTCAAATTGTGCCCAAAACAACTTAACCACGGCCATTTCAATTGCCTGATGGCTGTGACAATATTCGCCCCGTTGTTATGCAGGCGATCTTTTTCTCCTCTATTTTCCATTCGGCAAGTGTCTCGCGCAATGCGTCTTCTAAAATTGTCCGCTGAATGTGTCTCTGGCATGAAACTCGTCTGCAGGCATTTGGACTGCATTGCCCACTCTCGGTCCACATAATGTACGGTAGCTGACATATAGGGCATCATGTTGCAGCTGGACCACATATCCGTTGTCAAGGCCAAATATTCCACATCACCTCGCGCTTTTTTTTCTTTACGTGCTAAAGCCTCGGATGAGTATCTAATACTTTTAATAATAATAATAATAATATATTTAATAATGTGGTATTAAAATCCCCCCCCCACGATATCATCGTCCATCACGATGTTTGCACTGTAAACATCGTCGATGCCAATTAAGGGGACATCGCACAGCCCTAAATGGTGATCAGAAGTAATAAGCTATATGCCAGTGTTCCAGTGTAGGGGCGAGTGGATGTTAAAATGTGATGGGGAAATCACGTGCCTGTGTGAGTGTGTGTGTGTGTATGGAATGCAAATGGAATGTGCAAGCCTTGTGCCAGGCCCTGCCTCGAGGGGGATGGTCAACAAAAAGAGCGCAAAAAGGGGAGACAAAGGATCTGTAGTTTAAACTAGTCTCGGCTAGGCCTTAAACCCAACTTCTACTCACCCCTTAGCTACTCCTGAAATCCCAATGTTGAGGAGTGTAGTGCAATGGAGGGAGTTAAAAAAGAGAGAGAGAGAGAATGCATGCACGATTAACTAAAAAATACAGATAGTAAACAAAGTAAATCAAACAATACGCAGTTTAAGACCAACTTTCATGTGAATCAAAATGCATACATTTAAACCATAAATGAATTCAAATAAACAACACTCTTCATGTTAACTAGCCATAGCTAAGACTAACAATTGCCCAGATGCCAGCCTTACTTGATCACTCTTGCTTGGGGATTGAAAGTGCGCTGTCTGTTTTCTGAAGACAGCGCGGACCGCAGGTCCAGGGAGAAAACAGTTCTGTTCCTTTCACTTTTACAGCTCGTCACCTGAAGATCTTCGGTGTCTCGTCGGTCGTCCGATGATCTGGAAGGAATCTTGTTGTAGTTCGTCGACGTTGCGAAAGGGAAAAGGGATCCGATCGCCTTTTCTCTTTAAAATACTGCGTGGGCTGCAGTAACTAACCGGTTCAGTTATTATTACAACTATGTGAAGATCAAATACATTCAACTTTGGCTAAAGGTCCGGTATCAATAGCTCATTCTTTATCCTTTGTTTTCCTGTAGCACAGATGCAACGGCATCTCTTTTCATGTGTGGAAACCCACCGCCAGAGAGCAAGAATTTAGATTCTGCTGCGGGTTTAAAGCACAGTCGTGACGTCACTGTATTTGGTATCCGGTATCATCTCTGTATCCAATACCATTACAGGGAGTCAGAAGAATGGGTGGAGATAGAACATGGCATCGAGTACAGGGATTGGTGTGTTCAATGCTGTTCAGTGAAAGGAGAAGATGGTTCGTAAAGTGAAGCAGGGAATTGGTTACTATGGCTACGGCATGGCAGTCCACCTCTACACAGGACATTGATAGTCTGACAACCCAGTTTACACTGAGATTCGGTTTCTTTTTGTCAAAAAACTTGCCATATAGCTGCATGGATTTAATTTTTTCGGGTTTTGAAACTGGACGCCAACAAAAATCCGTTTTAGAACGGCTGTTCTGTTTCAGGCAAGCAATTCCATTATTTCTGCGTGGGGTGTGTTTGTTTTGTTTGTTTCCGCCCCCCTTTTCTTTTTTTCCCCCCCTCCCTGTGATCGCGGAAAATCAACTTTAAACCACAACTAGATATCTCAGATTAAATGGACAACTTTCTTCGTACAGTAGCTAGAGAGCTAACTGATAATGCAGTTTAGTTTGTCAGTATTTTTTGACTAGCAACCAAACCATGTGTATATAACATCAGACCATTAGCAGGGATTGTGTGTCTTTTGAGAGTTTCTAGTGTTTCTGCTGCTTTCCCTCATCCGCCACACTGTATCTGTGTGTTTCTTATGGTTGCAATACTTTTTTGCAATACATCAAACACTGTCCTTCCTGTTTCTTGACGTTCGTTTTGACGTAATGCGACGTGCCTGCTGCTTTGAGATGAAAGGACAAAGAGAACCGTCTAAGCACAAACGACTGCACCACCAGCTGTGGTGCTGGAAAGGAATGTTGATTTGGATAGTTAATATTATGCCCTTTTATGGCCTATATGGTGTAGGGCTTCCAACATACGTTGAAATGTTCAGGAAGAGCAGCAGGATTTTTTTTTGGGGGGGGGGGGGGGGGTGTTGAAAGCTGAGTGAGTGTGTGTGTCTCTCTCTCTCTCTCTCTCTCTCTCTCTCTCTCTCTCTCTCTCTCTCTCTTGCTCACTGTCTTGCGCTTGGTCAGTGTTAGTTTCTGCTCCATGGGAAGTAGGTGGGTGGAGAAGTCTGTAACACACCAGAGTAACTCCTCTGAGCTCTGGGGGCTTTTCCCTTTTACCCCACACCCTGATCCTGGAGTGCTGATGCTGATCTCACTTCCCATCCTCGGAGTTGAAATATTAAAATACAAAGGCTCAAGACTGTTAATCTTGGCATCACTGTAAAGAAAGAGCCGGACCCTTGTTTTGTTAGGCTAGTCAAGTTTGTGTCCTCCTTAGTTTTCTGGTTCATGGCTCCATGGCTATTGGACTTTGTTTGTTAGCAGAACGATTCTGATGGTAGTTAATTTTTACCACATGGGATACATAGGAAGTAGCACGCCTGCTGTAAAAGCTGTAACACAGGCTTATTGGATTAGATGAATGCAAAATGATCACATACAGCAGAGTTTCCCAAACTAGGTGCTGCGACCCCATGAGGTGAGGTCACGTAACACCTGTACACCTGCTCGTTTATGTAGTTAACCAGTCATTCCATCATGTGGCAGCAGCAGCACAGTTCATAAACTCATCCAGATATAGATCAAGAGCTTCAGTTAATGTTCACATCAAACAACAGAATGAAGAAAAAAAGTGTGATCTCTCTGACTAAGCGTGGCATGGGTGTCGGTACCAGATGGGCTGGTTTGAGTAGTTCAGAAACTCTTGATCTGGGATTTTCTCACACAGCCCCCCCAGAGTGCACAGAATGGTGCGAAAAACATGGGTGCAGGGAGTCTGCAGCTGAAACACCTCGTTGATGAGAGATTAGAGAGTGACTCAGAGCTGTTCCACTGGCGCTTGAGAGGTTGATGGTTTTGTCACACAGGCCATACAATTGTAGCATGAGTATAAAACATCTGTTACCATCTCTCTCTAAAAACAGCCATACACAGTGCAGTTCATCACTTAAACAGGTATTTGACTGGCAAAGGGCACAAAATCCAACCCTTCAGAAGAAATGTTTTCAGTCATATCTGTACATTTTCTCTTTTTTTTTTTCGCCCTTAATTTCAATTGGCTGTGGTTCTTCTTCGTGGGTTCGTTTTCGAGTTTTGGTTTAGCCCTTGAAAATACCACTTAATTTTGTTCTCAAGCAGCGTTGGGCAGCTACTTGGAAAGGATAGTGAGCTAAGCCAGCGTTTCTCAACCTTTTTTCAGTCACGGCACCCTTCAGAAGTGTGCAAATTCTCAAGGTACCCCCATATAAAATGTATGCAGTCACGCTGACCCCGGCAGTGATGTGACATGGGAAAGGGGGCCGTGAGACAAATTTTGATGATGCATGAGGCAGCGATGATCTGCATTAGTGTAACTATCGTTTTTTGGAATTTTAATTCATTTTATTTATTTCCATGTTAGAATATATAATTTTTTGACAGAACCCCAGGGTGCCGTGGCACCCTGGTTGAGAGAGGCTGAGCTAAGCTACCAGCTACTCTACATGAAATGTAGCTTCACTACGCTGAAGAAATGTAGCAAGCTGAACTACACCAATATGGCAAAAGTAATTTACTCCAGGCCCCCTTTTTTTTTTTTTTTAAATTGAATCAACTTCATTCCAAGTCAGTGCTATCGAGGTGATCAATATAACTGTCGGTCAAACAGATCATCTTTTGGCTCCTCCCATTAGGGGTCACCACAGCAGATCTATTCCACATGTTTGATTTGGCATAGATTTTACACTGAACGCCTTTCCTGACGCAACTCTCCCCAGACTGTCTGGGCTTGGGCAGTTTTATCTAACTGCATGTCTTTGAACTGTGGGGGGGAACCTACGCAGACATGAGGAGATGGTGTTGTAGTTGAATTACAAAACCTCGAGTCCCCAGTGTTCAAGTTCAAGCCAAGTCCAAGTCATTGAAGAAAATTTAAAGTCGAGTCCACTATTGATCCGAGTTGAGTCTGAGAACAAGACCGAACTGAACCATTTGACGGTGGCTGTTGCTACCTTTATGTGAAAGCGTCTCTGCTGCTGTGTTGGACTAATGTTACTGTTCAGCTGCCCCATTTTAGTTAATAGGTTACAGATAAGCTTGTTCATCGCTCAGCAAGCCCCGCCCACTATCAACAGGGCAAATAACATGAGAAAGGGTTAACATTAGGGCGGCACGGTGGTGTAGTGGTTAGCGCTGTCGCCTCACAGCAAGAAGGTCCGGGTTCGAGCCCCGTGACCGACGAGGGCCTTTCTGTGTGGAGTTTGCATGTTCTCCCTGTGTCCGCGTGGGTTTCCTCCGGGTGCTCCGGTTTCCCCCACAGTCCAAAGACATGCAGGTTAGGTTAACTGGTGACTCTAAATTGACCGTAGGTGTGAGTGTGAATGGTTGTCTGTGTCTGTGTCAGCCCTGTGATGACCTGGCGACTTGTCCAGGGTGTACCCCGCCTCTCGCCCGTAGTCAGCTGGGATAGGCTCCAGCTTGCCTGCGACCCTGTAGAACAGGATAAAGCGGCTACAGATAATGAGATGAGGGTTAACGCTAGCCAGTTCATCGCTCAGCAAGCCTCGCTATCAACAGAGCAATGAACGCCGCGTGTCACTTCCTTCTCTGGGTGGAGTCTTGCCAAATGACGATTGAAGTTCGAGGTTGTCCCCGTCGTCTCCTTGATAGTTCTTCTACTTATGGAACACATAGCAGGGCATTTTTTTCCACTGCACAAGAAGTCTGTATAAGCAAAGCTGACAATCCTGGGGCGTTCTCTCCAGGTGTTTTAGCGCCATTAACGTTAGTTTGTTCCTGAACATGAGGTATGAACAGGTGAATGTGCATTCTCTTGCATGAAATTAATATAAAAATTAATATAGATATGTCTTTTGCCAAATTATGGCATGTTCGACCGAGTCCTCGTCTCCAATTTGAGTCCGAATGCAGGAGTCAGAGTCATCAGTGCTCAAGTCAAGTCACACGTCCTTAAAATTGGGGCACGAGTTGGACTCGAGTCCGAATCCTGGACTCAAGTACTACAAGCCTGTGAGGAGAACATGCAAACGCCACACAGAAAGGCCCTCATAGGCCGTGGGGTTCAAACCCGGAGCCTTCTTGCTGTGAGGCAACAGTGAAAACCACGGTGCTGCAGTTTAAAAAAAAAAAGTTTTGTAAACAATAACCCATGATCGTTGCTCTCACCAATTTGGCAATAAAAATGTGCTCCACATAACATGCAGATGTTGCTAGTGCCTGAATGTTCATCTGTTTTGTGTGCATGCGCATAGTTTGCTGTGATTACATCACCCCGTGTAATAGTTGTATGTAATGTACTTCTGTGGCTGCGTATCACTTTGGCCTTTGACATACCCAATCAACCTACACAAGTCTGCGCGGAGACACCGTTAAATTAAAAATGCTTCAGCCTTTAGTTCTGTTTAGATTGCGACAGAAAAATCCACTGTACTTGAGCTTCAGAAATGCTCAGGGAAAACGTAACTGATGCTACCATGCCACTTGATTAGTAAAAGAGCTTCTCTGCCAAAGAGCTATATGATTCAGGAAACAGTGACGTTACTACTAACACGGTTACTTCTAGCAAAGCTACTGGCCAACACTGTGAGCTAGCTTGACTCGCTGAGGAAACGAGGATTGCTCAAAGGAATTGTGGGATTTGGTGGTGCATGGGTGAACTGTATGCAGATGGACATGATTTTTAATCTCACGATAAACTACAACTACCAAGTAGAATAGTGACGCACCATCGATTCACTACACAAACAAGCAGCCCTCTCTCTCTCTCTCTCTCTCTCTCTCTCTCTCTCTCTCTCTCAAAACTATATTGCACTGATGCTACTGCAGCAAATTCATTCATCATACACCGAGAGAGATTTATTTATTTATTTATTTATTTTTGGCACGTGAGCTATACGTTGCACTGTACATCCCTGTGACCAGACTGGTCTGAGCTGACAGGAAGTCTATAGTGACTCAAATAAGCACACTTTCCAGCTGGGGTGAGAAGAAAAGCAGTGATGCGCAGTGAGCGTGAATATTAATTGAGGTTTTTCACCCGCATGACCAAGTCATGTGATGCTGCCATTTTGGACGTCACGGCTCGAATCAGTTTGAATGCGAGGAAGGCGACAAACGAAAAACATAAATGAAAAAGGAGCGAGATGCAGAAAACACCTTCACTATCCAGCGACGTAGGGCATTTACAGGGCGAGCAGAGGGAGAGGTATTTGCAAAAATTGAGGTTAGCAGGCTTCGAGAACGACGTTTACCTGCTTCCACCAGGATTGTTCACTGACGTACGGAAGTACACGAAGCCCTCGTCTTTACCTGACTTCGGCCCACATGATCTGTATACCTATGTCGTTAAAAACCCATCTCCATACACAGGTATTGATCTGAAAGCGTATAAGAGTTTGGATGCCTACAAATATTTTGTGTCAGGCTGGGTAACATGCCTACATCAGCGGGTCGTCCCTGGAGCCGGTGGTCACCATCTTATTACAGCTAAGGTTTGTTCACATTTTCATTTACTTTCGGTCCTCAGGATAAACAAAATGTTATTAAATGTCATTGAAATAACTTCTTAGTCTGTTGAGACATGGCCAGTTATAAATTTGCTGTTACCAGGCAATGACCAAGAACTGTATTATTAGGGTCGGTGTCTGTGTTGTAGCAGTGTACTAGCAGCTAGCTGTTAGCACTAGCTAATGTCAACAACATAGTAGCTAGTATGTTACTTTAGCAATGTTTACGTTCAGTCATTTGGATGACTGTTAAAACCTTTCAGTCTCAAGTTTTTCCTTTACTGTATTTACTAGTTTACTGTAATTATGATCCGGCAGCTATTTACACCGGATCCAGTGTAAATAGCTGCCGGAGCCGATGTCCGAGCTTGCCGGAGCTAGCGATCCTGGCTCGGGCAGGCTGGGAGCTAGCGTGCTCGGGCAGGCTGGGAGCTAGCGATCCTGGCTCGGGCAGGCTCGGAGCTAGCGATCCTGGCTCGGGCAGGCTGGGAGCTAGCACGCTCCGGCAGCTATTTACACTGGATCCGGTGTAAATAGCTGCCGGATCATAATTACAGTAAACTAGTAAATACAGTAAAGGAAAAACTTGAGACTGAAAGGTTTTAACAGTCATCCAAATGACTGAACGTAAACATTGCTACAGTAACATACTAGCTACTGTTGTTGACATTAGCTAGCTTGACCTTCAAAATGGCGGACACCGGGGCGTCACGTGACCCTGTGACATCAGGTGAAAAACCTCAATACCACTCATGTAGCCACTGCTCCTGCATGTGCACGCAATTATGCTCCAAGTGTACATCAGGCTGCTTCGCATCAGGCTATATTGTGAATCTGGAATTTAAAAAAAGTGGCCTGGTCAATACTTGGGGTAATATTAATTCATAATGGACTTGTCATTTGCCCAAAACGTTTGGGAACTACTGGCAGACAGTCTGCACTACTTTGCTGTATAAATCCCAGCATCTCTGAGAAAGAACAGAAACACAAGTACAGCATCACTTTTTTTTTTTTTCTACATTTTAGTGTGAACGATTATTTTTAGGATCTGCCATGAGAAGAACTTCATCAGCTGTGCAGATCACACCAAATGTGCTGGCAATATATTATCTCTTAAAGCACTATGATGCAGACGACATATTCGCATGGCGTTCCTTGTTTTTTTCTCATACTGAGGAGAGGAGAGAAGGTGCTAAGCAGCAGCACTCAGTAGGGTTCACTTACCCTAACAACACACCCAGGAGGATGCTGGTACTCACTAGGGTTGCCCACTTCTGCCTCAGTACACTCAAATTTGGAAAAGCACATGCAAAAGCCAGGCATTCTCTTAAAGCTGCAGTAGGTAACTTGTATAAAATAAAATTAAAAAAAATTTTTTTTGAATATTTGCTAAAACTGTCACTATGTCCTGACGCTATCACCCGAGACCGGAAAAATTCTGGCTCTTCTCCTCTCCTGTCCTCTCCTCTGGCTCCACTTAGTACTCATCATGCTATTTGTAAGAATCCACTGCACCTGCAACTAAACAAAACCAATCGGAGCTAGGAAAAGCGTCTGGCGGAGCATCAATCACTGCTCATGCTGTGGGCAGAGCTCCTCCGTCACTCGTGAACACCTCAAAGGAATTCGAATCGATGCTCAGTTAGCTGCATTTCTGTTTGACAGGTAATTATTCCTGCTTGATTTGGTTTTCAAAAGAAATTAACCACAAAACTAAGCTGGTAATGGTTACAGTAAAATATTTTTGTGCATCGGTGTCTCGAAAGTATACTCCGTTTTTTTCTGCTGAATGTGTACACGTCTCTGAACACATGCACAACACGCTGCACCTTTATTGAATATCCACCTCACCTACAGGGAGCGGCAAAGAACACGGTCTGAAAATAAGACGATCCACCGAATAAGATAAGAGCAAGAACGAAAGACATTTGCGTCAGTTTGCAGCTTGAAGCAAGAAGAGCTGCTTTAATGTTTCATGCTGATGTTGGAAGCAGGGCTTTGAACCAGAATTTTTTCCTATTGGTTCGTTCCGAACAGAAACGGAATTTTAACGTTTCCGGTTTTGGGTTCCACCATTAAATAGACGTTCCCAAACCGGTTAGAACAAAAAAATTTCGTTCCCGGAACGGTTAATTACGTTCCCTGTCAGCTGTTTAACAAATGGCTATAAAATTATGTCTCTGTCTCATCCAGCTTAAGCCAAATGTAGGCTAATTCTATTACAACCGTCATTAAATAAGACAAGAAATAATTCAAAACAATTATTATTTCAAACGTTGGCGATTTGGATTCTCAGTATGTCTTCCCATCTACACAAACAGAAGAAGTGCCAAAAATGAAAGAGAATTCGTTTAGTGTGTTACCAAAGGCTAGTCAGGCCCTATGCATTGATAGGCTAACAGAGGTTAACCACGTCATTTAATGTTCGCGAGCCTCTCATTAACATGGACAAATATATTGATATCGTGTTTGAAATTGACGTTTTCAAATAACGATAGACTGCAATATTTACCTCTTATTTAAGATGTGGAGACGTGATAGTAGTCCACCCTCCCGCTCTCTCCAGTCAGTCAGCGAACGTCACACAGGAAGTGAACCCCAGCGGGTCATAGAAACTTGCGCAGGAGAAGAATGGCTTTTTTATTTGTAGGCTACGGAAACTTTGAGGAACGAAATAAAAAACGGTATTAACCGGTTACCATTATTTTTAATAAGTGTTTCTGTTCCGGAACATAAATAATAATGTTTCTGGTTTCGTTTCTGTTCCATGTGAAATAGAAAAAGTTCCCGGTTTTCGTTTTCGTTCCTTGAACCAGTTCAAAGCCCTGGTTGG
Organism: Neoarius graeffei; assembly: GCF_027579695.1. NCBI lineage: Eukaryota > Metazoa > Chordata > Actinopteri > Siluriformes > Ariidae > Neoarius > Neoarius graeffei. The sequence goes on from NC_083595.1 coordinate 30,287,346, forward strand.
AAGAAGAAAAATGAAATGAGAGGAAGAAAAACGTTCTAAAATAATTTTAAAACATTCTGTTTCACACTTGTGCTACTCTCACCTACTGGATGGCATATACATGCTGTTTCTCACGCGTGCAGTCAACGGACACAAAATCCGGGTGCTGTGTGGACTTAGTCTGGCTAACACAACTTCAAAGCTCTGCGAGCATTGGTCTCAGGAATTGGTCATAGGCTCCAGCTTGCCTGCGACCCTGTAGAACAGGATAAAGCGGCTAGAGATAATGAGATGAGACAAATATGAGGCGACACGGAGACCAAATTCCCTTAGTCATCAATCAACATGGGGAAGATAAGAGAACACACACCAAATGAGGGTGAAGTGTGTTGAGCTTCATAAGTCAGGGAATGGTTATAAAAAATAACTACCTGCCTGAAAATGTCCATTTCTACTGTTAGGGCAATAATAAAAACGTGGACACCAAATGGAACTGTTACAAACTGAGGAGGAAAGGTAAGAAAGGCCAAAAAAAATCCCTGTTGGTGAATTACAAGAAAAAGTAAAATCTTGGTTTCCAAGTCTTCAAAACCACCATCAGACGCCACCTTCATGACAACAGATTATTTGGAAGGTTTTGCCAGAAAAAAGTATTTTCTGTCAGTTAGAACTGTGTTCTATGGTCTGATGTAACAAAAAATTGAGCTTTTTGGCAATAAACACTCAAGGTGGGTTTGGTGTAAAAAGAAGGATGGCTTTAATGAAAAGAACCTGATCTTTTGAGGCTGTTTTTCAAGCTTCTGCCATGGCCATCTCAGTCTCCTGACCTGAACCCCAGTGAAAACCTGTGGGCTGAGCTGAAGAGGAGAGTGCACGAGAGGGCCGAGGACCCTGGAGAGATTGTATAAAAAGGAACGGTCTCGGATGCCCTGCTCTGCATCTCCAACCTTATAAAATGTTATAGGAGAAGATTCAGTGCTGTTTCAGAAAAAGTATTAAATGTAGGGGTGTCAATAATAGTGGTGCATGGTTTTGTTTTGTTTGGTTTTTTTGAAAATGATTTCTTGATGAGGGACTTGGTTTTTCTTTGAATAAATTTATTTCAATTGAAGGTTCAATGATTTTTTTTTTCTTTTTTCCTCCAGTATAAGATGAAGCAACTTCACCAAAAGGTGGATATATCCCCTCCAATAACCCTTTTTTACTAATCATTACAAGGGGGACAATAATTGTGGAGGGCACTGTACACAGCTTTTGATTTTATGGCCATTATTAATGGACTTCAGACTTGCCATTACTGATGGACTCGTACAGTTTGAGCTGAATGCCTGCTGCAGAACACCTAATAAGTGGACAGTTGTGTTATTGGAAAAATATTTTTTTGTTTGACTTGTAGCATAGTAAAACATTTTAGTCTGAACGCAATAGTCAAATATCGGCTTCATATTCTAAGATTAACTTTTTTGTTTTTGTCTGAATGTGGATCAGGTGCACTGGATGAAGAAGATGTGGTGGTGATCGAAGCTACTCCTGCACCTCCGGTTCCAGCTAGCGAGGAGATCAACGTCACTTCCACTGACAGTGAGGTAGAAATTGTAGGAGATGCCTACAGGTGAGTTCTTAACCTATTTGTCTGCACTGAAATGTCTTGTTCCTTGCAAAAACGTATGGGATGTGTTTCAGTATGCTGGTGGGAGTGTTTAAACATCAGCTTTCTTTGCAGCACAAAGTCTGGAGTTTTTAAGAACAAGTTTTTAACAAACAAACAATCATGTGGCGTGCATTGTGTGCATTTTTCGTATCCTTTAACGTTGTGTCTAATCCTAATGTGAGACTCGGAATGGGGACTCTGTGAGAACGTACATCTGGGCCTTGTTATGAAGGTGACAGGTTCCGCTTGCGTGTAGACATGGGTGATTCTCCCAGCCGTTGCTATGGACCTCAAGGTCAAGCTCGGTCAGAGCTAATGTGTTTCTTCCCCTCACTTCCCACACCTCCCTCTCTCTCCAGCTGACTGCTCTTCTCTTTGCATTTAAGATTGAAAAAGTTATTTGGGGGTGGGTTTTTTTTTTTTGTTGTCTTTGGACAGGCCAGCTTGAGAAAATCCCAAGGTCATTCTCGCTCTCCCTCAGACAGGAGAAAAGGGTCTTTGGCTAAAGGGTTAATGAAAATAAAATGTGACATTTCAAAGCTGGAAGCACCATTTATACCCAAGCTTTTTGGTGAATTCTGTGGAGTGATCCTCCCTCCCAGTCATGGGTGCATTTATGTTCTCTTAAAGATAAGTTTAACTGTATCTGCAGCCCCATCACACGGGTTAAATAAGGGTTTGTCGTTAACTGAGCGGAAGCTAACCGAAGCCGTGGCGTTAACTGAGTGAGCTGAAGTAATGAAGGCTGCTAACTAGACAAGCTGACCTAATAAAGCCCCATTTGGACTGGATTAGTTTTGCACAAGGAGGGGTGGGGTAATTATTACGAGCATATCTCTGGGGGTTTTAATCCCATCTGAATTCGTTATCTTTATTTATTTTTTTAACAGATTGCACATCTACAAGTATGGAAAGATTACATTGCATTTTACCTTCCAGTAGAAATTACAGGGATGAGAATTTTCTGCCGATTGGCGGATTTCCGACTTTTTCAGACCAAAATGATCGTTTCTGAGATCAATGTAAATCCGTTGAGGAATTTTCGGGGGGGGATGGTTAACGATCTGTGGTCACCTTTTAACGTCTTGATTCTTGGTGGGCTCTGGGTTAACACGCTCAAGTCTTTTGACATGTCGTAATTAACATTCACTTTTGCGACAACGTTCGACTTATTTGCGGGAGAATTGTCGGGAAATCCCATCGCATGCAGTGTATAAACACAAGTACGCATGCTCTCCACGCGTGGCTTGCAATCGCCGTTCACCGACCATACATTGTAATCGTACAGGTAACATCGGAAAGACACGTATTCAGGTGGGATATTTCAGCATATCGACAATGGCAAAAGTCCTAGATAAGAAAGAAGAGGATCGGGCGTGGGAGATTGATAAAGGTGCAGGAATAAAGAACTGTTTTCGATGGGCTTGGTTAGAAAGAACACTGAATGTCGAGATCGACAAGCAGACTGTCACAACGAAGTTCGGTGATCACATACGGAAAATAGACGTCCCAGGAAAAGTACTTTGCTTATTGTGTTCCGACATGATAAACTACGCTAGTAGAGGGGCAAGGGCTATCGAACTTCACATATACAACAAAAAACACAAAGGTAGGTCAAATAATTTTGCCTCTTCAATATCGCACAAATCAATGCCATGGTGGGTGTATGTGTGTGTGTATATATAATATATATATGCCCCGACCGGGATTCGAACCCCAATCACCCGCGTCATAGTCAGTGAGCATTACCACTGTACTATCCAGCTGACTATATAAAATAGTGTGTGTGTGTATAAAAAATCTCAAATACATGTCGTATATAAGTGTGTATCTTTTATAAATGGGGTTAGCTTATCTAATGTAGCATGTTGGGGAGAATCATAGTATCATATCTATATTTCTGATAAAATTTTAGGTATGATACCATGTATAACTCTCCTACTTATTGCTCATTTCATAGGGGGACGGGGGGGATTGCTGGCATGTGCCGCGCGGGAGCGTCTGCCCAAATTTTTTAGGCCGAGATTAACTTATAGTTTTTGATTTAAAAAAAAAAATTTCCAATATGTAATGCCCGTTGTACATGCCTGTTCTTTAATTCAAAATCACCATCTTGATCTTCAAATTGAGCATATGGTATATGTATTACATTACACAACATCCTGTCCAGATAAATCCTAGTTAGTACACACAACAGTTGAAAGGGAAGTGATGAGTGATGTTGAATGTTGCCTGCTTAATATGCAAGAGCTCCTGCTACCATGATAACATCATAAGAAAGCTTAAGAGAATTATAGGATAGAACTTTTTTCTGGTTTGCACTTCATTTTAAAGGATTAGAGTATTCAAAGACGTGAATAGCAAAAATGCAGAAATATAATACTTTAGAGCTCTTTTATATTAAAAGGTGCATTGATTTTTTTGAAATCCTCAAATGTGAATTGATTAAAAACAAGTCTCTTGTACCATATTAATCATTTTCACCTGGTAGTCCACCAAGAAGGGGAATTTATTTCCAAATAAATTGCAACATTTTGCTGATAAAATTAATGGTTTTGGGGTAAAAAAAAAAAAAGCCAAAAATCATTAGCTCCTGGGCCCCCACCAGGGCTCTGCCCCTGGGCCCCGCTGGGTGCCTGCGGCCCCCAAACCCCCGGCTTTTTTCAGACTTATTAATAATTTTCATTCTCATCCCTGAAATTAAGATTCCATTATATTCTGTGGGAAGAGAAAAGTTTTGTGCATTTTCTTCAGTAAAAAGACACTCCATAACATGGTTACCATAACATGTTACTAGCATAAACCTGTTAGGGTCATGTGACCCATGAATGAGTGAGTGATTTTATACTAAAGGTCAAAAGAATCGGTTTGTATTAAAACTAGGTGGATGTAAAATGTAAGGAATTTTTAATGTTGCCACTGTGCATACTCATTATGAAGACTCCCATCTTTTGATTTACACAGGTCATTATCACATGCAAATTGGGAAAGCCTAAAGCTTAGAGAAATAGCTTTGGGACCAAAAGTTGCTTGTTCAATTCCCTGGCCTAGCAGGAAAAAAAAAAAAAATGTGTGTGGGGGGAAGTGAATGAACAGCATGTGCTCACATCCCCAGATGGGTTAAATACAGGCGTAAAAATTAAATTGATCATAATTGCTACAGACATTCTCTGGTAACATGACTTAACAGACATGGGTCAAGAAAATTTGAATGGCTATAAAAACACTGCCATGTCATCGTGCCCTAATTTTTGCCATTAAGGATGCCCCTGCTAGTGTTTTGGATGATGTTGGGGTACCTTGGGTGATAGCATCATTCTTAAGACCCCTACCTGAATCCATGATGTTACTGGACTGATTTTTCCTCAATGAGTGGGCGTGGAAGTGTTGGCACTCCCAAATACAAAAGCGGTTGCATGGCTCTAAGCACCAGGTTAGGCTGCTTTTCTTGAAGCCACAGTTTAGTATTTTCATACTCGTGTCATCTATTATATATTGTTTGTGTTACTATTATTATTGGTATACTGGTTTCGGGTGGGGTGTTTTTTTTTTTTGGTTTTTTTTTTTTTTTTGCGCGCGCGTGTTGACGGCAAATATGACGAACCTTCTCTATCTCTGGCCCACCACTCTTAGACTCCATCACTCATTACATCCTGTCTTTACTCACCCTAAAGTGTATTGTTTAAATTAATAGGAGACCCAATGTAAAAGTGGGCGGCACGGTCGCCTCACAGCAAGAAGGTTCTGGGTTCGAATCCAGCGGCCGGCAAGGGCCTTTCTGTGTGGAGTTTGCAACCACCATCACAGGACTGAATGACTACAGGCCTGTAGCTCTCACATCTGTAGTCATGAAGTCCTTCGAGAGACTGGTGTTGTCACACCTGGAGGACATCACAGACCCCCTGCAGTTTGCCTACCGGGCAAACAGGTCAGCGGATGATGCAATCAATATGGGACTGCACTACATCCTGCAACACCTCGACTCTGCAGGGACGTACGCCAGGATTCTGTTCGTGGACTTCAGTTCGGCATTCAACACCATTTGTTCCAGACATCCTCCACACCAAGCTCACCCAGCTCACTGTGCCCTCCTCCACCTGTCAGTGGATTACAAACTTCCTGACGGACAGGAAGCAGCAGGTGAGGATGGGGAGCATCATATCCAGCACTCGGACTATCAGCACTGGCACCCCTCAAGGGTGTGTGCTCTCCCCACTGCTCTTCTCCCTTTATACCAACGACTGCACCTCAAGAGACCCGTCTGTTAAACTCCTGAAATTTGCAGACGATACAATGGTCATCGGCCTCATCCGGGACGGTGACGAGTCTGCATACAGACGGGAGGTTGAACGGCTGGTCTGGTAGTGCGGTCAGAACAATCTGGAGCTGAACAAGCTCAAAACTGTGGAGATGACAGTCGACTTTAGGAGGAGCCCCCCCACTCTGCTGCCCATCACCATCACCAACAACACTGTGACTGCCGTTGAAAGCTTCAGGTTTCTGGGTTCCACAATCTCTCAGGACTTGAAGTGGGAGACAGACACAGTCACTATCATCAAAAAGGCCCAGCAGAGGTTGTACTTTCTGCGCCAGCTCAGGAAGCTCAACCTGCCTAAGGAGCTGTTGACACAGTTCTACTCTGCCATCATTCAGTCTGTTCTTTGCTCTTCCATCACTGTTTGGTTTGGATCGGTCACCAAACAGGAGAACAGCAGACTGCAACGGACAATAAGGTCTGCAGAGAAAATTATTGGTGTCAACCTGCCTTCCATCCAAGACTTGTACTTGTCCAGAGTCAGGAAACGGGCAGGTAACATCATTGTGGACCCATCACACCCTGGTCACAATCTGTTTAATCTTCTCCCCTCAGGGAGGCGATATAGATCACTGTATGCAAAAACAACCAGACACAAGAACAGTTTCTTCCCTCAGGCTGTCTCTGTGATGAACAGCTAAAATCCAGATTCATATATCAGTATTATCACTTGCAAAATATCTGCACACTCATACTGTCATTTTGTGCTCACTGTGACTTATTATATTTACTTATTTAAATTTACTATTCATCTTTGCACTATGCACCATATTGCACCAAAAGGGAAATCCTTTCTGTGATGAACAGCTAAAATCCAGATTCATATATCAGTAATATCACTTGTAAAATATCTGAACACTCATACCGTCATTCTGTGCACACTGTATACTTTATATTTATTTAACTATTCCATACTTGACTTACCTGGATTACTTTGCACTATGCAGCTATTTTTGTTGTTGTTTTTGTTTGCTTGTTTTGTGTATACGCTTTTTTATCTGTTTTGTACTATGAGAGCTAAGTGAAGCGGAGTCAAATTCCTCGTGTGTGTCCACATACCTGGCAATAAAAGTGTTTCTGATTCTCCCCGTGTCTGCGTGGGTTTCCTCCGGGTGCTCCGGTTTCCCCCACGGGTTAGGTTAATATGGGACGGCCTTGGGCTGAGGTGCGCTTGAGCGAGGCACCTAACTCCCAAGTGCTCCCCGGGTGCTGTTAGCATGGCTGCCCACTGTTCTGGGTATGTGTGTGTGCTCATTGCTCACGTGTGTGCGTGCATGTGTGTGTTCACTGCTTCAGATGGGTTAAATGCAGAGAGGAAATTTCACAAGTGTGTGATGAATAAAATTGTGCTTTCTTTTCTTATCTTGAAGCTTAAAACTTTGACTTTTGTATTTTTGTTTTAATTATTCTTTCCGCTGATCCCAATGATGACTCATTATTGTTCTTGATATCGAGTGCCTGTTTGTGGACCCCGGAATCATTTCCAACAGCTTTATTGTATTATCCCACACACTGCTGCCAGAAATGGCCGGTGCCTCCAGCTCGATCCTGCCAGTATAGTCACTTTGTCAAGCTCTAGATGAACACTGCAGTTCTGTCTCTTGTGCCACCAGGACTGGGCCTGTCTTTGTTCATGGAGGCTGTAACTAGACTGACAGATCTGATCTTAAGATTGTCGGTCATATTTTTGCGGGAAAAAAATTCACAGATTGAAACAGAGTTGGTTAGATATTCACAGGGTCAGGATGCTGGATGATCCAGACGTAGTATGGCAAATATCTGTGGCCTTAAATACAGGGAGTGCAGAATTATTAGGCAAATGAGTATGTTGACCACATTACCCTCTCTATGCATGTTGGCCTACTCCAAGCTGCATAGGCTTGAAAGCCTCCTACCAATTAAGCATACCAGGTGATGTGCATCTCTGTAATGAAAAGGGGTGTGGTCTAATGACATCAACACCCTATATCAGGTGTGCAAAATTATTAGGCAACTTCCTTTCCTTTGGCAAAATGGGTCAGAAGAGGGATTTGACGGACTCAGAAAAGTCAAAAATAGTGACATATATTGCAAAGGGATGGAGCACTCTTAAAATTGCCCAGCTTTTGAAGCGTGACCATCGAACAATCAAGCGCTTCATTCAAAATAGTCAACAGGGTCGCAAGAAGCGCGTTGAAAAAAAAAGGCGCAAACTAACTGCCTGTGAACTGAGGAAAGTCAAGCGTGAAGCTGCCAAGATGCCACTCGCCACCAGTTTTGCCATATTTCAGAGCTGCAACATCACTGGAGTGTCAAAAAGCACAAGGTGTGCAATACTCAGGGACACGGCCAAGGTAACAAAGGCTGAAAAATGACCACCACTGAACAAGACACACAAGATGAAACGTCAAGACTGGGCCAAGAAGTATCACAAGACTGATTTTTCTAAGGTCTTATGGACAGATGAAATGAGAGTGAGTCTTGATGGGCCAGATGGATGGGCTCGTGGCTGGATCAGCAAAGGGCAGAGAGCTCCAGTCCGACTCAGACGCCAGCAAGGTGGAGGTGGGGTACTGGTATGGGCTGGTATCATCAAAGATGAGCTTGTGGGACCTTTTCGGGTTGAGGATGGCATCAAGCTCAACTCCCAGTCCTATTGTCAGTTTTTGGAAGACACCTTCTTCAAGCAGTGGTACAGGAAGAAGTCAGCATCCTTCAAGAAAAACATGATTTTCATGCAGGACAATGCTCCATCACACGCATCCAAGTACTCCACAGCATGGCTGGCCAGAAAGGGTCTAAAGGAAGAAAGATTAATGACGTGGCCTCCTTGTTCACCTGATCTGAACCCCATAGAAAACCTGTGGTCCCTCATCAAATGTGAGATCTACAAGGAGGGGAAACAGTACACATCTCTGAACAGTGTCTGGGAGGCTGTGGTTGCTGCTGCACGCAATGTTGATCGCAAACAGATCAAAACACTGACCGAATCCATGGATGGCAGGCTTTTGAGTGTCCTTGTAAAGAAAGGCGGCTATATTAGTCAATGATTTGTTTTTTTGTTTGTTTTTGAATGCCAGCAATGTATATTAGTGAATGTTGAGTTGTTATATTGGTTTCCCTGGTGAAAATAAATGAGTGAAATGGGTATATGTTTGTTTTTTGTTAAGTTGCCTAATAATTATGCACAGTTATAGTCACCTGCACACACAGATATCCTCCTAAGATAGCTAAAACTAAGAAAGCCCTACTCCAACTTCCAAAAATACTCAGCTTTGATATTTATGAGTCTTTTGGGTTCATCAAGAACATAGTTGTTTTTCAATAATAAAACTAATCCTCAAAAATACAACTTGCCTAATAATTCTGCACTCCCTGTATGAGGTTTGTCACGATACCAATACCAGGTGTCCTATCCTGATTCTCTGTACCAAAACAATTCTTTGGCTGAAATAAATAACTTGGTGTGTGTATGTTATGTTATGATGTATGCATGCACACGCCTCACTGAACTCCCAAAATTCAAATGCACCCAGATCTCCTTTCCTTCTAATTTAATATGTTCAGAAATCATGTGTTGGTCTCTTGACCATTCGGCACGCAGGAGGCAAATTGCTGTCATCTGAGGATTAATCCCAGAAGTTCTTTCCAAGACAGAAATGTTAGTTGCATTGGTTAAAATAATGTCCAAGTATTGTACATTCTCAAACCGTATTATTACTCTAAAATTAGGTGTGAAACTTGTTTTCTCTGTCTGTGCATTGGCTGCTGGTCTCACTGGCCATCTCGCCCCTCTGAGTCAAATGATCAGACTTAATTTGCTTATAGGCAAAATACAATACCAGATTAGTGTTGGCCTGTAGAAAGGCGGCATAAAAAGTATCAAGCATTATTGTATTGACAATATACTGAGATTCTGATGGCTTCTGTAGCTCCATTTGGGAGCCTTTTACCATGTTTGGCATAATTTACAATATTTTATGATGTCTCATTTTTCGTACACTTGCATTCGATTCTTATCTGGTGAAGTCAGTGATGCCTTGGAAGACAGCCATTCTTATGCTGGTTTGTGGACTGGAAAAAGTACAAGATGCTGTCTGAAAAAGCCTCCCCACGAAAGCGTTGCAGCAGTATCTGCCCAGATTTATCAAAACAATTCATTGATTTCCTCATGACTGACGTAGAGATTTATGTTTTGGTTTTCCATGTCCCAGATGTAACAAGTATGAAAAATGAGTGCTTCTCTCAGTAAAACACCAGGGCTGTGAAAAATCCGCGGATCCGCAGAATTCCACGAATTTGGCCGCCAAAAATATCATTTTAGTAAATCATCTAATTTTGCAATAAAAATTGGGGGGGGGGTGGGTTTCTTTTGCGACAATGACAGACCGGTTTACAACATTTGCGCCATGCTTACAAACCACAGCGCGAATCTTGTGCTCTTTAAACACGCTTTCGATATCAACAGTTTTGAAAAGGAGAATTTCGCGGTATGTCCGTGTCATGGAGGGACATCGTTCAGAGGGAGGACGGTGAGACCGACGATATCGAAAACATTTGACAAGGAAAACGGCATCAAAAATCCATGGAATTGGCGATGGCTGGAGTTTAAAGTCGGTAGTGAATGAGCACATACGGAAGATAAAAGAACCGGGGAAAGCTTACTGCATCTTGTGCCATCAGGATGTGAAGTACGGTTCTGGTGGAAGAACACGTTTGGTTGACCATGTTAAAGGAAAAAAACATGCGGAATTGGTGAAATTGAAGCTGTTGAACTATAGATTACCAGGTAGACCATCTTGTTCACATTTATATATTCAATTTATTATAATAATAATAATAAACAGTTCATAGTAAATGGCATGGTTGAGAAAATATTTCCTTTCAGGAAATGCTTCAAATCTATCAATATACACAAAATCTGTTCAGCTTCTGGGGCCCTGCGGGCTCCCGGCTCCTGGGGGGCTGCTCCTCCCAGACCCCCTGCTAAAATTGTTTCCTCGGATTTTGTCATTTCTATTTCACAGCCCTGAAACACTCATTTCCATATAATATAATTTTTTAATATTCACTTGTTTGAAATGTTGGTGGTCAAAATGGATGTGTGATTGAGTAGTTTGTTAAAAAAACAAAACCTGGTGGGAACCAGGTTTTGTTTTTCCTGTCCATTTGCTAGAGGACAAAAAAATGATCATGCTCTTTATTATTGTTTGCTCCTGAGTATAATAAACATGATCCATGATCAGTGATGACTTGGTTTATTGGGACTGTGATTTTATTTATTGGTGCACCGTGATATGGTAAGGGGTTTATCGGTACTTTCCAGATCCCACCAACTACTGTTTTTAATGGGATAAATTAAGGAATCGGTGTGTGGTGGACTGTTACCGAAAAAAACCTTGTCATAAATAATGCTAGTTACCATTTTTCCGGGATGTGATTCTGGTGGTGTATGAGCTGCTATATCTATAGGCTGAAGTGTGTGAAGATCTTTCCATGTATCCATGAGTATGTTCGTGTTCAGCTCGTGAAAAAGTTAATGCTGGCTAAAACAGAAAGGTGTCAGTATTGATTTTTTTCAGCAGTTTGTGCTAGAGTAGCTTTTCTGTGGGATTGGACCATATGGGCTAGCCTTCATGCCCCATGTGAATCAGTGAGTCTTCGACACCTACGACGCTGTCGCTGGTTGTCCTTCCTTGGACCATTTTTGGTAGATACTAACCATTGCATACCAGAAACACCCCACAAGATGTGCCATTTTGGAGATGCCCAGACCTAGCCATCTATCCATCACAATTTGGCCCTTGTCAAAGTCACTCAGATCCTTACACTTGCCCATTTTTCCTGCTTCTAACACATCAACTTCAAGAGCTGACTGTTCTCTTGCTGCTTAATATATCCCACCCCTTGACAGGTGCCACTGTAATGCCATTCACTTCACCTGTCAGTGGGCATAATGTTATGGGTGTATAGTCTAATGCGCTATATACAATCTTGTGTACAATTTACTGTGCAACTTTTATGCACAGTGCCATATTGTTTGAAGAAGACACCTTTATTTGTCACGTGCACACTTCAAGCACAGTGAAATTCATCCTCTGCATTTAACCCATCTAAAGCAGTGAACACACGCACGCGCGCGCGCACTCAGAGCAGTGGGCAGCCACATGACAGCCCCCGGGGAGCAGTCAGGGGTCAGGTACCTTGCTCAAGGGCACTTCAGCCCAAGGCCGCCCCACGTTAACCTAACTGCATGTCTTTGGACTGTGGGGGAAACCCGAGCACCCGGAGGAAACCCACGCAGACACGGGGAGAACATGTGATTTATATTTGGGGGGGGGGGTATGTATGTGTATGATCCTAACCCTAATGATCTTCTCTGCATGTGTGTGTATGTATGGGTCAGACTGGGGGCAGGGGCAGTGGGTCAGAAGCTGTCTCTGTTTAGAGGTCCTGCATTTCACTCTTCTGTACCTCCTGCCAGAGGGCATGAGTATGAAATGACTGCTTGGGGTGGATGGAGTCTTCGATGGTGCAGGCTCTGTTGCTGACTGTTTGATTAATGTCCTTCAGAGATAGTAGTGGTCCCCTAATGATCTTCTCTGCAGTCTTTACCCCTTTTTGCAGGCGTTTGTGGTCCTTAGTAGTAGTATTCCCATACCACACTGAGATACGGCTGGTCAAGATACTCTCTGATGCAGCTCCGGAAGCTGCAAAGAATCTTCTGTGATGTGCCGTACTTCCTTAGTCCCCTTAGGAAGTGCAGCTGCTGTTGCGCTTTCTTGACCAGCTGGGTGGTGGTACACGTCCAGGTGAGGTCATCACTAATGTGAACACCCAGGAATTTAACGTACCTGACCTCTCCATCTCAGACGTGCAGATAATCAGTGGTTAATGAGGTGTCCTTTCCGTCATACCCACTATGTTTTGCTTAGTCTTGTTTGCGTTGAAAGAGGGAGCGAGATTGCTCCTGTCACACCATGTCATCAGATGTGCCACTTCTCTCCTATGTGCTGTTTGATTGCCTCCTGTGATCAGCCCAATGACTGTGGTGTTATCGGCAAATTTGAGGATGGTGGTGTCTGAGTGTTGTGAGGTGACAGTTGTGTGTAGAGTATGGGGCTGAGGACACCTCCTAGCAGTGCTCATCAGCACACTGAGATTAGGTCTCCAATTCTGACAGATTGTGGTCTGCTGGTGAGGAAATCTAAGAGCAGTCGTAAAATGCAGGGTTCAGTCCAAGGTTGTAGAGTTTGAGAGTTTGCAGGGGAGAACTGTATTAAAGGCTGAGCTGTAATCAATGAAAAGTATTCTTGCGTAAGTATATTTTCTAGGTGGGAGAGTGTTTTATGCAGAACTGCAGAGATGGCATCTGCGGTGGCTCAGTTAGCGTGGTACGCGTACTGCGTGGGGTCCAGTAACTCCGGCATGTTACTCTGGATGTGGGTCAGCACCATTCTCTCAAAGCATTATGATAGGAGTGAGTGCAAATGGCTTAGTGACTGGGTTCCTTTTGGGGACTGGGATAATGGTGGTTTTGAAACAGGTTGGGACTGTGGCCTGTGTGAGGAACAGATTCAAGATGGAGATCAGTTCTGTAGCACAGGTCTTGAGGACTTGGCCAGAGATATTTTCTGGGCCTGTTCCTTTGCGTTGATTCTCCTCATGGCCTTGTATACATCAGTTGTTGTGATGGTTGGTGGGCAGTGTTGCCAGATACTGCTGACATTTTCCAGCCCAAAACATGTTCAAATCCGCCAAAATGCACTTAAAACCGCCCAATCTGGCAACACTGTTGGTGGGTGTTCTTGCATGTTCTGAGTGTGTGATAGCCTCCTCTGTATCTCATTGTTGGTCTCAAAGTGGGAGTAGAATTTAAGTTGTTCAGGTAAGGAGATGGTTGTGGTGGTGCCCTTATAGTCTGTGATTTGCTGTAAGCCTTGACATGTGTCTGGCAGCAGCATGGTAGCCTTCGAGCTTCTCCTTGTATTGCTGCTGAACCTTTTTGAGGAAGACCATCAGTCTACACTTAGCCGTTTTGTACTCCACCTCATTTCCTGATCAAAATGCAAAGGAGCGAGTATGCAGCATGTATTGGACTTGACTATTCATCAAGAGTTTCTGATTTGGGTATTGTCTGACCTGTATGGTGAGTACTTATAGTGTTAGTGTAGTTACTGATATATAACCAGTCATGCAATCTGTGCACTCCTCTGTTTATAGAGGAGTCCTCTTGTGTGGCTGCAGCTTTAAACATTTCCCAATTTGTGTGTGAAAAGCAGACTTGCATAATGCTTTCAGTATCTGGTAACCCAGAATTTGACATTTTTATTTATTTATTTTTTACGAAGTCTGCTTGAGCCTTTGTTTGTAGGCTGGGTACAGGAACAGCAAGATGTTGGTCTGGGAGTCAAAAGTGGGGGCAAGGGACAGCTTTGTGGGCATCTCGACTGTTGCTATAGACTTTATCCAGGGTATTCTGATCTCTTGTAGGGATGTTCACATGTTGGTCATGTTTTGGTAGCACAGCCTGTAGATTGCAGGGGTTAGTCACTGGAGACAATAAAAACAGCATCAGGGTATGTGGTTTCATGAGCGCTGATGACGACATAGAAATACTGTAAGTTACATAAGGGGAATAGAAAAAGCAAAAACCAGTGCCTCTGGTTAACATCGAGACAGTAGAAATAAGGCGAGTTATGTAAGAAACTAACCTAATGGTGAAAGTAAGTATTGCACATGCGTTGGGGGGGGTGTATGTGTGATGATGGGTAGATAGATAGATTGTATGTATGTGTGTGAAAGATGTATATAAAAACAAATAAAAGGTCAATTCATCTTCCTTAGGTACACACAGATCAAAACCCCTCCCTCACGCACACGCTCACACACACATTAGAGGTGCAGAAATGTCTCATTTATGACACTAAATGAGAATCCCTTGCCTTATGGAGATAAATTTGATTAAAATGTCGCAATACCAATGCGACATTCCGATTTCCATACGTGATTCCAGACCATATTCATAATGTTTTTCGTATATTTATTTAATAATTAGCTCCTATGCACTTGCAGTGTACAAGAAAAATAATTGAACACTGGCAGCAGATTCAGCACCAATTTCCCCCATTGACTGTGAGAGTCCCTCAGAGGCACACGTGCATTCTGTGTATTCGGCTGTGAGCGAGTCACTGATTGTTTCAAACGAGTGGTCCGCATCTCTCGTAAATTCAGAGCAAACTAAAGGACTATTTTGGCTACGATGTTGTTCGGGAAAACCACGTTAGCTTGACGATGGATCTTGGAAGGGAGTTAAAGACAGTCTTGGCCTGAAGAGGCTTTCGGGAAACCCACCCCTGGGTTGTTTACCTGTCTTCACTTGTATTAATAAACACACCTCCTGCACTTAGATCTGTCTCCCAGCCATCTCGGACAGAATACTTCGCACTCCCTGACAGAGAATGCACATTCACCTGTTCATACGTCATGTTCAGGAACAAACTAATGTTAATGGCGCTAAAACAGCCACCATCAAATGGCGCGATTGGAGTCTTGTTCTCGGACTTGACTTGGATCAATAGTGGACTCAAGTCAAATTTTATTTATTTATTTTAAATTAAAACATGTCTTCTTTTTACAACACTCAACATTTGGGAACTGAGGAGACCAGCTGCTATGGTTTTGAAAGTGAAATGTTGTCCCATTTCTTGTTTGATATACAGTTTCAGTTGCTCAACAGTTCAGGGTCTCCTTTGTCACATGTTTCATAGTGTACTGATTATAATAGGTGACAGATCTGGACTGCAGGCAGGCCAGTTTAGCACCTGGACTCTCTTACTATGGAGCCATGCAGTTGTAATATGTTCAGAAAATGGTTTGGCATTGTCTTGCTGAAAGAAGGATGGCCTTCTGTGGAAAAATATTGTCTGGATGGCAGCATGTGGCTCCAAAACTTGATATACATCCAGCATTAATGATGTCTTCCCAGATGTATAAGCCACCTGTGTCATGTGCACCCTCATACCATCACAGATGCTGACTTTTGGACTGTGCACTGATGAGCCGGATGGCTCCTCTCCTCTTTAGCCTGGAGGATGTGGTGTCTGTGATTTCCTAAAAAAAAAAAACTTTGCACTTGCTGCTTGATCAGAGATTATTGGAAAGTTCAGTTGTTCAGTCCACAAAAGCTTCACCTCCTTGGAAATTTTCTTCAGTCTATCTTTCCGGCCTTTAATGTCTGGTGCCATGTGTTTAAAGCGGCCAATTATGTCTCTCTTTAGTGGCATTCTTGTTCTGTCCATTAATGGGATTTGCACTAATGGGATAGGCCCTCTCACCATCGTGGATTTCTTGAAGTCAATCACATTCTTTTTCCAAATCTTCTTGTTCCTCTCAACTTCGCTGTAACTCTTTCTGTGTGACATTCTGAGCCAACCATTCACTATGGAACAGCTTGAACAACACAAACTTCACCAATTCGACATGGTAGTGCATGTATGAAAGTGAGTACAGAAACTGAAACTCCAGAATTCTGGGATGGCTTTAGGCCTACAACATATCACTAGTTGAACAAAACAGATTTCCCCAACTCTACATGGCTTATACAGTGAAAGTGAAACTGAAACTCCAGGATTCTGGGAAAGCTGTAGGCTACAATATATCACTACTAAACGAGACAGATTTCCCCAAATTTACATGGCTTATAAAGTGAAAGCAAGAATAGAAACTGAAACTCCAGTATATTATGATGGCAGTACAACATATCATTGATCCATTTTCAGTCAAATTGACTTGTAATGGCCCTTGCGATAACTTAGCACGGTTTCGCATTTCAAATCATTGGCTGTAATGTGTATTTAATACTTTTTTGTTTCAGGGGGAACTTTTTTAAAAGAGTGTTGAAAATGGAGTTTGGTTTCTTCAATTATACCAAAAAGTTCATCCAATCATGATGCAGGACTTTGATTTTGGGGAAAAAAGTTCAAAAAGTTATAACCCTAGTAAACACATTTGAAATTTCACCTTAAAGTTCAACATGCAAGTTAAACTGTTTTGTTCTAGATTACTTAGGTATATGATAGATTGAAAATCTACGGGGATCCCTTAATTATCTATGATCAAGTAGTGTTGTAACAAAAATGTGCATGAAAATAAGACCAGTGGTTCGCTCCATCTTATGCAGTCCAGTGAAGAGAATCGATCATCATGACCTCCTGTTGATCACAAAGGGATCTGAACCTCAGAACTGCCGCCTTAAAATAAGTCGCTGTATTACTATAACTGTAATGATTTAGAATGTTTCTGATGCAGTTACCATAATATATGTATAACTAAGATGCACTGAAAAGAAAAGTAAGGCAACTGCATATTTTAAAGTTTAAATTTTGGCACTTTATTAAATGGACTCGATGAAGATTAAAACGTATTTCAAGGAAAAGAGAACTTAATTCATACATTTAAGTTTGCAGAAAGATCATGTACTTATTAACAAATTCTCTTCATGAATGTGTTTATAAGTGTCAAATGTAGCATAATTTCGAATAATAATGATAAGCATATTTGGCAGTGTGATGTCACTGTGAGCCTTTAACAAAAGCATAATCCGGAGCCTTCTTTTGTTAAATGGATCCCAGTGACCTCACACTGTCAAAAATGCGTATGATTATTATTTGAAATTATGCTATATTTGACACATTTGGACAACTTCACTTCGTGAGTGTTTATAAGTACATAATCTTTCTGCAAACCCAAACTAATGAATTAAATTTTCTACTCCTTTAAAGCAGATTAATTCTCCTTGGCTTTTGCTTGGCCCAATGTTGGGCAACCCTCTCATAGTCCATCTCTCGGTCATCCATACTGATGTGGATCAAATTGTCCAGCGAGTCTTCTCGCTTATTAAAATCACTCAGCTTTGTTCGTCTGGTGCGGGACAACATCGGCAGCCAATGAGATCGCTTATAATGAATCGGAAAGTTCCAGGATGTCTCAGGTTTTCTTTCGGTATTTTTATTGGACGGTTTGAACACGTGATCTTGACATAGCCAACAGATTAGTTTGTTTACATCATACCAGGCGGACATATTACTTTGACAGAATCAACACAAACAGTGGGGGGGGGTGGAAGGCCGCTTGTTTAACACAAATATCGATCAATATGTAAATGGATCTGTTATTTGCTCTCCTATGTATCTAGTTACTTGTGGGTAGGAAATTTAACATATCGGTATAAATCTAAGCGTATCGGATTTTAACTAAAGCGACTAAGCATATCGGTGGGCCTGAAACGCTTTTTTTGTGGGGGGGATTTTATTTTGTGTGTGTGTATACATAATATATATATCCCATTTCTAGACTTAGTCCCCCATTTGCTGTTGTAATAACCTTCTCTCTTCTGCAAATGCTTTCCACTAGATTTTGGGGCGTGGCTGTGGTTGTGTTCATTCAATACCAAGAGCTTTAGGGAGGTCAGACACTGACAGGGTTCCTGCTGGGTTCTGAAAAATATTCTCCACTTTTTTTTCCTTGAAAAATAAACTCCACTGAGTATTCACTTTTTCTTAGTCTGTATTTTTTTCTTAGTTACTGACTTATGAAAGTGGCCTTAATATAGGTTTATACCAACCAAACTGGCACAATTCAAATATTTATACAGATACAGGCCTCTCCATTACGTATAAAATTTGGGCTCTACTCCAGCCTCTAATAAGAGAGACCTGATTTTGGGTGCCCTGTGCACCATCAAGCTAAAATAAACCTCTTTACTTTGAGCTTACTTAAGGTTATTTTAGCATGGAATTATTTAAAAGAGGTATGAGGACTCCCTTTAGCCATTACTTCAACACAAAACTCGATTTACAATTGAACAGAGTTGAGAAGAATCTTGGAACAAACAACCGTGAAGGAATCCGAATTTCCCATCGATTTAGGACAGCAGAACACGGAATGACACAGCGTTTTACATCATACTGTTAGTTAGGCCAGAGCCGTTTCTCACTGTTGAAAAGACTAGTTGAAAAGGTAAGTCAAGATTTCCTGGGGCTTGTATAATTATTTATTTATTTTTTTAATGAAGATTGGCATGGATAGGTTGGGAATGTGAAATCTAACTTTACAAGGTAATATTATCACCCACACACAAAGGTTATGACAACTTTCTTAGTCATTTTTGCACTGCTATTTTTAAATTTATGTAGTTCACTTTAGTTTCTGGTTCCTTATTATTATCACCCATAACGCCTCAAGAAACTGAGGCATGTGTCAGTTGACTTAATATAGAGACGGCGGTTTTCCGCGATCACAATAAATGGACGGAAAACACGGAATCCAGTATTTGAAGCGGAATCTCCAAAAAGTTTATTTGCACAAATTAAAACTAAATATTTTGTATCAAATAAGCCATTACGGTGTCAGACTTCGCCTTTAACTTCGTCGGGGGATTTCTGAGGCTCACCCATAGTGTGCATAAATTGCGTGTGCGTATTGGCTGTTTGGTATTGGAGCTGGGTGTCCTAGCCAATAGCTTTGTTGCTCTCATGCAGAGACCAGTATTTATGTTGTTGTGCCGACATGGCAACCAGACCAGCGTTTAAACGCATGACGTGATCAGCGCCTGTACCGACACTAAATGGCCCATTCCACACACAGTGGTCCTGAGGTTGCAAAAAATGAAGTGATTTGTTTGGGGCAAAAAATACTTATTTCTGAAATTCTGAGCTTCAGAAAAACCACATTTGCATTGCCTGTGGTGCTGCTGTGCTGTCTCACCAGCTGCTGAAATTCACGACTCCAACCATAAAAAAAATTCTCGAAAAACCAACACGTATTTCAACAAAAAAATCAGTTTATTATATAAAACTTCAGTTATTTCCTATTATTCTGATAAATACAATGTAAACATAAAGAAGTGATAATCTTCTACAGTCTTGATGACCCTCATGTACCAAAAAATAAAGAAATTTAAAAAAGCATTGAGTCCATGTGACACACAACACAAATCACTTAATTTTCATAGAAGGGCACTGAAATCAGTCAGATTATTCATGTTCAATATTTAAAGCTAGAAAACAGTTATAAACGAAGTTTAAATATAACTGATGCCCAAAGCTTCCAACTTTCAGCGTATCACATAACTCAAATCCTGTGACACACGTAATGTTATGTATGTCGCAAGGTATTGTTACGTGTGTCTCAGCAATTTTTATGCCTCCGCCACCGTAAGGTGCAGGAGGCATTATGTTTTCGGGTTGTCCGTCCGTGCGTGCGTCCGTCCCGAAACTTTGTGAACGTGATATCTCAAAGGCTAATGAAAGGAATTTCACCAAACTTTCACCATTTGTGTGCTTTGGGACAAACATGAACTGATTAGATTTTGAGATCAAAAGGTCTAAGGTCAAGGTCACTGTGAGGTCAGATGTCTGTCCGAAAACCTTGTGAACACAATATCTCCAAGGCTGATGCAAGTAATTCCACCAGGTCACGATTACTGTGAGGTCAAATGTCCATCCCCAAATCACAACTTAATAAGGTGTGTAGTCTACCGGGCGGAGGCATCAGAGTTCTATCTAGTTTTTAGGGCAATTCAACTATAACTGCTGCATTTTATTGATGCATATTTTATTCTAAATGCATCCAAGGTTAAATCAGCACAATTCTACTATGGTTTCATTCTAGCCTTTGGTTGAACATCTTTAATTTGTTGAATCTTCATGTCAAATTCATAGAGGACATTTTCTCCTTCTCCAACACAAAGAAGATTTACAGGCACAGGTGGATTTATCTGCTCAACAATGGATTCTGGTTTGTAATCAATTGCATCCTCATGAGCAGGCCAACACCATTTGCCTTTTCTGGCACTGTTCATGACGGACACTCTCACATCTTCACCTACTACTTGAATTACCTCCCCAGGGAACTTCAAATCATCATACACCCCAAGCACCCAGTCACCAACATTCAGATTTACCTTCTTGGGGGCAGACTCGTACATGCCATGGATCACTCTACCCAATGGCTCTGAATCTATTTCTGTGTGCAGAAGTTGACCGGTACCATGACAACACCTCACCACATGCACTTTGCTTATACCAGGTGCATCTTCGACCCCACTCCAAGGTTCATCCCTTTCTATAACTAAAGAAATTTCAGCTTGTCACATGCAGAACATTCACTTCTTTTAAACACTCTCTTGCTACACTAGCAAAATCAGATGAACTCTGGGCTATTTTTATGCCTCCGCCACCTTAAGGTGCAGGAGGCATTATGTTTTCGGGTTGTCCGTCCATCCGTGCGTGCGTGCGTCCGTCCCGAAACCTTGTGAACACGATATCTCAAAGGCTAATGAAAGGAATTTCACCAAACTTTCACCATTTGTGCGCTTTGGGACAAACATGAACTGATTAGATTTTGAGGTTAAAAGGTCACAGGTCAAGATTACTGTGAGGTCAAATGTCCATCCCCAAACTTTGTGAACACCATATCTCAAAGGCTAATGAAAGGAATTTCACCAAACTTTCACCATTTGTGCACTTTGGGACAAAGATGAAATGATTAGATTTTGAGATCAAAAGGTCTAAGGTCAAGGTCACTGTGAGGTCAAATGTCTGTCCGAAAACCTTGTGAACACTATCTCCAAGGCAAATGAAAGGAATTTCACCAAACTTTCACCATTTGTGCGCCTTGGGACAAACATGAACTGATTAGATTGAGGTTAAAAGGTCACAGGTCAAGATTACTGTGAGGTCAAATGTCCATCCCCA
This sequence comes from Neoarius graeffei, assembly GCF_027579695.1. NCBI lineage: Eukaryota > Metazoa > Chordata > Actinopteri > Siluriformes > Ariidae > Neoarius > Neoarius graeffei. Next base: position 30,309,028 of record NC_083595.1, read on the forward strand.
AATCACAAGTCTACCAGGCAGAGGCATCCCCATCGATGCCGTTGGCATCAAGTTCTATCTAGTTGCTGTAGCACCTTTGCTCATTACCTGCCTTCTAGCATTTGATTTTGCAGCTCCACAGATTCCATCAACACCTTTACCATGTGAGGTGGCAAAATATTTCCACTGTACTCAACAGTGGTACCTTGTAGCCATATCAGAGACAAGTTTCACCATGTACTTGTTTTTGAATTCGGATGAAGGCCCATCAGTAAAGATGATAAGCTCATCACTAGAGCTGGGCGATAAATCGATTAATTCGAATTTACAGTTAAGGACGATGTGTTTTTATGAAAATCTGTTTTAACTTCCGCCACCGACGCTCCCCTCTGCGCATGTGTAGAACAGATCGGGCACTGGCACCTATAGCCCTCCTCCTGCGCTTGCCATAGACACACACACAGACAACATGGCAGCGATTTGGGGAAAGCTGCAACTTGTGCCCAAAAAAGGAGTAACTTCCAACGTGATCTGGAATTGGTTCGGTTTTGCAGCGTCGGACGCAGACCAAACAAGTCCTCGTTGTAAGGTGTGTTTTTGAAAATGGTTGCTTCCAAAGGAAGCAGCACGACGAATTTATTCCAACACCTTAAACAAAAGCATGCAGCGGAGCGGGAGAAGTGCTGCTCCCAGCAGAATGAAAACAGCCGCAGCACTAGCACACCATCCAAAGTAAAGCAAGCAACGGTCCCGGACGCATTTTCGAACTGTGTCGAAATTATGATGAGAATGGGGCGCGGTGGAAGGCAATCACGGATGCTATTGCGATGTTTATTGCAAAAGACATGGTGCCCATACATACGGTGGAAAAGTTGGGGGGAGTTTCCTATTTTGTCAGTTTTATGGATAAGGACACAATTTTATTTATTTATTATTTATTTATTATTTATTTTTAGGGGGCTTTTTTATTTTTATTAAGTTTGAGGGTGCATTGTGTCAGTGCCAGTTTGAAACTAAGCCATGTTGAAGAAAGCTTTCTAAAAGTTACTGTATGTTCTCACTGTTTACAATGGCATGGTCTGCCATCTCATCTACAAGCTTGTTTTTTGGCTTGTTTTTGGTTTCTGGCTGCACTTTCACCCCAAAGGGGAAATTTAAGTGAAAACAAAAGTAAAACTTGTTTTGAACCATTTCTTTGTCATCTGTAGTTTGATTTTTAGTAGGGAGAAAAATCGATTAAAATCGGATTTTTTGTGAAAAAATCGAAGGGTTTTTTTTGTTTGTTTGTTTGTTTGTTTGTTTGTTTGTTTGTTTGTTTTTTTAAATAGGCCATATCGCCCAGCTCTACTCATCACCCTCCTCAATTTTGATAAGTCTGACCAACTGCAGTAGAAATTAGTATACAGCATCTTTTCCTTTGTCCTGGCTGCCAGTGACTATAAGAAAAGATTCGCATGGTTTGAGTTTACTGTAGAGAGCTGCTGTGAACAAATTTACAGATGTGCGTGACCAAAGGGCCGACTGAACCTCATTTTGGTCTTCACAACTATATGCCATTGCAAAATCACATTGGAGAACATGTGCATTTGGGCTGGACTTGGCCCGTTCAAAAGACTCAAACTGAATTCTTTTTACTCAGACATGCTCCTGAAAGTCAGACCATGCCTCAAACAATTCTTCCTTGAGTTGACCTACACAACCAGATTTCTGTTCAATTCTCAACCTGCCTGTTTCTGACTTCGCCCACTGTTTCCAGCTCTCAAACTCGGCATCTGCCTGATTCAAGACCAAACGACAACCTAGTTTACAGGCATCACAAGTACCTAACCAACATGAAGAGTCCAATTCCTCAGTTCATTACAACAAAGTACAGATGGCCAAAACTGTTCATCATAGTTGATATTCAAACCACGGTGTAGAGGCTTGTTCTTAGTGAGACCTTGAGAAAAGTGCTATAGCTTACACTGACGAAGTCTCTGACCCAGAGTAGCTGTTTCCACTCTCGATGTCCATGTGCCTTGTAATAAATCCACTTGAAATGTCTTGAAAGTTGAACTTTAATCCTCGTTTTAACAGTTACAAAACACACATGAACTAACTAAACTAGCTACTAATGAAATAAAAAGGTTCTAATGTCTGCCGGAGAGCCAGGTAAGAAAAACTGTTCGCTTCCATGGCTCCTCAAGATCTACAATGAGAAGCGCGAGACCGTTCCTATGGAATTCTAATTCTTCGCATATGAATTCTAATTCTAATTATTCTAATTCTAACGTTCTCTAATTCTTCTAACCTTGCCACATATTATTCATCATTTTAATCATGAAATAAACTACTTGTATGAAATTACAAATTCAAATGAAATTATTTATACTTTTAACATAAATTGTAATTCACATCTATATGAATTCTACTTTGGCCGCTACACACGGAGTTTCAGAGTGAAATTCTCATGCATTTTACACTTGCGCTGGTCAGGACTTTGGTCTTTCAAAAGCAACACCTTTATAGGGCGCAAAGAGGCGAACTTGCTAAAACCACCTTTAACATCGGGATAAACATGTTTGAACAATGCAGATGTTTCTCTTAAATACATGACCAGATAATGCTTTCTGAGTTTCAGCTTCTTCCCCCTTTCCCACACAGTCATCTCCTCTTTGAGAGCCGGAGCTGTATAAACAATGTCTGTTCTAAAGTAAAAGTCTCTGATCGGCCTTTCATCATCCTCAGAAATTCCTCGTTTTGTTCTCCCCTCCAAGGAGTCCTTCATCTTTTCGAACAACTGAAGACCAACTCTCTTTGCTAAACCAGTAAATGCAGCCCTTTGCTTCCTTGGTGAAGACGGAAGTTCATGCTGGAGTCTTCTAACTGCCTTACCCAGTGATTGCGGTGTCTCTTATGGCGTTCCTGTTTTCACTGTCTCTTGCACAACTTCGCCCTGCTTCTCAAGTTTCTTTTTCAATCGCCAAAGTCGTACTTTTTCAGCGTGTTTTCTCACTTTTTTTTCATTATCTGTCAGAGATGCTAGCTGTGCCTTCTTCAATTCTGCTGTGCGTTTGTTTTCTTTCGCTTGGAACTCGGTCACTTTCTGCTTTTCTTTTTCTGTATGCCCGGACCCTTTCAGCAGAGGTCATTGGTTTGGTTTTGGCAGGTAATGTAGTCTCCATGCTAAAAAAATACAAGGAATATGTATTAAGAATTAAGAAAAATGCAATGATCAACGACACTTGAACATAACTGGAAAATTGAGAATAAGGAAATTCGAAGAATCGTCTTTTAAAACTCACCTTCAAACACAGCTTGAGTTATAGCAGTCTCCGATCAGAACTTTACTCGATCCAGAATTGTAGAAGAAACTGGGCCAACTAATAATCTACAGAAATCCGTACTCATTTAAAAGGACACCATTTTTAAAGAGGCTTCTTTGTTGCCTTTATTCAGTGGCTTCAATTGCACATGGCTTTGCACCAAAAATGCTAACACACGATGGCTCCACTGTCTTCAGAGTCATACATGGATTCCTCCGGAGCCATTAAAGCCCTGTGATGATAATTCTGCCCGAATCACTTCACAGCCTGTAGAAATAATTTACATAACCATATCTGTCATGTCAATGCACATACAACATAAATAATGTAAAAATTGCAAAATAATGAAGTGTGCATTGCCTGTTTCAGATTTGTGACACACGTAACGCTACATTTCACCACTGAAAATTGTAAAAATGTAAGCGTTTCTGAATCTTTTTTTTTTCTCTGATAATTACATTCCATATAAACTAAAATGAAGCAAAAAGATCAAATATACAATGACGCACTTGACAGAATTTTCACATTTTCTATTATTCTGTCATTTTCATGTTTCGTCTGAATGTGACACACGTAATGCTACTTAACACCGCCCTGTAAATAAATTAAGGGTTATGAAATTTTTTTCAGTGACCAGATTGATTAGTACTGAGGTAGCTACATTTCAGTACAAAAAAATGAGTAAGAAACCTCTCCAGGGCAAAACTACTGAGAAATAAATTTCAGAAACTGAGTCCCAACTGTGTGACACAACATGGAATGGGCCAAATGCATTATCAAGAGTGAATCAATTTCCGGATGAACTATATAAAGACAACGATATTTTATTTTGCAAATATTGTCAACATTCGATAGATTATGTGCGCTTTGACACAATAAAAGACCACTTGAAAAGTCGGAAACACCAACGATCCAAAGAATCCAACTTCAAGACAAGGCCTAGCACGAGCAGTGGTATAGATGCTGGTGATGGGCCAAGACAGGTGATGCTTAAAACATCGTATGTTCGGGGGAACGGAATCGAAAGACCTACAGGAACAATTTGTGCTTGACTTTTGTAAAAATGTGTACAGTTGCAGATATTCCTCTGCAGAAGACTGGTAAGCTGAAACTGTTTATTGTGAAACTCTGTAAACAGGGTGGAACTTCACCACAGGCACAGACACCTTTTTTTTTTTTTTTTTAAATTTCCTGTAATATTACTCTAAACTTCTAAAGTTGAGTGAAGTTGAGTCTAAACAGTGGGTAGCTTCTGTAAAGGGGAACAGCAGACAAGATGTCGTTTTATAATTGTTAAAGTTTTAAAACTAACAGACTCATTTTCATATAGTAAGAAGTTCACCAAAATGACTCCTTGAAAATCAATATATTTACAAAAATCTTTGTATTATATTATTGTTGGGGAAAAGCGCTCTCAGAACACAACCTCGAAGATCGCTGACGGGCTCGATGGCATGGGGGGGACCCCAGTCGTCAAACCAGACGTGGGTTATACGTCATGTCACGTGTATTAAAGTAGAAAATAAGTACTGTTTTTGTTGATATTATTATTATTATTATTATTATTATTATTATTATTATTTTGAATGTCTCAGTTTAAGAATTTTGATAACTTTAATGAATTCAGCATTTATTAAACTTTACAAGTATAAATCAAAATGTAATTTACAAGTGTATTTCTTTGATTTATATCTACCACACAGTGTTTTAAAGCAGTCTTAAGTCCTTAAAATTTGTGTGTCATACAGGAAAACCAATGTTGAAATGGAATTTAGTAAAAATGAAACGGAAAGATCCTGAATTACGAAGCGGAAAATCATTCTCTAACTTCGTATCACTTGTGAAATTTATCATCAGTTTAATAAATGTGTATAGCCTATATAATTTTTCATTGACACATCTCGCCTTTAGGATCACAAAGAGACATTCTAAGCTACGTTTATTATATTACAGCATTCAAAATCCCAGTTGACATCAAAGTCAGTTGTTTTCTGTTCATCTCTTGAGTTTTTTGAGGATGAAAATACCTGGGGCGAAAGCCCCGCGTGATGGACCCTAATGACACCACAGCGTTGGCCACGGGAACTGGACACACCACGCCACCAAAAACGTAGCTCATTTCAGTCGCTCGCCTGCAAACAGCGCTTTCACTTTGGGTTGTGGGAGGGGTTTTAAACCGACCCCTGTATTCAGGGGCGCAGATAGGATTTTTGAACTGGGGGGGACTGAGCTGTCAGCAAATGATTCCATTTTGTGTATACATGTATGTATATGTGTGTGTGTGTATATATATATATATATATATATATATATATATATATATATATATATATATATATATACACACACTACCGTTCAAAAGTTTGGGGTCACTTTGAAATGTCCTTATTTTTGAAAGAAAAGCACTGTTCTTTTCAATGAAGATCACTTTAAACTAATCAGAAATCCACTCTATACATTGCTAATGTGCTAAATGACTATTCTAGCTGCAAATGTCTGGTTTTTGGTGCAATATCTCCATAGGTGTATAGAGGCCCATTTCCAGCAACTATCACTCCAGTGTTCTAATGGTACAATGTGTTTGCTCATTGCCTCAGAAGGCTAATGGCTGATTTAGAAAACCCTTGTACAATCATGTTAGCACAGCTGAAAACAGTTGAGCTCTTTAGAGAAGCTATAAAACTGACCTTCCTTTGAGCAGATTGAGTTTCTGGAGCATCACATTTGTGGGGTCGATTAAATGCTCAAAATGGCCAGAAAAATGTCTTGACTATATTTTCTATTCATTTTACAACTTATGGTGGGAAATAAGTGTGACATAACATTTTAACATAGCCTATGGAAATCCAAAGTTTGCACATTATCATGCACAGAAATTGCAAAACTGCAAAACTAGTTTTAAAACCGCTAAGTTCCAACTGTTAAACATAGCAAGAGGCTGGGCTACGCGTGTGTGTGTAAAGTGTAAACCAGTGCATCCTGACTTTCTAATTATGCCTGTGTGTTGCGTGAGCGGCAGTCAGTCAACAACTCTTCGGAAAGTTTCCTTATGAAACAATATGCTCGCTGAAATTATGGCAGGGAACGCCAGATTAAACATTAAAACTGCCTTCTGAGCACTGTATCTACAGGCTACCACCAAAAGAAGGAGGCTACCAGAAAGGCATCTCTACTCCGTACGATTTTACTTTCACTACGACATTACTTTGAACAGACTATCAAAAAATTGCAAGGTGATTATGATAAAGTAAGGCACAGTTTACTTACAGTCTTTTTTTTTTTTTGAAAAAACGACGCAATCGTTTTCTGCCTTTTGGCACCCTTCATCATGCCGTGTTGGGGTCCTGAACTAGGAGGCGCTGTCCCCGATATGCCTGTCAAACTTGTTGTGGGTAACCATAGCAACCAAGCTCGAGCTCGCAACCTGTGCAGTCTGCGCAGTTGCAACTATGTATGTACTGCTGTGCACCTCAATAAACCGAATGGTAATCAGTCTTTTGATTTTTCCGTGAGGTTTGCCTTATGCAAAGAAAGACAGCATAGATGTTTTTTTCCTCCCTATAAGTGGGGGGGACCGAACGAGGTGAATTTAAATCTGGGTGGGACGAATCCCCTCCGTCCCCCCCTCTATCTGCGCCCGTGCCTGTATTACTGACGCTGTCCGACGTGCTCGGGGACGGTCGGGGCTCTGAGTGTGCCTCCTCTGTGTGACTGTTTAAGCCCTTGAATCATCTTCAGTGTTTTGAAGAAGCCTGCCCAAAAAACCTTTGTTAGCTTAGACTGTGCCATCGTTTGGTTTACGCAAAGATAATTACACCACTACACCAAGCCAGTTAAGATGCATTGTGCTTTGGTTAAAAGCTTAGCGTTCATTTGATCATTATGTGTCGTCTTTTTTTTTTTTTTAATTGGTCACAAATATGTGCTCATTTTTACACACTGGCTTCCCGCCGTCTCTTCACTGGGGTTGGATTTCAGCAAACGTCGGGATTTGTGGAGGGATTTCTGGAAAAGATGACTTTTGATAATGATAAATACATTAGTCAGTGTGACGACTGCTAGTAATTTTTTTCTTCGTCACTAATGGATTATATTTGTCAATGATGAGCGTGACGAGCGCCAGCAGGAACCCTGCACTGATGATGTGAGAGGAGGCCTGGGGTGCAATTAGTGTTCAGGTTCATCCCAAAGGTGCTCTGTGTGGTTGAGGTCAGAGACACTAGAGTTCTTCCACTCCATCATTGACAAAACATATCTACATGGACCTTGATTTGTGCACAGGTGCATTGTCATGCTGTATCAGGTTTGAGTCTTTTAGTTCCAGTGAATGGAAACTGCAATGGCTACAGCATTTAAAGTGCATATTCTGGACCAATTTCGGGGGGGGGTTGATAGGAAAGTTTGTCTCTTTATACACTCCTCCAGAAGGGTAATTTTGCACAAGGCCATCTGTCTACAGCAGAAAAAAATAGAATAACAAAACACGTCTGGAAAAATCCCAAAGGGAGTCTGGAGCCAGAATCGTGACGTTATCTGCGGAAGCGCCAGCAGGCTGCGAGAGCTTTGCACGGTTTCAGTGCACAGCCTGTGTAGACCAAGCGCTCCCATTTCTCTCTCATTGTCCGGTCTTTTGGGAAACGATGAGTACTAATCCCATCAAGATTGGTGTTGCTACACCCTCCTATGATGCATCTGTTAACCATTTTAATAATTACGTGATAACGTTGAAGAAATTTGCAGAAAACCACCAGGTCGTTTTCTCATAAACAAACCAGCGCTGACGTAGGATTCAGAGGGAGGCGTCCCGCACGTGACGTCACGAAAATCAATGTTTGCCGGGAAATCCAAATGCCAAGTTTTTTCAGAGGCGGACCAATTCGCCTCAAATGGCTTGATTTCAACTGAATTTTTCTGGTATTGCGCAAGGTAAAAAAAAATGCAGAGAATGCAGAATGTTACAGATAATTTGACCAAAGTTTAATATAAAATAGGAGAATTACATTGATCTTGCTCCTGAATTTACCCGTGATATGCACTTTAAAGACATCCTGTACAATTGCCACAGACCTTGTCAGTAAGGTTTTGGCCATATAGTGTACGTTTGTTCTGGCAGTTAAAGTTTTCTCCACTTTTGTAGCTGTGCAGCAGTAACTAGATGATAAACAAGGTTTAAAAAAAAAAGGCCACGTTAAAACGGCTGTGGATTTTCCATTCCGCCTGTCAGCTGCTCTTGAATAAAGCGGTCATGCGTTTTGATTTGGTGTTTGAAACAAACGTTTCTGTATTAGCTTTAAGATGATTTGTCTTTTCATCGGTAGTTGCATAAAAGTAGCACATAGTTTAGATCACAGACTCCTTTTTGGGAGTTATCTGTGTTTGGGTGAATCATGTTGTGCAGTACATAGGGTGGAGAAACGATTACTTCATGGCCTGCATGGTGCACTTATTCCCTGTCCACACTAGGGATTTTGTACCGATACAATACTACTTTGGTACCGCAACACCTGTCCACACTAGCAACTATACCGGTACTGTAGCGGTATAACCGTATCGGTACGAAACCCACAAATGTATGGGTTTCGTACCGGTACAGTATCGGTATTGTAGCGCTTCGCTGTAGTGTGGACAGATGAAGTGGTTCTGTATCGATACAAATATAATGCGCATGCGCAATGAACCATTCCTACTTCTTCCGGGTTATTCATACAATACGATACGCACGTGCTTTCCAGCTTAGGGCTGCACAATTAATCGAATTTAATCGAAAATCGCGATTTTGGCTGCCACAATTAAATTAAATGAAAATCGCGATTTATTTCCATTTAAAATGCGAGCTCTGCTGTATATCTGATCAAGCACTTTTTGACCAATACTCCGCCAAACCATTAGGGGGCGAACCGACGCATGTAAGGTTTCATTACTCCGCCTAAATAAGCAAGCAAGCCAAGTGCAGTGTTGCCAGATTGGGCGGTTTTAAGTGCATTTTGGCGGGTTTTGAACATATTTTGGGCTGGAAAACGTCAGCAGCATCTGGCAACACTGGCCAAGTGCGCAGAGCTTCAGTGCAGCGGTATCTTCTTCAAGGGGTGATAGCGTGAGAGTAGGTAGCAGATTGAGGTGAGAGAGAAAAGCTAACTATGTCGGAACAACAGACTATTTAGCACTGGAGGCAATGTTGTGACCTGCCTTCGCTCATGTTTAACCTATTGATGCCGGATGCTGTGTCGCGCAACATTGCCCCTAGCGCTGGTTGTTGCATAACGCAGTATTGTTGATTTGTCATTATTTTCAAGACGCATGCCAGATTTGTTTGTTTTTTTTTTATAAAAATGTGTTAGTGTTAATGCTGAATGAGCATGATCCAATAAAAGCAGAGAATTTTATCTTTTAAATGCAACTTATTTCATGTCTTTATGTGCTTCAGAGGCTGAGATATTGAATTTTTCATAGGCATTTTCAATTAATTATTTTTATTTCAGAAAACCCTCAGGCAGATGGGGACCTTTTCTAAAAACTGGCTTAGGCATTTGCAGACGTTTTTTTGCAGGCATTTCAGGCGTCAGTGGGTTAAAGCCAGAGCATGTTGATAGGCTGGTCTTTCTAGCTAAAAACTTGTAGGCCTCAGTATAATGCTATGTAATTGTTGCAATTGAGTTTTCAGTTCCTTCATCCTTTGGTAATTTCTTGGATAAATTTCATTTATTTGTCATTTAGAAATCAGAATTTCTCTTTTAAATTTCATTCTGCACTGAAAGCTGTTCATATTGTTTGTTTGAATATAGTGAAATAAAATTTAAGTGATTTCCCTAACATCAAGAATAATCGTGATTAATAATCGCAATTACAATTTTGATCAAGATAATCGTGATTAGCATTTTTTCCGTAATCGTCCAGCCCTATTCCAGCTGTAAATAAAATGTCAAAATGGCTCAAAACGACCGTGGAGCTACATGGAGCAAAGACGAAGTTATGTGTTTGTTGGAGCTTTGGGGAGACAAGCGATGCCAGGAACAGTTGAGGGGTACACATACGAGTCGTTCTCAACTGCCTCACGTGTTTTATACGATTCGACTGAATAAATGACCACCAGAAATACAGACTGTACATTGACAACAAAAAGCACACACGCGTTGTTTCATCCGCCATATTCTCGGAAGGAAATTACTCGGTAACCATTGAAACATTTCGCGCACGCACATTTCAACTACCGTGAAAGAAAACCGCAAGCGTTTCTCGCTAGTGTGGACAGATGCACTAAACTGTACCGGCATACTTTGTATCGATACAGTTATACCACTATTGTACCGGTATATATGTGAGCACAGCTTTATAGGAAGGTAAAGTCAAAGATTCCGAACTATAAATGGAGAGAGTTCTAGTGGCAGATTCTACCATAACAGAGGCCAGTTAAGTCCCATCTCCTTAAATTGCTGAATTGATTATTTTGATCATTCTATTAAGTTTTTCTAGTAGCATTTGGGGTCTCGGACATTCACAGTAAATTTTAGGACAGTAGTCCTGGTAACTAATTAATAAAAGCCTGACATGACAGACATGTGCTAAATGACAATAGAAACACATCGGTTTCTATCATCAAAATCTGACAGACAAACTAACGTCTACCATCATATTCTGACAGACACTCTAGCTGACAATAGCAACAAAACTGTTTCTTACATTATTAATCTGACAAATTTAGTAATAATATTAAATACCTCATTACTAGAACCAAATAATAAAATAAAATATTGAAATAAAAAAAATTATTTTCAAAATTGAAATATCAACAATAATTGTCAGAACCGTGACGATAGACACGACTGTGTCACTTTCGCGGGGAAATAACACATTGAAATGGCCTGTCGGCTGAAAGGGTCGCAAGTGGCTCTGATTTATCTCAACTTACGATAGTTTTCCTCCAGAAAATTTTAAATATGAACGCACAAATATATTCTCAATGTTTCTATCGTCAAAAATTTCTGTCGTCAGGATAGCTGACTGAAAATCTTACCTTGATTTTATTTGATGAAATCTAGCTGTCAGAACTCCAAGTCTTGCCCGGAAGTAAATGTCTGCTGTCACAAAAATCATGCGCAGTAGAATTTCCTCTTTGCGTCAGTCAACATGTGCGTGGTGAGGGCTTGAATTTTACTATCGTCAGGTGCATTTGACTGACAGACTGACGATAGCATTTTTTAAAAATAACTTGTGGGCTTCTCTCATGAACGAAATAATTTTTTCGCTGTTAATCTATTACAACTCTATCTGTTGACACCCAAAAATGATAAAGCCTGCTTCCACACGATAACTACCAAAGATCCATAATGGCCGAGTCTATCGTCAGGTCATCTGACAGAAATTCACTGACGATAGCAACAGGGATAATGAAAGTGATTTTTAAAATGGGAGTTATGTCTGTCAGATATGTTAAAGAAATAGAACTTTATTCTTTAAAAATCTTTTATTGATATACTCGGTGTATTTTTAAATGCCGTGCTGTTTTAGAAGACCAAATACCATATTTTCAATCTTGAAAATATTACCTCACTGAAAAAAGGACAAGAAAAATTTCTTATTTTGTGGGCAAGTGGTTAATGGATCCAGTTACGGTAGAATCTGCCTAGTGTCCTTTTGAGTATTGCAATTATTTGGTAAAGCCCTAATTTGTAGAATAAAATAAGCATGCTTGGTACCTTGATCTCTGTTGTAATGTATACTTCCTGCTTGTTTTTATTGCAAGACCAATTAAGACAGTGCCTCTGTGCTTTAACACCCACCCAGATCCTGCATCGCAGCCAGTTCTACCGCTCGGCAGCCCTGATGAGCCTCTGGCTTGTTTACTGTGCTCCCCTCCCCCTCTTGTGGTACATATCTCTCTCTCTCTCTCTCTCTCTCTCTCTCTCTCTCTCTCTCTCTCTGTCTCTCTCTCTGTCTCTCTCTCTGTGTGTGTGTGTGTGTGTATCATCGACTCTATCTTGCCTGTTTTCGGAAAGGTCAGGAAACCTATTATTCTTGATAACATGGTAGGCAGCATCGCCATGCTGGTGCACTTCTGTAGACTCTTGTTCCTATAGGGGAGGGAGGGTGTGTGTGGGGCAGAGGATGGGACCATTGGGGTTATGTAGTGGATCTGAATGCCAATCTGCCTCATCTCTCGACTGAGGAATGTAGGAAAGCAGTTTGAGGCGGGGAGGGGTGTGTGAAAGCGAGAGAGAGAGAGAGCGTGAGTGAGGGTGATTAATGGTTGATGGTCTTTTCAGCTCAGAAAAAAGCAAGTGACCTGTGACTAAGGGCAGATGAAAAATGGTGTGCGTGTGTGTAGGCTTGCACACTTGTACATGCAGAGTGTTTTAAGAGGAGTCTGCACACATTGCGCACACGCATGTGTATAATGCCTGTTGGTATGCATTTTATACGCATGCTCATTTTTCACAGTGAAAGAGACTGCCAAGCAATGTTGGTTCGTATTATTAGTATTCGTAATAATAAAGCATTTGGCCACTTGGATTGATTAGATCTGTAGGATTTGAGCTTGCTGTTCCTGCATTGTGTTTAATGGAGAATGCCCGTCAGCACAGTCACTCTGGTTGGGGCCAAAGCCTCTCTGTGGCATGCAGATGCCAGGCTGTATTTAGCAGTGCTGGGCTTACGATATCCCAACAACGCTGACCGATAACGCTACAATCCTCCAGCTCTAAGCTTAAAGCTGCATGTTTACGATTCATGACATTCTTCGCTTTCACTCCGTATGCGTTTTCCCTGTGTGACCAGGTCGAACCTTGTTGATCTTGATGTATTGCTTTGCTTAACTGGTTTAATTTCACCATGTAATAGTTTAACATATTAAGCTACCCAGAGGCGGACAGTAACAAAGTACATGTACTTGAGTACTGTACTTAAAGTGCCATTCCACCATTGGATGTATTCTTTGGCGTAAAATACAATATATTTTATGACATGACTAGACAGAGAAATCTTTTAGCTTCAAAATGATATATCAAACATAATTTTTTTTGACAACGACAAGTATATTAATTTTGCGACCAAAGTCACCTATCCTTTTAATTTCCGCGCGGTAGTGAAACGTGATGTCATCGGCAGGTTCCCCTTCTTGTGTACGGCACAGATTATCAGCAATGGCGGATAGAACGCGATTGTCAGCTTCGGAAAAGAAGCGAAGGAAAATAGCAAGTGATGCCCAAAGGAGACGGTCGATGGTGAATATCGGCACAGCAATCGACAAGTGGAAATCGCGTTCTATCCGCCATTGCTGATAATCTGTGCCACGTCACACGTGACGTGGTACACAAGAAGGGGAACCTGCCGATGACATCACGTTTCACTACCGCGCGGAAATTAAAAGGGTAGGTGACTGTGGTCGCAAAATTAATATACTTGTCGTTGTCAAAAAATTATGTTTGATATATCATTTTGAAGCTAAAAGATTTCTCTGTCTAGTCATGTTGTCATAAAATATATTGTATTTTATGCCAAAGAATACATCCAATGGTGGAATGGCACTTTAAGTACACTTTGAGTATCTGTACTTTACTTTTTTTGTTTGTTTGTTTGTTTGTTTTTGGAAACTTATGACTTTAACTTCACTACATTTGAAAGACAAATATCGTACTTTTCACTCCACTACGTTTCTATCAAGGTCCTCGTTACTATGAAGCAGCTTTGAAAGTGGATGTTTTTTCTTTTCTTTTCTAAAACGTGATTGGTTTTTCCGCAGGTGGCACTGAGACAGCCGATCAGTAATCACTAGGGTCACGTCACAGCCATAGACTGTATAAAATCAAGTTCAATGATTTCTCCACAGCATTATTTGAACACGATCAGTTGATGATAGAATGGAAGGAGGTGGTTCTTCTGGGGAACGCATGCACCCATGGCCTGTAAACCCATGTTTCAGTTTTCTGAAAGGATTAGCAATTCGTTTTTTGTTTTGTTTGCTTTTTTTGCCGAAAATGAACCACATCACGGCCTACAAAAACTCACCATCCAACCTGCGGAAGCATATTGAGGTATATAAGCGTTTTATTCCAAGAGAAAGCTTGCAATGAAGTTGTCTGTGCTTTTAGAGCTAGCGATAACATGCAATAGCTGTGCAGTCTGGTTAGTCAAATGACTTTCTATGGATTTTCCCGCCAAGTTGTCGTAGCCTTGTCCACGGCTAACGTTTACACATAGCTAGTTAACTTGGACACTGTTAGCATGTAAAAACGGAGTTACGCTAACATGAATAACGTTAACTTATCTGAAGTCCTTTCAGAACTAGGTTTTAGCATAATCTTGCCAAATAAACAATGTCGTAATCTTTCTTTTCTAGTAGCGTTAGCTACCCAATATGATTTTGAGTTCGAAAAGCGTTTGCTAGCATGTCAGGTGGAGTTTCACTGACTAGCTAGCTTAACCTTAAACCACCATGATGGCACGGCATGCGCTCATCTTGTGAATTCACATTTCTGTCTTTGGTAACAGCATTAGGTTTTGTAAGCGTTGTGGCAAGAATACAACGATGCATTGACAGAAAATGTACTTTTAATACTTAAGTATTTTTAAAAGCAAGTACTTCAGTACTTTTAAGTAAAAATTTGACTGGACAACTTTCACTTGTATCGGAGTAACATTTGACCAGTAGGATCTGTACTTTGACTTAAGGAATGCAGTCGGGTACTTTGTCCACCTCTGAAGCTACCAGAACCCAGCCGTATGGTAACGAGAGAGAGCTGGCTAACGATTTAGCTTTTAGTAGCTAGCCAGGTTTGTTGGGAACCTATGTAACATGGAGGCAAACTGGAATGGTTATTTCATAAGGGGAAGCCAGTCAGTGTGATTTGCTGATCAACTTGACTTTGACTCAAAGGTTGACTCAAGGTTACCTGTCGCACGTCAAAGTCCGGATGTCTTCTGTATCCGCTACTAGAGCTTGTGCTAGTCCTCTTGTTTAGGACTGTCTATCTGCACAGGCAGGATCATGGCATGTCTTTTGATAACCGTATCAATAGAGCTGTATGTGAATGAGATGGGTTCTTTAGTTTCTGCAATTTAAACACTGATAGTGATGTACAGGAGCTGGGTTTGCACTGGTTTTTCCCCAGCTGTTCTCATTTCTCTCCGGTTTCTCACTGTGTATCTCTTTTTGTAGTCTTCTCTGTTCTCTCTCTCACACCCACATGCTTGTCATTTTTTTCTCAGCTCCCTCTCTTGCTGCTCCTTTTCTTGCCCTTTCTCTGTGGCTGCTTTACTGTGTTCTCAGAAAAGGCATTTCTGGGAACAGGGATTTCTGAGAGAGAGAGAGGCCTTATGAGCGGCCTTATTTATTCTTTCCGGTTGCCCCGACTTGCCTGAGAATGCAGAAAATGACAGCCATTTTCTGTGTTGACCAGGTGGTTGGTTGAGGGTGCAGGGGTCAAGAGTCAGCAGGATGAGTGAACATCTTTCATGTAAAGATCTTTTGTTTACAGGTCAAAGAGAGATTGGTGAGAGTGACAAAAACCATGTTTCAGAAGGTTGCATTTAATGTTGGCCTTGATATGAGTCATTGCAGGGTTGATATAAACAGTAAGGTAGGTGCCATGTAAGCCATGTGAATGTCATCATGGTGAGAACATTGTGGTGTGTTGGACATGGTGCCTTGTAGGGCTGTAACGATATGGAAATCGAAATCGCGATACGCAGAGCCACGATCCGTATCGCGATACAAGAAGGCAGAATCGCGGTACACCCCTTTCAAACTTCTCCTCAGCCCAAAAACAGAGGCGCTTCCAAACTTCAATTTATGAATACTTGACTTTTTATTTAAATTACATTTTAAACTTACTTAAATTACTTTTTATTTTTTTATATCTATTAGTAAGTCGTTTTTTCGCCGACCTGCAACAATCTTCTGCGAGTCACGCAACGTCCACACTCACCACTGGCAGAGCATTAATTTCTTTTAAGCGGTCGCCATTCTGGTTGCGACACGGGGAGCGAATCTGTAAACAAGCAGCTCATTGGCTGGCTAGGTGTGCCACAAGCCAATCACAATCACTTGACCGGAAAGGCATGCAGTGTTGCCAGATTGGGCAGGTTTAGGTGCTTTTTGGCTGGTTTTGAACATATTTTGGGGTGGAAAATGTTAGCAATATCTGGCAACACTGAAGGCATGTCTGCTTGGGCGGAAGCCTTCTGCGGCAGTTACATTTTGACACGCGAGCAATGTTTCACCATAAAAATTCCGTAATTTCCATCTGTTTTCCGCGATCACAGAAAATCATTGGCCCTATGAGAGTGAGACAGTGAGAGAGCCCCCCCCCCCCCCCCCCCCCCCCCCCAAAAAAAAATCTTAACGGATTTACACGATTTGGAAAAATGACTTTTTCAGAACCGAAAAAAACAGAGCTTCCGGCTCAACAGTATTATTTTGAGAAATAAAACAATCTTTGGATATACATTTGTTCATTTTTGCATACATATTACTCATTCTCTGCAGTGGTCTGAATTATTTGTTATTAAATAGTTCATGTAAGTAAGTAAATGTTAATAAGTCAAATTTACTACTTTAAAAAAAACATTTTTAAAAAAATCGTGGGCGTATCGAATCGTGAGTTGGGTGTATCGTTACAGCCCTAGTGCCTTGTCATGGTTTGAATAATTTTCTTGGCGGTACCAATGTTTTGGTTGCTTATTTTTCACAACAAATGACAGCCAGTCATTGGCGGTCCTAATTCTTTGTCAACTGTTCTGTTGCCAGCAAGCTATCCACCAAGATTAGTTAACGTGTTGGAAATGGTGCAAATTATCTTGATCGTCTTTTTTCATTGTAGAGCACCAGGCATGCTTGCTTCTCAGGAGAAATTCAGTTTGTTTTACTGCTCTAGTATGATGGCAGATTTGAATTTAAAGGGAACTGAAAGCAAAATTTTTCATCAAAATTCTGTTTCTCATTTAATTAAATATCGGAATGCATTTTTGACAGCTATTTTGTCGCTGCTATAGCAAGTTATGAGTGTTTGAAATATGCTCTATAATATATCAGTCCATATGTCAAAGCGATGGCCGTAAACAAGATTCGTTGAGACCTGTGCGAGACATCATAGGACGGAAGTAAAACGTACAGCGGAAATCCAAGTGACCAACATCTGCCAACGTTGTCAGAAGACGCGCGCGCCGTCTTTCGAATGCTGATGTGATCAAGCTGGAAGTTGTGTTTATTTTGATAGCAATCAGGAAAGTTTGAAAAAAGTAGGTAGTAATCGTCATTTAAACTCGTTTTTGTGCAAAATTTCATTTGGAAAACAGTTTTCAAAATGGCGGCACTGACACCTGGCTGACACTTCACGTTTCGAAGTCTCGCACAAGTTTCGTGAAGATCGCACGGATAAGCGACGCCTGCCGTGGACCAAACGCACTAAATTCAACACGGCTAAAAACCGAATAGGCCGATAAGTATAATATTTAACTGCAATTAGTTGCCAATACGAGTCATGATATAAGGTTACTAAAACCGAAAACGTAATTGAATAACACGTTAATTAAGAAATAAAGCAAGTTTAAAAATGACTTCAGTTCTCCTTTAAGGCAGAATGCTCAGCAATGTGCTGCTGCTACTGTTACTAATAGTGGTATAATTCACCATCACTGCTGCATTCAAAACTGTCATGTAAACATAAGGTCTGTGATTGTGTTTTCTGTCTTGTATCTGCTTTAGGTATAATTTATTCCTTCTCTCACTATCCATTTTTACTTGTGTTTTTGTGTAATCTCCTGATGTCATCATCTGCTGTCCAGGTGTAATTCTAAAACTGAAGAACAGGGGTATTCTGGCCAATGAGAGAACTCCTTAAAATATAGATGAAAGTCTTCCGGATTTACCCGGAAATCCAGATATTTGACAAAACTCTTGAAAGTCTCCAGTTTTCCGAATGGAGAAATTTATTTTTCGGATTTTTCGCGTTCCTAGACGCAGCCTAATACTTCGCATCGTCCTTGCATGGACGCAGTCCTTAAATAGCCCAAACATAGTTCATTGATTAAAGACAGGTGTTCTTTGTTAACGGTGTGCGTGCCGGAGCTCGTTAGGTGTGCGTGCGCCCAAGGCGCGCCTTCAGGTGCACGAGCTAAGGCGCGCGGGACTGACACCGTTCTGTGCAAGCGCAACACAATCGCACTAGAAAGCATGTTCAAGCTGCCAGTGTAGCTGCAGTCTTTTTAGTTGCGAATTGCAAGTATTTCCTCTTGTTAATTATTCACCATGTCAAAACAAGCAAAACTTTCCTCCTTCTTTCGATGTGAAGAGAGCTAAGCAATTTATTATATATTTTTTTTCTATCAAAGTTGCATTTTGTGGTTTCGAAGCTAAGTTTTAGTGCCGTTTCTAGAACACAACATCAAGAAAACGTGGAAGAAACAGCAATAATGGAAGAGCCCGTTTCTAAGCTGCCTAAAACTAGCAATGGTAATTATTTTTTGTTACATAATGCACTCAGGCTGCCAGTCAGTGTATGACACACGCGCATACACACACACACACACACACATTACACCCCTGATTTACATGAGAAATTTGGTATTCGTTGGTGTTTAAATTTACAGACAATACGAGCTAATGTAAACAATTGGCTCCAACTCGCATAAATATGAATTGGAAATGTTTAGTTCACTTTAGCTTATGCAAACGCACAACTCTACTAGAAGGTTGATAAACGAGGCTCAGTGTCCCCAACATTGAAACCTGAAAGCTTTAGAAACTCTAACAGACTTTTTAACAGTACTGTTTTGGGATTTTGCTGAGTTTACCTTCAACTGTCTGATTTTTTTCAAAGTAATGAACTGTGTAGGCAGGAACATCACCGCGTTGTCTAAATGCACTCCTGAAAATTACTCATTAACTAGGGGAATTAAATTTGATATTTTTGACATGTTAATCATTAATGTCCATGAAAGAAAAAGGCTTAAAAGTTATAACTTGTTTTAGTGAAAATAAGTACTAAAATGCACTAGAATGCAGGGTTTTGCGTGGTGGTGTTAACATTTTTTTCAGGGGATGTTGCCCCCCCCCCCAAAATCTTAGTTTGACTTTCAAAAGTTCAGTATTTTTTTTTTTTCTTTGCTCCACTTTCATTTCTATTAAAAGACCCATATTTCATGATGTCTGACAGGGCAACATAACGACAGGGTTTCAGTTTTTTGAAGTGGTGTATTAGTATGATTTTCTGAGAAATTGAAGGGTAAAAGTTGCATAGTTTTTTGAATGCTTGTATCAAATGAGCAAATGTTCATCATAAGGAGGTTCTAATTAGCCAAGTTAGCAAGCTGGCAAGAAGTTGTAGACAACACATTGACTTGGAGGATGAACTTAAATCTGA
The DNA here is from genome assembly GCF_027579695.1 of Neoarius graeffei. Classification (NCBI taxonomy): domain Eukaryota; kingdom Metazoa; phylum Chordata; class Actinopteri; order Siluriformes; family Ariidae; genus Neoarius; species Neoarius graeffei. Next base: position 30,328,667 of record NC_083595.1, read on the forward strand.
TTTCACATTCTTGATATTTGGAAATGGCATTAAGCAACATTTCAAGCTGGATTAGTTTGACCAGAGGAGCTTGGGTAATATAGTTTGTAAGGGTTTTGAATGGCCAATTTGGTCAGAATAAAGTATGTGTCATTTGCACATTTTGCCGCCAGTATTCCAAGCACAACAACGCCTGGATGTACACATCAGTATTATGTGACGGACTCAACATTAGGCTTGGACGGTGTTATGGTATGCCGGGGAATTTAGAAATCCTGACAGTATGATTTTCAATACCATAAAAAATACAGACTCTCTTCTTTCTGATACGGAGATGCTATATTGAGTTGATGTAATGCACAGTACATGCCACCAGAGATCAGCCTACTGATGAGAGAGGGGGTGATTTACTTTGTGTTCTGGGACAACAAGGAATCGGAGAGGAAGTGTTGAAATAAACCAAGGGGGTAATTGATCATTCGAAATGCGTAGCAGTTATGTAAGGGTGACACGACCAACTAGCATTAGTCTTCCATTGACTTCCAGCTTCTTTGGGTTCTTTTCAAATCCGATGGAGTGGCTCTGTTCTCTTTCTCTACTGTCTAGGAAATAATACAAAGAGGGTTTATTTAACTCTTCAGTGAGGAGTTGCCTCCACATTTCCCTGATGCTCAGCTTCCTCGGTTACTCCTTCTACTCTCAAACGGTTCCAGAGTATACAATGCATGATGGTTAACGTTATCAAATTTTTTTTAATTTTTTTTTAAAAACACAAATACCACAAATGGGGCGGCACGGTGGTGTAGTGGTTAGCACTGTCGCCTCACAGCAAGAAGGTCCGGGTTCGAGCCCCGTGGTCGACGAGGGCCTCTCTGTGCAGAGTTTGCATGTTCTCCCCGTGTCCGCATGGGTTTCCTCCGGGTGCTCCGGTTTCCCCCACAGTCCAAAGACATGCAGGTTAGGTTAACTGGTGATTCTAAGGTGGTGTTTACATTAGACCGTATCCGTCTCGTTTTCATCGCGGATGCACTATCCGTTCACATTAAAACGCCGGGAAACGATTCCACAGGCGGAACAACTTGAATCCGCCAGGGCCCACGTATTCAACCCAGTTCGTATCTGAGCCGGTGCTGTGTAAACATTGAGATACGAGGAAACGCAGTGCTGAGCTGTAGCTGACGTCATTGGACAACGTCACTGTGACATCCACCTTCCTGATTCGTTGGCGTTGTTCATGCCACGTTGGTCATGTGACGCGACTGCTGAAAAACGGCGCGGACTTCACTTCCTGCTATTGTTTCCGCCTTGTATCACCTTTTTGTTTTTCATTAAAGAGTATAAAAGTATGAATATAATGCTTTGCTTTGTCATTCTTAATGTTGTTCATGGTAAGATGCAAATACTGCCCATTGTGTAGTTATGATTGTCTTTAGGCTTGCCATCCTTCCACTTGCAAGTGGTGAGTGACTTGCGCATGCCCGATATGCACTGGGATCACACACACAGCGGCTCAGTCCCGAATCACTGCTCGTGCACTTCACTCGCGCGCTCTGTGAGCTGCGCAGGGCCGGAGTGCACACCCTCCAGAGGGCACTCACTGTTCAGGGCGGAGTGATTTGGAGCGCAGCCGCTGAGGAGGAAGCGCTGAGCCGCACTGACACATTTCAACTTGCGTGCCGTCTAATTAGTCATGTGATTAGCGTATCCGTGTATTGGCGTTGCTGTGTGCACGCGAATCGTGTATTGGCGTTGCTGTGTGCACGCGAATCGTTTTAAAGGAACAGTCCACCGTACTTCCATAATGAAATATGCTCTTATCTGAATTGAGACGAGCTGCTCCGTACCTGTCCGAGCTTTGCGCGACCTCCCAGTCAGTCAGACGCAGTCAGACGCGCTGTCACTCCTGTTAGCAATGTAGCTAGGCTCAGTGTGGCCAATGGTATTTTTTGGGGCTGTAGTTAGATGCGACCAAACTCTTCCGCGTTTTTCCTGTTTACATAGGTTTATATGACCAGTGATATGAAACAAGTTCAGTTACACAAATTGAAACGTAGCGATTTTCTATGCTATGGAAAGTCCGCACTATAATGACAGGCGTACTAACACCTTCTGCGCGCTTCGGCAGCGCATTGATATCTGAGCTCCATATCAATGCGCTGCTGAAGCGCGCAGAAGGTGTTAGTACGCCTGTCATTATAGTGCGGACTTTCCATAGCATAGAAAATCGCTACGTTTCAATTTGTGTAACTGAACTTGTTTCATATCACTGGTCATATAAACCTATGTAAACAGGAAAAACGCGGAAGAGTTTGGTCGCATCTAACTACAGCCCCAAAAAATACCATTGGCCATACTGAGCCTAGCTACATTGCTAACAGGAGTGACGGCGCGTCTGACTGCGTCTGACTGACTGGGAGGTCGCGCAAAGCTCGGAGCAGCTCGTCTCAATTCAGATAAGAGCATATTTCATTATGGAAGTACGGTGGACTGTTCCTTTAAAAACGTTAATCTGATGATCCGCTGATACGGTCTAATGTAAACACCACCTAAATTGACCGTAGGTGTGAATGAGTGTGAATGGTTGTCTGTGTCAGCCCTGTGATGACTTGGCGACTTGTCCAGGGTGTACCCCGCCTTTCACCCGTAGTCAGCTGGGATAGGCTCCAGCTTGCCTGCGACCCTGTAGAACAGGATAAAGCAGCTACAGATAATGAGAATGAGACAAATACCACCATAACTGTGTACCCCAGTGAAATGTTGGTACAGTATGAAAGTATGGACAAAATGGATACCACCCAAGCATACACCACACTTAAAAACAATTAAGCACAGTAAAGAGACTTGATAGTGTGTTGCAAAAGTATTCATTCCCTTTGGTGTTTTGTCCTGTTTTGTCGCATTACAAGCTGGAATTAAAATGGATTTTTGGGGGGTTAGCACCATTTGATTTACACAACATGTCTACCACTTTAAAGGTGCACATTGTTGTTTTATTGTGAGACAAACAATAATTAAGATGGAAAAAAAAAACAAATCTGGTGTGTGCATAGGTATTCACCCCCTTTCATGTGAAACCCCTAAATAAGAGCTGGTCCAACCAATTCACATCATAAGTCACATAATTAGTAGATTAAGAGCCACCTGTGTGCAATCAAAGTGTCACATGATGTCTGTATAAATCGACCTATTCTAGAAGGACCCTGACTCTGCAACACTGTGAACCCAAGGAGCCTCCAAACAGGTCGGAGACACAGTTGTGTAGAAGTATAGATCAGGGTTGGGTTATTAAAAAAATATCCCAAACTTTGAATATCCCAGGGAGCACCATTAAATCCATTATAGCAAAATGGGAAGAATATGACATCACTACAAACCTGAAGAGAAGGCCGCCCACCAAAACTCAGACTGGGCAAGGAGGGCATTAATCAGAGATGCAACAAAGACACCAAAGATAACACTGAAGGAGCTGCAAAGATCCATGGTGGAGATGGGAGTATCTGTCCATAGGACCACTTTAAGCCGTACACTCCACAGAACAGGGCTTGATGGAAGAGTGGCCAGAAAAGTCATTGCTTAAAAAAAATCACATTTGGAGTTTGCCCAACAGCATGTGGCAGATTCCCTAAACACATGGAAGAAGATTCTCTAGTCAAATGAGACAAAAACTGAACTTTTTGGCCATCATGGGAAATGCCATGTGTGGTGCAAACCCAATACCCTGAGAACAGCATTCCTACAGTGAAGCATGGTGGTGGCAGCATCATGCTGTGGGGATGTTTTTCATCTGCAGGGACAGGAAAGCTGGTCAGGACTGAAGGAAAGATGGATGGCACTAAATACAGGGCAATTCTGGAGGAAAACCTGCTTGAGTCAGCCAGAGGTTTGAGACTGGGATGAAGGTTCACGGTCGAGCAGGACAATGACCCTAAACATACCACTAAAGCTACACTGGAGTGGTTTAAAGGGAAACATGTGTCTTAGAATGGCCTCATCAAAGCCCAGACCTTAATCCAGTTGAGAATCTGTGGCATAACTTGAAGATTGCTGTACACCATCACAACCTATCTAACTTGAAGGATTTGGAGCAGTTTTGCCTTGAGGAATGGGCAAAAATTCCAGTGGCTAGATGTGCTAACTTATAGAGACATACCCCAAGAGACTTGCAGCTGTAATTGTAGTAAAAGGTGGCTCTGCAAGGTATTGACTTTGGGGGGGGTGAATACCTATGCACACTCCAGGTTTGTTTTTTCATCTTATTGTTTGTGTCTCAATAAAAAAAATAACACTTTGCACCTTTAAAGTGGTAGGCATGTTGTGTAAATCAAATGGTGCTAATCCCCCAAAAATCCATTTTAATTCCAGCTTGTAATGCGACAAAACAGGATGAACACCAAGGGGGATGAATACTTTTGCAAGGCACCAGGGGCGTAGCTAGGATTTTTCAAAGGGGGGGGGGGGTCACACACTGACTGGCAGCCTGAGTACATTATATAACAAAAAATAGTTACCATTGCTAGTTTTAGGTAGCTTAGAAACCGGCTGTTCCATTATTACTGTTTCTTCCACATTTTCTTGATGATGTGTTCTAGAAACGGCACTAAAACTTAGCTTTGAAGCCACAAAATGCAACTTTGATGGAAAAAAAATAATAATAATTAAATCAAATGTCTGGGGTCACGGGCACCCCAGACACTTGATGGCCATCAACAAGCTTCTGGCAGAATTCTGCTTGGATATTTGACCACTCTGTTTGGCAGAATTGGTAGAGTTCGATTTAAGTTTGTTGGCTTTTAAGCGCAGACCACATATCTTCGATAGGGTTGAGGTCGGGACTTGTTTTAAGCTTAATGGTAGCCTGCTTTATCCATTCCACATCCAGCTTTGATGGCTTTTGGGCCATTGTCCTCATGGAACACCCGGTTGTGTCAAAGTTTCAACCATCTAGCTGATGGTTTGAGGTGATATTTAGGAATTCTGAGGTTGTTCTCCATTATTCCATCCATTTTGTGCAGTGCACCAGTTCCATGACCAGCAAAACAACCCCAGATCATGAAGCTACCACCACCATGCTTAATAGTTGGTACAGTGATCCTCTGGTCATTGTGGTTAAATTCCTCCTCCTTTGTCTTATATGACGATAAAGCTTTCCTCCAGAAGGCTTGTTCTTTGTCCCTGTGGTCAGCTGCAAATTTCAGTCGAGCTTGAAGGTGTCTGTTTTGGAGCAGGGTCTTCTTTCTTGGACGGCAGCCACTCAGTCCATGACTTTTTTTTTTTTTTTTTAATTAATTTAAACGCCTCCCACTAACTAACCCTAAGAATTCATGAACAACCAATAAAAGGTATCCGGGTGGTGTTCCTACCACGCAGGCACCTAGGAAGCTCCCCCAGTGCCTGTGTTTACAGTTTTCCACTTTCACCAAGGTCTCAGAAGACCAAAGTGGTAAACAGGTATTTACAAAATAATCCCTGGCCTACTTGTGGGTAATTAGAAACTCCTCCCAGGAGGCAGTGCCCTCTCCCTGGGATCTTAGCAACGCTGCAGTGATGTTGAGCAGAGAGCTCGTCTGTCTTAGTATCTGCAGAGTGATGCTCTTCCTAACCTTATAATAAGCACTTTTATATCATCACAAAAGATTGTCTGTACACTTTTTTTTTTTTTTTTTTTTTTTTAAATTCCATGGCCCTCCTTTGTGTCTTGATTTCCGTATTATGTACAAGTCAGAATTTTGAAGAAGGCTGTCTTATTACAGAATGCTTGGGGAGGTTTCACTCAGTGCTGGAGATGTTTATTGAGCAGCTTTTTCAACTGACTGTTTTGACCATATTGAGTGCATGTTGCTCAAATTTAATTTTAGTGTTTATGGAGGATTACAGTTCAGCTTGGACATGTGGTTGTGTGTGTGCACAGTGGAAATAAGACCTGGTTTCAGCAGGCTGCTGTTTTACATATCGCATGCACGCACACGCTGGTGGTCTCGTGGCGCCTCCCCGAGGCCCTGTGCACTTGTTGGTAATCATTTTGTTTTGATGTTTTAATGATGCAACCTGAGGTTAAGGGTCTAGGTGGGAGGGTTGGGAGGCAGGGAGATTTGCAGGTCTCCAGACATGGAGCATGAAGCCCCTGAAGCCCTTCCTGAGTAACACCTCTGTTCTCTGCTTCCCGCAATGCCCTGCTTTACGGCAGCTAGTGCTGCTGGGCCATTCCTATGGATTCAGTCCCCATGCACTTCTACTCAATTTCCACAGTCTCTGCAGAATTAATCCCAATTAAGTGGGAATTTTGGACAATTGCCATGATGCCTCATGAATTAATGCAAGTTTTTTTGTTATCCCCCCCCCCCTTCCTTCCTGTGGAATTTTAATCCATTGTCAGTCACGGAGTAGTGTGCTTTGAAGATGTATTAAGATACCCTCGGGGCAAACGGAAACATCATTCACACTCACTGATAGTGGCTGTGCTGCTTAATAAACATTATGCAAATCAAAACGCCGGCCACATTAACGCACTTCCACAGTGAAGCAGTATATACATGGATGTTTTCTCTGAGGTGACAGAAATTAGCTGGGTTTGTCTTTACAGTACTAGTTTGTCTTTGCCACAGGTTTCGGTTTCACTAGGCTTTACATTCTGTCTGATAATTCCAGCTAGGGCTGTTATATGGCGATCGATTTCATCATGTTTATTGATAGATATTTAAATAATATATTAGCTGGCTTTTTTTCATGGTATATCTGATTATATTCCATTCAGCTAGCATGATACTGAACTCGTCTTCGACTCGTTCAATATCATGCTAGCTGAATGGAATACATCTTGTATACCATGAAAAAAAGCCAGCCAATATTATTATACATACTCTCTCCCAGTTTTTCAATGTCCGTTGGTATGTTTTTCTCTTGTAAATATGCATGAAGAATATCGAATGAAGTTTTGGTAGCCTTTCGGGTGTTCAGTGCGTCTTTCTCTTTCCCGGTGAATAAAAAAATGCTTCTGCGCTTGCACAGCAGAAAAATTTCTCATTGGATATTTGCATCAGCTCTGCCGTGTGTCATGTTGTCTTGACAACCATGCAGTATTGTAAACCATATTCAACGCTCATTCTCCATTGGGTAATGCAATACACACAGGATAAGTGTGATGCGAACAATATTGCATGCTATCAAACCAAATGAATGAACCCTGCTAGAAGGGAATAGAATACGTGTTTTTATTCCATCGAAAAAGTGGCCTTTATGGATTATAATTTCCTATATTGTGTAGATCACCAATGTTGAAAATGGCAGTTTTCAGCAGCTGATTTACATCACTGTCAGAGCTAGGAGCTACCATCAGTGTGCTGTAGCAAAAACTAGCAGAGAGGAGTGTGACGGAGTGAAATTTCCCACAACACTGACACAGACCAGGCATCAGCCCAAGTAAAAAATGAGGAACTTGTACCTAAAATGGGCGGTGGTACTGTCGACTGGATTTGTGAAACCTGAAGCTGAATGTTTAACAAGTTGAAAGCTTTAATTTTTACTTTTTATATTTTGTGCTCATCTTGTTCCCATTATGACAGTGTTTTTCTTATTCTATTTGTGAGTTTTGTTCAGTGACTCTTCCAAATCAAAAAAGAAAAGGAACTGCTTTTCACTGATGTTTTGTTCACAGAATTATCAAAAAGCAGTCATGAATGAATGCAGTTATTTTGTAAAGATAATGTTTCATCACTGTGAGAGGAAACTTAATATATAGTGATGTATATCACTTCAAGATATGAAATTATCCATGTCATGATAATATTTTGTCCATATCTGTCAAAAATGGGAGCATTATCAACAGGCATTTCTTTTACATTGTGAGTGATGTTTTATAATTTACATGTAAAAACCTCTGAATTACTTTTTCACATTCATAACTCAAGTTTTAATGCTAAATATGAACAAAGATGCAATTAGAGTTGAATTCATATGCTACCACAGTAGCAAGCACAGTTAAAGCTATATTAATGAGTCAGTTACAGTCTCATGTCTGCCAGATGGCTAACTTTACCTCGGCTTAACATTTCAAGTAGTCGATTATGTTTAATAATGGGAAGATACAATGACAAAATATAAATAATTATGTATTCCAAGGACATTTGTATACAGTGGTGCTTGAAAGTTTATCATCCCTTTAGAATTTATTTATATATATTTCTGCATAAATGTGACCCAAACCAACATTTTCACACAAGTCCTAAAAGTAGATAAATAGAACCCAATTAAACAAATGAGGCAGAAATATATACTTGGCCATTTATTTATTGAGGAAAATTATCCAATATTACGAAGCACGGTGGTGTAGTGGTTAGCGCTGTCACCTCACAGCAAGAAGGTCCAGGTTCGAGCCCCGTGGCCGGCGAGGGCCTTTCTGTGTGGAGTTTGCATGTTCTCCCTGTGTCCGCGTGGGTTTCCTCTGGGTGCTCCGGTTTCCCCCACAGTCCAAAGACATGCAGGTTAGGTTAACTGGTGACTCTAAATTGAGCGTAGGTGTGAATGTGAGTGTGAATGGTTGTCTGTGTCTATGTGTCAGCCCTGTGATGACCTGGCGACTTGTCCAGGGTGTACCCCGCCTTTCACCCGTAGTCAGCTGGGATAGGCTCCAGCTTGCCTGCGACCCTGTAGAACAGGATAAAGCAGCTAGAGATAATGAGAATGAGACAAATACCGCCATAACTGTGTACCCCAGTGAAATGTTGGTACAGTATGAAAGTATGGACAAAATGGATACCACCCAAGCATACACCACACTTAATAACAATTAAGCACAGTAAAGAGACTTGATAGTGTGTTGCAAAAGTATTCATTCCCTTTGGTGTTTTGTCCTGTTTTGTCGCATTACAAGCTGGAATTAAAATTGATTTTTGGGGGGTTAACACCATTTGATTTACACAACATGTCTACCACTTTAAAGGTGCACATTGTTGTTTTATTGTGAGACAAACAATAATTAGGATGGAAAAAAAACAAATCTGGTGTGTGCATAGGTATTCACCCCCTTTCGTGTGAAACCCCTAAATAAGAGCTGGTCCAACCAATTCACATCATAAGTCACATAATTAGTAGATTAAGAGCCACCTGTGTGCAATCAAAGTGTCACATGATGTCTGTATAAATCAACCTATTCTAGAAGGACCCTGACTCTGCAACACTATGAAACCAAGGAGCCTCCAAACAGGTCAGAGACACAGTTGTGTAGAAGTATAGATCAGGGTTGGGTTATTAAAAAATATCCCAAACTTTGAATATCCCAGGGAGCACCATTAAATCCATTATAGCAAAATGGGAAGAATATGACATCACTACAAACCTGAAGAGAAGGCCGCCCACCAAAACTCAGACTGGGCAAGGAGGGCATTAATCAGAGATGCAACAAAGACACCAAAGATAACACTGAAGGAGCTGCAAAGATCCATGGTGGAGATGGGAGTATCTGTCCATAGGACCACTTTAAGCCGTACACTCCACAGAACAGGGCTTGATGGAAGAGTGGCCAGAAAAGTCATTGCTTAAAAAAATCACATTTGGAGTTTGCCCAACAGCATGTGGCAGATTCCCTAAACACATGGAAGAAGATTCTCTAGTCAAATGAGACAAAAACTGAACTTTTTGGCCATCATGGGAAATGCCATGTGTGGTGCAAACCCAATACCCTGAGAACAGCATTCCTACAGTGAAGCATGGTGGTGGCAGCATCATGCTGTAGGGATGTTTTTCATCTGCAGGGACAGGAAAGCTGGTCAGGACTGAAGGAAAGATGGATGGCACTAAATACAGGGTAATTCTGGAGGAAAAGATGCTTGAGTCAGCCAGAGGTTTGAGACTGGGATGAAGGTTCACGGTCGAGCAGGACAATGACCCTAAACATACCACTAAAGCTACACTGGAGTGGTTTAAAGGGAAACATACGTCTTAGAATGGCCTCATCAAAGCCCAGACCTTAATCCAGTTGAGAATCTGTGGCATAACTTGAAGATTGCTGTACACCATCACAACCCATCTAACTTGAAGGATTTGGAGCAGTTTTCCCTTGAGGAATGGGCAAAAGATCATTCCAAGAGCAAGGTTTGCAAGGTCTCAAAGGAACCCGGGGTACCTTCTAAGCCAGTGTTTCTCAACCAGTGGGCCGCGAAGCACCCTCTAGTGGGCTGCGATATCCTCCTTCCACCCCCCCCACCCCAAGTTGAAGCAGCTAATTTTTACTCGTAGTAGGGTACAATTGCTGGGTTGCATCCGACATCACAGCTGCCTCATTAAGCTACGGTCACACTACAGCTCACGATGCTTTATGATGGTTATCGATGAAAATAAGCCAATTTGGCGGCGATGCATGGCGATATCCACGTGAGCTAAAAGCTGTGGCCCTACAGCACGGGAACACTCGACTGTGATGCCTTCACGCACTTGAGTCTGACGCAGCTCATGCGGCCACGCTCACTTACGGAGTGCGTTGTGCATACGCTTGGGACCCGGTTGTTATGGGAAACACCTGATACTGATTTGAGTGCAATCAGCAGGCACAAATACGGATGCTGTTTTCATGGAGGCTTTGCAAAGTATCATCACGTTTGTTTCTAGCCATGCTTATAACGCTGTTTAAATGCTCTGTTTTATGATTTTGCTTTCGTTTTTGTAAATATCCCGCCTGCTAATAAACAGTCTTCCTGCACTTAGATCCGTCTACCGCCGTCTATCTTGTAGTGTCGTGATCCCCAGATCTTTAACCCAGCCACATATAAAAAGTTGTACTTCTCCATGCTCTTCCAGGTTTTCATTTGTTTGTGCAGAACGATGTCTGCAGCACCAGGTAGTTTGAGATATTTGGGACCTCAACAGATGGATAATTTTCCAAGTCATAGGAAAAACCCTTCTTTGTTAATGTCTAAGGATCTAATCCCATTGAGTGGTTTCTATATCCACTTCTTTTGAGTGTATTTCTTGGTTTTAATGACTTACACAAACATGGCAATAAGTTCTTGTGTTAATGGACCAGACTCCACTTTTAGATCATGAATCCCTTTTGAGTGAGAATGCCCTGCATGCATGGTTTTATGTTGGCTTCTGGCACATCCATTCAGTTTAATACAATACCTGCAATTAAAAAGTTTTGTTTTTACTGCATTTATTTAATTCCTGGGCTCCCATCAGTAACAGGGAGTGATGTCACATCCCATTAATACACTTTACAATAGATTATTAGATTCTAATAGAATAGATGAGCCAAAATAATTGGGGATCTTTTTTTAATGGGCCCCGACTCATTACAAGTATGAATAGGTGGGCCTTAGAGTAGAAAAAGTTGAGAACCCCTGTTCTAAGCAACTAAAGACCTTTCTCACATTTGGCTAATTTTAATGTTTGAGTCCACCATCAGGAGAACACTGAGCAACAATGATGGTGTGCATGGCAGGGTTGCAAGGAGAAAGCCACTGCTCTCCAAAAAAAAAATGGCTGCCTGACTACAGTTTGATAAAAAGCATGTGGACAAGCCAGAAGCTTATTGGAAAAATCGTGGCTGGATGAGACCAAAATAGAACTTTTTGGTTTAAACAAGTGCTGTATTTGGATAAAGGAAACACTGCATTCCAGCATAAGAACCTTATCCCATCTGTAAAACATGGAGGTGGTAGTATCATGATCTGGAACTGTTTTGTTGCATCTGGCCCTGGCCAGCTTGCCGTCACTGATGGAACAATGAATTCTGAATTATTCCAGCAATTTCTAAAGGAAAATATCAGAACACCTGTCTGAGAACTGAATCTCAAGAGAAAGTGGGTCATGCAGCAAGACAACGACCCTAAGCGCACAAGTCATTTTCACAAAGAATGGTTAAAGACAAAGTTAATGTTTTGAAATGGCCAAGACAAAGTCCTGACCTCAATCCAAGGTGGTGTTTACATTAGACCGTATCAGCGGATCATCAGATTAACGTTTTTACAACGATTCGCGTGCACACAGCAACGCCAATACACGATTCGCGTGCACACAGCAACGCCAATACACGGATACGCTAATCACATGACTAATTAGACGGCACGTCACATGATCCCAGTGCATATCGGGCATGCGCAAGTCACTCACCACTTGCAAGTGGAAGGATGGCAAGCGAACACCTTCTCCAGCAGATAAACACACCTGGCTGTGATGTTCATGTTCTCACTGAGTTTAAGCGCCTGAAGGAGGTAAATAAGTTGAAATGTGTAAATAAACCTCAGTGCGGCTCAGCGCTTCCTCCTGCCCTCCAAATCACTCCGCCCTGAACAGCGAGTGCCCTCTGGAGGGTGCGCACTCCGGCCCTGCGCAGCTCACAGAGCGCGCGAGTGAAGCGCACGAGCAGTGATTCGGGACTGAGCCGCTGTGTGTGTGATCCCAACGCCAGTGAATCAGGAAGGTGGATGTCACAGTGACGTTGTCCAATGACGACGTCAGCTAGAGCTCAGCACTGCGTTTCCTCGTTCCTCAATGTTTACACAGCACCGGATCAGATACGAACTGGGTTGAATACGTGGGCCCTGGCGGATTCAAGTTGTTCCGCCTGTGGAGTCGTTTCCCAGCGTTTTAATGTGTACGGACAGTGCATCCGCGACGAAAACAAGACGGATACGGTCTAATGTAAACACCACCCAAGAGAAATGTCATGTGAGCAGTTCATGCGAGGAAACCCACCAACATCCCAGAGTTGAAGCTGTTCTGTACGGAGGAATGGGCTAAAATTCCTCCAAGCCGGTATGCAGGACTGATCAACAGTTACCGGAAACGTTTAGTTGCAGTTATTGCTGCACAAGGGGGTCACACCAAATACTGAAAGCAAAGGCTCACATACTTTTGCCAGTCACTAATGGGTATTATTGGTTCATTTTCCTTAATAAATAAATGACCAAGTGTAATATTTGTTTAGTTAGGTTGTCTTGATCTATTTTAGGACTTGTGTGAAAATCTGATGTTTTAGGTCATATTTATGCAAAAATATAGCAAATTCTAAAGGGATCACAAACTTTATCAAGCACTACTTTTTAATTATTTCGTGGTCTTGTGAATTTATTGTTCAGAGTATTATGTGATGGGCTTATCTGTGACTAAGGCATTGGTGATTGCACTTTGATTGTTCGCTGACTTATGTGATGTTTGCTCTGTTTGTGTGTGCACCAGGCCGCGGTCAGTTGGGGGTCATGGCAGAATGCACTGGGGGCCGAGTTGCTCTCAAAGTCGGGCTCAGGAGGGCCGAGGGCGCCATCGTCTCTCCACGGTCATCCAGCCCCTCAGACAGAGTGCCAGTGAGGTAGTGGACCTCACTGTAGATGAGGATGGTAAGGACACTGGATCATATATAGCCAGTTAAAACATTAATGTTATTTGGAACAGTAATAAAAGACGTCGACTGGTTGACGAAGTGTCCCTGTGCCACAACAGAAAAACCACCTGACTGAAACACTAGGGTGTATTTTGGAGTGATGGATGAGTGAGCACAAGAGCACATCTCTCCCTGTCATATAGGGTGTGTGTGTGTGGGAGCAGAAATGAGTTTGGCAAAAGTAGTGTTCTTCAGTCATGACTATTCCTGCACTGTAAGCTACTTGCAAGTAGACATCATTAATAAAGATTTATTTATCTGTATCTTTGTATAAAGTATAAATAGCCTCAGCAGCTGAAGTAATGTTTGCTGCCGCTAAAGGTTTCTTTGTTCCCTGTTTGTATCTGTGCATATTACTAATTTCATTCGCAGGCAGCATAATGAAGTCTGTCTGTTATATAAGCTGCCTGTGCTCTCTGAGCCAGAATGAGCTGTGCTATTGAAACCAATTAAGCTGCCACTCTGGATGAAGGTGCGTGTGTGTGCGCTTATTCAGCCATATGATCTTAAGGTTAATAAAAGAAAACTAATTTACAGTCACTCAGATTTGATTGCCAGTTGAAAGTGTGTTGGGGGAGGGAGTGGTGAAAGCAGGCCGATGGGAGGGAAGAAACGTAGCACTTAAAGATTTGACTGCATTTGCATTTCTTTCGTGGAGGAGAAATGCATTTGCGAATATGAAAAGCAAATGGAATGCTCACTGTGGAATGTTAATCAGCAGCAATCCTCCTGGGGTCCCTGGCCATTGATGCAAGTCCAACATGCACGCGCACACAAGATTTCATAAACAGATTGGCAATTTAAAGACAGGCATCTGATTTGGAACTCGTATCCACGCTTTCTCTCATTGTGTATGTTTTTGTGTGCGTGCATGTATTTGGGTATCTCCTCAGATCTTTCAGTTGTGCCAACCACTTCTGACAGTGTGCACTTGCAGCCTGCCAGCTCCTCCTCCTCTGCTTCCTCTCTCCTTGCCTCTACCTCAGAGCCCTCCCAGGATGCCCCAGGCCCCTCCACGAGCTGCCCTGCTGTGGCCCCTGACAGCACGATGGAGGTCCACAGTGGGGCCCCAGGGCCCAGCAACACCACCACCCCTATGGAAGGTGAGGAGAAGCTGGACAGTGTGCTATTTAGATTCTGTATGGTGGGTCACATCAACTTAGTCTAGTGCAGGGGTTTTCAAAGTGTGGGAGAGTCAGCCCCCCCACAGAGAGCAAATAAACAACAGCGCCCCCCCCCCCCCCCCCCCCCCCCCTTACAATTTTTGTTGTTGCTATACTTAATGTTCCATTTGTATTTTTAAAAAATGGTGGTTGTACACATTTTTTTCTTTTACACATTTTAAACATCTGTGCTTTTTAAAATATCTTTTTTTACACATTTTAAACATCTCATAGCATCGTTAGCTAGCACCTCTTGGCAGACAACACACTGTGGCAGTGGAGCATCTTCAGATCCAGTCCATGAAAATACAAACTTTAAGTAATTGTGGTCATACTTCCTTCTTTTTTCAGTCCCCCCAGGATTTCGTGGGCCTTTTTTGTGATTGTTGCGGGGGGGTTTCCAAAAAATTGCGATGAAAGTTGCGGTGTTTTTTAGGTTTTTGTTGCGATTACATTGCGGGAGGAAGTGAAAGTTGCGAGAAATTGTTGCGATTTTGTCTTTTTGTGATTAAAATTGAGTGATATGTTAAATGTTAAAGTTATTACTGAAAAACTGTTGATTTAAAAAACAGACCCTGAGAAATGGTCCTATAAACAACTTTACCAATATATAAAAGATTACCAGGACTACAAAAAATGCAGAAAAATAGGCTTTACTTATCCAACTGCACCTGTTGGTTCAAAAGTTAAAGTGCATAGAACCTCACAGCACAACATGAAGTTACCTTAAAATATAATATAAATGCCTCAGCTTTCATGTAAGAAAAAAAACTATTAATACTAGTACTGTGTGCAGGCAGTCTCTCCTGAAGACTAAATTAAACTGTAATTATAAACTAATAAAATAAATGGCTCAGGCTTCATAGAAGAAAAAAAACAATTTGAACAGAATCTCACAGTATGATGCTGAAGCTGCCTAAACAATGGAAAATAAAATA
The DNA here is from genome assembly GCF_027579695.1 of Neoarius graeffei. Taxonomy (NCBI): domain Eukaryota; kingdom Metazoa; phylum Chordata; class Actinopteri; order Siluriformes; family Ariidae; genus Neoarius; species Neoarius graeffei. The sequence continues at coordinate 30,344,119 of NC_083595.1, forward strand.
CCATTTTGGCAAAAATGTTGGCATCCATTAATTTCTTGTATTAAGTAAAAAAAAAATAATGTAAAGTGCACACAGTCCTTCACTGTAAACATAACACACTTTCAGCAACAGAATTTAAGCCTACATAAACACTGACTCGCACACAGTGTTGCCAAATACTGCTGACGTTTTCCAGTCCAAAATATGTTCAAAACCCGCCAAAATGCACTTGAAACCACCCAGTCTGGCAACACTGCGCGCATGCTGCTTCTCTTGAATGTATACACGGAAGTAAGGCGGAAGTTAGTTTGTCGACGTCACCTCAAGACAACGCCAATGATTGGTCAAATTTGCGGGAAAGTTGCGGTGATTGGATATTGCAACACCGCCCTGAATTCGCGGGGATTGGTTGAATTTGCAAATCACAACATCGCGAAATCCTGGAGGGTCTGTTTTTTTTTTTTTGCTTGGCCCAGACTCTGTCTCCTCACTCACTGTAGCTTTAGGTACTAAAAATCGGTCCATTTTGTCTCCGGCAAAGGCTAGCTGAAGTTTGCTAAAAGTCCGCAATAGTAACTTATTCTGGTTTATTTTTCCTCACGTTGTGCCCCCCCGAAGAACTCTGGCGCCCCCTAGGGGAGGCGCACCCCACACTTTGAAAAGCCCTGGTCTAGTGCATAAAATGGGGCATGTTGGGATTTGCTGGACTTAAATTAGCCTTTAAATGAAAAATGAAGGCAACAGCTTCACTGAGAGGCACAAGTGCAGAGGGCATGCTACCTGCACTTGAACATTGTAGAGGGTGTGGCCTCTATGCCCATTGGTGCCTGTCAGTCCATTAAAAGAGGTGTAACCAGTGTACCAGTCAGGAGCATTGTTCACACCACCTTTACTGGACTATAAGTAAATCAGTCCCTGCACCATATGTCTCTTTCACTGGACTGGTAATCTTGTAATTAAGGAGGCATGTCTCGTGTGTGCTGGACAGGTATAGTAGCCACACCTCTTTCAGACGATTTGGCTGACATAATCATGATGCACAGTGCCAAAAGAAACTCCTTTGATGCGTCTAAATAACAGAACACTGATAAATAATATTTTATGTTGTATTTTGTTTTTGCATCAGAAGACAATAGGAGAGGTTCATCTGGTGAGAGTGGCAGTGTTGCGATGCCCAGACTGCCATCATGTTGCCCTCAGCACTCTCCATGCAGTGGCCCCTCATCAGGGCACCTCACCCTGAATCACACTCACTCAGGGTGCATGCAGGCTGGGCCGGTGCAGCAGCATGGCCCCCCACAGCCTGGATCTCAGCATGCGCATGGCCACTCCCATCACTTTCACCATCACCACCATCACCATGCAGGCACTGCACCCTCTTCCTTGCCTTTCCCTGAGCCCAGCTGCCCCTTGGAGAGACCTGGTGCCATGCCCGTACCCTGCACAGGGGTCAGCGCCAGTACCCAGTATCACGACCAGGTATGACGGGTCCTAAACTCACCACTTACATACTTATGAGCAAAACTTGTGCTGTGCACTGTATTTTTGGGTTGTCCTTCTATCCCTCTGTTAGCGCATCAGTGGTTGAATCTAAGATTTATACAGAGTTATTGTTGTAACCAGCAGATGAACTGATTTTGGAACATGGTCAAGGTCACGGCAAGGTCAAATGTCTGACTTGGTGGTGGTGGAGGTATCCCAGTCGAAATCTTTTGTTGAGTTCTTCTTGTTTATAGCAGCATGAAATAGGTGTGTGGTGTTAGTTTGTCCATCTCAACCATTTGGGGGTGGAACTTACAACACAAGCAATAACCCTAACCCATGACTACGTCATCGCTTGTTTACCGCAATGCGTTATGGGCGATACCCAGGGTCGGCGCCGCTATATTGTTTACTTTCGCCTTTGTTAAACACTGCATTGTTCTGTCTAACCGGTTTTAACCATGCCTAAAGTGAATTGCTGTGTGCCTTACTGTCTCTCCACAACAAAGAGAACACCTAATCTGAGCTTTTCTCAGCTGCCAGTTGCAAGTTTAATCCGCAGTGAAAACCTTTGAACTGAATCGAAATGGACAAGTGTTTGTAGCTTACATTTCTCTGGTGAGGAAAAAGATGTACTTAAACTGTGACCTAGCAATATTTCCATGGTCTGTGGAATGACCTTCGGTTATAGAAGATTATAACAATCAACACTGTTTGTTAATCATCTGAAACTAGCGATATTCCAAAGCCTGTAAAACAAAAGTATTCTTCGGCCTTTACCCCTCAATGTACCGAAGCACTCGGCAGCCGAACGAGCCTGTCGGACCGATAAAACTCCCCAAACCACCAAGGGTTCTCTTTCGGGTATGTATAATGTTCAGTGTACCTCACTAGTGGCATTTATTGAAGTAAATGCATTTAGACTGAACATGACACAGCAGGTCAGCGGGTTTCCAAAGATTTATAAAAAGAGTTTTTTTATTTATTTTATGTTTGTGTAGTTTTTGTTTGTTTTTGTCTGAGTGTTTTTGTCTGCCGGTTGTGGTGTAGCTCCGGACCCAGTTTTGGGCATCGGTTCCCTCCAGGCCTTGGTTCACCGTGAGTGATGCCTGTGCTGCTAGCTACGGACTGCAGTGAGCTCGTTGCTCATTTTAACATCGTGTTTGTCCAACACTCTGTGCGGCGGTGCTTTAGTGCTTGGCGTGATGTTCCGAGCGATGTTGCTCGGTGGCGTCACATCGGCTGTGCAGGTGGTTTGGGACATACCAGCGCTCTGCGTGGCGGTGCGTCTGTGCTCGCTTTGTGGATCCATGGCTTGGTGTTCCAAGTGATGTTGCCCAGCGGTGGCTGTGCTGGCGGTGTGGGACTTGTTTTTGTGCGCCTTTTGGTGAGACTGTGGCTGCTACACCATTGGAATGACATCCTGACCTTTATCTGGTGGACTTTTTTCCCTTTAATTGTCAAGCGACCTTGGGTTTTGAGAAAGGCACTATATAAATTGAAGAAGAAAATTTTTTTTTTTTTGGAATGTTTCCTGATATCAAGTTTTATTTAACTAATCACTTATTTATAAATGTTTTGATCCAGCATTGAGATTTGATGACGTACAGTGTGGTCGACTTGGTCAATCTCTAGGTTGTATGAGTTCTTGTCATTTATGTCTTACCTTCTCACCAAGCCTGATTTAGATTCCGATTTTCCTGCTGTAAACCCTCGAAATGTTATCCACCTCTTTAAATGACCAATTTTATTGTCTTCCACAACAGAGCATGGCAAAATTGCTCCTCTCACTTCGCTCTCACATAAAATTAATCTAATATCCGCTATATTGCCCAACTGCCAACCCTGGCGATCCCCTATAATGCATTGCGATAAGTGATGACATAGTTATGCTTGGGGGCTATTAGTGCCCAAATGGAAAAAATCACATGGCAAAACAGACTTTAAACAGAGCTATCTATCCATCCTTTCAGAACTCGCAGTCCACACCAGAGCCAACAGGCCTGTCCAAGCTACAGTGCTGTTTTACACTAACCTAGCCTCGAGCAGAGGAGAGAACGCCCAGCCAGCTTTCCACAAAATTAGGGGTTCTAACAGAATATGACCAAATAATCATTTTATTTATATACTACAAAAGAAAATTATTGCAGCTCTGCTTTACCTAGCAACTGTTCTCTATAAAAATAGACTGCTACTTTACTTAAACCACCTTTACACATTTATTACTTGTATAGATGATTAATGCAATCCATATATAACAATACAATAGAAGAGAAGAATGAACATATGACAGGAGGGTGACTGTAATGTTGGTGTCCCCAGTGCTTCCATTTCTCTTCCTTTGATTTAAAGCCTTTTTGAAAATGAATTGAAATTTCTCTTGGGGTTTTTTTTGTCTTTTTTTGGATGAAAAATTAAGACTTGATTTTTTTTGTTGTTGAGGGAAAACAGTCATGGTGGCACTTGTTTGAAGTCATACTTGAACATCTGAGCTCTAAATAATTCATATCAAGCTAATTGTCTGAGCTCCTTTGTTGTATTATAATGAAAGAAAATGCAGTGCCTCGTTGCCTAAACCGGTTAATTGTAAATCTTATTAAATCAAAATCCTTATTCACCCATTCTGCAAAATAATTTGAACATGTAATCAATATTTTTTCAGTGCAGACATTTGCATGGTTGCAGTTAATTTTGTCAATAAAAGCATCACCATGGTCCACAGGTTAAAGCCTCTATCGGTAGCTCTACACTCCTGCTCTTCAAGGGGTTTGTGTGTGGTTGCTCCTTTGTCACAACGCAATGTTCAATAATGCAAGGGGAGTTTTAGGCTATTATGTATAAAAAGGAGCCGTCAGGATTAGCAAGGCAGTATAATTTCCATGTGGAATGCATTAGGTGAAGCATGGTGGAGCTTTTGATGATGGGGCCCACAGCTACTGCTCATATATGCACAGACAGGAGACGGCTGGGAAAAGCATACTCATGTTTTATACATCAAAGCATTAAATGGAATTAGATACGGGCCACATCGAGCGATTCAGAATGTCCAATTTAAGACGTTACCAGCTCCTTCATTATCAGCTTATTATCTCAGATTCATTTTAGATTTTTTTTTTTTTTTGGTAATGGTTCATTAGGACCTGATACCTGGGTTGATTTTGTTCCTTACTGCATTTCTACATTTTACATTTCCCTTTGTCTTTCTCTTATTTCTCTCTCTCTTTCCCAGCAGACCCTCCCAGTGGATCTCAGTAGCAATGCTGTACGTAGCAGTGGCTCCAGCAGTAGCAGTTTCAGCAGCACCTCTGCCTTTGACCCGTGCTGTCCAGGCAATACTTCTCGGCCTCCTGCTTATGTTTCCCAGGCCACTCCGGGTCCAAGCCAGCCGAGTGTGGTGGACACTTTCAGCCCAGCCATGGTGGCCCAACCACAGCCCCAGTCTCAGCTTTCATCCTGCAGGCACTACATGCATCCCTCGTGTAAGTGCAAGTCTTCATCTGTTCACTGGCGTCTTTATATTTTGTAGTTTATTGCCTGGTGTGGCATTAATGACTTAAAGCAGATAAATTTCTGAATGGACAGTGTCTCCATCCTTGACTCTTGTATGCTGCATAAATAAATGGGAATTTAAAAATATATTTTTGAGAGTTAAAATCGACCGCAAAGTTGGCATTCGAGCTGCCCCGCTGAGCCAGCCAGTCCTGAGTGCGTGACATCACTGCGGTAACCGGTTTTAAGGCCGAGGCCTTCGACAGCTATAGACCAAAGTCATATAAATAAAAACTTATAGTGAAAGTAAGAAATAGCGTTACCGACTTGCTCAACTAAGACTGATTTGACTTCACTGATTGTGGGTTGACTCTCATTAAAACAGGATGGGTGTTATAACTTATGCAACATACATGTACATGCATGCATTTTCACTGATAAAATGTAAAAGGCTCATTAAATAAATCAGATGAACTGAGACAATCACGTTCTGAAGCAAATTAAATAATCTTATACCGGTAACTTAAACACACAATACAAGTTACAGGTATTAATCTAAATGCAGGTAAACAACGTGTTTTGTATCCAAATGAGAGTCGGAGCTTACCCGTCTGTGTTCTCGCTTCTTGAAGGCCGACCTTGTGGCCGATTTTGTTTTTGAAACAATCTGGCTTTCAGTTATTCGTTCAGTTCTCTGTTCATTCACTTTTTCCACGTAAGGGTGAGATGGCAGCAATATCCAATGTAGAAATCAGATGGCTGCTCCACTCATTCTCTATTTTGTCCATGCTGAGTACTCCGCCATTACTGCTCGGCTCAGGCAATTACTAAAACCCGGGACGGGATGTCACCGGTTTTAGCGACAGCCGTGGGGAGGTCACTGCCCGAGCGATATGTCACGTCCTGTTCCATCCTGGGTTTTAGCAACAACCCTCGGCTCACTCCAGGAGGACTGGTGCAACTAAACTTTCCTTTTTAAAAATAAATAAATACTTTTCTTGTTTTCTTTTCCTTTAATTGTTGATACTGCACCCTCTTTCAATATGGACTTATAGCCAACGCTCCTCAACAGATCAGAGATCTCGTACGAGTCTTCAGTAAAATGTGCAGAGCAGAGGAGAGACCACTTCGTAGGCGCCCAATGTGCCTGTGAACTTCTCGCAAAACACGTCCAAATCTTTGCAGTTTGAACATTCTTGGGCCATGAATGCAACGTAAATCCACCTTCTGTCATGTTGCTGCACTGGCCAGCAACACATCTACGTGGCATGGCGATAAATTAGCTCATAATGTAGGCTCGGAGTTGCAGTCAGCTCTGTTTTAGTATGGAGCACTTGCATGTGACGTCACAGCCGATCCAGATTGTGACAGACGCCATCTTGTCGGTCAAACGCCATTTTCTGCCTTCTACTTCTGGTTCTACTTCTGCTTCTACCTTTTCTTCTGGAAAACCCTACTATATACAATTCTACTACAACGGCTGCGGCTACAAGCTCTCCCTACCTGTGCATGTTTATGTTTTTTGTGTGCATTTTTGCGTGTTGTTCGTCTGTACTGGACTTCAATATCCACTACAACCGTATGGACTTACTGGACATGGGTTTCCAGCAGAAAATGACAGTTTGTAGCGATTTCCATCGCATGCACAACATTCCGGACGAGATAGCGAGACCAGCGGGGTCTCCATGGATTGTTATCGGAAGCAAAGCGAAGGAGGCGACGCCGGGAGCGGAAGCAAAAGCGAGGCTGCAGAGCCGGCCTGTTGACTAAGCTCAGAAAACAGCCACTCAAACCTCCACTGCCAAGCCTCTACCTCTCCAACGCCAGATCCATGGTAAACAAGACGAACGATTTGGAATTACAGCTGGAATTACCTTATTCTATTCTATAATCGGCTGGTCAGTACTATACTCAATACTTAAGTGACTTACTCATCCAATGAGGATTATTTTCTTGTTTACAAGATGCCACATCTGAGTCGCTGACAAATCCTGAATTTCTGTAAAGATAACTGTCCAGAGATTTATAAGCACGCAGTGCTTCACCACTGAACAGCGAGGGAAAGTTAATGAGGTAATTATACACGTCTGGGTATTCCGCTGGCAGTTCAACATCCACTGACACAGTCGTGAAAACTACGTCCGGTAAGCCATAAGGGTCACTAATCTGTAGGTCGTTTATTTTAGACATATATCTAGCTATCTGTTCATTAGAAAAATGAGCCGTATAGTCCGTCGGTTGAAATTGATCCATTCTGTACACGAGTGCAGCAGTATTCAGCTGTGTTTTTTACCGACAAGATGGCGGCTGTGTATTTTCCAGTCACGTGACTGCAAGATCTCTATAGCGGAAATGGCGATGAGACCGATAGACTTCCTGCTGTGACGTCACCTATATAAATCACTTTAATCGTAAAAATTACTATATTAATTTATTGTTAACACTTAAAACTATTCCTGTGCCATTGTCAAGGTCTCAAGGCATTTATAAACGAAAGTGAGGCCCATTGCTCTGCGTATCTGCTTTAATGTAGTGTGTTTTGTAATCATGTTTTCATACGTCAGTCTTTTCACGCTTTATTCAAACTAAATCACTAAAATAATGAACCTGCAGTAGAATGTAATGTGGATAGAGCATCTTATAAAAATGTATTATTGTAAGCTTCGTTATATTGAAGCATTTTGAGTCAAACTAAAAAAGGAGCAAGACAGCCACAAGCACCTGTATAGGCAATGAAATGGATGAAATTTGCACTCGTATCCAACTCTAGTGCTGATGGTAATTAGGCAAAGCACCTGGTGTTTAATGTGTTAATTGCTGCAGGTAGTATGCGGCCAGCAGTCAGCTTTAATTGCTGCTTCTCCTCAGAATGGAGGCGTGTAGAATGTGAATGAGTGTGCTGCCACCCCGGTGGGCCTGTCTTTAGAGGGATAATAGCTGCATATTATAGCACCTGCCTTCTCACTCATTCCTTACCTGTATCTCTGCCCCCCTCCCATAATATTCATTTCTGCTTTCATCTCCACAATCAGCAAGTTATTTCCTTGCATGTTTGCTCATGCATGCTACGGCAGTAGGAATTCAGATACCCTCACCACACACATCGCTCATGAAGGCAGCTACTTACCAACCCCTTTAGTGCTTAAAAGGCATTTTCTCTAGGTTATATACGATTACCAAGAAGACCCTTCAGTATGTTTCTTTAATATAGTTCCCAGACTTCTGACTGTTTCGACCATGTCTTTGAAGTTAGCCAGATGTTCTGTATTGTCAAGTTTTTATATCTTGGAAAAAATTTTGAATTCTTATCATGTATACCATCTGTGTGTGTCTGTATATTTACAGATGGTTCACTGGCGCGTTCTTTACACCACCAGTCCTCCTCGTCATGTCCTCACTCTCACAGTAACCCCCCTCCCCCTCCTCAGCCCCCTCCTCAAAGTGACTATGTCATTCCCCACCCCGTGCTCCCCTACCACACCCCGTTACCCTCTCACGGCCCAGGCCACACTGTACCTGCTGCCCCTGCTCCCTCTCTTCCCCCCCACCACCTCCCAGGCTCTGCTGCCCCCCTGCCACAGCACCTGGCCCCCGAGCACCAGGCACTGCAGCACCACCTGCCTGTGTTGGGCCCCAACACCGTGCAGAGGCTCCACCAGCACGACATTCTGCAGAGGATGGAAGCTCAGAGGCGGAGAATGATGCAGCACCCCACGTGAGTGATGCTGGGTTTTTACTTGGCGTTAAATCCTCTGTGTGTATGTCTGCATCATTGTAGTCAGTATCTAGTGAGCAAAAGGAAACCGAACAGTTTTTTGTATATTTCTTGAAATTACAGTTAAGGCCAATTCATTCCCAAAGCGTTACTGAAGTAATTTATAATCGTTCATCTCATGGAACAGATGTGTTTCCATTTTCAGCAGCTTGTTAATCCATACCAACTCTGAGGCATGTGACTGTTTCCTGTTTTGCTTTTTTTATTGCTCCGAGTGGGTGTATGTATATATTTAACTGTTGTGTGTGTTAATGAAGCATAAACTCCATTCAATTTACATATATCCACTTGTGTTAAAGGTTATATAAAAATATGGGTAACAAGAATGTGCATTGCTTATAGAAGGAAATGTTTTGGATTTGGCAGAGGGCTTTTGCAATGGGTACAGATGTTGCTTACGTGCTGTGCCCTCTGTGAATTGTAAATGATAATGTAACCTTTGGCTTTTTTTGAGCGTGTATTTGTCTGTGGGTTTTTCATAATGCTAAAAACAATGTCATCATTCAAGAGACGTTTTAAAACGTGACTTTGTTTTTGTCTGCAGCCGAGCACACGAAAGACCTCCCCCTCACCCTCACAGAATGCACCCCAACTACGGACATGGGCACCATATCCATGTCCCCCAGACCATGTCCTCGCATCCACGGCAGACTGACCAGAGAACCACATGGTAAAATAAGCGTGACTGACTTTTTTTTTTTTTCTCAGAAAATAATTCGGGAAATACTACACATGATTCCTTTAAGAGTGTGTGTGAGATTTTTTTTTTTCCTTTTTTTCCCTCTTTACCTGAAGTGCTTTGTCACTTGACTTCACATCACAATACATTTCATAAGCAGTTTTGCTTATGAGAACACGTGATCATCCTCTGGAGCTAAATTTAAAACAAAGAAAATCAGCATCCTACAGCATTGTCTTGTTTGTTTGCTTGTGTTGTTCATATTGGATGTTGCTGTATGTCTGTTTCAGGGAGCTGGGCATCGAGGCTGGCGTGACTGTAGCTCCGTACCCTTCAGGGCATTTGCACCCTCATCTGCCCCACTACCATACCCCACCCAGACTGCACCACTTCCCCATCCCGCTGATGGTGAGTACCCCTCCTCCCCCACTTTCACCATCATTATAAACATTGACAAGCATTAACATAAGTAATGAAGGACTGGTGTGGGTGCAGATATCGCGCATATTAAACATGAGCTCGTGCATCCTCCTTTCACAACATCTGTTGGTTTATTATTAAGCTTAATGTATTGTCATTTATAATGGACACTGAGCAGCCATTTTTAAAGATTATTTTCAGGTAAATAACTGTCTTTGGGCAGTAAAGATTTAAATATGTATTTTTAAATTAAACAATTTGAAGCTGTATGGTACAAAAACACTAATGTGTTCTTCAGAGACCCCGATACAGAACATCAAAGTGTTTTCAGGTTTTCATTGTCTGCCTGTGAAGATGCACCCAGTGGTAACTTATATTTTTTGCTTTTCCATGTATCCCTCAGCACCCTGGCATGCCTGAGGTCACCTATCCTCACATTCGCTATATCTCATCTAGAATGACTTTTGGCCGAACTTATGAGGTAAGAACAGGAATTTAGATGGAACTTAAAGGAGATGTGCAGAACCTTTTATTTTTAAATAAATTTGAGTGGATAGTATCTCCATCCTTGACTCTTGTATGCTGTATAAATGGGAATAAAAATACATATATTTTTGAGAGTTTAAATCGACCGCAAAGTTGGCATTCGAGCTGCCCCGCTGAGCCAGCCAGTCCTGAGTGCGTGACGTCACTGCTGTAACCGGTTTTAAGGCCGAGGCCTTCGACAGCTTTAGACCAAAGTCATATAAATAAAAATTTATGGTAAAAGTAAGAAATACCGTTACCGACTTGCTCAACTAAGACTGATTTAACTTCACTGATTGTGGGTTGACTCTCATGAAAACAGGATGGGTGTTATAACTTAGGCAACATACATGTACATGCATGCATTTTCACTGATAAAACGTAAAAGGCTCATTAAATAATCAGATGAACTGAGACAATCACGTTCTGAAGCAAATTAAATAATCTTATACCGGTAACTTAAACACACAATACAAGTTACAGGTATTAATCTAAATGCAGGTAAACAACGTGGTGGTGTTTTGTATCCAAATGAGAGTTGGAGCTTACCCGTCTGTGTTCTCGCTTCTTGAAGGCCGACCTTGTGGCCGATTGTTTCGAAACAGTCTGACTTTCAGTTGTTAGTTCAGTTCTCCGTTCATTCGCTTCTTCCACGTAAGGGTGAGATATTGCTGCAGAGGCAAGCATATCCAGCGGAGAAATCTGACAGCTGCTCCACTCATTCTCCATACTGAGTACTCCGTCATTACTGCTCTGCTCAGGCAATTACTAAAACCCGGAACGGGACGTCACCGGTTTTAGCAACAACAGCGGGGAGGTCACTGCCCGAGCGATATGATGTCCCATCCCGGGTTTTAGCAACAACCCTCGACTCATACTCCAGGAGGACTGGTGCAACTGAACTTACTTTCCTTTTCTTCTAGTTTTATTTAACTTTAATTGTTGGTACTGCGCCCTCTTTCAATATGGGCTTATAGCCAACGCTCCTCAGCAGATCAGAGATCTCGTACGAGTCTTCAGTAAAATGTGCAAAGCAGAGGAGAGACCACTTCATAGGCGCCCAATGTGCCCGTGAATTTCTTGCAAAATGCGTCCAAATCTTTGCAGTTTGAACATTCTTGGGCCATGAATGCAACGTAAATCCACCTTCTGTCATGTTGCTGGTGGGTGCAGCAATACATCTACGTGCCATGGCGATAAATTAGCTCAAACTAGAGGATCGGTGTTGCAGTCAGCTCTGTGTTTTAGTATAGCGGAAATGGCGATGAGACTGATAGCCTTCCTGCAGTGATGTCACAGATGTCAAGGTCATTCACTCAGACCGCTACCTATATAAATCACTTTAATCATAAAAATTACTATATTAGATTTATTGTTAACGCTTAAAACTATTCCTGTGCCATTCTTGAGGTCTCAAGGCATTTATAAACGAAAAGTGAGGCCATGGTTCTCTGTGTATCTCCTTTAAAATAAACTTTATGTAGTCTTCATACACATGCTGCATATATAATTTTTTTTAGCAGTGTAACATTTTGAAATAAGCACTTTTGTGAAATAGCAACGTAGCGTACAGATTTAAGGTTAATGTGAAACTGTGTTATCATCTACATAATGTCCTGGGTTTTAATACAGTTCCGCCTTCACTCCCCCCCCCCCCACTGCTGCCATTTTGTGGAAATGTTGAACCAAGGGGGGGAAAAAGTGATTCCAGTTTATCAACATTCTGATTTGTGTTTGAGACATCTATTTTTAGAAAGGGTTTTCATGAGAAGCAGTTGATCCTGCGAACCTCCTAGCACTAAAGAAGAAAACATCTGTTGATTATTTGAGCAAATGGGGAAAAGTTTGCAAATTAGATGTTTTTGCTGAATCATTCCTATAAAAGGCATCTCAGGGACCCTTTCTGCTACCTGCAGCATTTTGAATCTTACAGCAATGTATGCAATTAAATCTAAAAGGGGGGTTGTCATGCAAATGATTGATCAGCCTGTGGCTGTGGCCCTTTATTTATTTACTTTGTGTTTCATAGGATCTGCTGCATTTAGAGGAGCGGCTGGGGACTGTGAATCGAGGAGCCTCTCAGGGAACTATAGAGAGGTGCACTTATCCGCACAAGTACAAGAAGGTGAGCACTCATAATGTCAGTTTAGTGATGACAAAAGGCTATGGTGGCGATGCCGTTAGCTTCATTCATGTACCAGGTGCTTTTATCTTGAATAATGTTTGTACTTGGGCGGCACAGTGGTGTAGTGGTTAGCGCTGTCGCCTCACAGCAAGAGGGTCCGGGTTCGAGCCCCGTGGCCGGCGAGGGCCTTTCTGTGCGGAGTTTGCATGTTCTCCCCGTTTCCGCATGGGTTTCCTCCGGGTGCTCCGGTTTCCCCCACAGTCCAAAGACATGCAGGTTAGGTTAAAGGTGGAGTACGAGATTTTGGAATAACGGTTCCCGCAAGCCATATTTTGAAAAGAAACACGCCCGCCCTCGCCATGCTCCCACCCCTCGCGTCTCCACCCCTCCCCCCGCGTCTCCACCCCCCTCCCTACCCGCGCCTCCAAAGCATGTTGCCAAAACCATGTTTATGTGAACATAATGGTACTTACAGGTCAGAGCCTGAGAGTGAATCCGAACGAATAGTGGATACGGGAGGAGGAGGTGGTTTCAAAAACCCATGCTTCATTGGTGTCGAACTGGCTTGTGCCATGCCTTCATAACTAAGAAAACAATAAATAAGAGTTATCGTTTGTGCCACATACAGCTAAGCTAACAAATAGTTTGTATGCATGAAATAAATACCATGGAAAAACTACCATCAAGGACGTAATACGACTATACGCGTTAGTATAACAATCCGTGTCAGCTAACTTTGCAAATCATGCTAACTTGGCAAAACCTACATTGTGTATCCATTGCTTTGAAATGGCTGGAGTGGTCCCTGCGCATACTGTACGTGGGGGGTGGGGGGTTGGGGTCGCGGGCTTCAGTCTGATTGACGTGTCAGTATCCAATCATTTTGAGGTGGTACCTCGATAGGATTTGATGGCGTTTTTCCTTTATTTTACACTGTAGACTGGATTAAAATATTTTGGTTTTGGGTCAAACCTTCTATTGTACTGCTTGCAACATGGGTGTGAGGAGCTTTTCAAGCAATATGGTAAAAAATACTCCTGAAAAAAAATCTCGTACTGCACCTTTAACTGGTGACTCTAAATTGACCGTAGGTGTGAATGGTTGTCTGTGTCTATGTGTCAGCCCTGTGATGACCTGGCGACTTGTCCAGGGTGTACCCCGCCTTTCGCCCGTAGTCAGCTGGGATAGGCTCCAGCTTGCCTGCGACCCTGTAGAACAGGATAAAGCGGCTAGAGATAATGAGATGAGATGTTTGTACTTCCAATAATATAGGGTTTGAGATGGCTTACAGTCAGGTTTTGTATTGTTTGCAGAGTTAAAGCCTGTGCAAGTTCCTCTGTGACACTTGGGTCTTTTAAAAAAAAAACGCTTTTTTTATATATATATAAAATTGTTTCTTGCTCATCACAGTAATAGATGATCGTGCTGGTTTTGGATAGCACAGCGAGGAGTTGTATGTACTTTCCATAACACACCTACTGCAAAAACACTAACAAATGAGCACACCAATCCCTGAGGATTAATAAAGTTCCTACCCATCTGTTACATTTAGGCTGAAACACTCTTCTGCACAGGTCTCAACACCCACTAGAGGGCAAAAAAAAAAAAAATTCTTCTAGTACAGAAAATACAGCAGATGCTGTGCAGAAAGACACTGAGTCCCTTGAAGATGTGATTTATGGCAAACTGGTCCAAAAAGATATGTTCCCACCACCTCAACCTAACCTGTACTCATTTTCCTGGTCTCCTGGTTTGCATGGTTTTTGTAAATCAACAGACTATTATTATATTTTGTGTTCTATCCAGTAGGTTTTGGGTGTGCTGGCATGCTGAAGACGGTCATCAGATAATTCTCCTACAGGAATTCTCTGAAATTAATGCTGCACTTTGTGATTAAATCTGTGCAAAGGCCCACTGTGATGCCTGTGTGTGTTCATGTACATGTTAGAGTTCAGTCTCTTTTGAGATGGTGTTTTTGAATGTGTGTAATAAATCCCTCTGTCTTGCACACAGAGAAAGCTGCATGGTAAGCAGGATGAGGAGGAGGGCGCAGAGGAAGACACGGAGGAGAAATGCACCATCTGTCTGTCTATACTGGAGGAAGGAGAGGACGTCAGGTAAAGTCTTGGCGTTTTGTAGTTCAAACATGAGATCTTGATAAGGATGCTGTAGGATTCTGTTTCTGTCTATCTATGTATATGTCTCTATTGCTGTCCCTCTTTCTGACTGTTTGTTGCTTTCTTTATTTCTATCAGTCACGGTCTCTGCTTTGTCTCTGTTGCTGTTTCTTGTTCTGTCTGTCACTTCTGTTGCTGTCTCACTCGTTCTCTACCCCACTCTATAGAGATCTTGCAGTCACGTGACCAGAAAGTACACAGCCGCCATCTTGTCGGTAAAAAACACAGCTGAATACTGCTGCACTCGTGTACAGAATGGATCAATTTCAACCGACGGACTACACGGCTCATTTTTCTAATGAACAGATAGCTAGATATATGTCTAAAATAAACGACCTACAGATTAGTGACCCTTATGGCTTACCGGACGTAGTTTTCACGACCGTGTCAGTGGATGTTGAACTGCCAGAGGTGGAATACCCAGATGTGTATAATTACCTCATTAACTTTCCCTCGCTGTTCAGTGGTGAAGCACTGCGTGCTTATAAATCTCTGGACAGTTATCTTTACAGAAATTCAGGATTTGTCAGCGACTCAGATGTGGCATCTTGTAAACAAGAAAATAACAATCCTCATTGGACGGGTAAGTCACTTAAGTATTGAGTATAGCACTGACCAGCCGATTATAGAATAGAATAAGGTAATTCCAGCTGTAATTCCAAATCGTCCGTCTTGTTTACCATGGATCTGGCGTTGGAGAGGTAGAGGCTTGGCAGTGGAGGTTTGAGTGGCTGTTTTCTGAGCTTAGTCAACAGGCCGGCTCTGCAGCCTCGCTTTTGCTTCCGCGCCCGATGCTGCCTCCTTCGCTTTGCTTCCGATACCAATCCACGGAGACCCCGCTGGTCTCGCTATCTCGTCCGGAATGTTGTGCATGCGATGGAAATCGCTACAAACCGTCATTTTCTGCTGGAAACCAATGTCCAGTAAGTCCATACGGTTGTAGTGGATATTGAAGTCCGGTACAGACGAACAACATGCAAAAATACACACAAAAAACATGCACAGGTAGGGAGAGCTTGTAGCCGCAGCCGTTGTAGTAGAATTGTATATAGTAGGGTTTTCCAGAAGAAAAGGTAGAAGTAGAAGGCGGAAATATGGCGTTTGACCGACAAGATGGCGTCTGTCACAATCTGGATCGGCTGTGACGTCACATGCAAGTGCTCCATTCTCTCTGTGACTGTTTATCTTTGTCTGTCCCTGTTTTTGCTTGCTCTAGTCTCTGACTGTGCTTACTGTCTCTGTCTTTCTCTTTTTCTGTCTGTCTGTCACTGTCTGTTGTCTCTCTTTCTCTCTCTCGCTTTTTTGCCTGGATCTTGTTCTAGCTGTCGGACCTTAAACTCAATCCCGTGTGTGTGTGTTTTGCAGGCGCCTCCCCTGTATGCACCTCTTCCATCAGCTGTGTGTGGATCAGTGGCTCCTTACTAACAAAAAGTGCCCCATCTGTAGAGTGGACATAGAGGCGCAGTTATCCTCTGAAAGTTGATGCTGTTTTTCTAGTGACTTTTTTTTTTCTTTTGTCATTGTACTGTTTTATGTTTGTTTTTTTTGTTTTTTCCTCCAGTAACACATTCAACCAAAGATGGCATGAATTACCTGTGCAGATCCAATACTGAAAAATTAAAAAAGAGAAAAAAAATTGACTGCCAGCTATCATAGTACCAGTAATGCTAGAAATTACATTTTCATTAAGGGTTTCAGAATTTATTGTATTTATAAAGCTTTTATGTAGCTTTTAATTGTTTCACAAGTGTCATAGTATATTATGTTGTTGGGGTGTTTTTTTTTGTTTTGTTTTTTTTGCATGAATCCTTGCAATGCATTTCTTTGCACATATAAATGATAACAGGCCTGTAAGGCTTTACAGACTTGCAGGCAAGAAGAGCTGCTCTGGTAAAGAAGCATTTTTATATACCTAATGCCTTGCTTTACTGGACTAGAATATCAACCTCCATTATAAAACATTGCAGGACTCATTTTATTGATCAGTATATTGATTAGGTTAATGTTTTAGACAGTGTGATCTGCAAATGATTTTTTTGTTTGTTTGTTTGTTTGTTTTTAAAGCAAATCAACACATTCCTTAACTAGGAAGTGAGATCATGTTTGAGATGGGCTCTTGTTATCAGTGTTCACCTTCCCACAGCGTTCATCACTTTTCTCACCTCCGGGGATCAGCATACATACATGTCCTGATGGATCTCAATGAGCACCTCAACCTCACCATCGGGGCGGGGGAACCTGTGTCTGTTGTATCGGTTTATCGTATCATTACAATCAGAGCTGTGTTAGGCCACATGCTGTCTCGATGAACTGTCACTGCTTGGTTCACTGGGGATCTCTGGCACAAGCACAGTCACCACACAGCCTGGAGGAATTATAAAACTGAGTATTGATTCCCTCATGTTTTCTTGGATTTTCCCCCCCCCTCCCTTTTGTCTCTCATCTCTGAAAGTGACTCTTATAGCCTGATTACTCTGTTCAGATTAACACAAACGCGCACACTCTCATGAATGCATTCTTTTCTTTTCCTCTCTCTCTAGAGCTGTGCAGCAAACTGTGTTTTATGATTTTCCTCTGTTTTCTTTTTGCTGCTGTGAAAGCCTAACACTAATATTATTCTTAACTAGCTAACTTGCATATACTTGCACATGAGAGACAAAAAAACAGGAGTGCATTGAAAAAGACGTGTGCTGAGGCCATGGATTTCCTCTGTTTGCTGAGTTTTAGGAGGAAAAAAACTAATTTTGAATGGAGTGTTGGAATACAGTACTTAATGGCAGGTATCCATGCATTCATAGACTTAATGATCCCAGGGTGATGTGCCTTGGGATTTACGTTAGTTTTAAAATAATAATATTAATAAAGTTAGGTAACTCTTTATGATGTGTGGTGTTTCCTTTTATAATAAAATGTTACGTGCATGTAGCATCCTATACATCATGAACTCATCTAAAATTGTATAGATTTAAATATGTTGGCATTTTTGTTAATACAATCCGTGAATCTGTTGTACGCTGTCAGGTCCATAAATATTTGGATGTGTATGAAGTTATTGTTTTAGCTGTCTGCAACTATATAGTGGCGTTCAAATTAAATTCTGAACCTCAACTCTAAATGCAGCTTTAATTTGAGGCTATTTACATCCAAGTCATATGAATGGTGTAGGAATTTACAGTATGTTGTATGAGAGGGGGGCAACACAGTGGTGTAGTGGTTAGCACTGTCGCCTCACAGCAAGAAGGTCCGGGTTCGAGCCCCGGGGCCGGCGAGGGCCTTTCTGTGCGGAGTTTGCATGTTCTCCCCGTGTCGGCGTGGGTTTCCTCCGGGTGCTCCGGTTTCCCCCACAGTCCAAAGACATGCAGGTTAGGTTAACTGGTGACTCTAAATTGACCGTAGGTGTGAATGAGAGTGTGAATGGTTGTCTGTGTCTATGTGTCAGCCCTGTGATGACCTGGTGACTTGTCCAGGGTGTACCCCGCCTTTCGCCCGTAGTCAGCTGGGATAGGCTCCAGCTTGCCTGCGACCCTGTAGAACAGGATAAAGCAGCTAGAGATAATGGATGGATGGATGGATGAGAGGGTCCCTTCATTATTTCACTTTCAAGTAAGCAGATAAAAGGATGAGTTGATTTAAGTGTAGCTTTTGCATTTAGAATCACTGGCTGTTGACTCTCAAGATGAAGGCCAAAGAGCTGGCACTGTCAGTGAATTAATAAGGCTGAAAAATCAAAGCAAACCCAGCAGATAGTTAGCAGAAATGCTGTAGGACATGGAGGCTGTTACACGGTGACGTGAAGATGTGAAGTTTATCTTCGAGTGGTGAATGCGCGTTTCACGAATGAGCGAAGCAAACGAGTGTAATATTTTTCAACACGAGATGATTAACTTCATATCTTCATGCCACTGTGTAATATTCCTTTTATTAGACACTTCCACAAAAAATATTTAAGTTAAGCAAAAGAATTTTAATTTTGAACCGGTTTGCCATTTTGAGAACGTGTCCAGTCAGCAGGAAAACACTGGGAGTGACGACAGAGTGAAATATCGGAAATTATTATACATACAGGACACACTACTTACAGGACAGAAATTTTAGTTTCTTGGTCATTAGCCTGTGCTACTTGCTCTCGGTAGCATTGGCTTGACTGTTTTATTAGCATTCACCAACACTACTGATGAATGCTACACCAGCTGGAAGGTTACTTCAGTGCTGTGCTGATGGCACAGACTCTCTGTTGAGCTCGTGTTGGCCTTCGAGAAGGCCTTGGTCAATAAATTTTTGGTCCCTCTCACTATAAATCAAAATCTGATTGGTTAATTCATCTATCACTTCCTACATATACTGCCATGGCCTTCTGTCCTGGTAAAGAAGTCCTAATCAATGAGTGAGCCAGCTCTAAACTCTTCTCAGCATCAAGACAACAAACAAATCTTACTGGGTAACTATTTTGATGTTTCCAGGACAGTAACCCTTTCATTTTTGAAGCAAATTTGATAGAAAATGAGGCCAAATTAGAAGAGAATAATTATAATGAAAAAGAATGAAAGAAATTAAATATAACCTTTGAAATGCTCATATGTTTGGGCATTCTCTGAAGGCCTTGATGGTTCCCTTCTGTTTACAAGAGAAAAACATACCAGCAGACATTAAAAAAAAAACTGGAAAAGCTTGCGTATGTATACGTAATAATAGTATTGGTTGTTGTTTTTTTTTGTAGTATATCAGATGTATTCCATTCAGCTAGCTTGTCTTTGACTCGTTCAATATCATGCTAGCTGAATGGAATATATCTGATGTACCATGAAAAAAAAACAGCCAATATTATTTAAATGTCACTCAGATCTGAGATGTATTTTGTATGAAAAATGCAAGTTTTTCAACACAAAAAGAAACTTCATATCTTCAAACCAACATCTCATCTCATCATCTCTAGCCGCTTTATCCTGTTCTACAGGGTCGCAGGCAAGCTGGAGCCTATCCCAGCTGACTACGGGCGAAAGGCGGGGTCCACCCTGGACAAGTCGCCAGGTCATCACAGGGCTGACACATAGACACAGACAACCATTCACACTCACATTCACACCTACGGTCAATTTAGAGTCACCGGTTAACCTAACCTGCATGTCTTTGGACTGTGGGAGAAACCGGAGCACCCGGAGGAAACCCACGCAGACACGGGGAGAACATGCAAACTCCACACAGAAAGGCCCTCGCCGGCCATGGGGCTCGAACCCGGACCTTCTTGCTGTGAAGCGACAGCACTAACCACTACACCACCGTGCCGCCCCTTTATCAAAACAATTCATCGATTTCCTTATACGTGAGGATACTGGAAAATCTGTAACTCAATGTCGTCGATGTAGTTTCTGTGAAAACAAATTTGATAGAAAATGAGGCCAAATTAGAAGAGAATAATTAGAATGAAAGAAATTAAATATGAAAAATACGAGTTGTGTATGATAAATACAGTAGGAAGAATGCACTAGAGAGCTCAGGAACCCCAAAAGGCCTGAAAGACCACAGAAAAGAACTGTGGTAGATGAAAATAATTCTTTCTCTCGTGAAGAAAAAACACCTGACAACAGTTGGCCAGATTAAAAACACCTTCAAGGATGTAAGTGTATCTGTCAAAATCAGCAATTAAGAGGAGACTTTAGCAGAGTAAAAAACAGAGTTTAGCATAAATGTAAACCCTTGATAAGTTTCAAAAAGAGGAAGACCAGATTAGAGGTGGCCAAAAACTTTTTTGTGTGTTTGTTTTGAGAGTTCTGGAACAATATTTTATGTATAGATGAGACAAAGATCCTTGTCAAACCCTAGAATAATGAGGCACTGCTCATGAGCTGAAGTGTACCACCTCATCTGTGATGCACAGTGTTACGGCATGGGCATGTGTAGATGCCAGTGGAACTGGTTCCCTTGTATTTACTGATGATGTGACTACTGACAAGAGGGCAATTCCATGTAAATGTCAACCTCACCATGCAAAAATAAAGCAACATGTAATACATCAAAACCACTCCCAGAGATATCACCTAGGCAATAAACAAATAAATACATACATAAATAAATATTTTGATCACCTAATATGTCACTGTCAGTCTTTCTTTCTTATAATGTAAAACCCAAGCTAAAATCAACTTTGATCATGTACAATCCTATATTATTGCCACAAGCCACAGAAATGTATGCTAAAATCCACAAAACAGCAAAACAATAGCCATCCTAAATATTATTTAAGAACTTTGATAGTTTTAGCTGATATTTAGAGAGTTTTTCAAAGGGTTATGGTGGTTAAATTGCTGATTTTCTAAACATATGCCATGTCTATTTCAGACGCGTCACATCCGTAACGGAATTTCGTCGCATCCATAACGCTGACTTTTCCTTCCGAAACTCTGCATGAAATACAAAATATTTTAAACAAAGATTTTTTAATATTCACCTTGGACCCCTCTATCAAATGGATATCTCCATTTCGACATTAAGTTTACAATTTCACAGAGTTTGATAAAAATGTACAGTCACCCAAGAAAAGTGATACTTTTTCTGTCA
This sequence comes from Neoarius graeffei, assembly GCF_027579695.1. Lineage (NCBI taxonomy): Eukaryota > Metazoa > Chordata > Actinopteri > Siluriformes > Ariidae > Neoarius > Neoarius graeffei. Next base: position 30,365,325 of record NC_083595.1, read on the forward strand.
CATCCATAACGCATCTTTTATTGGCGTTTTCTGGCATGCCCTAGATGTACTATGGGAATTGTTCTTGTTCTATCACTTCTCCAGTATGGTACAGCCTTAAAATATGCAACACCTGTTTAAATACTGGGAGACAATAAAACATGCACTGGGTCATTTGTTGCCATTTTGAGTTCAAGTGTCACGTCCATAACGCTGGAATTGCTTAAAAGCAGCAGGAGGAATTCTTATGTAGGGCTATATTATTTGTTTAGAGTCAGTCAAAATTCATCCTGAAGCATACTTCAAAAGCAACCCATAACTTTTTAAGGCAAAAGAAGTGGATTGACTGCAATTGCCAAGTTAATCACATGGCCTGAATTCAGTTGAGCATGCATTTCACTTACTGAAGGCAAAACAAGCAAGAAGTGAAAACAGCTGCAAAAAATAAATGCCTGGCAGAACATCACCAAGGAAGACACTCAGCCTCTGGTGATGTCTATAAGTTCCAGACTTCAGGCAGTTTTCAGAGGATTTGCAACCAAGCATTAAAAATTACAATTTAATCTCAGTAATTATGTATCTATATACATACATTAATTTATCCATCTAGCATATCAATGCAGCGAAATGGCCTCTCTGACAGCTTCAGCCATCAAAATCTCTAGGGAAGAATTGCAGTTGTGGTTCCTTGTTGCCTTCTACTGGATTATTATAGAGGTTTTCTCCTCTCAATCATTCACACACCTATGGACAATTTAAAGTAGCAAGTTAACCTAACCATAGGTCTTTGGACTGTGGGAAAAACCAGAGCACCCAGCGGAAACCCAGGCAGAACATACTAACTCCACACAGAAAGACCCCTGTCAGGGAGAACCCAGAACCTTCTTGCTGTGAGGCAACGGTGCTAACCAACTGCACCACCTATCTACATAAATACATTAATTTATCTCTCTCACATACACACACACACACATATATATAAAATCTGTAGCCACTTATCCTGTGCAGGGTCGCAGGCAAGCTGGATCCTATCCCAGCTGACTATGGGCGAGAGGCGGGGTACACCCTAGACAAGTCACCAGGTCATCGCAGGGCTGACACAGAGACAAACATCCATTCACACTCACATTCACACCTACGGTCAATTTAGAGTCACCAGTTAACCTAACCTGCATGTCTTTGGACTGTGGGGGAAACCGGAGCACCCGGAGGAAACCCACGCGGACACGGGGAGAACATGCAAACTCCACACAGAAAGGCCCCCGTCAGCCACTGGGCTCAAACCCAGAACCTTCTTGCTGTGAGGTGACAGTGCTAACCAACTACACCACCTACCTACATACATCTATCTATCTATCTATCTATCTATCTATCTATCTATCTATCTATCTATCTATCTATCTATCTATCTACATACATACATTAATTTATCCATCTATCTACAACCCCAATTCCAAAAAAGTTGGCATGCTGTGCAAACTGTAAAGAAAAACAGAATGCAATAATTTGCAAATCATGGAAGCCCTATATTTCATTGAAAATAGTAAAAAGATAACATAGCAAATGTTGAAGCTGAGAAATTTTATTGTTTTTTGAAAAATATATGCTCATTTTGAATTTGATCTCAGCAACAAGCTTTAAAAAAGTTGGGACAGGGGCATGTTTACTACTGTGTTTCATCACCTCTACTTTTAACAACACTCTGTAAACGTTTGGGAACTGAGGAGACCAATTGCTGTAGTTTTGAAAGAGAAATGTTGTCCAGTTCTTGCCTGATATACAATTTCAGTTGCTCAACAGTTTGGGGTCTCCTTTGTTGTATTTTGCACTTCATAATGTGCCAAATGTCTTAAATGGGAGACAGGTCTGGATTGCAGGCAGGCCATTTTAGCACCCTGACTCTTTTACTATGGAGCCATGCGGTTTTAATATGTGCAGAAAGCAGTTTGGCATTGCCTTGCTAAAAGAAGGAAGGCCTTCCTTGAAAAACATTTTGTCTGGATGGCAGCATATTGTTCTGAAACGTGTATATATCATTCAGCATTAATGATGCTTTCCCAGATGTACAAGCTACCTATGGCATGTGCACTAATGCACCTTCATACCATCACAGATGCTGCTTTTGAACTGTACACTGATAACAAGCCGGATAGTCCCTGTCCTCTTTAGCCTGGAGGACGTGGTGTCCATGATTTCTAAATAGAATTTCTACTTTTGATTCATCAGACCTTGGGACAATTTTCCACTTCGCCTCAGTCCGTCATAAAAGAGCTTGGGTCAAGAGAAGGGGGCAGTATTTCTGGACATTGTTTATATCTGGTTTTAACTTGCATTTGTGGATGCAGTAATGAACTGTTTTCACAGACGATGGTTTCCTCAAGCATTCCTGACCCCATGCAGTGATTTCCAATGCAGACATGTGTCTGCTTTTAATGCAGTGTCTCCTGAGGGCCTCAAGATCACAGGCATCCAATGTCAGTTTTCAGCCTTGACTCTTGTCTATAGAGATTTCTCCAGATTCTCTGAATCTTTTCATGATATTATGTACCATAGATGATGTGATCCCCAAATTCTTTGCAATTTTACATTGAGGAACATTATTCTTAAATTATTGCACTGTTTGCCCATGCAGTTTTTCACTGAGTGGTGAACCCATCCCCATCTTTACTTTTGAGAGATTCAGCCTCTCTGGGATGTTCTTCCCCAATCATGTTACTGACCTGTTGCCAATTAACCAAATTATTATTATTTTTTATCATTACACAACTTTTTCAGTCTTTTGTTGCCCCGTCCCAACTTTTTTGAAATGTGTTGCTGATATCAATATGAGCATATATTTTTCAAAAAACAATGAAATTTCTCAGTTTCAATATTTGATATGTTGTCTTTGTACTATTTTCAATGAAATATAGGGTTTCCATGATTTGTAAATCGTCATATTCTGTATTTATTTATGTTTTACACAGTGTTCCAACTTTTTTGGAATTGGGGTTGTATATACATCTATCTATCTACATACACATATTAATCTATCTATAGATATCTATCTACATACATTAATTTATCCATCTATCTACATACATACATTATCTGTAGCCGCTTATCCTGTTCGACAGAGCCTATCCCAACTGGCTATGGGCGAGAGGCGGGATGCACCGTGGACAAGTCACTAGGCTGACACATAGACAACCACTCAAACTCATGGTCAATTTGGAGCCACCAACTAGCCTAACCTGCATGCTTTTGGACTGTGGGGGAAACCGGAGCACCCAGAGGAAACCCATGCAGACACAGGGAGAACATGCAAATTCCACACAGAAAGGCCCTCGCCGGACGCTGGGCTCGAACCCAGGACCTTCTTGCTATGAGGTGACAGTGCTAACCACTACACCACCGTGCCGCCCCACATACCGACATAGATAGATAGATCTATCTATCTATCTACATACATACATACATAAATCTATGTATGTATGTAGATAGATAGATCTACAACCCCAATTCCAAAATTGTTGGGACGCTGTGTAAACTGTAAATTAAAACAGAATGCAATAATTTGCAAATCATGAAAACCCTATAGTTCATTGAAAATAGTACAAAGACAACATATCAAGTGTTGAAACTGAGAAATTTTATTGTTTTTTGAAAAATATATGCTCATTTTGAATTTGATGTCAGCAACACATTTCAGAAAAGTTGGGACAGGGGCATGTTTACCACTTTGTTGCATCACCTCTACTTTTAACAACACTGTAAATGTTTGGGAACTGAGGAGACCAATTGCTGTAGATCTGAAAGAGAAATGTTGTCCCATTCTTTGCTGATATACAATTTCAGCTGCTCAACAGTTCGGGGTCTCCTTTGTTGTATTTTGCACTTCATAATGCGCCAAATGTTTTAACTGGGAGACAGGTCTGGACTGCAGCAGGCCAGTTTAGCACCCAGACTCTTTTACTATGGAGCCATGCAGTTGTAATATGTGCAGAAAGCAGTTTGTTGTTATCTTGCTGAAAGAAGGAAGGCCTTCCCTGAAAAAGAATTAGTCTGGATGGCAGCATATTTCTCTGAAACATGTATATATCATTCAGCATTAATGAAGCCTTCCCAGATGTACAAGCTACCCATCTCATGTGCACTAATGCCCCCTCATACCATCACAGATGCTGCTTTTGAACTGTGCACTGATAACAAGCTGGATGGTCCCTCTCCTCTTTAGCCTGGAGGACGTGGTGTCCGTGATTTGTAAAAAGAATTTCTACTTTTGATTCGTCAGACCTCGGGACAATTTTCCACTTCGCCTCAGTCCGTCATAATAGAGCTGGGGCCCAGAGAAGGGGGCGGTGTTTCTGGATATTGTTTATATCTGGTTTTAACTTGCATTTGTGGATGCTGTAATGAAGTGTTTTCACAGACGATGGTTTTCTGTAGTGTTCCTGAGCCCATACAGTGATTTCCACTACAGACATGTGTCTGCTTTTAATGCAGTGTCTCCTGAGGGCCTGAAGATCACAGGCATCCAGTGTCAGTTTTCAGTCTTGTCTCTTGCATACAGAGATTTCTCCAGATTCTCTGAATCTTTTAATGATATTATGGACCATAGATGATGTGATCCACAAATTTTTTGTGGTTTAACATTGAGGAACGTTATTCTTAAATTGTTGCGCTGTTTGCCCATGCAGTCTTTCACAGAGCAGTGAACCCCTCCCCATCTTTACTTCTGAGAGACTCCGCCTCTCTGGGATGCTCTTTTTATACCCAATCATCTTACTGACCTGTTGCCAATTAACCAAATTATTATTAGTATTTTTTACCATTATGCAACTTTTTCAGTCTTTTGTTGCCCCGTCGCGGCACGGTGGTGTAGTGGTTAGCGCTGTCGCCTCACAGCAAGAAGGTCCTGGGTTCGAGCCCCGGGGCCGGCGAGGGCCTTTCTGTGTGGAGTTTGCATGTTCTCCCCGTGTCCGCGTGGGTTTCCTCCGGGTGCTCCGGTTTCCCCCACAGTCCAAAGACATGCAGGTTAGGTTAACCGGTGACTCTAAATTGAGCGTAGGTGTGAATGTGAGTGTGAATGGTTGTCTGTGTCTATGTGTCAGCCCTGTGATGACCTGGCGACTTGTCCAGGGTGTACCCCGCCTTTCGCCCGTAGTCAGCTGGGATAGGCTCCAGCTTGCCTGCGACCCTGTAGAAGGATAAAGCGGCTAGAGATAATGTGATGTGATGTGTGATGTTGCCCCGTCCCAACTTTTTTGAAACTTGTTGCTGATATCAAATTCAAAATGAGCATATATTAAAAAAAAAAACTATAACATTTCTCAGTTTCAACATTTGATATGTTGTCTTTGTACTATTTTCAAAGAAATATAGAGTTTCCATGATTTGTAGATTATCTCATTCTGTTTTTATTCATGCTTTACACAGCGTCCCGACTTTTTTGGAATTGGGGTTCTATCTATCTATCTATCTATCTATCTATCTATCTATCTATCTATCTATCTATCTATATTAATTTATCCATCTACATACATACATCTATCTTTCTATCTACATACATAAATAGATTTATGTATGTATGTATGTATGTATGTATGTATATAGATAGATAGATAGATAGATAGATAGATAGATAGATAGATCTACATCTATCTATCTATTTATCTATCTACATACATTAATTTATTCATCCACATACATACATAAATACATACATAAATCTATCTATCTATCTATCTATCTATCTATCTATCTATCTATCTATCTATCTATCTATCTATCTATCTATCTGTCTGTCTGTCTATCCAGATAGATAGATAGATAGATAGATAGATAGATAGATAGATAGATAGATAGATAGATCTATCTACATACATAAATCTATCTATATACATTAAATTTATCCATCTATCTACATACATAGATACATAGATTTATGTAGATAGATAGATAGATAGATAGATAGATAGATTTATGTATGTAGATAGATAGATAGATAGATAGATAGATAGATAGATAGATAGATAGATAGAGATGAATCTATGTATGTAGATAGATGTATAAATTAATGTAGATAGATAGATAGATAGATAGATAGATAGATAGATAGATAGATAGATAGATAGATAATGAATCTATGTATGTAGATAGATGTATAAATTAATGTAGATATCTATCTATCTATCTATCTATCTATCTATCTATCTATCTATCTATCTATCTATCTACATTAATTTATACATCTATCTACATACATAGATACATAGATAGATTTATGTAGATAGATAGATAGATAGATAGATAGATAGATAGATAGATAGATAGAGATGAATCTATGTATGTAGATAGATGTATAAATTAATGTAGATATCTATCTATCTATCTATCTATCTATCTATCTATCTATCTATCTATCTATATTAATTTATACATCTATCTACATACATAAATTCATATCTATATTTATTTATTTATCTCCCCACTTTGTATTTATTTGCTCTTTGCGCCTTTAGTGGCGTAAACCTGTAGCTGCGTCCTGACGTCACTGACCTCTGAGAAGCGTCTCGTGCTGACGTCGTGTCGTCGCTTCGCCGTACAGAAGTGGAGAACTAAAATGGCGTCCGGTGCCATTTCAGCGGAGATTAAGAAGATAACCGATTTGCGCGTTGTTGATTTAAAAACCGAGCTCAAGCGGAGGAACCTGGATGTTACAGGAGTGAAAAATGTCCTCATTGCAAGACTGAAACAGGTAAATTTGTAGAAACTAAAGAAACCGCCGAATGTGAAGCTAATGCTAGCGCTGCATAAACCGAGGCGCGTGAGCTAGTTCGCCATAATCAAGTAGCGGATGAACTAACGCTTAAAAACAGCCTCGCTGTTGTTCAGTTATCTCCTTATTAATTGAAATGCAATTTTAAACAAAAGAGATTAATATATTTAGGTGGGTAATAGGAATATTTTGTTCTAATTTATAGTTCGGCGTCGAGCGAGTTAATGGCGTAGCTTTGAGTATGCTAGCTTGTTTATTAGCTAGCTGCGCGTGCTTGGTTTTTTTTGTGTAATTAAATAAGGCTCACGGTAGATTAACGCTTAACGATTCCGACAAATCTGGAGCTTTCTGATTTCTGTAAGCAGAGTGGAGGTGTTGTACAAAGGGCACCGAACAAATAAATTCGCCTTTGTATTTTTAACATGAGACTGCGCTTGAAAATCTAAACAGGCCTGAGCACGCATCGGGGCAGTGCAGAGCTGCTGCTCCCCCAGGGCTCCAGCGCCCACTCGCCTTTCACACACGCCTGCCATCTTCATCACGGTACAGAACAGAGGGGTTTTTTTTTTAAAGGAAAATTTGAACTTCAAGTTTTTGACTGGATTTTTCTTGTATGAACTTCTGATCAGATGAAGGCTTTGCATGTTTAAATCACAGCAGAGCAGATTCACATTGATCATTCTTAGAACTGTTCTGGTTCTGTGACGAATTCTTATCTTCAGTACCGTTTCAGGTTTATAATTAATCACAGGTAAAAATAAATTGGAGCGATTTTGAATTTCTCTTGTCTTTTTAGTGTGTTCAGTCGTGTCACATATCAGATGTTAAACAAACACAAGGAACGGTCCCTGATCCTTAACTCTAAAAACTGATCAGTTACTGTTATTGGTGTCTTAGAAGGTAAAATTATGATCACACTGAGTTCAGTTTAGGTATGGGGCAAATACACTGGGGGTATTAAAGGGCGTATTCTGGACCAATTTCGTTTTTTTTTTTAAATATATGAAAGTTTCTCTTTACACACTCAACCACAAGGGTAATTTTGCACAAGGCCATCTGTCTACAGCAGAAAAAAATAGAATAACAAAACACGTCTGGAAAAATCCCAAAGGGAGTCTGGAGCCAGAATCGTGACGTTATCTGCGGAAGCGCCAGCAGGCTGCGCGAGCTTTGCACGGTTTCAGTGCACAGCCTGTGTAGACCAAGCGCTCCCATTTCTCTCTCATTGTCCGGTCTTTTGGGAAACGATGAGTACTAATCCCATCAAGATTGATGTTGCTACACCCTCCTACGATACATCTGTTAACCATTTTAATAATTACGTGATAACGTTGAAGAAATTTGCAGAAAACCACCAGGTCGTATTCTCATAAACAAACCAGGGCTGACGTAGGATTCAGAGGGATGTCAAATGCCAATTTTTTTCAGAGGCGGACCCATTCGCCTCAAATGGCTTGATTTCAACTGAATTTTTCTGGTGTTGCGCAAGGTAAAAAATTGCAGAGAATGCAGAATGTTACAGATATTTGACCCAAGTTTAATATAAAATAGGAGAATTACATTGAATTTACCCATGAGATGCACTTTAAAGTGCACATCTTGGGTATATTTAGGAGCAAGATCAATGTAATTCTCTTATTTTATATTAAACTTTTGGTCAAATATCTGTAGCATTTAGTGCAATTTTTTACCTTGTGCAATACCAGAAATTCAGTTGAAATCAAGCCATTTGAGGCGAATTCGTCTGCCTCTGGAAAAACTTGGCATTTGGATTTCCTGGCAAACATTGATTTTTTTCATGACGTCACGTGCGGGACGCCGCCTTCTGAATCCCATGTCAGCGTTGGTTTGAGAATATGACCTGGTACTTTTCTGCAAATTTCTTCAACGTTATCACGTAATTATTAAAATGGTTAACAGATGTATCGTTGGAGGGTGCAGCAACACTAATCTTGATGGGATTAGCAGGGGCTTCAAAGTTTGGGAGAATAGCAGGGTACAAATAATTTACAGCAGGGTGCAAAATGGTAAAATGTCTGCCAGCGGCAGACATAATGCACGCAAAGCGTGCAGGGATAGATAGATAGAGAGATATGCAAGTACGAATTTTTCATGGGGCGGGATGGTTTGGAACAGGCCATCTAAAATTGGGATAACATTTACCCGGGACGGGTATTTGAGGCGGGTCGTCTAGCTTAAGCTTGATTAGCGTTGTTACGCACGCCAGTGTTTCCCACAGAAATTTTGGAGACTATGGGGGAGGCGCGGGGTTGTTTAAAATTGAGTGATATGTTAAATATTAAGTTATTACTGAAAAACTGTTAATTAAAAAAACAGACACTGAGAAATGGTCCTATAAACAACTTTACCAATATAAAAGATTACCAGGACTACAAAAATGCAGAAAAATAGGCTTTACTTATCCAAATGCTCCTGTTGGTTCAAAAGTTAAAGTGCATAGAACCTCACAGCACAACATGAAGTTACCTTAAAATATAATATAAATGCCTCAGCTTTCATGTAAGAAAAAAAACCTATTAATACTAGTGCTGTGTACAGGCAGTCTCTCCTGAAGACTAAATTAAACAATAATTATAAACTAATAAAATAAATGGCTCAGGCTTCATAGAAGAGAAAAACAATCTGAACAGAATCTCACAGTATGATGCTGAAGCTGCCTAAACAATGGAAAATAAAATACCATTTTGGCAAAAACGTTGGCATCCATTAATTTCTTGTATTAAGTAAAAAAATATGTTGCCAGATAATGCTGACGTTTTACAGCCCAAAATATGTTCAAAACCCGCCAAAATGCACTTAAAACCGCCCAAGTTGGGCGGGAAAACGCACAATCTGGCAACACAGGCGGCAGTAATGGCTGCACTCGTGTTGAGGATGTAAACACAGTTGACGCGGCAACGGACACACATTACATAGTGGATGTAATTTACGTTCACAACTTTTTTTGCTGTCAGAAATATTTAATATTAAATTTTGTGACTCGACTGACAATAGCCGGCGGTATAACAAGCCATAGCCGGCGATTTGCCGCCGGTGACCGGCTACTTTTGAGACCGCTGGATTAGTACTCATCGTTTTCCAAAAGACCAGACAATGAGGGAGAAATGGGAGCACTTCATTTAAGGCATCTGGAAAAACTGGCAACATGCAACAGACCACAGCATCATGTGTGGGGCTCACTTCATAAAGCCTGACGACTTTGAGAACTATTTGCAGTGGGAAATGGGCTTTAAGAAGCTACTTGATCTGAAAAAAGACGCAGTTCCATCTGTTAGAATGCCCAAAGCAACACCGTCTCCATCTGTCAGCGTCACCAAAGGAGCCAGCCGTGTTCGTCTCCCCTGACAGAAGGCGAAGTGCCACATCCACTGAGGCCCTCGAAGCCGAGTACCAAGCAGAGCTGAGAAAAAGACCAAGAAAATCGGCAATTCACAAGTTGACTGCCAGGGTAAAAAAAAAATGAGACTGTACTCTAAATTAGGTGTTCCTGTGTTTGTCTCTCAGCCTGCTGGCAGATCCGCACGTGATGTCACGAATCTGGATCAACATGGCTCCAGACTCCCTTTGGATTTTTCCAGATGCGTTTTTTTATTTTTATTTTTTTGCTGTAGACAGATGGCCTTGTGCAAAATTATCCTTCTGGATGAGTGGTAAAGGGATATACTTTTCATATTAAAAAAACCCCCGCTAAATTGGTCCAGAATATGCCCTTTAAACCACCGTAAACCTAAAAGAGGACACCATTTTTTGTAGCAGGCATGGCTTGTGAAGACATGAGCATGCTCAATTCTCGTTTTATATTTTCCTGTGTCTGAATCTCTACAGCCTGAGAAAGTAGTCTTGCTTGGTGGGTGGGGCCTTTTAAATTATTTTAATTTAATATTTATTATTTTCAGTGCGACTTCATTTTGGGAGTACAAAAAAACAAACCTGTAACCCCAATGACAAAAGCTTTCAAATTCTACAAAACCAAATGAAGTTGCTCCAGGTGTGTTTACCTCCTGTGCATCCCCAGCACAAAATGTAGATTAGTAGTCCCTGGTGCACTTTATGGGGTTCTGTGTATCATTTAAGTGCATGATGTCATGTTCAGACCAAAAAAAGTAAAGTGACTTTGCGGGGAAAGCTATGGCCTAATGGTTAGAGAAGCAGCTTTGAGACCAAAAGGTCACTGGTTCAATTCCCTGGACAGCAGGAATGGCTGAAGTGCCCTTGAGCAAGGCATCTCACTCTCAACTGTGCCCCAGGCTGCTCTGGGTACGTTGTTCGTCGCTCTGGATAAGAGCATCTGCTAAATACCTGTAATGTAATTTGGGCAGTTTGTGCAAAAGAATTTTAACCTGAAATGTCATTTCATTTTATCTTGACCAGAGGAATCGGTTCAAAAGGAAACCATCCTTTTCTGAGGTGGCACTAGATAGTGTGTACAGTGCTCTTACTTGCCCAAATGAAGAGTGCAGTAAATGAATAGGAAGCCATTTTCGGTGCTCATACTTGGATGACACATGTTTCATCACACGGGAGAAATGCAAGGAATAAAGTTAAATTCCCATAAGTTATTACTGTGTGATAAACAAAATTTGAAACCTACATGTTTGAATTATATTTGAAAAGCCGTGGGGCGTGCACTACTGCTGAAGTTTTTAGTTTGGGCAGGCATTCATTTATAACCTGAACGCTTGTCAGTGAGCCAGCTTGTGTGGTTTTTTTTTTTTTTTTTAATTATTCTCTGACTATAGGCATTAGAAGAGGAAGGTGGGGATCCAGAAAACATTGAGATCCCTGTTTCAGCTGACACGACTACCCGGAAGAATGCAAAATCTAAAGGTAAGTAGGGTTTCATGATAAACTTAAGAGAATCAGAAAGGAAGGGGGGTGGGACCTGAATAGCAGCTTGTAGCTTTAAATCCATACATTGAACATTACTGGTTGATGCTGCAGAACAGGAAAACGAAACAGTAGGTAACCGACTTTGTGTTGAATGCATCTGAACATTTTGAATGTGCTGTTTGCGGTCTGTTTAGGAAGGAAGAATGACTCTGACGTTGACAACCTAATGGAAGAGTCATTTTACAAGGTAAGGGGCTTTATGGAAGAAGAGTATTTGTCATGCTGCTTCTTCAGACATCTTGAATTCATGGGGAATGATCTTGTCTTTATGCAGCCTTTTATCGTTATGCTCTTGACCAAACTTATCTGCAGTAAATCTTTGGTTTTTAGGCGTGCAGCACCTTAAGTGGTGATACTATATAAATACCATAAGATTTTTTTTCACCAACAAAAACATGAACCGAAGTGGAATTAAAAATGAGCTCTATTATTCAGTTGCGCTCTTCTTTTCAGGAGCCGGAAGAGGAGGAATCTGAGAAAGGTATGTTTGGTCTCAAGTTAGTGTGGATTGATAATGTTTTTAGGCTCCACAGGTTCTCTGAAGGTGGGGGGGACTCCGTCCTCATTTTGCTCCTTGCTTTTGAGCCTCAGCACCAACTCACTGTTCATCATCTCTCATTAAGGACAGACCACAAAACCACCATATCAAACATTTTCACTGAATGTCCAGCACAACTGCTGCATCAAACGTGGGATCTGAACTTGCAGGTTCTCTTCAAGCATATTCTATCAAATGCATTATAAATAGGACTTGTTTCAGGAAAAGTGTCATCGTCTTGCAGCTTCTGAATCTCAAAGGACGCTTCTCAAACTCGCAAGGACTCGTCAGCGCCATTCTTCCCTCCAGGTCAAGAGTCACTGCATCAACAGTTGTTCTCAGCTACAGACATTAAATCTGACTGATGGGAAGCAGGGTCACGATATACATGCCTTGGATAAATGCTCAGAAGTTGGCGTGCCATTGTCGTGACTCTCTTTTTGACAGCAGTACTTCATGGCTGCAAGGCAGAAACTATCACCATTCTGTTTTGCCTGGAATGAAGTCAAGACTGGAAAGGCACAGAAGGTGCTGATTTTTAGTAATGTTGTGGACAGAGTGCAGTGGCACAGAAGGATTGGTGCTCTCTGGTGCATCAGAAAGGACCAAGTGCCCTGTTTTCCCTCCCTTACCTGACAAGGAGGAGTACCGGACACTCCGGGGGAGCCTTTCAAAGGTGCGAAGCTGAACGAGGCATTGAAAAGCGTCATGGCTTCCCCGAGGCCAATGGAAAATGAACTTGTTTGGCACATTTGCCCTTTCCCCCAAAGACGTGCAGCCATTTCAGCCAATGGGGGGGAAAGGAACCTGTAAAGATTGGATGGAAGGAAGGAAGGAAGAATCACTGTTGGATTGTATTCTCTACACTATAAGAAAGATGTCTTAGAAGATTGTTGAATACCACCATTTTTCTAAGGAATGTATGTTTTTGTGTTAAACGTGTGGTTTCCTCACCCCCGATGACCACTAACATTTAAACTTGCTCTCTATTCTACTTTCTAGGTGACGTAGCTCAGAGATGTGAATGCTAAACAATGTGTTTGTACCATGTTTTATCCTTGTTAAATCCCTCAGATGTAACTGATACTGATGATGCTACTCGTGAAAATACTAAATCCTCCTCCGACGGGGATGGCCTCGTCGAGCCTGAGGCACAGCCAGAACTGGAGGCAGAGCCTGAGATTGAGGCAGAGGCAGAGCCTGAGCTTGAGGCAGAGCTGGAGCCTGAGCTTGAAGCTGAGGCAGAAGTCGAACCTGAAGTCCCAGTGATGGAGGCCTTGGAGAGCGAAGCCGCTCCTGAACCTGCCAAAGAGGTCGAAGATGATAACATATCCGTCACCATCCAGGCAGAAGATGCCATCACGCTGGATGTGGATGGCGACGACCTCCTGGAGACAGGTAAACATGTGAAACTTCCAGATTCTGAGGCAGACAAGGGCTGCGAGGAGCCAGAAGCCTCTGCCGAGACGAGGCAGGAGGCAGACTCGATGGCCGAAGTAAAGGACGGCCACAAGGATGGTAAGAGAGACGACGGCCCGAAGACTGATGCCAACAAGAAAGACGGCAGGGAGGCCTTGAAGAAAGCTGAAACGGGAGACAAAGAAAAGGATTCTGGGAAGAAAGGCCCCTCTTCTGCTGGGGTAGCAGGTCAAGCAAAGAGGTTTGTCTTTCTATGTCAGTTCTTTAAGATACTTCTACCAGGTTCCAGAGCACTAAAAACTCAGCATTGTGAGTAGCTGCAAGATTTTTTCCCCATAACGAGTTGCTCATTGTACCTAATCCCTGCCATTGGTTTCCTTTGATTTGTTTGGCCATTTTTTGAAGTTGGGTAATGGGTGGCATAATGCGAGGAGATGAGAACACCGCTGTTACTCGCATATCCAGCACTTTTATTGCCTTTTCCAGTCCATACTTATGGGTTAAAAAGAGCAATAGTCCCAGAGATGACAGAGGGGTTTATCTGTCCAATGAAGTGATTTCGCTGTGAAGTTGAACACACTCCAGAAGATTTCATTTGATCAAGAGAATAAATTGGCAGAAAACCTGACCCACCTTGCTCCTGTGGAAAAGCAATGAAAGAAGCCTTATTGGAGTGTTACCCAAGTGCAAGCCTTACCTATGGGGATTGATTTTTTTCCTTAATTTTCTTTTTTATTAATTTACTTTTTTTGTAATGCACCAAATCGGCACTTTGGAAGTTGGTTGAGTGTTTCTCACTGCCCAAATGTGATATGTTCTTTGATGATTTGCTCATTTTACTCTTTGTTGCTCTCACAATACTTGCATTTTAGTGCCTCAAAAGACCGAGATGGGAAGACCACAAAAGATGAAAAAGGTGAGAATGTGTTTCTTACACTTAGAATCTTGTGGAAAATTAAATCTAGTAATAGTGCGATACAGTCGAATGTTGATTATTTTGCCATTTCATCCTTTTGCATTTATACAGCTTTCAAATTAGCCCCGCCCTCCAACTGAGACAGCGCTGTTGCTCAGCTCTGCCCCTTTTCCTTAAAAGGCAATTTCGAGGTCCTCTGTAGTCAGGGGCTTTGCCAGGATTGGGAAGGTTGAGAGTGTTTTTCTGAAAGTAGGGAGTGTAACTTGGTTGTGATGGGGGGTTGAAAATTATTTTTTGGTGCAATCTGGTGACTTCTGGAGCTGTAATTGAGCTTAAAAAATAAATTAAAAAGAGCATTAAGTGTGAATTATTTTATTAGGCATTTAACACATTTTATCTATCAACTTTAATAAAATGTTATAACAAAGTTTAAATTTAGTTTCTTATTAGCCAGAACTTTACAAATCACTGTACTTATCAAAATCATCTACACATTCCTGCAATAAAAGCAGAAATCTTAAGTGCACTAGGAATGATAAGATGTAAAATACAAATTGTTGCAATCAAGTCCTATTACATAGAATACACCTTTGCTAAATGCAGCAAAGAACACGAGATTCAGCCGACTCTGAAGATTAATATTATGAAATATATACAACTGAAAATAGATACCTTTAACAACTTTTTTGATTTTACAAAATATACATAATGCAAATGTTAGGAATCATTTTGATTTCTATTAAAGTGCAATAAAAAGGAGTTAAAAATAAGTGAGTTACAAATGAAAGGACATTTTCCTGTAGTTACTTGAAATGTAAACACTGTAAACAATACAAAAAAAATTCAATAATGGTAGTTTATGAAAGTACTGTTTAAGATAAATTTTGTCAAAAGAGAAACCAACCGAAAGAGTGAAAGTGACATGCCGTTACCATGGGAACAGTCTTTTATGAATGCGAAAGTGGGCTCTCAGCGCGCCTGGTCTGGTGGGACTGAGGAAGGTGACAAGTCATGTTTCATCTAATTTGGGTCATTTAAAAAATATTATTTGGCAGTGGGCACATCGGAAAGTATAAAGTTTGTCAAAGTGTTTATCATGCTTGTATGATATTTAAAAAAAAAAACCTCGAAGTTATTTATCTAAATACATGACCTACTCATTCTAAACCTGCCGAGCTTCACCAGAGAAGCTCTCAAAACCCTGTACAGGCCTAGACATTAAGCATTTACCACTGGTGGCCCATTGGACCAGTGGAATTGAAAAGTTACTGGCCCAAATGGAAAATGTGGTGGCCCGAATGCGCGCGGTACCCACATTCAGGCCACCACATTTCATGCAGTTCATAATGCACTATGATCATTGATTTTTGGCTAGAAAAGTAGATTTTAGGGGTACATGCTGTTGCCGAGCGTAGCGAGGCTGAAAATTTTTGCAGAGTATCCCCAAGCCACATCATTGTAAGAGGCAATAATCTTCTCATCTCCATACAAAGTAGGGTCACATTTTCATGACACCCCCCCCCCCCCCCCCCCCCCCAATCAAGTAGTGTCACTTTTTCATGACCGACCTCCCCCCCCCCCCAATCAAGTAGTGTCACTTTTTCATGACACCCCCCCCCCCATCAAGTAGTGTCACTTTTTCATGACCCCCCCCCCCCATAAATTCATAGCCCCCCCTCCCCCATAAATAATGACCGCCCCCTAAAATTAAAAAGGGCCTTCTCAAGATTATCACAACTTGTATTTTGATTTTGTACCTGAAAACAAGACTGACAAAAGACAGTAACTCAGTCCAAATTCCCAGCAATGGACTCAAACAGTCAAATCAAATTGAAATAAATATATAAAATGTTTTTGCTTCTGAAAATGTGCACTGCACTGAAATAGCAATAAAGTCAATTTAAGGTTTATAGTTTAGTGCAATAGCTTTCCTCTTCCACACTCTCATCTAAAATGCCAGGGCTCTACATGAACTTTTGAAACCGCTTGTCCTGTCGGGCAAGTTGAAAGGAAATTTGCTTGTCCGAATGTGAAGTTGACTTGTCCGAAGAAATATTTGAGAAAAAAAACCACCACAAACTATTTGTAACCCAACAATCTTTATGGCGTTTGTTTCCGAATTCACAACATGTGCATAATATCTATGAATCAAAAGTAATCAATACTTGATATACTGAGGCAAAAGTTCAAAAATATAGTAAAACAGACTGACTGATACCATAATTCACCAAGTATTATGCTGAAGTTCAGAAGCAGTATATCCCAATAGAGTAGAAATTATGAACATAAGATTAAGAACAAAATAACTATACTATGAGATCCAGAAACACTAACCATTATATATACACAGATCAGTACTCTGCAGTTCAGTCACAAATATCATAAAATTTATGACTTGATGAGATCACTAGTTTGGACAAGAGAAACAAACAGTGCTACAAATAAAAACAACTGATAACAAAATTGACTAGTACTGTAAATCACTGATTATTATACACTGAAATCTAGTTATCAAATAAGATAATATATCTTGTTATGAAAACCTCCACACCTATTGACTCACAGATGAATGGATACAAATAAAGTTTCTATTCATCTTCATCTATCAACCCTTGAGTTCTGCTCCATCAATTGGACTCCATCAATCATTAATTTATTTTGAGAAATTGAAAACCAGAAAATTAAAAAAAATTTTATATAAACTTTTCATTTTTAAATTATTAATTTTGAATATATATCCTCCACTGATTAATTGTTGTCTAATTATTCAGTGTGGCTCCTGTATGGTATTTAATGGTAAAAAAAAAGATGATTACAAATATTCCAGAATTATATCTGAATTATAGAGCCCTATGTTTCAAATCCCTAAACTCCCATTACTGATTAGTTAATTAATACAGCGGGTAACCTAATTAGCAGCCATTTGACAGCTTGGTATTTCATAGATAACTTTCCCCACTCCTACCTCACTCCCTGTCAATCCACACGCATGCAGGCGCACATTCCAACCCCAGCACACGCTCGGCCATATAATGAACACCATCAACAACAATTCAAAGATTTGGAAATTACCACATACTCGACGTAAATATACAGTTGAATAATGATCCCGTCAACAAATCCACATGTATGACACGATTAAAACCAATCATAAACGACCGTTTACTTTTCAGCTCAAATACACGAAGCGGTATTGGCCGGTTTCGCAAGTGGAATATTGCACATGCGCACATCGCTCTTTCCGAATAGAAACATCTGGCGATTCATCAAAACAATATGTCGAGTGAGATGCTTCGGAAATCATGTGAATAAACAGACAAATTTGATATGTAACCCGAATATCGGCGTATTTTGGCACTTGTCCGATCGGACAAGTAACTGAGACGATGAACTTGTCCGACATGAAGTATCACTTTTCCCGGACAAGTGGATAACCGTTAATGTCGAGCCCTGAATGCGTGCGCATCCTGCTGCCATGGTGTCACTAAGTGTGTCCCGCTGGTCATCTGAGACTTTGGTAAACTCAGCCCTTCTCTCCTCGATCTGGCGCTCGACCAAAATGACGCTTCCGAACAGCGCTGAACATCTCCGAACATGCATGAAGACGACACACTCCTGCCGCGGAGCGTTTCAAAAACAAAGATGACGGACCTCGTATCGAAAAGGTGTATTTTACAAACGATTTCTTCACAATTCTGGGTAAAATATTAGTAATAAAATTGTTAATTTGTATCAAAAACATACTGGCCCGCCCGGGCCACTGTTTGGCCAAATTTAGTGTCCCGAACTGGCCCGAAAGACAAACACCACCGGGCCATCAGGCAAGTGCTAATGTCGAGCCCTGCCTGTAGTATTTTGCTTCCATTCAAGCCTCATTTTGAAGTCTGAACAATAAGAAGGCTACGTTTTTGGCGGTAAAATTTTTTTCTTTTTTTTCTTTCGATTTAACTTCCATATACAGTTAGGTCCATATATATTTGGACACTGACACAAATTTTGTGGGGGTTTTATTTTTATTTTTTTTTACCTGTTTACATTCAAGTTATAGTTATATAATGGACAAAGTCCAGACTTTCAGCTTTCATTTGAGGGTATCCACATTTAAAATTGGATGAAGGGTTTCGGAGTTTCAGCTCCTTAATATGTGCCACCCTGTTTTAAAGGGACCAAAAGTAATTGGACAATTGACTCAAAGGCTATTTCATGGGTAGGTGTGGGAAATTCCTTCGTTATGTCATTCTCAATTAAGCAGATCAAAGGCCTGGAGTTGATTTGAGGTGTGGTGCTTGCATTTGGAAGATTTTGCTGTGAAGAAAACATGCAGTCAAAGGAGCTCTCCATGCAGGTGAAACAAGCCATCCTTAAGCTGCGAAAACAGAAAAAAAAAACATCTGAGAAATTGCTACAATATTAGGAGTGGCAAAATCTATAGTTTGGTACATCCAAAGAAAGAAAGCACTGGTGAACTCATCAATGCAAAAAGACCTGGACGCTCACAGAAGACAACAGTGTTGGATGATCGCAGAATAATTTCCATGGTGAAGAGAAACCCCTTCACAACAGCCAATCAAGTGAACAACACTCTCCAGGAGGTAGGCGTATCAATATCCAAATCTACCATAAAGAGAAGACTGCATGAAAGTAAATACAGAGGGTTCACTGCATGGTGCAAGCCACTCATAAGCCTCAAGAATAAAAAGGCTAGATTGGACTTTGCTAAAAAAAAACATCTAAAGAAGCCAGCACAGTTCTGGAAGAACATTCTTTGGACAGATGAAACCAAGATCAACCTCCACCAGAATGATGGAAAGAAAAAAGTATGGCAAAGGCGTGGTACAGCTCATGATTCAAAGCATACCACATCTGTAAAACACGGCGGAGGCAGTGTGATGGCTTGGGCATGCATGGCTACCAGTGGCACTGGGTCACTAGTGTTTATTGATGTGACACAGGACAGAAGCAGCCGGATGAATTCTGAGGTATTCAGAGACGTACTGTGTGCTCAAATCCAGCCAAACTGATTGGTTGGCGTTTCATAATACAGATGGACAATGACCCAGAACATGAAGCCAAAGCAACCCAGGAGTTTATGAAAGCAAAGAAGTGGAATATTCTTGAATGGCCAAGTCAGTCACCTGATCTCAACCCAATTGAGCATGCATTTCACTTGTTAAAGACTAAACTTCAGACAGAAAGGCCCACAAACAAACAGCAACTGAAAACCGCTGCAGTAAAGGCCTGGCAGAGCATTAAAAAGGAGGAAACGCAGCGTCTGGTGATGTCCATGAGTTCAAGACTTCAGGCAGTCATTGCCAACAAAGGGTTTTCAACCAAGTATTAGAAATGAACATTTTATTTACAATTATTTAATTTGTCCAATTACTTTTGAGCCCCTGAAATGAAGGGATTGTGTTTAAAAAATGCTTTAGTTCCTCACATTTTTATGCAATCATTTTGTTCAACCCACTGAATTAAAGCTGAAAGTCTGAACTTCAACTGCATCTGAATTGTTTTGTCCAAAATTCATTGTGGTAATGTACAGAACCAAAATTAGAAAAATGTTGCCTCTGTCCAAATATTTATGGACCTAACTGTATGGAAAGCTGTCAACGCCCCAGGAAACCACTGATTGTCAACAAAAATGTCTACAGAAATGCACATTACTTCACAAAACAAGAATTTTGGTTAGCACGGGTTAGTAGAAAATTTATAGGCAGTGTTTGAGGGATTTATGGCCGTGTTTTTTTGAGAATTGGCCGTGTAAAGCACGGCTCGCTAGCTAAGCCTATGTCTGTAGTTTCAAATTAAATATTTGTTCCCAATTAAAGTCCTAAAATGCTATTTTAAGAAATAATTTTACAAAGCTTGTTTTTAAACAACTGTAACCAATTTAGTTGCATGTGCACACAATACTGCTTTTTCATAATCTGTAAACTAAGAACAAACACCAAGAATATAGCTAATTATTAAAATAACAGTCCTGGTGATGAACTCGAGTGTAAACAATCATTGCTGCCATAAAGATGAGTTTGAATGCAGCATGCTTACAATAATGCTGCTTAATGGGCATTTGAGGCTGAAGAGTCTTACTAAACCATTGTTGCTTTGGTATGAGAATCTCTAGACGCTTTTTAGTGCATTAAACATGAGGTTTGTAGATAAGATGTGTACCTGTGAGAGTAGATTTTCTCTTGCATGTATGGAATGGTAGGTCCCAAATAATAAATGTAATATACTGTCCTATATCCTTTCATATCTATCAAAGGGGCCATCATATCACCTCATACATAATCACTGCTGGCATGAGACTTGTACCTCCCCCCCCCCCCCCCCTTTTTTTTTTTCTTCTTTCTTTCCCCTCCTCTCTCTTCACCTTTTAGTTATTGTAGCTGAATAAACATTTAACATGAGGGGAATTTTTTTTTTTCTCTTCCCCTGCTGAGTGTGGTGGTGTCACCTGTTTGCTTGTGGTCTTTATTCAGCAGGAAACAACAGCAGCACGAGCTCTACTCGTAACTTGTGGGTGAGTGGCCTGTCATCCAGCACCAAAGCAGCTGATTTAAAGAATCTTTTTGGCAAATATGGAAAGGTAAGGGCCCTGTATGTTGGGAAGGGGGATGTACATTGTGCTTTTGAGTAGTGTCGGTTAACACTTTTTAAAAAAAAAAAATATTTTAAGCAGTGTTTTTAATTCTGTCAAAGAAAATACCTTTTAGCTCCCGTTGACCTGCATATATGTTTACTTGTTTTAATCAAGGTTTTCAGTGCCAAAGTAGTCACCAATGCCCGCAGCCCAGGAGCTAAATGTTATGGCTTGGTGACGATGTCCTCTAGTGCTGAAGTGGCACGATGCATATCCCATCTGGACTGCACTGAGCTCCATGGTCAGCAGATATCTGTGGACAGGGTAAGGACTGAACTGCAAGAAAACTTGTGCAGCATTACAAACTGCATTGCGTCAATGCATGTTTTCTGCCTTGGCTCTAAATGTTTCAGCTTACTTTGTGGTGTTTCGCACCTGAACATGGCTATGTACAGCCCTGTTTCCAAAAATGTTGGGATGCTATTTGAAACACAAATAAAAGCGGTGTAGTGATGTTCAAGTTATGGAAAAACTCTAGATTTCATGGAAAATGCTAGTCACAACATATCAAATGTTGAAACTGAGAAATCTTGTTTTTTTGAAAAATATATGCATGTTTTAAATTTAGTGCCAGTAACATGTTTCAGAAAATGTTGGGACTGGGGCAGCAAAAGACTTCGGTTGTGTAATGTTTAAACAAACAAAACTAATTGAGTTAATTGGTCAATAACACGATTGGGTATAAAAAGAGCGTCCTGGAGAAGCGGAGTCTCTCAGAAGTAAAGATGGGGAGGGGTTCACCGCTCTGTGAAAGACTGCGTGGCAACAATTTAAGAATAACGTTCCTCAATGTAAATGTGCAAAGAATTTCCTGATCCAAGTCCAGGAGAACCTGGAGAAATCTCTGTATGCAAGGGACAAGGCCAAAAACCAACGTTGGATGCTCCATGATCTTCAGGCAACACTGCCTTTTTTTTTTTTTTTCTTTTTTTTTTTAAATAAACTATTCTGTAGTGGACATTACTGTATGGGCTCAGGAACACTTCAGAAAAGTATCGTCTGTGAAAACAGTTCATTACTGTATCCACGAATGCAGGTTAAAACCAGATATAAACAATATCCAGAAACACTGCCACCACCTCTGGGCCTGAGCTCATATACTTCGACTGAGTCGAAATGGAAAATTGTCCCAAGGTCTGATGAATCAATTTTTGAAATTCTTTTTGGAAGTCATGGACACCATGTCCTCCAGGCTGAAGCGGGGACCATCCGGCTTGTTACCAGTGCAGAGTTCAAAAGCCAGCATCTGTGATGGTACAGGGCGGGGGGCATTAATGCACATGACATCGGTACCTTGGACATCTGGAAAGGCATCATTAATGCCAAATGAGATGCAGGTTTTGGATCAACATGCTGCACTTGATCAGTTTTTTCGGGGAAGGCCTTGCTTATTTCAGCAAGACAATGCCAAACTGCGTTCTGCACGTATTATTTATGCATGGCGCCGTAGTAAGAGTCTGGGTCCTAAACTGGCCTGCTGTATGTTTGCCATGCTGGCTGCATCAAAGACATTAACCAAAATATCGCGGTACCTCTGGTTTAGAGCATGCAATCGTGTTTTGAAGGATGAATATATGCTACTGGAAGTGCTGGCAGCATTGATGCCAACATTTCTGACTCAAACTCTGCAAATTCAACAGTGAGACGTTTTAAAACATGGAGACGAGTGGAACAGACTGACATTAATGAATATTAAGTTAGATTATCGTTAATTATCAGTGATAATGTCTGCATTAGTGTTTGCTGGACTAGTGGATCATTGCAGTGGATACTGTTAAGTTAACGTTACTTGCCTCAAAGCAAACTGCTTTGAAACTCAAAATGCCTCGTCTCGGATGCAGCCAGGTAACGGTGTATTTGTGTGTTCAGGGAGGGGAGGGGCCTGAGACTGATGGTGAGGGATGCTTTGCTGAAGCGACAGGTCAAAACATAACATTTATGAGAAGTGTAGAGACTTTTAGTTCATTATGAAAATGTGGTGGGTCGCAGTTTAGATAATTAATGGGAAACCTTGGTTTGTGCTTCAGGTTAAAAGTGACCCTTTCAAGAAGGACTCTAAAAAAGAAGCAGAGGATAAAACCGGATCCAGTAAAGCATCAGGAGAGAAGCGTGTTTCTACTGGGCTGAAGACCACTAGCAAGTGAGGACTTGTAAATGTTCCTGAACCTGCATGTACATGCCCTCGCATGGGAATGGTCTTTGCTCATCTGTGCTTTTGAAACATCTTGGCAGGACTCAGGCCTCCTCTAAAAAGGAAGAGAAGAAACCAGCTGAGAAGGACAGCAAAGACACTTCCAAGAAACAGGAGTCCAAAAGCACCAAGTCTGATGCGCCGTCTTCTAGCTCTGCTTCAGATCCCAAGAAAGATGAGAAGAAACACGGGCGTAAGTTCACCTGTAGTTTGCATGTGGTTTATTTTTTCCTCTTTCTTCCCCCTTCTGCCTTTTGGAAAGTTTGGTTTGGATTTATGGTGCAGCGAGTTAGATCTTTTTTGCTTCCTCCCATAGGGAAGAGTCCAGGGAAGATGCTCATGCTCAACCAGTCGAAAGGCCAGCAAGGCTTCAACAAACCTCGGCTGCCGTTCAGAAGGGGAGGGAGGTTTGATAAGGTGCTGATGTACTGTGCCATTTTTATTAGGACCATTTTGATTGAAGACTTTTTTTTTGTAAACTTGGCTTTTATTCTTTTAAGTTTATCCATTACTAATATCATGGCTCTCATCTTGTTGTTCAGCCTGCCGCTCCTAATATGATGAATAGACGTCCTCGGTGGCTCATTCCTCCTGAAGAGGTTTGTGTGTTCTCAAATTTACATGCATATCTGTTCTGCTTAGCTTGCCTTTTGTCATTTTGCTCTGGATGTAGCTCGTGGTGGTGGTGGTTGTTGTTATGGAGAGGATTTCATGCGATTTTGAAATGTAAATGTGACTTTAGAATGGGGGGGGGGAACAATCACCATGATGTTTTGTTACCTTGAGCTGCATGCAGTAACTGTGCCATGTGGAAATCCAGTGCATAGGAGTCAGTTTTTCATGGTGTGACCATGAAAACATACTTTTGGCGAAAAGCAAAATCGTTTTTGTTTTGCATTTTGTTTGACCACTAACCAGGAAAGCAGCGTTAAGAGATTACATTACACACAATTTAGTGATGAAATCATGCCACACCACATCCAAATGTGACTGGCGTTTTCATTTTTCTCCAAATCAGCTATCCGCTCACTTTAATTTTTCAAAAAATGCATGCTGAAATCATGCCACCAGGAAATGTAATCACTGTCCAATCACAGCTCTCTAGCAAATGGGGGTGTGTTTGAGGGAAAACAACTTGAGATGGTCGCTCAAGATCTAATTAATGAGCTAACAAGAGAGGCCTATGTTGAGGACCCCCCTCCCCAAATAGTCCAGCCAGTCTTGTTGCCATGTTCCTCAGCCATGTTACCATTTCAGTGTTCATATTGTTAGTGCAGTACCTGTATGATGCTGTTTGCTGAGATCTCAAATATAAAACTCCAAAAAAAA
This sequence comes from Neoarius graeffei, assembly GCF_027579695.1. NCBI lineage: Eukaryota > Metazoa > Chordata > Actinopteri > Siluriformes > Ariidae > Neoarius > Neoarius graeffei. The sequence goes on from NC_083595.1 coordinate 30,390,011, forward strand.
AAAAAAGACAAATCATTCATATGCTAATATTAAAGGGGACCTGAAGTCGTTTTTAAACTTTATTTCTTAAGGTGTTATTCAATTACGTTTTCGGTTTTATTAACCTTATATCATGACTCGTATTGGCATATTATATTACGCTTATTGGTCTTTTTGGTTTTTAGCCATGTCGAATGTAGTTCGTTTGGTTCACGGCAGGCGTCGCTTATCCGCGCGATCTTCACGAGACTTGTGCGAGACTTCAGATGTGAAAATGTCAGCACTGCAGTTTTGAAAACTTTTTGTTTACACAGTGGCCGGATCGCCATATCATTCCAGTTTAGATTAATTTCAAGATTGCCAGCTTCATCAGTGATGGAGGTTATTCCATACGACTTCGAACCAACGTGGAGTAGAGAAGAGTTGGAAAGACGACAGGATAAGGACGAGTCCGTTGTGCTGGTATTTACGTCATTACTGTCGCACAATTAAAACGTGCCAGATCAGGCGGCTGGTGGGTTTTCAGAATAAATACATGCATGTATTTTTGCGATAAATCCATATTATACTGAGCGTCTTTCCCACATAATCCTCACTAAGGTTTCAGACAGCGCTACAAAATGGTGTCCCCGCTATATAGTGAGTAGGGAGCGATTTCGGATGCGGAAAACTTCTGGCTTGATTACATCAGCATTCGAAGGAGGGTGTGCATGTCTTTTGACAACGTTGGCAGATGGTCACTTTGATTTCCACTTTACGTTTTACTTCCATCCTACGATGTCTCGCACAGGTCTCGGCGAATCTCGTTTATGGCCATCGCTTTGATGTGGACTGATCTATTATGTAGCATATTTCCAACACTCATAACTTGCTATAGCAGTGACAAAATAGCTCTCAAAAATGCGTTCCTATATTTAATAAAATGAGAAATAGAATTTTGATGATAAATTTGCCTTCAGTTCCCTTTAAATAAAGTATAGCTAGCTTAAAGTGCATATCCTGGACCAATTTATTTATTTTTAAATATGAAAGTATGTCCCTTTACACACTCATCCAGAAGGGTAATTTTGCACAAGGCCATCTGTCTACAGCAAAAAAAAATAAAATAACAAACCCCGTCTGGAAAAATCCCAAGGGAGTCTGGAGCCAGAATCGTGACGTTATCTGCGGAAGCGCCAGCAGGCTGCACGAGCTTTGCACGGTTTCAGTGCACAGCCTGTGTAGACCAAGCGCTCCCATTTCTCTCTCATTGTCCGGTCTTTTGGGAAGCGATGAGTCCTAATCCCATCAAGATTGGTGTTGCTACACCCTCCTACGATACATCTGTTAACCATTTTAATAATTACCTGATAACGTTGAAGAAATTTGCAGAAAACCACCAGGTCGTTTTCTCATAAACAAACCAGCGCTGACGTAGGATTCAGAGGGAGGCGTCCCGCACGCGACGTCACGAAAATCAATGTTTCCCGGGAAATCCAAATGGCAAGTTTTTTCAGAGGCGGACCAATTCGCCTCAAATGGCTTGATTTCAACTGAATTTTTCTGGTATTGCGCAAGGTAAAAAATTGCAGAGAATGTGACAGATATTTGACAAGTTTAATAGGAGAAATACATTGATCTTGCTCCTGAATTTACCCGTGATATGCACTTTAAGCTCTAGTTAAACTTAGAAATGTTGCCTCTAAAACTATGTAGTGAATTTCAGTTTTTATCTTTTTCATGTAGCATTCACATGACTTGAAATGTAATTGTGTTAAAATGGTGACTGTGTTATGGGTTAAATCGGCCTAAACTTGGCTGAAACCTTAACTAAAACAACTTGAGCGGCTCCAGCTCTGCCACCACCCTGCACAGGAGAGAGCTCTTACTGAAGATGGAAGTCACTTATAATTTAGAGAGCGTACAATCCAACGAGTTAATCATTTTTCTTGCTCAAGGGTGGAATTTTGATATAATTGCTTGCATGTATAATAAAGTTAAATTGAATCGAGACAGAGTTGATTCTAATTGACTGACATGTTGCACTTATAAACCCTTCCTTCGGTTTTGCATTTGATTTTGGTCCAATTTCAGTAACCTTAATTAACGTTCCCACAGATTGAAGCGATAAAGAAAGGGAGGCCTTTTCATAACAAAGGTGGCAATAAGGACATCCTTCCCTTTGAGAAGATGAAGGAACAGAGGATGCGCGAGCGTATGATTAGGATGGAGAGAGTCCGCAGGGCCATGGAACTGCGCAGGTGAGCCCTTCTCTCACTCGCACGCACTTGCTTATGCAGGGGCTGTCATTCTCCGAGCTCTGTGTTGTACAGTCACAGCTGTGCATGTCAATCACAAAAAGCTTTAGTGTTAAACACGTAACACTGCTGCTTCATGTTCAGGCGACGCGAGATGGCAGAGCGAGAGCGCAGAGAGCGTGAACGGCTGCGGGTAATGCGAGAGCGTGAAGAGAGGGAGAACCTGATGCGTGAGCGCCAAAGGCTGGAGATGGAGAGGCAGAAACTGGAACGTGAACGCATGGAGCGAGAGCGTTTGGAGAGGGAGAGGATCCGCATAGAACAGGTCAGTTACTCTGCCCCAGCATGTGATTTCCTTTGCTTGTATGACGGCCGTTTTAATTCGGTGGTGTGTAACTGGCAGGAGCGACGTAAGGAAGCAGAGCGCCTGGCTCGCGAGAGGGAGGAGCTGAGGAGGCAACAAGAGCAGCTACGCTATGAGCAGGAGAAACGCAATAACCTGAAGAGAGGCCGTGACGTGGACCACAGGTACAGCGCCCTCTGCGCTCTCGTTCTGCAGTCACCTCAGAATAAAGTTACAGGAGTCATATGGTTAGAAAGTAATTTAATATTCTTTAAGCAACTCAGAAAATATGCAGTTTGTCTGTGGAAGGTTGTAAAAACATGTTGAAGATATGTGTGTCAGAAAACAGAATCCAGGGACACATGTCTGCCCGGGGGCATTTTGAGTTATTGACAGATTCAGAAAGTACAGTTTCTAAGCTTTCCAGTGATGCCTTCCATGTGGAGATCTGACAATATTTGAAGACTGTGTGGCCTTTTGAAAGTGTATACTACTAAAAACAGAAAAGGGAGAAAATCGCCCTCAAAGTTTTCCATCTCAGCTACTCTGGGTGCAGGGCGAGCACATAATGGTGCTCATTTGCATGACATTAAGGAAAGCTCTACCCCCTACTAGCTAGCACGATGCTACTTTCATGTAAACAAATCACCACGTCAATTTTCCTTCCATGCAAAGTATGCCCAAAACAATTATGAAGTACAAAAATAAGTCCTAAAGTATACTTTAACGTTTTGTGGTTGAAAAACTACACTGTAAGAAAGATAGTACAATGATGACACAACGCTAGTTTCATGTAAAGCCTCGGTCACAACCGGCCGTACCGTGCTCCTACGGCCGGTCTACACGCAAAAAACGCGCGAGAGCGCGCGTATGATGTACTGATTTTCGAGCCGCAGACCGGCCACAGAGGTTCTTTGTCATGTCAAACAAACTCTGCGGGCGCTTACGTTTTTTTCAGGTTGCAAGACAAACTTACGGCCAACGTGCGTCGTTCTCCGTGAACAACAACAAAAAAAAAACTGCAGCGATTTGGGAAACGGCAAAAATCGCATGTCCGGTTGTGACCTAGGTTTAACCAAACCACAACACTCTCAGTTACATGCAAAAATAACCACACAGCCTTAGATTAATAAACTTACCCCCTCAGAAAGAGAAACGGCGCCTTGCACACACCAATGCCGCCGATGGAATGTAGTCCTAGAACGGTCCGTGTATCATCCGATCATTCAAGTATTCCATTCAATCTGGAAAACGAGGTTGCGTTTTTTTTTTTGCTAGAAATGGTGATCTCCGATGTAAATACCGAGTGTCTGTTTGCTTCGCGGTGTTTCAGCTCCTCTGTGCTCTGTTTAACTTCCTCATTCCATAGTGAAATTGCATGCCTGTATGCAGCTAAATAGCCATGCGCTCAGCCCGTATCATACAGCTGATTGGCGAAAAAAAAAAAAAAAAGACTTAAATCATCATGTGAATGGCCCATATGGTAATTTACCCACATCCCCCAGCAGGGTACAGTCCTGACAAAAACGAGACAATTTGCAACAAAAAAATGTATGCTTTTCCAACAAAACAATCTATTATCTGAAATACTGATTGCATTCTTCAAGATCTCAACTTGCACATGATGGAAAAAAACAATCACTAATTTCGAAAAAAAATTCGGCTGACATGTCCCTGGATTCGGTGAGGGGTCACATATGTCCGATATTAGCTGCTGAATGCAATTGTAGATTCAGTGGAGGTTTACAAGCTCCGTCTGATTTTTCACTCGGGTTCTGACTGAAATAAGACACTAACCTACCTGATCTATCTACTCGGGGTTGGGGTGAAAAGCTTGAGGGGTCCTTGATATTTTGATGGTGTGAATTTCACTTGGGCGAGGGACTGGTAGTTATTTGCCTTCATAATCCAAGGGTTTTGTGCTTTTGCTTAATTTGAGGCATTATGTTTGATTCATCTGCCTTGTGCAGGAGGGATGACTCCTACTGGAACGGTAATAAGAAGATTCAGCCAGAGTCGGAGGGCCGTATGAACCAAGCCTCAGACTACAGTAACCGGCAGCAGGGCCGCTTCAGTGACTTCAGCTCCAGAGACCGAGCACGTTTCTCAGATGGTGCTCCAGTCCAGCCCAACAGCTTTGACAGGTACTGTAGAAATAAAAACTTCATTTTGAGAAGTGAGACAAGTGCTATATAAAATACACTGATCACTATTTGATTCCAAGTTAAAAAAAAAAAATATACACAATAAGGGATGCTTGACCAAAAGACTAAATATTTTAAGCTGAATGGGGACAATTTTGGTGCCATGGCCTAATGGTTAGAGAAGCAGCTTTGGGACCAAAAGGTTGCCGGTTCAGTTCCCTGGACCAGCAGGAATGGCTGAAGTGCCCTTGAGCAAGGCACCTAATCCCCAACTGCTCCTCAGGCTGCTCTGGGAATGTTGTACGTTGCTGTGGATAAGAGTGCCTGTTTAATGCCTGGAATGTAACGAAATGGTGCTTTTTATGAAAATGCTCTTGCAATATTTAAAATTTTAGATGATTTAAAAAAAAATAAGTTGGCTTTAGGATATCTTCCTGTAATTCTATAATGATGGTTAACCTGGGATTTGGGAGTTGCCTGAAATGAATTTTAAAGGGTGTGGTAGGGTTTTTTAAAAAAAATGTGCATAAATAAATAAAAATAAAGGCTCCTGTAGCTTAGCCAATGACCACACATGATTTCCAGGCGGAATCGATTTGATGGTGAGCCAGAGGCCAAGAAGAATCGTCCTGACCCACGGCGTGAAGGTTCTGGGTTCGAGCGCTACCCTAAAAGCTTTGATGGCGTGCGCCGGGCCGAGCCTCCTCCCCCTTCAGGCCGCTCTGATCTTCGTGACACAGACAGGAGAGATATTCGTGACCGAGATGAACGTCGCCCTGTGTCAATGCCTGAACGGCCAGCAGGTGGCAGAGCTCCTCCTCCAGCCATGAGCCACTCTCGCTCAGCCAGAGACACCGGACACGCAGGCTGGAAAAATGACGGTGGCATGAGCACCAAACCATCTGACGTCAGGTAAAAACGTTGTGCTCTTGTGTTGGAACAGGAGACGAAAGCAATAAATTATATAGGAGACGGTTCGTCCAGCAGAACGATTTTGTTTAGTAGCCTTTCCCAAACCTGAGTAAACTGGTGCGTGCTGTGGTGGTTGAAGCTGCAGGTGCGGTGATCCGTCACCTGAAGTGCCAGTGTCTGTGGTGGGTTTTAATGTTAACCGGAGTGATGGGTGTGTTTTGTATCAGGGGAGCGGTCCGGATGCGTCCAGAGCACTCAGGCCGAGATGGGCCGGTCCCGAACATGAGAGGCGCCGCCTCAGCCAATCGCGGCAGAGGCACCTTCAGTAGTCGAGATGGAGGCAGACCTGCAGTGATGGGTGAACAGGTGAGCCATTACAAATAGCTATTAGCCGTTTATTTGTATATGAAATCCACTGTTCATCATGGCCACGGATTTCTAAATCATTTGACTTGTGTTTTGAGCAGCATTTCAGCAGTGGAAGGCAGGTGGTGGTGGAGAGGCATGGCCGGGATCAGGGACCCAGAAAGGAGTGGCATAGCAGCGGCTCCCAGAGCGGAGGCTTCCCTGATAACCGGCGCATGGGAGAAAGTCGGCCCGCCATGATGGCTCCGCATTCCAGGTGTGTACAGATTCCGTTCTGCTGCCTGGTGGACCTCTAATGTTCCTCCTTCACAGGAGGAGTTATGCTGCGTTCATGTGCTATGGGAAGATGATATTTTCCAGTTGGGAAGTGGTATTTACCAGTGTGTTGTGTTCACATGCTTTTGTTGTTGTTGACAAATTAAAGATAGTGGACCAGATTCAGAATCGGGCCTGTTCTTTGGCTAAAACAATTGTAGATTGCCTTGTTCATCAGCTGCAGCAGGAATATGAGTTATCAAAAGGTAAATAATGCTGAATATTTCCTGATCATGACAAGTAGAGATTTTCTTAACACGTTGAATGCCACGCAGTTTTTGGAAATTTGGCTGTAGCCACAATGAGAGTAGCCAGTATCTAGATCATTGTTGGCGTTCTTTGGACAGCCACAGAATATTTTTGTATTAGGCTATAATATACATATTTATAACTAGACAGGGACACTCTAACGAGTGCAAACCCCGCCTTTTCCCTATTAAAATACATTGGGCGAAAATTTCGAAGTTCTGCCATGACCTTGACCTTTGACCTCCAAAATTTAATGGTTTCCTTCCTGAGTGATTGGCAACACGTACAAAATTTGGTCCAAATCGATCCATTGGTTCTTGAGATATCTTGCAGACACACAGACAGACAGATACACACACACACACACACACACACACACACACACTGACGCAGGTGAAAATAATAACCCCTCCGACTACTGTCGGCGGGGTTAATATAATATACATAACATGACTCGTTTAAAAGGTGTCAGCTTTCCGTAGGTGAAAACCACTTCTTTCTTGGTTCATAAGCTAGTCTTGTACCGCTTGCCGCCATGTTGAAAAGGTTAAAGTTCATCTCATCTCGGCAACTCGTGTATCAAAATTTTCTACGAGTTGCCCAGTGGAAAATACCACAAGAGGGGGCGTTCATGTGTGCTTTCCATGTCGGCGTTTGGTATTTGCCATAATTCCCATAGCACATGAACGCACCATTATTTACCAGGTGTTAGGTTTCCCACCAGTGGTGAGCACAAGTAACTAGTACATTTTTTTAATACTCCTGACGCTAAAGCTTGGGTACTCGGATTCAGGGTGTGTGTATAATGTTTCGCTACACTGATTGTAAAAGCCTGTATTTGTGTTTGCAGCCATTCCTCTGGTGGCATGAACAGAATCGTCCAGATCACAAACGTCCCCATGGCTGGCAGCAGTGGAGGATTCAAACCCTTCAAGGGGAGGTTCTAGCAACCCCCTCTTCTTTTGCAACAGAGGAAAAAAAACAAACATTTTATAACTTAATTTCTTTTTTTTTAAGTTTCAGATATTTGATGTTTTTAAATGGTTGGACTGAAGTGTAAACGAGCTTTTTTTTTTGTATAGAGCCTTGTTAAGCTACATGTAGGACTCCGTTCCTCAGTCGTTCTCTTGTGAGCTGTAAAAAGTGCACAGCCATGTTACTTTAGCACACCACACTGTTAGACAGCTTGTGTAGGTTTTTTTTCCCCCCTCTCCTTTCCATGTGTATTTAAAATGTTTTGAGGAGATGACATTCACTTGCTTACTTTTCTTGAGTGTTTAATAATTTTCAGTGTCTCCCTGATAAACGGCTGAGGGGTTTGTTAAAGAGCAGATAAATTGCAGCGGGTGTGTGCAGAAGTAGGCAATGCAGTATTGGGAATCCCTACTGTCCACTTGAGTTTGTGTGTGTAGCAGTAGACATGCAGTGTGTTCTTTCCTGTTTCATCATGCTCTGAATTCGTCACTTCATTCAGTCCTACAGATTAAGTGTTTAATTCTGAACACTAAAATACATTCTGTTCTGAAGAACCACAGTGCAACAGGTCTTGCTGTGCATATTTCTTTAATCAGAATTTTTCTTCCTTCGTCTAAGGCTTGTTACAGATAACGTGTCTACTTTCACACACCATGTTGGGCTAATTTACACGTTTTGGTCATATATACACACATTAACCCATTTTAATATCCAGCCTTTATGTAACTAAAGATTTAGTGTAAATAGATATAGAAAGGAAGAACAAGTAGAAACTGTTAAGTGGATCACTGACTCAGTTAGCTCAAAACATGCACGGTGAGATTTTGCTTGTATTGTCCACTCCATTAAACTCATGTCAAGAAGGATGTACAGAAGTTCTTGCAAGATCTGATCTGTTTGTGATGGATAGATAGCATATATATGTGATAGTTTTTCTTTTATGAGGAGTGTCATAGGTGGTTTTGGCAAAGCAGGCACAGGATTTGTTCACAGACTCACCCCAGTGTGTATTAAAGCATAGCCTTAAATCACAGGTTCCTGTAGTCCCTTTTTTTTCCCCCCCCCTCTTGCTCTAACACACTTGAGCCCACTCTTCACTGGGTGTGTTACAGCAGGGAAAATACTGAACTGTGCAGAACCAGGGGCCCGAGTCTGTGCCTTTAAAAGAATAGCTTGGTGACATATTGATCAGCAGAGACATTTTGGTATCTAAAGCCATTCTGTAAGAAGTAATGGACACTTCTCACTCCTGTAAATATCTGCTTCAAACCACAGACAATAGATTAAAATGAAACTTCAGTATAGCTGAACATTTGGCTGCTCTTTGCTCGGATTATAAAAAGTTATTTCTTCTCTCTTCCTTCAGGAAAGGAAGAAGCCTCAGCTTTTCTCCCGTCAACAGCTTTATGTATGTCTTTTTGGAGGCTGTTAGTCACGTCCTGTTCATTAACATGATTCAGTTTACTTACATTAAAACTCTGGCATCTGATTCTGTATAAAATGAGGTATTTTGCTCCTTATTAGTGCATTCAATTGATAACAGTGCAGAACCAATTACAATGGCAAAAAAGAAAATTCAAAAAACACCTGCATGACGTCTCAACATGAAGCTTTCAGCACAGAAAAATATTCACAATCAGTTTAAAGGTGAAAATCTGACATTGTGTAGTTTTATAAACGAGGCCCCTGGTGCATGAAACAGCATTTATTTATTTATCAAATAAAAACCAAAGTCTTAGAGTTTAGGCCAACATTATTGACTAGAGCTGGAGGATGATCCTCATCGATACTGAAAGCCTGGGGGAGAAATGACCGAGTCCCAGTTACAAAACAAACAGTCTGCTTGACGCACAATTATCTGACATGAATAATAAACAATGTGGAGTTTAAGCTAATTATCTGAACTGTTTGTTAGACGTCTTGCTAAAAGTTATTTAACCTTTCCCCCCATGTTGCCCAGCTCTATTGCCAAATGCTTTGTTCTTGCTTCATGTTTAGTGTTGAAATGAAAAACAACTTCAGTTTTTTTTTCTCGCTTAGTGTATAAACCTAAGTCACCTTCACAGAAAACTGGGCCGAGTGTCTTAAGCCTCACTGCTGTGCTTCCGGTTTTGTGTTAAAGAGTCTGTTTGGGTACGGACGCGGTGTTGGTGTGAGTGGGGAAATAACAGATGGCCCACTTCACATCAATGACACTATTAATGCCCGTTCTGACCTCCCATTCTGTGTAAAAACCAAATTCTAACCCTGTTTGACCACCGTTACTTCATTCTCCTTTAGCACAGCAAAACACTCACACATGTGTTCCATTGCTGAAGGCCTGAGTGGTTCTGTTGATGGAAAAAAAAAAAAAAGTCTACAGATTGTCTCAATCTCCTCTTACATTTACGACTGCATGTCAGTTATTTAAAAAAATAATAATGCTGAAAGCTGTGTTTATGTACAGACCATCTGGCCACTAAGGGCCTGTATAAGACAAAGTGTCTATACCTGCGAGAGACACACCTGAAACAAACCCCATGTTGGCTGCTTGGGCCAGGCCCAAAACCTACACTTCAAAATATTTTATTCAGATAAACCACAAACGGATTCTTCCCTGGATGTCCGGATACTAAGATTTTTACAGAACATCTTTGAATGGATGAAGGATCCTTGAATGTGCTTGGAACACCTCTGTTGACCTCCACTCACGACTCGGAAACACCATTTCCTTATTGAATCACGTTATCCAGTTCTTATTAAAAACACCACACCCACATGGCCAAGTTCACTAGCAAGACACCCAACAGTTACATTCCATCATCATATCATGAAGCTTAAAAACTCACTGACTGAATTTAACTTAATTCACAGCTGCTGTCACTCAGCAACATCAGGACACAGCGTGACGATCAGCTGTCTGAAATGAAAATTACAACCCGTTCGAAGTCGTCGTGAAAGTGAAATAAACTGGACGTCGACAGAGGTGCATTGAAAACGCGACTGGGATTTGAACCCGATGCTCTCCTGTAGTCCCTCATCTGAACATCAGTGTGTCTCAAAGTGAGTGAAAATATCCTGCAGGAATGTCTTGAGAGTAAAAGTCTGTCAGGAAAAGGCAGTAACACGGATCATATGTGGAGTGGTGCACATATTTACACACGCACGGTCCCAGCACAATTAGTGGGAGCATAAAAACAGCACAAACTGTGGCACAAGCAATAAGGAAAAATAAACAAGCAAAAAACAAAACCCACGTCTCTTAAATCGGATAAAGTTATCCGTCACAATCCAGAACAGCCCTGAGGCAGCCATTCAGAAAAGTGGCAGTATATTAAAGTGGCAACTCTGAAGGACAGAAGTGCTTCTAGTGAAACGTAACGCGCTTTAAAGTTCAGGGGGAAAAAAAAAAAAGTCAGGACTGCTGCCGAGCATGACTGGATTGCACACACACTGGATTCTAACAAACAATCTCACATGGCCTGAAACACACACGGGGCACGGACGAGAGAGAAAGATTCTACACCATCATGAGAACCTCTTACATTTCAACTCGTGGCTGCAGGAGACATTCGTTCTCAGCGAGACGCAATACGAAGGCGGATTAAACGCCCCAATGGCAAACTGGCTGCACGGAGGGCGACGCGGCGAGGCGAGGCTCGTTTTCTGAAGACGCGATTAGACCCGTTAAAGGGCGTCTTATTAACAAGTCGTCTTATTGTTGCTTGTTAAAGACTCCGTTATGACTTACATCACCAAACATCTGATCACCAGCACCAACAGATTCACCATTAACTAAAACTCAGGGTTTCATCAATCTTTAAAATGTGGCACTGATTTTTACTGGCACTTTGTTAAAACTCATTATTGTGACATTTATCATCATGACGATGAGGAGGAGGATTTTTGCCGTATCGCCCGGCCCTCACTCAGCCTGATCGAGAACCCGAGGTTTTGGTGCATGGCGTGATCCTCAGAAGCTCAACGGCACGTCGTGCGACACTGTTACAGTGTGATATGTAGTCCTGCTACTGCTGTGTCCTCTCAGTCCCAGTGTAAAGATCCTGCCTGTGAAACTGCATCTCTGCGTATAAGAAGAAGTGTGTATATTTATATTTATATATCGGCTATAAAACAGCTTATAAAACATCTTATAAACAACTGCAATAATGGAAATCAAGGGAAAAAAAAAAAATCAATCATCGGTGCCGTTATTTCTCCCTCTGGTGCGTTTGGCTATAAAATCCACCATCGTGAAGCGTGAGGTCACTCCACACAAGCGCGGTGCACCGTACGGCTGGAGGAAGGACGGTCGGTCGGTCGGTCGGTCGGTCGGGCGAGCTCGATCAGAGACGCGGTGCGAGTTCGTCCCCCTGATCCACTCTGCTGTGTGTTCAGAGCTCAGAGAGCAAACAGCATCAGGCACCAGTGGCTTAGGAACAGCGGATCCGATCCTCTCCTCTCCTCTCCTCAGTCCTTGTGCAGCTCTGAGTCAGTGTGTAACGGCGAGCCTTCTGCGTTTCAGTCAGACAGCGCGTGAGCAGGCGGCAGCGCCGTTACAGGATCGCACACTTCTCCTTGTCCTTGGCCTCTTTCTTGGCTTTGCGCTCCGTGCTAGAACTGTGCTTTCCTGGACTGGGACACACTGCTGCTCCTCCTGCCGGGGCTGCGACCGCTCCTTCAGCCACAGCGCCTCCTGCTGCCTGAGCCTGCAGGACAGAAGAGGGACACAGGCAGGACCATTACAGCAACCGGAAAACAAAACGGCTCTGTTTTACTACAGTCTCTGCTGAAAAACACCAGTTTGATGTTCCGTACAATATCAAGTTTACAGGACGGCGCTCATTTTCCTTTTTTTTTTTACCGAAATCCCATTTACACTATATTATGTTTTTGTTTCATATTTCAGAGCACATCACCCAAAACAAACTTCATTCATCTGCTCCTAATGTCTGCAGTACTGTGTACTTATCCACACTCACTTTAAAGGTGCTATATGTAGTTTAAAACATTCAAGTTATCAACAAAATGTGAAGAAATGACAGTCATACCACTTTATACCTCAGAGGGTGGGGGACTGTGAACTTCCTTGTTTCTCACGATTGGGTTGATAGCCCAACATCCTGCCGATATACTGCCCTCTATTTGTTTGGAGTATGAATGCAGCAGGAATTCAGCCATCTTACATACAGTGGTGCTTGAAAGTTTGTGAACCCTTTAGAATTTTCTATATTCCTGCATAAATATGACCTAAGACATCATCAGATTTTCACACAAGTCCTAAAAGTAGATCAAGAGAACCCAGTTAAACAAATGAGACAAAAATATTATACTTGGTCATTTATTGATTGAGGAAAATTATCCAATATTACAGGTCTGTGAGTGGCAAAAGTATGTGAACCTTTGCTTTCAGTATCTGGTGCGATCCCCTTGTGCAGCAATAACTGCAACTAAACGTTTCCGGTAACTGTTGATCAGTCCTGCACACCGGCTTGGAGGAATTTTAGCCCATTCCTCCGTACAGAACAGCTTCAACTCTGGGATGTTGGTGGGTTTCCTCACATGAACTGCTCGCTTCAGGTCCTTCCACAACATTTTGACTGGCTTAAGGTCAGGACTTTGACTTGGCCATTCCAAAACATTAACTTTATTCTTCTTTAACCATTCTTTGGTAGAACGACTTGTGCGCTTAGGGTCGTTGTCTTGCTGCATGACCCACCTTCTCTTGAGATTCAGTTCATGGACAGATGTCCTGACATTCCCCTTTAGAATTCGCTGGTATAATTCAGAATTCATTGTTCCATCAATGATGGCAAGCCGTCCTGGCCCAGATGCAGCAGAACAAGCCCAAACCATGATACTACCACCACCATGTTTCACAGATGGGATAAGGTTTTTATGCTGGAATGCAGTGTTTTCCTTTCTCCAAACATAACGCTTCTCATTTAAACCAAATGTTCTATTTTTGTTTCATCCATCCACAAAACATTTTTCCAATAGCCTTCTGGCTTGTCCACGCGCTCTTTAGCAAAGTGCAGATAAGCAGCAATGGTCTTTTTGGAGAGCAGTGGCTTTCTCCTTGCGACCCTGCCATGCACACCATTGTTGTTCAGTGTTTGCCTGATGGTGGACTCATGAACATTAACATTAGCCAATGTGAGAGAGGCCTTCAGTTGCTTAGAAGTTACCTTGGGGTCCTTTGTGACCTCGCCAACTATTACACACCTTGCTCTTGGAGTGATCTTTGTTGGTTGACCACTCCTGGGGAGGGTAACAATGGTCTTGAATTTCCTCCATTTGTACACAATCTGTCTGACTGTGGATTGGTGGAGTCCAAACAAACTCTTTAGAGATGGTTTTGTAACCTTTTCCAGCCTGATGAGCATCAACAACGCTTTTTCTGAGGTCCTCAGAAATCTCCTTTGTTGGTGCCATGATACACTTCCACAAAAATGTGTTGTGAAGATCAGACTTTGATAGATCCCTGTTCTTTAAATAAAACAGGGTGCCCACTCACACCTGATCGTCATTCCATTGATTGAAAACACCTGATTCTCTAATTTCACCTTCAAATTAACTGCTAATCCTAGAGGTTCACATACTTTTGCCACTCACAGATATGTAATATTGGATCATTTCCCTCAATAAATAAATGACCAAGTATAATATTTTTGTCTCATTTGTTTAACTGGGTTCTCTTTATCTACTTTTAGGACTTGTGTGAAAGTCTGATGTTGTTTTAGGTCATATTTATGCAGAAATATAGAAAATTCTAAAGGGTTCACAAACTTTCAAGCACCACTGTATTGCACCTTTAATAGGACGTTTGTACCCGTTTATTCTTGCACTTATCCAAATTAGCCAGATCATATAGCAGTAGCATAATGCATAAACTGCAAGGTCAAGAGTTTCAGTTAATGTTCACATCAAACATTAGAATGAGAGGGCGGGGGGGTTTGATCTCTGTGGCTTTGACCATGTTTGTGACAGATGGAGTATTTCAGAAACTGCCGACCTCCTGGGATTTTCACACACAACAATGTTCTTTAGAGTTTGCACAGAATGATGGGGAGTAAAACAAAGTCATCCGGTGAGCAGCAGTAGTGCTGGCAGAAAAGCCTCGGTGATGAAAGACAAGAGTGACCAGACTGGTTCAAACTGACAGGAAGGATACAGGAGTAACAAAGGAGATGCGCAGAACTTTTATTCTTTAAATAAATTTGAGTGGATAGTATCTCCATCCTTGACTCTTGTATGCTGCAAAAATGGGAATTAAATAAATAAATGGGTGTGTCTCAGAAACTGGGTACTGTGGGGGTCCCCCACTAAATATACTCTGTCAATAAACTATACGGTTCTGAATGGTGATGTTGGTTTTAATTTGAAATAAAATGATGAAAGAAATAATACAGATAAAACTAAATCTTTGCGAATATTCAGAATTTGGCAAAAATTCTGCAAACGTGTGGAAAAATGGCAGCTTGATCTGGGACATGATAAATGGTCGACTACATCGCATTCCCTTAAAAAGGTTGTTGTCCACTGAAAAGTCTACAGTTATCACTAATTGTATTTTAAGTTGTAACTTTATACACCTAAGGATTGGTGCGCTCACAGAATAATCATAACCGTAATAAAACATCATGCAAAATATTTGATCACCGTCGTAACTCCATTTTCCGCAAACCCCAAACCAACATGATCGTCCGTTTTGATCTAAACGGAAAGCCTCAGGGTTAAGGTCACGACCTCACCAAAAGTAGGAACTCAATCACTACGCCATATAAAAATTGTTACAAATCTGCGATTTTGTTTTTTAAAACGAAAGCTGAAAGTTAGGTATAGAATATGTTTCTTACAGAATATGTTACGATGGTAGCTGGTCTTGTATGAATTTCTGAGCTATAAAATGAGTTGTGGTCTATTTTTTACCGTAGCATGTTATTTGTGTGCGGGGAAGGACACACGTTAACAATTTGCATGTGCAGAATGGAATTTTCCACTCCAGCAGTTAGAAGTTGATCGTGCTTCCCATTTGCGGTCTTTGTTACGCGGGTGATCTGTTTGGACGTTATCACTGAAAAGGACAGTTTTGACAGTTTTATTTTGTTTTAGTCTTGCAGTATAAGGCAATAGAAATGTTTCTTTTTCATCTTACTTTTATATATTTCATAGTGTTTGTGTATTTTTGGCCAATATTTTGCAGCCATGGTCAATTTAGATCGAACTTTTGATAGAATCTACGGCCAGTCATTTTGCCCCGCCCCCGCCTCGCGCTCCATCCGGTGCGGTAGTGATGTCCCGATGCTCGCGCACTGGAGCAGAGACCTGCGCGACCTTCAGCCGGTACAGTCGCTGTTCTTTTACCAGCGCCGTTATTCTCATCTTTCCGGTGTGTTCTTGATTTTTCCATTGTGTCCTATTTTGCCATATCAAATACCCAAACTGTATCATATTATTCATATTTAAGTGAAGAATCAATTCAGTCATCACAACTTGGCATTTTTAACCCAAGCAATCAGAAAGAGAGGAAATGTATTCAATATTTTCACTCATCTGTGAAGGAGGGGCTTTAATTCTTCATGATGTAGTTTTTATATGTAAATCAATTTTACAAAAGCATTTGAATTGTAATCAAAACAGGATGGGTGTTATACAACATACATGTACATGCATGCATTTTCACTGATAAAACGTAAAAGGCTCATTAAATAATCAGATGAACTGAGACAATCACGTTCTGAAGCAAATTAAATAATCTTATACCAGTAACTTACACACAATACAAGTTACAGGTATTAATCTAAATGCAGGTAAACAACGTGGTGGTGTTTTGTATCCAAATGAGAGTCGGAGCTTACCCGTCTGTGTTCTCACTTCTTGAAGGCCGACCTTGTGGCCGATTGTTTTTGAAACAATCTGACTTTCAGTTGTTCGTTCAGTTCTCCGTTCATTCGCTTCTTCCACGTAAGGGCGAGATATTGCTGCCGAGGCAAGAATATCCAGCGGAGAAAATCAGATGGCTGCTCCACTCATTCTCCATTTTCCCCATACTGAGTACTCCGCCATTACTGCTCGGCTCAGGCAATTACTAAAACCCGGAACGGGACGTCACCGGTTTTAGCAACAACCGCAGGGAGGTCACTGCCTTAGCGATAATGTGTCACGTCCTGTTCCGTCCTGGGTTTTACCAACAACCTTCCGGGAGAACTGGTGCAACTGAACTTACTTTCCTTTTCTTGTAATTTTCTTTGTTTCTACTGCACCCTCTTTCAGTACGGGCTTATAGCCAACACTCCTCAACAGATCAGAGGTCTTGTACGAGTCTTCAGTAAAATGTGCAAAGCAGAGGAGAGACCACTTCATAGGCGCCCAATGTGCCTGTGAACTTCTCGCAAAACCAGGGATGAGAGTGGCTTGTGATGAAAAAAATCTGAAAAATTAGCCGGGGGTCTGGGGACCACAAGCCCCCGGGAGCTCATGGATTTTAGAGATTTTTTACCCTAAAAACCATTTATTTTATCATCAAAATTTTACAAATGTTGTTGAAATACCATACCCTGTTTGCTTACAAAATTGACACATACAAAAGTAGAACTCTCTTTCAAGTACATACATTACTTAAACTTTCATTTGATAAAGATCAACTACACCTATGTAAAGGAAACATTGCCATAGGCCTTTTGTGATAAATTTTGCATATACATTCCAGGTGAGCACCAACATGATACTTCATATTTGCTGCTCTAAATCCACACTAAGGTAACACATTCACTGCTATATTAAATAATGGTTTATCACTAGTATTTATATAAAATGTGCAAATTTGATAGAACAAGTACAAGAACATGTACAAGTCCCAAACTGTTTATGATTTATGAATACATTTTTCCTCTGGTTCTATAAAGTGTTTGTCTATTTACAATATATACAACTATTTACAGTTTCATGGTGCAGAAAATTTATTTCTTCTTTATTTTGAGCTTTTTAGCAAGAGCTAAAAGCTTGTTGGTCCTCTCCCTCTTTTTAGCCAACTCCTCTTGATTTTTCACATGCTCCAGCCTTGCTTTCTTTTGCTCCCTGTCTAACTCCTCCTTGGCCTTTCTCTTACTCTGCATGCTTCCATCGAAACTTGTTTTTCAGATCCGCATCTATCTCACGCACTTTAGCTTCGTCGCGAGTCTCGATAACATTCGGCATTTTGATTGATACAAAACTGCAGACACGAGTATTGCTGCAGTACTCCACACGTGCAAAGAACCAATCATGTAGCGCGGGAAGGTGGTTTAAGAAGGTGAATACGGATTGGTTGTCATTCAGCAAATGCCGATACAGGGGCCAATCACAACACACGAGACATTGGTTATACACCAAATACAAACTAATGGCAAACTAACGTCTTACGAGAAAGTACGATTATTCTGCCCCCGCTCGTGCGTGTGCTTCCCTGGTTGCGTGGCAACGAGCTACGCAGATAGCTAACAACTTCTTCAATAAACTTTCAGAGTCCGTTGGTGGATTTATGAAGAATTTACTGAAGATTTATCTGTAAAACTGACATACAAGACATGCAAAGTGTATCTGGATTAAGCTATGTTTGGATTATAATCACACAACACAAGAAAGAGTAGGCCATGTACAGGACAAATGAAAGACGAGCAGTTAGCTTAAGGCTAACATCTATGGGAAACGTCATTTAGAAGCTAACGGTTACCATTTGATACATTAACTGTAAAAAGATATTCTCGCTTATGTAGGAAGATTCATGTCAGATAATTTCTTCTTATTATTATTGAGAGGCAGATTAACAAATTACTTGCAGGCAAATGCTTTCTGGCCATAAACACAGATCACAAAACCATTGGCCTCAGCTTCTGAGTAACGTAAATAACTGAATACATCTGAGTACGGCAACACCAAAGGCCCAAAAGGAATAGAAAACTGCGTTGCTATGGAAAAATATGACCACTCCAGTCTCCCTTGGCAAGATACAAAAATTTCTGGCCACCCAGAAATAGTACCAGACCCTACCCTACCCCCCTAAAATTTTCTCAACGGATTTGCAACAATATAAAAAAAGGTCCATTTTGACTGAAAAAAAGCGGAATTCCGCCAAAAAGCGGAAAACACTCATCCCTGAAAACGCGTCCAAATTTTGCAATTTGAACATTCTTGGGCCATGAATGCAACGTAAATCCACCTTCTGCCGTGTTGCTGCACCGGCCAGCAACACACATCTACGTGACATGGTGATAAATTAGCTCAAAATGGAGGATCGGAGTTGCAGTCAGCTCTGTGTTTTAGTATAGCAGAAATGGAGATGAGACTGATAGACTTCCTGCTGTGACGTCACAGATCTCAAAATCATTCACTCAGACCGCTACCTATATAAATCACTTTAATCGTAAAAATGACTATATTAGATTTATTGTTAACGCTTAAAGGTCTCGAGGCATTTATAAACAAAAAGTGAGGCCTTGGTTCTGTCTATCTGCTTTAAATAAAAATCACTCTTTACAGCAGTGTTGAGCAGAAAAGCATCTCAATGCACAACCACACCGTGACCCCATCACATTCCACTCCTTTCAGCCAAAAACAGGAATCGGAGGCTACAGACTCACTTAAACTAGGCAGCTGAAGATTTGAACACACATCACCTGGTTTTTCTCCAAATGATAGTTACACAGAAAAGAATCTAATCCCCACTTGTGTGTGTAGAGAATGATGTGGGGCATAACGGGACTGTTGTTTTTCCAAAGGCTCTGGAAACCTTGTTAGAACACCAGCATCATGACTGAAGTACACAGAGACTGGTCCAATGGCCAAAGAGTCAGACTTTTTACATGCTTATCCCACTCCTCTGACTGAAACCCCTCCGTTTTCACGGGCAAGCTGGACCCTGGAGGACCTGAAGAGATTCTGTATCGAGCAAATGTTCGATTCTTTGCTTCGTTTTCTCAAACACTACAGGAAAATAATTCTGAAGCCGATTGTGTATATAGTGCATCAGTAAACACATACATGCAAACAAATGGGTGACAAATTAAAGGTTTGTGTCTCAATTTAGCTGCCGGAGGCTTTTATTTTGTTGCCATGTTTCGGCTCCACTCGTAAAATCTAGAAGGAAGAGTCACTGCAAATCAATATGAAATTCATCTGGATGATGAATTGACTACGACAAAATAACAAAGCAAAATTAGACGCCATGACTTTGACAGTCACCAGATCTCAACCTGTTAGAAATTCTATGGCAGATTTTACAGTGAGGTGTTAGACAGCGCTCTACACCAGCGTTTCTCAACCACTTTTTTCCCCAAGTTGAAGCTAATTTTTACTCGTAGCAGGGTAACAAGTGTTGGGTTGCATCTGATGTCATATCCGTCTCCTTAAGCTACGGTCAAACTACAGCTTGCGATGGGTTATCGACGAAAACGAGGCATTTTGGCAGTGGTGCTGCATGGCGATATCCACGTGAGCTAAAAGCTGTGCTCACACAGCACCAGGGCTTTGAACCGGTTCAAGGAACGAAAACGAAAACCGGGAACTTTTTCTATTTCACATGGAACAGAAACGAAGCCAGAAACTTTATTTTTTATGTTCCGGAACAGAAACGCTTATTAAAAATAATGGTAACCGGTTAATACCGGTTTTTATTTCGTTCCTCAAAGTTTCCGTAGCCTACAAATAAAAAAGCCATTCTCCTCCTGCGCAAGTTTCTATGACCCGCTGGGGTTCACTTCCTGTGTGACGTTTGCTGACTGAATGGAGAGAGCGGGAAGGTGGACTGCTATCACGTCTCCATGTGATAAGTACATTACTGAGTGTCTGAGCAAAGAAGAGCCTGAACGATGCAACCTCCCTATTGGCTGTTTGTAAAAATATATCAATTGTTGCCCTTCCCACGGGAATCATCGCGGGCTCGAGAGACGAGACCTGACGAGTTAGTTCGTAGCAGAACAAAATGTCTGGACACAAATCGGGTTTTCAGAAAAGGAAAGAAAATAAATGGAGGGTTGAAAATACAAAAAAGGAGGCAGAAAATGCAAAACGAGTTTTAAGGTAGGACAAATGGTTACTTTTCTGAGGCAGCCCGCCGTGGCTGCCTGCTGGCTTATTTATTATAGCCCATTTAGTTAAAATAGTTGATATAAAATGTTTACAGTTATAGTTATGTGATGGTTGTCCTGATTTAGACTGGTGTTTTGTTTTTTTTTTTTTTTGGGGGGGGGGGTTGGGCGATGTTGCACCCGGGTCCAGATTAGGGCAGAACCGGCCCTGGCTACATTTCAGGTGTAGTTTGTTTTATGTATGTATGTACTTGCATAGATGTGTACTTGGTCTTCCAATATGGCGCCTAACAAAATCTCGCGGCGCGGTGACGTCATGCGGTAGCCCTCTATAGGGCCTGACTAGCCTTTGGTAACACACTAAACGAATTATCTTTCATTTTTGGCACTTTTTCTGTTTGTGTAGATGGGAAGACATACTGAGAATCCAAATTGCCAACATTTGAAATAATAATTGTTTTGAATTATTTCTTGTCTTATTTAATGAAGGTTGTAATAGAATTAGCCTACATTTGGCTTAAGCTGGATGAGACAGAGACATAATTTTATAGCCATTTGTTAAACAGCTGACAGGGAACGTAATTAACCGTTCCGGGAACGAAATTTTTTTGTTCTAACCGGTTCGGGAACGTCTATTTAATGGTGGAACCCAAAACCGGAAACGTTAAAATTCCGTTTCTGTTCGGAACGAACCAATAGGAAAAAAAATTCTGGTTCAAAGCCCTGCACAGCACGCAAACACTCGACTGCGACGCCTTTCACGCACTTGAGTCTGGCGCAGCTCAAGCGGCCACGCTCGCTTATGGAGCGCGTTGTGCGCGCGCTTGGGACCCGGTCATTATGGGAAACCCCTGATACTAATTTAAGCACAATCAACAAGTGCAGATACGGACGCTATTTTCACGGAGGCTTTGCAAAGTCATCGCGGTCATGTTTGTTTCTAGTCATGTTTATAACGCTGTTTAAATATTCTGCTTTATGATTCTGTTTCTGTAAATATCACGCCTGCTAATAAACGCTTTTCCTGCGCTTAGATCCGTCTACCGCCGTCTATCTTGTAGTATCCTGATCCCCAGATCTTTAACCCAGCCACATATAAAAAAAATTGTACTCCTTCATGCTCTTCCAGGTTTTCATCTGTCTCTCCGTGTAGAACGATGTCTGCAGCACCAGGTAGTTTGAGATGTCGGGGAACTCAATGGATGGATAATTTTCCAATTCATAGGAAAAATCCTTCTTTGTTAGCGTGTAAGGATCTAATCCCATTGAGTGGTTTCTATATCCAATTCTTTTGAGTGTACTTCTTGGTTTTAATGATTTACACAAACATGGCAAAGTTCTTGTGTTAATCGCCCAGACTCCACTTTTGGATCATGAATCCCTTTTGCGTGAGAATGCCCTGCATGCATGGTTTGGCTTCTGGTAGGGCTGCTCGATTATGGAAAAAATAATAATCACGATTATTTCAGTCAATATTGAAATCACGATTATTCCAACGATTTTTTGAAACAATGCATTTATTCAGCATTTCTCTTTAAAAAAACAAAAAACAAAAAAACTCTTATTGATCATTTACGTTCACCTTTCTTTCAAACTGAAAATATAGTCTAGAAAAACTTAAGTTTGCGATGTATAAAACAAAATAAAAATATTCTTTTGACATAAGACAGAGAAAAACAAATGTACATAGGCTGCATGTCTTTGGCTAAATAATATCCGATGGATGCTGTGAGTGCGTTGTGCCTCTCCGAACTCGTGCCATACGGAGTGGCATTGTAGAGAGTGGCTGAAATGGATGGCTGCATTGTCTTGCTGGTTGTGGCGGCATCGGCTTTATCTTTGTTTGTTTTTTATTGTTTCGTCGTGAATAACTTTATGGCTCAGTTTCAGGTGGTTGAAGAGGTTTGTAGTGTTGCCAAGAGGCGCAGACACTACCTTATTGCAAATCTTACACACGATGCGCTTCTGTTCCACGTCGGATTCTTCAAATCCAAAGTGATCCCATATTACAGACGCTTTTCATCCCTTTTTGTCGACCAACCGATTCTGCCCTCCTTCTGTCATCTTGCGAGCCTACCTCGCGCCAAACAGTTCACAATCTCTCCTCCTTTCAGCTGTGTGAGTGGAGAGCCATAGAGACACACACACTGCTTCCGCCGCGTGAGTGTTGTCGGCAAGTCTGCGCATGGGCCCGCGGGAAGGAAATGTATTGCGTGTGCCAAATGGCAAAATAATCGTTTCAACTCGATTATATGAATTTTGAGATCGTTTGACACAAAAATCGAAATTCGATTAATTGCACAGCCCTAGCTTCTGGCACATCCATACAGTTTTAAATACAATACCTACAATTAAAAATAGTTTATTTTTACTCCATTTATTTAATTCCTGGGCTCCCATCTGTAACAGGGAGTGATGTCGCATCCCATTAATACACTTTACAATCGATTATTAGATTCTAATAGAATAGATAAGCCAAAACTATTGGGAATCTTTTTTTTAATGGGCCCCGACTCGTTACAAGTATGAATAGGTGGGTCTTATATTAGAAAAGGCTGAGAACCCCTGTTCTATACTACATGACCAGTGCTCATCCCTACAGTCTTGTAGAATCTGCCAGGTTGTACTAAAGCTGTTCAGAGAGCTTGTGGTGTTTACTAAACCCTTTAATATTGCTTTCCCTTTCGTCACCTGTGCGTACGTGCGAGAGAGTGTATGTGTATTTGTACCTGGGCCTGTGCAGCTGCGGCAGCCTGCTCCTGCTCCTCCTCCTGCTCCTGATAGAACTCCGATGCCCTGCGATCTTCCTCCTCCTGCAGCTTCTTCGCTAGCTCCAGATCACTGATACCCTCAGGGAGCTGCTCCCAGCCCAGTTCAGACACCTGCTGCTCCTGCTGCAGGGACAGCGCCATCAGGTAGTCCTGTACGCGCGCACACACTTCCAGTTAGCACAATCTATATACGATAGCACAATCTATATACGATAGCATACAGCCGTCAATCGATCTGACAGCAGAAGGCAGTTTGAGCATTAAACATTATGGCCATCTGTTTTTTGAATCTATACAGAGTAGCGAGTTTATAGCTGTCCACCAATATCACTACAAGCTTGAAAAGATGCAGTGTCTGGCCTAAAAAAGTATTAGAAAACGTATGTCAGCCTTCACCGTTTAAAGCTTGGGCGATACAGGAAACAGAACTAGGACAAATGATTGGGCACTACTGAGAATTTTTTACTGCGTGTCATTTTCAGACATGTGTAGTTATTCAATGCTACCGTAACTGAATGAATTTAGACGATTTCCTGGTTTGATCCTGAGCTCAGGTGGCTGTCTGGGTGGAGTTTATTACTGTGGGTTTCTTCGTCCAGTGTTTCTGGGACTGGCTCCAGATCCACCACAACTCTGACCACAATTAAACCGTTATAGAAAATGGATTCATTTTTATTTTTGTTGTCCAGTGGCTCAGTGTGTAATAAATGTGCCGTCGCTGCAGCCCCCTCTGCTGCTCTTGTGAAGTAAAATCTGAACTCTTGATCACCCTGTTGGCCAGCAAAACACAGCAGTGTCATGAGCGGACATACAACTCAAGAAACATAAAAATATCATCTATTATTCAAGTGCAAAGGGAGTGAACAGAGAGTACAAGAGCCTGAGAGACATCATGCCAGTCCTACGTTCGACCGTCGAGGTGTCTAATCCCACAAGGACATATGAATGGATGGAAGGAAAAACGGAGGAGGGATGCACTTTGGACATTAATTATTGAAAAAGCTTTGCCTCCTAACAAGCCGTGTCATCATCCACATAGCAGGCAGAGCCATGTGTGCACAACTACACACCACCTTTTACTAGCTCACTACTGTATTCTGGGAAATAAAGCTCTGTAGAGACAGCTTAATAAGAAAGATGATTAAAAAGTTCTCTTGAAAACCAGGTTCCTCTTGATGTGATGTGGGATGTTCATGAGGCGGTGACAGCCAATTAAAGGGCATATTCTGGACCAATTTCAGGATTTTTTTTTTATATTAAAGTATGTCCCTTTACACACTCATCCAGAAGGGTAATTTTGCACAAGGCCATCTGTCTACAGCAGAAAAAAAAAAAAAAAAAACGCGTCTGGGAAAATCCCAAGGGAGTCTGGAGCCAGAATCGTGACGTTATCTGTGGAAGCGCCAGCAGGCTGCGCGAGCTTTGCACGGTTTCAGTGCACAGCCTGTGTAGACCAAGCGCTCCTGTTTCTCTCTCACTGTCCGGTCTTTTGGAAAACGATGAGTACTAATCCCATCAAGATTGGTGCTGCTACACCCTCCTACGATACATCTGTTAGGCATTTTAATAATTACGTGATAACGTTGAAGAAATTTGCAGAAAACCACCAGGTCGTATTCTCAAACAAACCAGCGCTGACGTAGGATTCAGAGGGAGGTGTCCCGCACGTGACGTCACGAAAATCAATGTTTGCCGGGAAATCCAAATGCCAAGTTTTTTCAGAGGCGGACCAATTCGCCTCAAACGTCTTCATTTCAACTGAATTTTTCTGGTATTGCACAAGGTAAAAAAAAAAAAAAAAACCTGCACAAAATGTGACAGATATTTGACCAAAGTTTAATATAAAATAGGAGAATTTTATTGATCTTGCTCCTGAATTTACCCATGATATGCACTTTAACATGTCCTTTTGAACATTTTTAGTACTGTAATTTGAAACACGTCCGGCAGATGGCAGCATTGTATTCGGTTTCAGCTCCCAGTCTGAACCCCAGACACCTACAATTCCAGAAGGACTGGAAGTAAACCGATTTTACAGATCAATCAAATTTACGTCCTCATAAACCCAATTACAGGTTTCCTAAATCAATTTACGGATTAAAAAAAAAAAAAAAAAAAAAAAAACAGCCTGTGGGTGGGTATTTACCAAGGACGACACCATAAAGGTGACCATGTTAAAGCAGAGAGCATTAAGTGAATGAAATCTGATCCTGACCTGGTCGATCTGGTCCTGCTGGCCGTGGTAGACACTCTCGGGGTCCGAGGGTCTCAGATGGAACTCTGAATCACAGAAGTTTCCGTCTCCGTCCACGTTATGTAAACTCTCCCACACCACCTTCTCCTCAGTCAGAAAGCCCTGATCGGTCACCAGCAGGTACAGCTGGCCCTGCCCCACACACACACACTAACAGATCAGTTTTAAACAGATGAAAACAAGACCAGTATTTATACTTTGTTCAACTACATTAGGCTTTTACTCACAACTACAAGCTAACTTGTGAGATGTGTGACCACAATACACCCATTACTGTTCTCCCTCACCACTCAGACGAGTAACTAAGAGCGCTGTGACTATACACTCAGAAGATGCACCTCGCTTTATGGAACCAGTTACATGCATGAATGAAGACACTTTAGTGTGCAGGCCACACACACACACACACACACACACACACACACACACACACACACACCAGCCTCTGCTGTCTGCGAGGTGAACTAAACATGGAATATAAACACTGACGAGCCTCAACCTTCTCCCTCACCGTCTCTATTGAAACTACAGATGGGTGACAAATAAAAGGAAAAAAAAAAAAAAGTCTCATAGCATGGTGTTGGGCCTCCAGAACAGCTTCAGTGTACCTTGGTATCCATTCGAAAAGATATTCCTTCATCTGACGGCGTGCTGATTGCAGACAGCGGTGTGTAAATCTTGACCGAGGGATCGTATGCCAGCATTTTTGCTGAGCCAGAGGAAAAAAGTAATTTGAAGAGCCTTTGAAAATCTATGAGCGTCTCAGTACGTGAGGGCTTGGATAATGACTCGCTGTGTGTTTTAGAGAAAGTGTAGCCGAGTTACGCGGTGTTCATCTGCCTCAGGGGCGAGAGAGATCGGCATTAACTTTAATCCACTTGTCCAGTCAGACAAGCAACAACATTTTTCCACTCGTCCTGACCATAACCTTTATTACTATGCATTTACTATTTCAGTGAAATGAAAGGTGATAAAGTTGCTCAAAAAGCAGGTGTAGTTATGATTATGCTTTAATTTATAATATTTAATTAAAACTCAAACTTTAACTATAACAATAAACAAAAACTATCCAGTGCCCCATTATGGTGCATGTGTTGCTATAACCCATTACCTGATCTGCAGTTTCAAGAGTTAGACCCAACCAAATTCAAAGCTTCTGAAGGAAATAAAGTCAGATCTTCATTAATCCAGTAAAACTAAGTATAAATTAATTTAAAGACCGATTCGGAAACATCGTGGTCACCAGGTGAAAGGAGACTCCTTTTTTTGAGCCACTTTGGAAGAAACTCGCGTTTTCTTTTCATATGACTGTTCGGTTTCTGTTCGTCCTTTTATCTTTTGGGATTGTCGTCTTTCACTTTCTTTTGACAAAATGAAACAAAGAAAACAAGTTGGACACGATAAGGGTGACAATCATGTTGTGAATGAAAACATACCCTAAGGGAGTTCGGCACGGTCGTAAAATTCCCACAATATTTTATGACGACATTTGTGATTAACATGAACCACAAAAAAGAATGTCCGAATCAGTTGAAGACTTGCCACAGATATTCAGTTTATCGAGGTATTTAATCGCTATTTCTCCAATTTCGATGAATTCAGAGTCTAATAATCTATAAGTAGATATTACGATGTGGTTATTTTTAAACACGCACACCTGCTGCCCTCGGCTTCCCCGGAATTTCATAAACAATAACACGGCCGGATCACTGAGGGGCTTGAGCTAGTTTTATTGGAACTTTATTGATGCAACTCCTGAATAATTACTATAAAAACGGTGATTTTCAACAAATATTCAACTTGTCCCATCAGACAGGCAGATGCAGATTTGGCCAGACCAAACATTTGGTTGTCCTGGACAGTCGGACTACCATTAATGTCAAGCCCTGAGCAATATCTTTAGATAAGAAAAGTTCCTGTTGCATTTTAGGACACTGAACACACAACAGTTATTTATTCACCACTACATGATAATTTATTGGCTTTTGTTTCAAGATGGATCCTGAAACCATCAGGACCGACAGTGTGCCAGACACAAGAGAGGCGAGTGAACTGACTTTCCCTCTACAAAAATGTTTTGCATTCGGTTTCCTTGTTTGTTGCAGTCAGTCAAAATGAGTGTCATCTAAATACTGAACCACAGAACAAGTTGACAAATATAGGAACATAAATACAATAAAAAATTGTCAAAACTTTTGTGGACTCTGAACTGGTGAAGAGAATGGTATCGTCTACATCAAGAAGGATGTAATGCTACACTTAACTCTATCAGGATAAATACAGGGAACGTCAGAGAGCTGCTGCTTTCTTAATAGCACAGTTTTTGTTTGTGAAGTGTTGGATTAAACAATCTGCGGTGCGCATTTACAAACAAGCGAAAAGTGTGTGGCCTGCACACTAAAGTATCTTCATTCATGCATGTAACTGGTTCCATTTTCTGTCCAATAGGGGGCGAGAAAATGACAAAACTAAATGAAAGTCTCCTGCATGCAGAATGAATGGAGACGCCAGGATGTGACATCACTTCCAGGTTCTAAATCCCAGATATTCTGCTGTTCGGTATTAAAGTCAACCAGATATGAGACAGTTTGGGACTTTTTTTTTTCAGTTTACACCACAGAAAACACGTTTAAAAGTTGAACGTGGATAATCACTTGTACAAAATTATTTAACAACAAAAAACCCAGTATGTAATGTTTGTTTATTTACAATCTTTAGTTCACCTTTAATTCAACTATGACAACACATTTCATCTAGCTAACAAGATATGAAACACTTCTCAGGTGTTACACATTTTGTATAGCAGACAGGTCTTGAATCACCCGGAAGGGGTTTATTTCACAAATGATGACCAAGTTACTGTATAGTATCCTACTACTTACTGAATTTAATCATTTGACAAATTATTGCCTCCTTTAAAAATAAAAACTAAATAAATAAAAATAAAAACCCCACACCATCTATGGTTGGATCTGCGTCCGTAGCAACCCAAACTCTGTAGCCTTCTTAAGATTAGCCTACTTAGTGTCATAATTTAGCCTGGCAAGCCAGACTAAATGTGAATATTTAGTCTGGTCTCGGTCGTAGACATTTCCGACGGGTGTGGGAGGAACAACCCGCTGTCTTTCAAACTGTCTGTGCGTATAGGCCAACGCTCTGACCAATCAGCGCAACAGTGACTGTGACGTAGTCAGAGCGACAGAAAGCAGTGGGGGAGGCCTTGAAATAAATAATTTTTCAAAATGCGTATTAATTAATAAACCGGTTCTAGATATTAAGAAGTTTGGAGATAATGACCACAAGTTTGGAGTCTGTACCACATATTTAACATACACTTATTTTTTTTTCCAAGTGTTTTTCAAGGGTTTGCTTAAACTGTTTGAGAGTTTTTATTTAGTGGTGTTTGGTGAAATAATTTCCCTTAAATTTAAAATAACGGGAAAATAAGAAACAATCAAAAAGTAACGTTTCAAAGCTGTTTATTAATTCTTCGTACTGCACAAACTGGCCCCATCCTTTTGGCTACGAGCGGAGCCAGCTGGTAGATCAGACTTTTGCCATAGCCGGTCGGCAAAACAGCGAAAACGTCCTTCTTGAAAAGGAATGAGCGGAGAGCCTCTTCCTGCTCATGTTTCAACGAAAACTCCAAGTCTAATTCTTCTAAAACTGATTCCAAAGCGGAGTCAAACGCGCGCTGTTCACTAGCCGTAGCCATCTTTCCTGTTGTGCTTTCTCCAGCGTCGCGCAGCTTTGTCGTTACTCCTGCAAAAGCCCGCCCAAAGAATCCAAACAAAAACCTTGCGTTGTGATCGGCGGGCATGATTTGATGCCCGGGGTGTTTTGTTGATATGGTGCGAGGCTAGACCCACTCGCAGGCAAAAAATATTTTTGGCCGCTAGGCGGGTGGGTCTAGTTTACTAGGCTAGTCATAATTAGCATTAAACTGAACATTAAACTAAATATTAGAACAATATTCCATGGTGCATTCTGATGGAGTAATGTTTTGCGCAACAGGGTGTCGTGAATGAGCCGATGATGTTAATTTGATTTTTATTAAATGCCGAACTTTTCTGTCGCTTGATATAATTAGACATGCTCATCCAGAGCCTGTGATCATAACCGTGTCCATAGCAACAGCCTGTTATTCAGCAATAACAGATCATCCGAATGCTGTAATTGACCAATCAGAATTGAGTATTCAACAAAGCTGTGTAATAAGAGAATGCGAGAGTGTGTGTGTGTGTGTGTGTGTGTGTGTGTGTGTTTCACCTTGAATTTGGTCATGGTACTGAAGTGGTTGTTCCTGAAGAACACGCACAGCTCCCCCTCCTGCACGGTGGATGTGAGCTCACACAGGCCGTGGTAGGTCAGCTGCGTGGCCGTGCTGTGAAGGAATTGCTCCGCCACGAAGCCTGATGCAACACACACACATACACACACCCCCATGTACATCAGTGTCCTGAAGTTCATCACAGAAGCACCAAAAACACAATAAGATTCCGCTAACGTGTACACACACACACACTCGACTACTGCACAGACAGAAATATAACACACACCCATACAAACAGGCAGGTACATCATACTGTATAATTATTTCAGGCTCAACCCTGGCCTAAGAGGGAAACGGTGTGGGTCATTTAGTGTTTTATTTATAAAACAGCTTCACATTAAAGTAGCTGTGCAGTATTTGGAGCCTCTGCTGTCTGTGAGGTGAACTAAACATGGAATATAAACACTGACGAGCCTCAACCTTCTCCCTCACCGTCTGTTGAAACTACAGATGGGTGACAAATAAAAGGAAAACACAACAAAGTCTCATAGCATGGTGTTGGGCCTCCAGAACAGCTTCGGTGTACCTTGGTATCAATTCGAAAAGATATTCCTTCATCTGACGGCGTGCTGATTGCAGACAGCGGTGTAAATCTTGACAGAGGGATCGTATGCCAGCGTTAATGATTACATAAACAATTTTAAACGGAAATGGCCTACAATCTGCAACTATGAGAGATTATAGGAGGAGTTACTACATCCTTCTCGGCAGCTTGAACCATCCAAATAGGACCATTTTGCTCGAACCTCTCTTGCCAAAAAGGCATTTCCACTCGCTGAACATTTTTTGCACCATTCTGTATAAACTCTAGAGAGACTGTGTGGAAACCCCAAGAGATCAGCAGTTTCTGAAATGCTCAAACCAGTCTGTCTGGCACCAGCACCCATGCCACAGAGTTCACAACGTTTCCTATTCTGATGTATGATGTGAACATTAAAGCTCTTGCCATGCGTCTGCGTGTTTTTAATATGCTGCCGCCACAGGACTGGCTGATTAGATTACTGCATGAATGAGCAGGTGTTCCTAATAAAGTGGACAGGGAGTGTACACGTACATAACCACAGCATGTAGATGGAGAGGCAGCATATGGCAAGAGAGAGAGAGAGAGAGAGAGAGAGAGAGAGGTAGAGAAATGTAGAGGTAGAGAGACACCCAAGCTGAAGAGCAAAAGAGAAAGGGGGTGTGAGCACGCGCATGTGTGTACCCGTGTGCAGCTACACTTCACGACGCATTTATTTAAATATTTGTGTGATGCAAGAGGCATGAAAAATTTAGCCTAACAATGTGTGACACAAACACACAGAACAAGAGTGTGCAAGAAAGAGAGAGTAAGCGTGTGTGCGCGCGTGTGTCTGTCTGTCTGTCATTGGTTATACACTATTAATTATCAGTAAATCAACACACACACAAACACACACACACTTTCAGAGTATTTAAACAAACAAAATCATGGAAAATAGTGAAAGACAAAGTGCTGAGGTAATGGAGGAATTAAAGGATCTGCACACCTTCTCCAGCCAGCTCACTGTTCTCTGACTGCTTATAACTGATGATCTTCTCAACCAGCTGGTTATAACTGCAGTTCCCCACCGCCTTCACTATATCACTCATCTACACACACACACACACACACACACAGAATATGAAAATCATTTTTGTTTTACTGTCCTGGAAATCTTCAAACAAACTGAAAGAGAGAGAAAAAAAATTATCCTCTTTTTCATCACTAATAAACTCACTCGGAAAAGATGCTGGAACAATGAGCATAGCAGCCTCGTTTCATGCATAACTGGTGTTAGTCTCCCTTTAGTTCATCTCTATGCACTTAGTGGCCACTATAATAGGAACACTTGTACATTCCTACAAAAATCGCACAACACACAGAACGTTGAGGCAGAAGACCATAATCGGGTTCCACAGGAATGTGGACACCGCTTCACCGAAACCTGACAATTGAAGACTGGAAAAGCGTTGCTTGGTCTCGATAATTCCTCAAGCTGCGCATTCCGAGTTGCTTTTCTGCTCGCCACAGATGTAAAGAGTGATTATTAGAGAGCTACTGTAGCCTTCCTGTCAGATCTGGCCATTTTCTTTTGATCTCTCTGATCAAAAAGTGCCTGCAGAACGAGCACTGACCGGATGCTTTTTTGTTTCTCTCACCACTGAAACCCCAGCAGTTACTGAAATATTCAAACCAGTCTGTCTGGCACCAACTTTACATTTCTGCCACGTGACTAGCTGACTGGAGAACTGCACGACTATGTAGGTGTACAAATGTTACTTTTAAAGTGACCAATGAATGTACTTGTATGCATTAATGCATTAAAGCAGCCATCTGTAACATCTTGATGTATATTTATAAAAAAAAAAAAAAAACCCCACAATATGGTGCTCTTGTGTCCCAGGACACACCTTAAATATTAACCCAAGGTCAGAGCCGTGTCATTTCATGTGGTAGCTGAACTCAGTTTGGAGAAAGTGAGGATTTGTCCTGCTCAGTGCTGTACTGTTTCAGATAGCTGTTTATCTGAGGTCATGCTGTTATAACTCAAGACAGTAAAGAAATCCTATAAACGTGGGAAAACACATCTGATTTCTTTGAACACTCAATTTACAATATAATGGAGTAAACAATGTGCTGTATCAATTGGATTCTCGGGTGCTGCTGTAGTTCACACACCTGGGGCTCAACCAGCCAGCCATGGTAGAGCGGGATGTCGAGCAGGTCGAAGACGATGCACTCCGGAGTGTATTCAAACACCCGGACGCCTGTGAACTTCACATTCACGTCCAAACCCGTCTGTAGCTTGTGGAGGACCGCCATGGCGTCGCTCATGTTCTACATAGACACATACACAGTACGATATACATGACCATCATCGGTGAAACACCAAAACAAATATTAGAGGACCATTTTGGCCTAAAATTAAATGTATACAGCTGCCATTTTACCCAAAACATTTGACATTTGACAACAGCTTGCTCCCCCCGCCCCGGAGCTAAAGCACTAATAGTCAACTACTAAAGCTGGGGTCGCACCAAGTATGTGATGACACCTACACACATGGACAAAGCAGCACTGTGCGCGTACTCGCGCTTCAAACATCTGGAGGATTAAAAGCTCCATCCTTCAAATAGGCAGGTCGAAGCCAAAACACCACTCCAGCACTGGAATTCCTTCTTTGACCGCTTCATCTCATTTTGCATAACAAGGTAAACAGTGAAGATGGTGGGAGAAGACATGAAGCGATGATATGTCTCTTGAGAAACTGGCTGCAGCAGCTCCAACACAAACATTATGTAAAGCCAGTGAACCACCCTTGTTGTGACAGAGGTTATAATTTCTCAATAGCTGATCTTCAGGTATTGTTCTGTGTGTTGCTTCACATCAGGTCTGTTTCGGTCTGATGGCACACGTGTTGATTTTTTGGACACGTATAACTGGCATGCTGACTGAAGAAACAAGATACGCGTCAAGAGCAAATACAACCCGAGCCTGAGGGAGGCTTATACACTGGCTTAGCATAGTGAATGGCCAAATCATATTTTATACAAAATAAAACACACACAATTATTGTTATTCATACTTTAGTTCAAATAATAGGAAAATGATTTCCTAACTCATTCCATTTCTTAATACATCAGCTGTCAATGGCGGTGCTTCCTATGAAGCTTACTGAAATGAACACGAGAGAAAAAGAAAATTAGAATAAACCCGACGACAACAAGAAAGAGTTAAAAGAAAAGGAAGAAAGTAGAGACAGAGAGAAAGAAAACATTTACACAGTCAGGCCCATATACTGCACAATAAAGCAAAGAGAACTGAACTTTACGAAACTGCACTGAGCAGCAACAGAAACCGTAAACACTGGGTTATTAAACACACTCCCATCAGGCCGAGGTCAGCGAAACCTGCTCTACTTCCTGCCCGCACAAACACGGCCTGTCAGTGGAGTCATGACTAGGAACTCAGCAGCTGTCACCCCCCCCCCCACACACACACACAGCTGTAAAGTGGGTGGGACTAATATTGGGTAAAGCTAATATCGTTTGTCTTTCACAGCTTAAAGTCAACAAAACCCAAAACTGAATGCAGTTTGCCAAATCATAGCACAGGCCCTCTGCACGTTTAATTACATTTTTTTTTTAATAACAATTCATCCATTTAAAAAAATAAATAAATAAATTATGATCTTGCTAAAAATAGGCTTACCTGGATGCAACCATTTGCACTGAGACCAACAAGATCAACTGTGAGCTACTGCTCACTTGCGTAACCCCCCCCGCTCTCATTTATATCAGAACGCAAGCAATCGAACGAATAGGTCACGTGTTATGAATGTTGACCTCAACAAATAATTAACCCTGAAACAAGTAAAGCAAAGCGCAGTGTAGTTTGTAGTTGCTGGGGGTGGGGGGGGTGGGGGGGTGGGGGGGGGTCCCAACAATTTTGCAAAATCCACCCTGTGTGTTTCGTAAATGTATTCAGTTGGTAAACAGGAAGTCAATGTGCGACAGACCTGAAAAAACGGTACACACTGTATAGAACCCCAAACTGAAGTTTGGTACCAGGTGGCTATGATTTGTGGTTGCTGAGAAAAAGAGCGTTTCGGACAGACAGAGGTAAACCAGTACATCACCAGATATCATCGCCAGGCGCCACTGCCGTCTCTGTGTGTTTCACTGCTTCAGATGGGTTGAACACAGAACTTCACTGTGCTGTTATAATGTGATCAAGGCTTCTAATTGGAAATTCTGTACCCATGTGATTTTTACTGGCAACAAAATACACAATACCAACAAACTTGATTTTTACGAAGTTTAATCTCACTCGGCGAGATAACGCATATGCAGTATTGACAAATACTAGTAAAACAGACCCATTGCCATAGCTCAGCAATACTCGCTGTCTAAAAAGGTCACTTTTCCCAGTGAATAAAACCAAACAGAAGCACGTCGCATAAAATGATCATTGATCGGGCTTATTTTTACACCCAAACGCTTGACACTCGGCATCTTTAGGGTTGTTTACAACAATTTAGAAGCGAGGTGTCCACGTGATCCACTCGCCTCGGTAAGTCACGTAAACGTTTACACTACCGTTCAAAAGTTTGGGGTCACTCTGAAATGTCCTTATTTTTGAAAGAAAAGCACTGCTCTTTTCAATGAAGATCACTTTAAACTAATCAGAAATGCACTCTATACATTGCTAATGTGGTAAATGACTATTCTAGCTGCAAATGTCTGGTTTTTGGTGCAATATCTCCATAGGTGTATAGAGGCCCATTTCCAGCAACTCTCACTCCAGTGTTCTAATGGTACAATGTGTTTGCTCATTGCCTCAGAAGGCTAATGGATGATTAGAAAACCCTTGTACAATCATGTTAGCACAGCTGAAAACAGTTTAGCTCTTTAGAGAAGCTATAAAACTGACCTTCCTTTGAGCAGATTGAGTTTCTGGAGCATCACATTTGTGGGGTCGATTAAATGCTCAAAATGGCCAGAAAAATGTCTTGACTATATTTTCTATTCATTTTACAACTTATGGTGGGAAATAAAAGTGTGACTTTTCATGGAAAACACAAAGTTGTCTGGGTGACCCCAAACTTTTGAACGGTAGTGTAGATGTCATGATTTGTACTCCGAGTGCGATATTTGAACCTCAGAGACCATAAGATGTCAGCGCTCAGGGAGACTTTCTTTTAAAATAAAATTTGTACATGGTATACAGGTACAAATATGAACAAGAGAACACTGGAACATGCCTTGTATGGATATTGTCTGTCCGTATAAACGAGTTCATTTTTGGGGGTTTGTTTGGCTTTAACTAATCTGAGTGAGAAACCTAGAAAGATGAAGCTAGCCTGACCAGTATAGTCCTCTTCAGGCCATTTGGGGTGTGGTTAGGCTTTACAAACAGTGTGCGAGTGAATGGGTTTGATCTTGCTTGAACTGCAAGTTCACCGAGCATGAACTTAATGTGAGACAATTCAAAAATAGAAGCCACATAAAATATTTTCTGAAAACTGCTTAGTTGTGCTGTGAGGGAACATGAGTCAGCATCCTGCTGGAACATGTGCGAATGATTCATTAGAGTGCCATCAGTTCCACTGGGCAACCTGCCGCAACCCAAATCCATCTGCACACTGACCTCATCCCACCATGCTGTGCTCCATGCTCAGTACTCACCCTCACGGTCCACCTGAGCCTCTCATGCACGCTCACTCTTCGCTGCTTTACCAGGTTTTTTTTGTTTTGTTTTGATGGTGTGTGTGTGTGTGTGTGTGTGTGTGTGTGTGTGTGTGTGTTTTCACACCCACATCAGTCTAACCTTTCTCCATGTTACTATAAACAGCTGTGGTATAAATACTGCGTCTGGCTGGCCTCCAGTAAACCTTCCTTTTAAAGAGATATTGCACAATTTAAATGCATTTTTGAGCTGTAAATTAAATTATATGACTATACTGTGATGAAAAACAGTGGTGTTTGAAAGTTTGTGAACCCTTGAGAATTTTCTATATTTCTGCATAAATATGACCTAAATCATCATCAGATTTTCACACAAAGTCCTAAAAGTAGATAAAGAGAACCCAGTTAAACAAATGAGACAAAAATATTAGACTTGGTCATTTATTTATAGAGGAAAATGATCCAATATTACATATCTGTGAGTGGCAAAAAGTATGTGAACCTTTGCTTTCAGTATCTGGTGTGACCCCCTTGTGCAGCAATAACTGCAACTAAACGTCTGCGGTAACTGTTGATCAGTCCTGCACACCGGCTTGGAGGAATTTTAGCCCGTTCCTCCGTACAGAACAGCGTCAACTCTGGGATGTTGGTGGGTTTCCTCACATGAACTGCTCGCTTCAGGTCCTTCCACAACATTTCGATTGGATTAAGGTCAGGACTTTGACTTGGCCATTCCAAAACATTAACTTTATTCTTCTTTAACCATTTTTTGGTAGAACGACTTGTGTGCTTAGGGTCGTTGTCTTGCTGCATGACCCACCTTCTCTTGAGATTCAGTTCATGGACAGATGTCCTGACATTTTCCTTTAGAATTCACTGGTATAATTCAGAATTCACTGTTCCATCAATGATGGCAAGCCGTCCTGGCCCAGATGCAGCAAAACAGGCCCAAACCATGATACTACCACCACCATGTTTCACAGATGGGATAAGGTTCTTATGCTGGAATGCAGTGTTTTCCTTTCTCCAAACATAACGCTTCTCATTTAAACAAAAAAGTTCTATTTTGGTCTCATCCGTCCACAAAACATTTTTCCAATAGCCTTCTGGCTTGTCCACATGATTTTTAGCAAACTGCAGATGAGCAGCAATGGTCTTTTTGGAGAGCAGTGGCTTTCTCCTTGCAACCCTGCCATGCACACCATTGTTGTTCAGTGTTCTCCTGATGGTGGACTCATGAACATTAGTCAATGTGAGAGAGGCCTTCAGTTGCTTAGAAGTTACCCTGGGGTCCTTTGTGACCTCGCCGACTATTACACGCCTTGCTCTTGGAGTGATTTGTTGGTCGACCACTCCTGGGGAAGGCAACAATGGTCTTGAATTTCCTCCATTTGTACACAATCTGTCTGACTGTGGATTGGTGGAGTCCAAACTCTTTAGAGATGGTGTTGTAACCTTTTTGAGCCTGATGAGCATCAACAATGCTTTTTCTGAGGTCCTCAGAAATCTTTGTTCGTGCCATGACACACTTCCATAAACATGCATTGTGAAGATCAGACTTTGATAGATCCCTGTTCTTTAAATAAAACAGGGTGCCCCCACTCACACCTGATTGTCATCCCATCGATTGAAAACACCTGACTCTAACTTCACCTTCAAATTAACTGCTAATCCTAGAGGTTCACATACTTTTGCCACTCACAGATATGTAATATTGGATCATTTCCCTCAATAAATAAATGACCAAGTATAATATTTTTGTCTCATTTGTTTAACTGGGTTCTCTTTATCTACTTTTAGGACTTGTGTGAAAATCTGATGTTGTTTTAGGTCATATTTATGCAGAAATATAGAAAATTCTGAAGGGTTCACAAACTTTCAAGCGCTACTGTACAACAACAATGCTGGTCTTAATATTGACAATTACCATTTTCATAAAAATCTGCATTGTAGGGGTTGAAAATGGCTCAAAACGGCATCTACTGGTTTAAACCATCCTGAACATTGCAAGGCTGTATGAATGTACGTCACGCATATCAACGTATGAGGAGTTGAGTGTTTGGTACTTCTCAGGGTCATGGAATTTCTATTTATATAAAAAAAAAAAAGGGGGGGGGGGGAGGAGTCAGTCAACACACTAATCTGAGGAGTTTGCACCATTCCCCCCCTCAACACTAGCATTCGTGTGGTTCTACCTTGCATCTGGGGGCGTGGCTTTGGACAGGTGGATGCGTTTGTATTTGCATCGATCTCCATTAAAGTCAAATCTAGATTTAACTACCTACCTGTTAAATACATGTCTGCATCCCATACATCATTTCCCTTTTCACCCTTACGGTAATTTGGTCATCAGTGATTTCAATTTGTTTGTAGCTTTTAAAACAACAACTTTTGGCTGCTCCCGATTAGGGGTCGCCACAGCAGATGTTTCGTCTCCATCGCTCCCTGTCTTCCGCATCCTTCTCTACCACACCTGCCACTTTCATGTCCTCTCTCACCACATCCATGTATCTCCTCTTTGGCCTTCCTCGTTTTCATTTGCCTGGCAGCTCCATCCTCAACATTCTCCTTCCAACATGCTCTGCATCTCTTCTCAGGATGTGCCCGTACCATCTCAGCCTCATCTCTCTTAGCGTAATTCCCAAGCTCTCCACATGTTCCGTCCCTCTGATGTGCTCATTCCTTATCCTGTCCAACCTCCCATCACAAATCTTAACATCCTCAACTCCGCCACCTCCAACTTTACCTCCTGTCTCTTCGTTAAGGGTACGGTCTCCAATCCGTACATCACAGCTGGTCTCACTGCTGTCTTATACATCTTACCTTTCACTTTTGCTGGGACTTTCCTATCACAAATGACTCCCGAAATCCTTCTCCAACTGCTCCACCCTGCCTGCACTCTCTTTCTCACCTCACTATCGCAGCCCCCATTTTCCTGCACAACTGACCCCAGGTCAACTATTTTTTTTTTTTTAAATTATTTCTATTTTTGAAACATGTTTTAAAAGCTTGCAGGAGTCTCCAGTGTGAGAAGTAAAGCTGATCCTTTAGGTTTTCCGATTCGGACACAGGAAGGGTCTGGGGGCTTTTCAGTTTTTCACCAAGACAACGTTTGGCCTCCATTTCGGTCAAGATTTTCATTCCAGTGCATTGCTGTTACAGAGCCATTACATCAGGCTTTCAAAGAATAATCAAAACTCTGAAAAAAACAGAAGCTATTACACTGGAGGAAGTAAAACAAATGGCTTTGTTGAGACAAAAACATGCACCAGACATTAAAAACGGTACGACAAAAAGACGAGGAGCGCGTTACGCCCGCCGGTCCATCCCTGCTGGAGTGTTTACAGTCTTGAAATGACAGCACCACAGAAGAACATCCAACACTCACCGACTGAGCCAGCCTTCAGCTTCAGGCTGAGCTACAACCTAAACAAACACGAACATCTGTGACATTTCTATTTTAATCCAGCTACTCTCTCATGCTTTCAGAGCCCACGTATAAAAATAGACTCGAGTGCTCAGGAGCGCGAGTGGAGACAAAAGACAATGAACCTCACCTTAAATGAGCTCAGGAAAAGGACAATATATGAGCTGCAACACATCACAGCTGACAAGGGCAGAAAGAAAAGGACCTTTGAAATACTGACAGCTGCATCATAATTAGGCTTTATTTTCAGAAGATGAACATCGCTGCTGTCAATGCTGATAAAGGGCGATGAGACACCGAGCAGCGCTGCATTTCGGAGCACGCACCGACTTCACTATGTACAGCATGTTCAGTACCAAACAGCTGGCTCTGTACACTCGTACACACTTCTGGCCCGGTGCCACAGCCTTTATGAGCAGAACACAGAGGAAGAAAAAGGAGGATAACAGATAACCGGGAGGGATTCGCATCGTTTTCATTTCTCTCCATCCCTCACTCTTTTCTACACTTTATCCATCCCCCTCCCCTCTCCACACTTCTTTGATCGGTAAACGTCTGCGTAAGCATTTCTCCTGCTCTAAAAACACGACGTTTTGAGTAACCAGGTCATTAGTGCGCCGTGTCCTAGCTTCTGTGTTAATCATTAAAGATGAAATGATAATGAAAACCTGGGGTTAACGGAACTTGCAGTTCATTTTTCCACCTAACTGGGTGTTTGAACAGGCACGTCAACGACAACAGGGCTCTCGCTCTGTCGTTTCGGAAATAAAATCCAGACCTTTACCAGATTTTTTTTTTTTTTAAACTTTCCAGACTTTATGTTCAATTTACTTTTCAAACGCCATTTACTGCATCATGAAAAAGGAAGAAATTGGAAATGTTGTAGACGTCAGTCTAATGCATAAAACAGAGTATCCATACATTTTCAGCAGGTATGGAGAAGTGGGCTTAGAAAGTTCCAGGCTCTCCAGACCTGTACATGAACCCGGTCACGTAAACACAGCAACATTATCTCTATACTGAGCAAGGGCACTGCTGTTAAGCTCAACATGACAGAAGTGCACAGATTATCTAAAAAGGGCAAATGATGCAAGAAAATTATCCATTTTAAAATAAATAAATAAACCGCCCAGCCGAGGAGAAGAATATCTGCACCATGGCTAAATAAAAAAAGATTTTTAATTCTAACCAAAACAATACTGTAAGGATATTTGTCAAAAGTCTCAGCAAAAATCAAACCATTATGCTTAAAAAAAAAAAAATCGTTCTGCTCATGAATTTGGAACAATAATTGTACATTTGATATGCAAAACTAATCAGCAATGAACAGCATTGTTGTAAACATGTATTTATTGAGTTTTAACAATTTGCAAACATACATTCAACAAAGCATATTACAGTCAAACTAACAATAATCCACTCCCCCCACCCCAAAGGGAACAGGAAAAAAAAAAAAAAAATTAAAAAAAAAAAAAAAAACACCAGTACTGACGTGGGCAATAACATTACATAAATCATACATGCATATACATACGCAGTTTAACATCACATGGTTTAGGTGATGGCAGTTAGGGACATAACACCAAGTTCAGAGTTTCTTCAACTTCATAGTTTTCTAAGGCTACATCCACACGACAACGAGATATTATTAAAAATAAATATATTTTATATATATATATATATATATATATATATATATATATATATATATATATATATAAAAAGTGATTCCACACTTATGGGTACTGAAATGGGGACATGAACTTATTGTTAAAAATTCACCTAAAACCATTTCTTTTTTTACCATCAGGTCACAAAACATGTAATCTTTAATGAATGATATGTTAAAAGATAACTTTAATTTTCTGAGATGTAATAAAAACATTTATATGCCAAAGTCAGAACGTAACAGAAGTGTTGTGGACATATATATTCTCAATTTTAACAATGTAGAATTACTTTTTGAAACATAGGAAGGTGATGTTTTAGCAAACCCTTTGGTGACTGACCCCTTGAAAATGGTTCCTCCAGGAACGATGACGTTTCAGTTGTCAAGACAACGGAAAAACTAAAATACAAAAACAGAAAGATACATCACAATGCTCTTGTGCACAAAACAAAATGCTCTTGTATTTTAGTTTTTCCATTGTCTTGACAACTGAAACGTTTAAAAACGTTTAATGGTTCCTGGAGGAACCATTTTCAAGGGGTCAGTCACCAAAGGGTTAATAAACATGTGTAGTAGAATAAACATACACATTCTTTCAATAAGATTAACATGGTATAGAGCTAGATTGTAATTAATTTGTAACAGACGCGAGATGGACAATCGTAACAGAAGTAATGTAACAGACATCATTTTGGAACTCATAGGCTTGACTTTGGCATATAAATATGTTTTTATTACATCTCAGAAAATTAAAGTAATCTTTTAACATATCATTCATTAAAGATTACATGTTTTGTGACCTGATGGTAAAAAAAAAAAAAAAATGGTTTTAGGTGAATTTTTAAAAATAAGTTCATGTCCCCATTTCAGTACCCATATCACTCATACACACACACACACATATATATAAGTGCTGTCAAGCGATTAAAATATTTAATCGAGATTAATGTCGCGACTGTCATAGTTAACTCGCGATTAATCGCAATTTAATCGCACATTTTTGTCACACGAAAAACCATTGTAATTCTCTTATCAGCATAAAAAAAGTGAATGGGCTTGCTTTGTACCAATGTTTTTCTTATTGCAAACTGAAACCTAAGCTGAGCACCGGGGCTCTTCGTCCCGAGACTAACAAGAGAACCATGAGTGAAGTAATCTACTGCTTGAGTTAGTCTATCAGAGAGACAGGTTACACAGTGACGGTAGGCTTGACTATAATATAAAGTACACTATTATATTAACTAAGTTGTTCGTTGATAAATATTGCATTGAATCTGATCTTTACTGTTTCAGCTCACTTAACACATTTTGTACTTTTACACTTTCTGCCTGTTGATGCGTCGCGCTGTCCAATCAGAGGCGGCCAAATTTGCATATTACAGGAAGGATTTCTGGGATAGCATTGAGTTTACAGTTCAGAGGGATCTGGCTTCTTTAGACGCTGTCTTCTTAAAACTGAATGAATATTTAAAAAGAGCCAAATGAGCCAGTCTTTTGAACGGCTCTTTTCAAAGA
This sequence comes from Neoarius graeffei, assembly GCF_027579695.1. NCBI lineage: Eukaryota > Metazoa > Chordata > Actinopteri > Siluriformes > Ariidae > Neoarius > Neoarius graeffei. Next base: position 30,432,735 of record NC_083595.1, read on the forward strand.
ACGGATCCCATCAAAGAGCCATAAATCCCATCTCTACTAGCGCGCCCTGCCCGCGCTGGTTCTTTGAGGGAGGAGGGCAGAGGACTCTGGCTGTGCTGTGCTGTCCGGGGCGTGGCTAGCTGCTATCGGTTTTCTAAGCAAAGTCTATGTTCCAAGTTCCTGGCAGTTTCAAAAGCTTATGAAAAACCTACATCATGTCACAGAGCGTTAATCTCGCGATAAAAAAATTATCACCGTTAAAGTTGAGTCAAGTTAACGCGTTAATAACGCGACATTTTTGACAGCACTAATAAATAAATTATATTATTTTATATATATATATATATATATATATATATATATATATATATATATATACACACACACATATATATACACACACACGGTATATATATATATATTTTTTTTTTGCATCCACATGGGCAACAGATCAGTAAAATATCAGGTACATATGGCAGCGCAACGCTTGCTGAAAACGATGCAATACACATGCCACACCTCTACGTGCGCTGTAAGACGGTCCCATCAGAGACACCAGAACAATAGAAGTAGGACGCATGCGCATAAACCCCTTCTTCTACTCGGCGAAGCACTCTCAGGAACAAACACACAACAAGAAGATGGCTGCGACTACGCGAGGAAATCGTGCCTTCTGTGTGTACAAATTAGTTTTTAGTGTGCATAATTTTTTCATCTCATCTCATTATCTCTAGCTGCTTTATCCTGTTCTACAGGGTCGCAGGCAAGCTGGAGCCTATCTCAGCTGACTACAGGCGAAAGGCGGGGTACACCCTGGACAAGTCGCCAGGTCATCACAGGGCTGACACATAGACACAGACAACCATTCACACTCACATTCACACCTACGCTCAATTTAGAGTCGCCAGTTAACCTAACCTGGATGTCTTTGGACTGTGGGGGAAACCGGAGCACCCGGAGGAAACCCACGCGGACACGGGGAGAACATGCAAACTCCACACAGAAAGGCCGTTGCCGGCCACGGGGCTCGAACCCGGACCTTCTCACTGTGAGGCGACAGCGCTAACCACTACACCACCGTGCCGCCCCTTGTGCATAGTTTTGAAAAAGCATTTTTATATTGTGTGTGAACATTTTGAAAAGCAGTCTTATCCAATAAAAAAAAAAAAAAAGAAATTCAAGAAATGGTTCAGTTACTTGTTTAAAAGAAAAGCTGTATACAAAAGTGAATGCAATGCAGTGGTTCATACAAAACAGCGAGAGTGCTGCTTGTTCTAGTCATGTGGTTGTGACATCATCGTAAACAAATCCGTTCTACTCATCCAGACGACTTCGCAATGGCGCCGTTGCCAGATTTTTCCACTCTGAAACCCGTTCTCAAAAAATATCGTTTTGGGGCACTCAAAACGCCGGTGCCGTGTGGACGCCAGGCCGAAACGATAAACAATTTTATCAGATTCACCTGAATCCGTTGCCGTGTGGACAGCCTCTAAGAATGCAAGAAAGGGGTTCCAGATCTCTTTGAATTTGGCCAGTTTCTTTTGAATCGTGTAAGTCAGCTTTTCGAGGACAAGGCAGGCTGATAGTTCTTTCAGCCAACGACCAACAGACGGCCTCTTGATATCTTTCCAACAGAGAGATCTCAAACGTCTAGCTTGTCATAGACATATGCCGCTTTTCCACTACAAACGCGGCTGAGCCGTGCCGTGCCGAGTCGAGCTGAGTCGAGCTGAGCGGGGCTGTTGGAGTTGCATTTCGACTACAACCGCGCTGAACCGTGCTGGCTGGAAGTGGGTGGACACATTGGGTGGAGTTAGCGAAAGTGGGTGGACGTCACGTGATGTCGTTAAGCAGCGCAAACAGTGACATCAGTGACAGTGGCGGAACAAGTCAGAGCCGGGCCGGGGGCGGGGCAAATGACCGGGCCCTTTATTAAAGCTTATCATAACATCATTTTAGGCTACAAAATGTCTGCAACTGCGGTGTTTACCAATTTCAACACTACCGGGTGCAACTATGTTATTTAGTACATCTAGTCCTTCAAACGAACATGTAACTCAGAAACAAAAAACATTAGGATACTGTACATGGCTCATAATAAAACATCAATAGCCTATACTGCGCACATTATTTGAAGGGCATACGAATGAGCGCTCAGAGTGGTGACAGGAAGAGTCAGAAATAAAAGGAGGGCGGTGCAAACCTCACTGAATGCACTGTGTTTACCAATTTCAACACTACGGGGTGCAACTATGTTAGTTTGTACATTAAGTCCTTCAAACGAACATGTAACTCAGAAACAAAAAAACATTAGGCGACATACTGTACATGGCTCATAATAAAACATTAATAGCCTACTGCGCGCATTATTTGAAGGGCATACGACGAGCCTTGCGCTCCGCGAACTCGTGCACGATGCTCTGTATGTCACTGATTCAGTGAGCTTTTAAGCGGTAGTCTCACAACCCGAATAGTAAACAATAAACATGGAGGACATGGAGTCGTTAGTGTTGCTGGTCTTGGTGCTGTGGCTTGTTGTCACCGACAACGCGGACAGATACTGGCAAGAGCGTATAGATGAGGCGAGGCGCATAAGGCTTCAGAAATTCTCGTAATTCGTAATTATTCTTCTTCCGGGTTTGCGGTGTTTACAGATCCCAGCGCGCTCGCGGGGCGTGTGTGGGCATGTGAGGACACGCCTCCTCACCAATCAGTGCACAGGGGAGTGTCTGCTCACGCCCCCAACCTCAGTCGGCACGGTTTGGCTCGCTTCAGCCCCACTCCAAAACGGTGCGAGTTTTAGGGGCTAAGCAGGGCTGAAACGAGCTGAGTCGTGCTGGTTTTTGGTAGTCGAAACGCGAGCCGTGTCGGGCTGAAGTGAGCTGAAGCGAGCTGAAGTGAGCTGAAAAAGGGTAGTGGAAAAGGGCCAATAGATCAGTCAATTTCCTCTCTTTGCTGTTTAGCTTACAGTCCATTGGGTATAGATTAAAGATACAAAGTGTCGGGCAGTTGGGTACAGGATTCAAGGTCATCTGAGAAATGCATTCTATAACTTCATTCCAGAATTGTTGTATCTCAGGACAGTCCCACAGACAGTGGAATAAGGTGCCCTTTTCAGCATTACATTTAACACAGGTATCAGGGATATTTGGATTCATCTTATTCAGTCTATCTGGTGTATTATAAATTCTCATAATCCAATTATATTGAATTAGTCCGAGACGGGTGTTTACTGTTAGGAGATGGACTGTTGAGCACACGTCTCTCCAATCCGCTTCGGAGATATCTTCTTGCAAGTCAGTTGCCCATCGAGCTTTCCCATGTTCAATAGAGTCTTTATGATTTTTCACCAGTATATCATAGATTAAGGATATCTGACCCTTACCAGTACAATTATTCACTGCAAGATTTTCCAATATGGACAGAGGGAGTTGTATACAAGAGTGAGTCTGTGCGTAAACAAAACTTCTTAACTGTAAATATTTAAATAAGTGTGTCCGGGGAATGTCATATTCATTTCTGAGTTCTTCAAATGAAGCTAGTTTGCCTTCCTTATACAAATCCATAACTTTACAAATGCCTTTTGTACCCCACATTTTAAAACCTTGGTCTTTTCTGCCAGGAGAGACGTTATCACTTCCCCATATTGGTGAAAAGCCTGAAAACAAAGTAGATTCTCCAAGAAATGACTGTACATGGTGGTGAACAGCATTGTTAACCCCGCCTCCAAATACCATTACTTCCTGTTGGTACCAATCATGAGCAGGTACTAAAAACCACACTACAAGAAATTCTGGCCTTGTAGCCTATAAAACTTCAATTATTCCAGTGACTTTATACAGTAAGGGTGTATTCAGACCAGGATAGTTCACTTGCTTTGGTCCGAACCAAATGTTTTTTTTATTTTTTCATTTTGGTGCGGTTCGCTTTCACACTGTACATTTTAGTAAGCGGACCAAAATCCGTCAACAAAGCCACGCGCCCTGAGGTCGTTCAGCTATTGGTCAGAGACGACACGCGCACAAAGCGTTAAGTTCAAAAGTAGTCATGGAGGCTTTCCGTGCTGTTATTCTTTTTAATGTCATCAAAGCTATATGTTTTTTCCAGTTTTTACTGTTTTCACAATTGTGCGATTACTATGCTGCTGTACAAGTAATTTATCAACGACGACTTCAAAGGGCGAGGAGGCTACGGAGGATAGCGCTGATGAGAGCACATCATGTTGTGACAGTTCTGGCTCTTCACGCAAGACGGAGGAGGTATGTGTCGGAATATTCGCCTTATCCATCGTAATAGATGAATTTCTTTTTTGCGTTGCTAGTACCGCCACTTTTTGAAAGAATGTCCCTGATTTTAATGTAGGTCTGACGGAGTTTCTTCACTTTTAGCCGACATTGTTCTGGGGAGCGCGTGAACCCCTTCTCCTTCATTTTCTCACTGAATACAGCAAACACGTCGGCATTTTTGTGTGTTCTCTCCAAAAGCTCAGATATGTGGACATCTGCCCATATATCCACAAGGGGACGCGTTTCTTCCTCGGCCCACGTTTGCCCCCTACTCATTTTTTGTACTCTGTAGTCTAGCCTACCACTGGTCTGAATGACTGAACGACTGTTGTAAGGTTCCCTTGACAACCGAAACAGTGTTTGCACTTTGCGGTGGAGTGTCAAGACTCTGTTTCCCATAATGCTCGACAAACGACGGAAGCTCCCGAGGTACAAAAAAGCAAAACTGTCGGATTAGGTCCGGTCTGCTTTCACACCTCCAAAAGATCCGCACCAGGGTTCCTTTGGTCCGGACCGAGTCCGACCTTGCAGCTCGGTCTCGGTCCGCTTGTTTGATCCGGACCAGAGTTCGGTGGTTTGTATTCAGACCAACCCAAAAGGTCCGGACCAAGGGAAATTTGGTTCGTTTGGTCCGGACCAAACAACGTAGGTGTGAATACGCCCTAAAATGCAAATGAACCTGTACATAAAGTCTGCCTCAATGTGAAAAAGGTTTATTTTATACCAGTTATGTACATCCTGTTTATAAACATCCCCCCCGTCCCTTCACCCTGAACTCCGAGCCATAATGAGAACAGGAGGGAGACGTAAATGGAGTCAGTAAGATGCGCACACACCCGCTCTCCAATCCCTCCCATACACCTCAGAGATACGCCACACCATCCGTTCCTGCGTGATGGTTTTCTCCGAGACGCTCTCATACGGCTCAGGTTTCTAAACGCAAAGCAAATACCTCTACTGCGAGTCCAGATGTTTGGGAAAACAGCACTACTGTAGTGCTCCTTACCTGCTCGTAGTTCAAACGTTGAGCCTCAGAGATCTCTTTTGGTTTGGCGTCAAGGATGTAATCTCCTGTTGGAGGGAAAAAAAGGGGGGGGGTGAATAATGAGGGAAAGCACACATCAGAAACACTGAGCTCATTAAAACAGCCACACAAATATAACATTGTCACAGCTCTCTCTGTATCGTCTGCCTAACGAACCATCTGCTCCTGTCAATTATCCACAAGCAGCAGCTCTTTCTGAGCTCATTCTACAAAACTTTTTTTCCCCAGGTTTAACGTGCAGATGTTTTCCCTGCAAACAATAAAACAGGACCAAAGGGTCAAATTTGCATATTACGCCAGTCATACGCTACAGTCTGAGCCTGTATTTAGACCCGAGGTCACATGGACAGTGTGTGATGCGCAGTATGAGGAGGGTAGGAATGCCTGATTAACTGCGTAAACAATCCGGCTCCATTTATCCTGCTGGAGAACTGAATAAAATCTCTCATGGTAGCCATTTCAGTCAGCTGACTCAAATTCAGGGACGGATTTTCTGGAATTTGGGTTTACATGTGACAATAATAGCAACGTTGACAGACTGTCTCAAAGAGGAGCCTTCTTTTGACAAAAATGAACGCTTTCACATTATCCTAGCAGACAGACAGGGAGGGTAAAAGGGCAGATGATTTTCCATACGCAGTCTGTAGTACCGTATGAGTACCTACACCATGGCATGTCAACCAGACAATCATCATTCTGCCTGAAATTATTTATTAGTAGGGAGAATAATAATAATAAAGTTCAAATTTATATAGCACCTTTCTCACACTCAAGGTTGCTTTAAAATTGCAAAAGAAGTCCACAAAAAGTGCGTCAGGATGCAATTCCAGTGGTGTAGCTGACACAATTCCACCAAAAGGTGCACGAGGGTATGTCCCAAACCACCTGCACAGCCACCACGTCGTCACCGGGCAACATCGCTTGCAACACCGCACCAAGCGCTGGACAACCCTGATGTTAAAATGAGCAACGAGTCCACAGCGAGGATCACAGGCATCACCCATGGCGGCCCAAGGCCTGAAGGAAACCGACACCCAAAACCGGGTCCGGAGCTACACCACAACCAGCGGACAAAACATTCAAACAAAAAGAACAAACCTCAACCATACAAAACAAAGAAAAACAAGTGTTGCCAGGCAGAACAAACATCACCCGATAGCACTTACGATGAATATGAAGGAAGTTATCACGAAAAAAAAAACCCTATGGGTACATGTAGCTACTGCTTATAAATAAAATTGTTTTCTGATCCCATGTCCATACAGTAAATATAGCGCATATATATTTACTCTGAGGCAGTAGGCACAAAAAAAATGAAGCGTAATCCAAAAACTAACAATTTAAAAAAAAAAAAAACAGAAGTAGTAGTAAAACATACCAAGTGTCTGTACTTTATATTATTCTACTCTTACCTCTTACAGTTTTCGAAACTGAAACCTCCGAACTGAGGCCGACATACACACGCTGTCGCCATGACCCAAACACTTATTTCCCGAAAATGGCCCGGCGCTAGAGCTCAGTGGAACGCACTTTCCCTCTGTAATAAGCATAAACATGTCTGAAAGCGATTTCTTTAGTCTAGTCCATTTATTTCGAATGGTGAACCGAATTGTATACACTCACCGGCCATTTTAATCCAAACAGTGCGCTATTGTTACACTCTTACAGCACGATGATGTAGTGGCTAGCGCCTCTATATGAGGCAGCAGCCACAAAAACCTTGACCAGATGACCCTCAAAATGTTGGAGGTTCTATTTGAGCCCAATGCCCATCTATCCTGAAAGTTTCATGAAGATTGGTCCAGCCGTTTTCCCACATGATTAACAAAACAACAAAGAAAACAAAACAAAGAAACCCCACCAAAAACAATACCTCACCCCCTGGTGGACTCCGTCCCGGGCGAGGTAACAAAGGAAAGAAAAATAATATTAAAAATAAAAAGCTCCGGTGAGAAGTGGCAGCCAAAATGCACACAGCGTACTCTCAGCCGGAGTGAGGAAGAGCCGTTCTCAAACAAACGGAAACTGTATAGTATATAGGAGCATTACTCAGACTCGCATGGTGGTGGGAAACAGAATTCCCTCGGCCATGATACTTAGCGCAATCTCACAGGCCAAAAAGCTCAAAAGCTTGTTTATTATTGCGAATCCTGTTTGGCACCACAGGGTGATTCGGGACGTCCTCCGAGAGCTCCTTCTCTCTTCTGATACCCAGCAGGGGCAGGACAGGCCTGACAGGCAAGCATACAAGCAAAGTGACCACCAGCACTGGGTCAAACTCGAACCATAAGGCACATGTCAACTACCTGATTAACATTCTGCACACACTCACTCTTTCTGACCCCCATGAGGCTGGCTCAGGAACACCGGTAGCGATGCAGACTACTGAAATCAGGACCTGAGCACTGTAACTTACTACTCACTAAAGGGATGTTCACACGGCACATATTTGCATCGATGCTGCACCGATGTATTTTGTTGCGATACATCTTACACCGGTGTAAATTTTGTGGAGCGTTCACGCGTCACAAACCTGCTTACTAGAGAGAAGCGTGTTAGCACCAGTGCAGCCCCACTTGCGTTCACACGGCAGTTTTTGCGACCGTGCTATACGATAGTAATAATGCGGAAATGAAATATGCGCATGCGTGAAAATGTACTTCCTTTTCCCGGTTGTCATGAACATATTTTGGGCTGGAAAACGTCAGCAGTATCTGGCAACACTGGTGTCTTCATCCACGTTGTTTTCCCGGCGCTTGGTGATGACCAAGCGCCGGGAAAACAAAGTGGATGAAGACACCAGTGTTGCCAGATACTGCTGACGTTTTCCAGCCCAAAATATGTTCAAATCTGCCAAAATGCACTTAAAACCGCCCAATCTGGCAACACTGGAAGACACGCAGTTCTGTTGTTGTTGTTGTTGTTGTTGATATTTGCCATTTTGGAAGCGCAAAATACCAGGATGCAAATTATGCAATGCCCGTATGTAATCAACTCTCCTCACGCGTAGCGAGTCTACCCCTGTAGCGTTCAGACGTCCCGTTTTATATCGGTGCTGCCCCGCAAACTAGCATTTACTCCGGAATAAATTTCTTAAACCACCTCCCGAGCAGGGTTAGATTTGCACTGGTTTAAGCAGCTTTCAGGGGCTACACCGGTATAACTTTGTACCGTGTGAACGCTCTACCGGGGCAGCCCCAGTGCTACACCGGAGTAAAAGTTGCCGTGTGAACACCCCTTAACCCTTTGGTGACTGACCCCTTGAAAATGGTTCCTCCAGGAACGATGACTTCAGTTGTCAAGACAATGGAAAAACTAAAATACAAAAACAGAAAGATACGTCACAATGCTCTTGTGCACAAAACAAAATGCTCTTGTATTTTAGTTTTTCCGTTGTCTTGACAACTGAAACGTCATCGTTCCTGGAGGAACCATTTTCAAGGGGTCAGTCACCAAAGGGTTAATATTACCGATTCACATCCACTATTAAAAAAAAAAACACTCATGTACAGGGCACAAAGCCTGCGAGCTCACTGTGGCATCACCCTCCTGCTCCGCCCCTTGAGCGTTTCCACATTTTGTACAAGCTGGAAATGAAAGGGACTTAACTGGGATTTTGTTATGAATCCACACACAATAAAGGGAAAAAAAAAAAAAAAAAAGGTAGAGTGATCACAATAGGGAAATATGGGCTTGCACCCCCATTACTGTGTAATTGGTTCCAGTGCCTTTAAAATTACATTATTTGCTGACTGGAGTCCATCTTCAGTTGTGGTCAGAAGTTTAAATCCACTGACATGAACATCATGGCAATATCAGACCTTCAATGATTTCTATGAACTGTTCTCTTTCTGGGGAAGAATGACTGCGCAGCAGACATCTTTAATAGAAAAACCCTTTCATTTAGTGCACAAGTTTTAATTTATTTTGGGTAATTAATATTCGGTTAAATGTCCCTCAGCAAGTTTTGCCTGGACCGGACGCTTTTTGTATCCATCCACAAGGTTCTGGGAGAATTCTGGTCGGACATTTGACCATTCTTCTTGGCAGAATCAGTAGAGTTTAATTAAACGTGCGTTTCCTGGCATGGACTCTACTCTTCAGCACAGTCCGTGTATTTTTGATAGGGTTGAGGACAAGACTTGATTTTAAGCTTAAAATGTTAGCCTGCTTTATCCATTCCACAACCAGTGTTGACGTGTATTTGGGGTCCGTGCCCCGTTGGAACACCCGATTGTGTCCAAGTTTCTGACGAGTTGAGGTTATGCTGAAGAATTTTGAGGTAATCCTCCTCCTTCACTACTCCATCCACTTTGCACAGTGCATCAGTATCACTGGCAGCAAAACAGGCCAAGAACATGCCTAGATACTACCACCACCATGCTTAACAGCTGGTACAGTGTGCCTCCAGAAGACTCCCCCCCCATGTGGTCAGCTGCAAACTTGAGTCGAGCTTGTTATAGAAATATCAGGAAGACCAAGGAGCCATCAAAACAAGTCCAGGACAAAGCTTTGGAAAAGCATCCGTCAAGGACTGAATTTAACCAAAATTTCAACATCTGATGGAGTACCATTAAATCCATAATTAAACATGAAAAGAATATGGCACAACCACAACTCTGCCTAGAGGAGGATGTCCACCAAAAGACAGTGGCTGTATAAGCAGGGCATTTGTCAGATTAACAACCAAGAGAGCGAGGGTAACTCTGAAGGTGTTTGAGAGATCCACAGCTCAGATGGGACAACCACAGCCCAGACATTCCACAAAGCCCATGCAGATGCTTGTCATTGAGTCGCGTGGGGCATGAAGGCTAGTGCATATGGTCCGAGCCAACAGAAGAGCTACTGTAGCACTTTCTGTTTTAGCCAGCATTAACTTTTTTCATCAGTTTGTGCTACAATAGCTCTTCTGTAGGACTGGACCCAGGCTTTTAGATAGAGGGGCGTCTGGGCGTCTTTTCGACGCCCTGTACTGAAAAAAACAAGAAATTGGACGCCCTACTTTTTAGTACGACGCCCTAAAGACGCCCTAATATTTCCGCCCGTGTTATGTCCGGTAACTTAGCTGAATATGTTAAAAAATCGCCGAGTCTGAGCTTTCCGAGGATCTACAAGCTTTGTTGACACCGCCATTTTGGAAATTTCAGAAGTCTCGCTTTGACAGCTGTCTTTCCCGAAGACGCCCAGGGTTACCATAGCAACAGCACGAGCCCAGAGTACAAAATATGCGGAGGCGGAGCGCGTGTTTTCCTGTCAGAACAGAATCAAGACAAAAGCACGCACTCTCCTCTGCATTGAGCAGCTGGATCGGCTCATCAGGCTCAGCTATGCCCGAATTCCCATGCCGGAATTCGACTTCGCTGCCGCCAGAAAGTTGTACCTCAAGGCCCCCAGGCGGTTGTAAACATATTGTTGCCAGTGGACTGTTGCAGTGAAACCATTTTGTTTACATTAAGACATTAAAGAAAGTTGTTTTACCTAAAATGAATCTGGCTTGAATTTTTCCATGCACACATGCCTCCCCCCAGTCCAGCCTTACTATTGATACAAGAATGTTGTAACAAAGGCAAAAACACTTGGCTGTATTGCTCAAAATTTGCTGTCAAAATGAAGGAAATAGCATTTGAGAGCATTAGAAATTTCAAAATTTTCCGGGGGAGTACCCCCGGAACCCCCTAAAACACTCGTGCCAGCGGCGCTCAACGCGCCGCTACACCTCGCCACATACAGTGACACCTGCAAAAAAGTTAGACTCCCTAAAAAAAAATCCTGCCTAAAAGCCTGACTGGACCATATGGGCTAGCCTTCGTGCCCCATGCGAATCAATGAGCCTTGGCTTCCCATGACCCCATCACCGGTTATCCTTCCTTGGACCGCTTTTGGTAGGTACTAACCACTGCATACCAGGAACACCCCACAAGATGTGCCATTTTGGAGATGTTCAGACCCAGTCATCTCGCCATCACAATTTGGCCCTTGTCCAAGTCACTCAGATCCTTACACTTGCCCATTTTTCCTGCTTCCAACACCTCAACTTCAAGAACTTACTGTTCTCTGGCTGCCTAATATATCCCACCCCTTGACAGGCGCCACTGTAATGGGATAAAATGTTATTCACTTCACCGGTCAGGGGTTTTAAAGTTATGGCTGATTGGTGTGCATGCATATGACATATGGGTCCGTCTCAGAAACCAGTCTCTCATTTGGGACATTATGGTCAAAAATTTTTTTTTTCTAATTTTACTATTTTTTTTGTATTTCACCTAACACTCAAATGTTTTTGTCATGTTTAATAAGAATAAAAGATAGCATCTTGCTTTATCTGGCCTCCACTGTGGAAAAAAGTTTTTTGATTACAATTCAAATGCTTTTGTAAAATTGATTTACATATAAAAACTACATCATGAAGAATTAAAGCCCCTCCTTCACAGATGAGTGAAAATATTGAATACATTTCCTCTCTTTCTGATTGCTTGGGTTAAAAATGCCAAGTTATGATGACTGAATTGATTCTTCACTTAAATATGAATAATATGATACAGTTTGGGTATTTGATATGGCGAAATAGGACACAATGGAAAAATCAAGAACACACCGGAAAGATGAGAATAACGGCGCTGGTAAAAGAACAGCGACTGTACCGGCTGAAGGTCGCGCAGGTCTCTGCTCCAGTGCGCGAGCAACGGGACATCACTACCGCACCGGATGGAGCGCGAGGCGGGGGCGGGGCAAAATGACTGGCCGTAGATTCTATCAAAAGTTCAATCTAAATTGACCATGGCTGCAAAATATTGGCCAAAAATACGCGAACACTACGAAATATGAAAGTAAGATGAAAAAGAAACAAACATTTCTATTGCCTTATACTGCAAGACTAAAACAAAAACTGTCAAAACTCTCCTTTTCAGTGATAACGTCCAAACAGATCACCCGCGTAACAAAGACCGCAAATGGAAGCACGATCAACTTCTAACTGTTGGAGTGGAAAATTCCATTCTGCACATGCAAATTGTTAACGTGTGTCCTTCCCCGCACACAAATAACACGCTACGGTAAAAAAAATAGACCACAACTCATTTTATAGCTCAGAAATTCATACAAGACCAGCTACCATTGTAACATATTCTGTAAGAAACATATTCTATACCTAACTTTCAGCTTTCGTTTTAAAAAACAAAATCGCAGATCTTTTTTTTTTGTCATTTACTTTTTATTGGTTTTTGATTTTGTATGTAAATGAACAAACAAAATCAACATGAAGACCTATAGACAAATACAGAAAATATCCAGTGAAAAAGTAAAAGCATTCAAAAGGGGATTGGAAAACGCCTCCATTCATGAAGGTGGAAAGAAAAAAATAAATTAAAAAAAGGACAAAGAAATGAAAAAACTTGAAAGTACTCTAATAGTCCAATCTGAGATTACCTGAAGTCTGGTCTTATGGTAGAGATATATGTAATCCATTTTTGCCAATTTTCAATAAATACCTCTTTTTGTGTTCTTAGATTGAAAGTAATTCTTTCCATTACAAAAAAAAAAAAAAAATCGCAGATTTCTAACAAAATTTTTATATGGCATAGTGATTAAGTTCCTACTTTTGGTGAGGTAGTGACCTTGACCCTGAGGCTTTCCGTTTAGATCAAAACGGACGATCGTATTGGTTTTGGGTCTGCGGAAAATGGAGTTACAGCGATCAAATATTTTGCATGATGTTTTATTACGGTTATGATTATTCTGTGAGCGCACCAATCCTTAGGTGTATAAAGTTACAACTTAAAGTGCTGATGACACGAACATGACTCTATGCAATTTCTTAAATAAACTATACAACACGGCAAATATGTTAGATTTCTGTTATAATTACGTGAAAAGAAGCTGTTGTTACGCAAATACCCAACTTTTAATTGCACAGCGCAAGAAAACTGGGTCCGTGGCTCGCGGCCATGTTGTGACGTCAGCGGAAGAACACGCTGCGGTTCACTGGCTGTTCTACTCTGGTTCTACCCAATGGAAATGGCGCATGAAAACGCCAGTGAACTCTCTAGTGCTAGCTCTTCCTCTTCTGGGAGTCTAGAATTGTGTTGATCTCTTCTGAATAGAATCTATGATAGCCTACCCTCTTTACCCTTTGCCTCTCGTTGCTAGGCGGCAGTTACATGAAAGCCGCAAGCTTTCACAAGCAAATACATGATATCACAAGCAAATACTGATATCACGCCGACTTTATGATTACATTTATGATTATCATGTAGAATCTATAGCGCTACGTACCTTTATCTTATGTCGTTTCACAACACATGTTCTGACAGGAGGACTGTCTTTGGATCCAGCATAGCTACTAGTAGACCCCCTCCGGAATACTGGCAGTGTTGCCAGATTGGGAGGTTTCCCGCCCAGTTGGGCGTTTCAAGTGCATTTTGGTGGGTTTTGAACATATTTTGGGCTGGAAAACTTCAGCGGTATCTGGCAACAGATACTGCTGATGTTTTCCAGCCCAAAATATGTTCAAAACCCACCAAAATGCACTTGAAACCGCCCAACTGGGCGGGAAACCTCCCAATCTGGCAACACTGTGTAGGCACTGCTGATGGTAGTAACACACGTTTGTGCTGAACTGAACACCCAAGAGATTCTTTTAAGCTGGGAAGGGTGTCAAAACAATCCAAATCGAAGTGTTCAGAGCACAGGACGGATGTTGGTGAGGGCTCCCACTTGTCACGAGTGCGCCTGACTTGCTTCACCCACTTCGCATGCAGCTCGGGATCTCTGGGAAACTTGAATAAACTTACCCCATCCTTGTGGGTTTTGGAGCAAAAGCCGGCAACACAACGCAAAGGCATAATAACTATATATATATATATATATATATATATATATATATATATATATATATATATATATATATATATTAATATTAGTGCTGTCAAGCGATTAAAATATTTAATCGAGATTAATGTCGCGACAGTCATAGTTAACTTGCGATTAATCGCAATTTAATCGCACATTTTTGTCACATAAAAAAACATTGTAATTCTCTTATCAGCATAAAAAAAGTGAATGGGCTTGCTTTGTACCAATGTTTTTTTTTTTTATTGCAAAGCATAACACGTCTTGACACAGCCACTGCAAAGTGAAACCTAAGCCGAACACCGGAGCGGGGCTAGCAAGAGAACCATGAGTGAAATGATCTACTGTTTGAGTTAGTCTCTAATCAGAGAGATAGGTTACACAGTGACGGTAGGCTTGACATGCTTGATTATAATATAAAGTACACTATTATATTAAGTTTAAGTTGTTCGTTGATAAATATTGCATTGAATCTGATCTTTACTGTTTCAGCTCACTTAACACATTTTGTACTTTTACACTTTCTGCCTGTTGATGCGTCGCGCTGTCCAATCAGAGGCGGCCAAATTTGCATATTACAGGAAGGATTTCTGGGATAGCGTTGAGTTTACAGTTCAGAGGGATCTGGCTTCTTTAGACGCTGTCTTCTTAAAACTGAATGAATATTTAAAAAGAGCCAAATGAGCCAGTCTTTTGAACGTCTCTTTTCAAAGAACGGATCACAAAGATGCGGATCCCATCAAAGAGCCATAAATCCCATCTCTACTAGCGCGCCCTGCCCGCGCTGGTTCTTTGGGGAGGGCAGAGGACTCTGGCTGTGTGGGGCATTACAGTCTAGCCGCTATCGTTTTTTTTTTTTTTGCAAAGTCTTTGTTCCAAGTTCCTGGCAGTTTCAAAAGCTTATGAAAAACCTACATCATGTCACAGAGCGTTAATCTCGCGATAAAAAAAAAATTATCGCCGTTAAAATTGAGTCAAGTTAACGCGTTAATAACGCGACATTTTTGACAGCACTAATATATATATAATGTATAATAACGTCTAATAAAAATACTAATAATGACAAACTGAACACCTGCCGCATCAACAACAAACTGGTAAGTTAGGAGGAAGGTTCTTTCGCTGACGTCATATAGCTCCTCCTCCTCCTTCATCTCCTGGGTGCTGCAGCCCCGTCAAATTTGCCCAAATAGCCGCGTTTATCATCATAACTTGTAAAATAGGCGCCTTCGTGAATTAATATATGGATCATCAGGAATTACTTTTTATGTTATAAAACATCGCCAAAGATGTCAAAAACGTGTCATCAGCACTTTAAAATACAATTAGTGATAACTGCAGACTTTTCAGTGGACGACAACCTTTTTAAGGGAATGCGATGTAGTCAACCATTTATCATGTCCCAGATCAAGCCGCCATTTTTCCACACATTTGCAGAATTTTTGCCAAATTCTGAATATTCGCAAAGATTGTTTTATCTGTATTATTTCTTTCATCATTTTATTTCAAATTAAAACCAACATCACCATTCAAAACCGTATAGTTTATTGACAGAGTATATTTAGTGGGGTACCCCCACAGTACCCAGTTTCTGAGACACACCCATATACACACACAGTATACATATATAGGGGTACTTATGGAATGTCTTGTTTACTAAAAGCAAGCTAACAGCATGGGTGCAGACTTTAAATTCAGTAGATTATCAGGACTGTGTTGGGAGGCAGTGCCAATTCCTCAAAGATGCTGTTTGGTCACATACGCTTTGTATTGTTTAATACACACCAACACACCCCATAACCCCTAAATAAATGTAATTAACCCTCAAAAACAGTTCCAAAAAACTATTTCCTCAATTACTTTAGAACAGGGACAGTAAACCATTCAACGCCACCCAGAACGAGGAGGAAAAATGCCAAGATGGTTAACTTGATTCTTACACACTTGCTTCCTCTGCCAGCTGCCAAGAATGCAGACCCAGCACAAGCTGCTCCAGTCAGGCGCCTCAACCTTCTCTCTGCCCAGGAAACCCCTAGCTTCCAAATCCCTCCTCCTCTACCCTCGCTCTTCCTCTTCATATAATCCCTCCATCCATCCAGCTCTGTAAAAAAAAAAAATCATCATACTACTGTTGTTCTTTAACTCTTTCACATACAAGCTTTTCCATGCCAGGTTTGGTGAATTCATTTCTATTTTTTTACGATGCCTTCATCCAAAGCCAAATCACAAAAGAGGCTGAGATCCAAGCACAGAGCGGAGCAGCTAAGGGGTTAAGGGTTCTGCTCGCAGGCCCAACAGTAACTTGGCACTGCTTATTTAAGCTATGGAGAGAACTGAAAGACCTCATTATTCAATGCAATTTCATATGTATAGTGTTTAACAACAGGCATCGTGACAAAGCTGCTTGACAGAAATCCTGATGTAGATTCATAATTAGATCCCTAATGATTAAGCCAGAGGAATCATTGAGAAGGAACATCTCCTCAAACAACATAAAGGAATCCCATCCTCTTCTAGACGACACCAGATAAATCATTTATCTTCTATAACTACACTATAGAGTAGACCTCTGTGAGATCATCCCTACACAATATTACATTGCCAATAAACTGGATATCATATTACCAGACCTACCAACTGTTATGAATTGTGTATAGATGCTCCACAAAAACATAGGCATATTCATATTTTACAAGTTATCATTCAACAAAACGCCAACAGAGCAGCATTTTTCCACCCCCAAAAAACAAGAGCTAAGCAAATTGACACGAGAATCTGGAATGATCTGTACAGGAGTTTTGAACTCTCCAAAAATTAACGGACGCTTCTTGGAAGCCCCGTCCTCTTCCAATCGTCACGGTAAATGGAGTGCGTCTCTATGCAAAAAAAAAAAATCCTTTCTGATTTAGTTAACATTCGATAAATGCGTATTTAACTATATTAAGATCTTTTGCAGGTTTCAGCTGAAAGACCAAAAAAAACCCAGATTTTGATTTAAAAAAAAAAAAAAAAAAAATACACTTTTTTTTTGACTGGCACTCTGATGATCTCTTCTTACTCAATACTGAGCAGACAATGCCATGTGAACCAGGATTCGAACCGATGTTGCAAAACTTGTTCCTTTCCTAGACAGTGCTCTAGACCACTCGGCCACGGAGGATTACATTATGAACTGAAGTTATGAAACATGGCACTCACACAGTCGCTATGTGGTGGTGCCATACTGCAACTGTGGAATCGCTACCTGAGGCTGGTACGCCAATTACATTCTTAAACACGCTCGAACTCCGTTAAACATACACATACAGACAGGTGCTTCTGTAGGCTTCAGCCAAAGCCAAAAACTGATTTCTAAAAAGGATTAATATTGGAACGCGAGGTTACATTTAACAGTTTATTACACACTTAAAATCAATTAAATAACTTAAAAAAACACACTATCCAGCTGAGTTTTCGCAAATCTCAGTTTCCAACTGCACGGGCAATAATATTACTACACACTCCTATACTCTCCTTAACGCCGAACTGCTGGAAATACTCACTCATTTTGTCTAGCCTAGTAAACTAGACCCAACCGCCTAGCGGCCAAAAATATTTTTTGCCTGCGAATGGGTCTAGCCTCGCACCATATAAACAAAAAAACACCCCGGGCATCAAATCGTGCCCGCCGATCACAACACAAGGTTTTTGTTTGAATTCTTTGGGCGGGCTTTTGCAGGAGTGACGACAAAGCTGCGCGACGCTGGAGAAAGCGCAGCAGGAAAGATGGCTACGGCTAGTGAACAGCGCACGTTTGACTCCGCTTTGGAATCAGTTTTAGAAGAATTAGACTTGGAGTTTTCGTTGAAACATGAGCAGGAAGAGGCTCTCCGCTCATTCCTTTTCAAGAAGGACGTTTTCGCTGTTTTGCCAACCGGCTATGGCAAAAGTCTGATCTACCAGCTGGCTCCGCTCGTAGCCAAAAGGATGGGGCCAGTTTGTGCAGTACGAAGAATTAATAAACAGCTTTGAAACGTTACTTTTTGATTGTTTCTTATTTTCCCGTTATTTTAAATTTAAGGGAAATTATTTCACCAAACACCACTAAATAAAAACTCTCAAAAACAGTTTAAGCAAACCCTTGAAAAACACTTGGAAAAAAATGTGTATGTGGTACAGACTCCAAACTTGTGGTCATTATCTCCAAACTTCTTAATATCTAGAACCTGTTTATTAATTAATACGCATTTTGAAAAATTATTTATTTCAAGGCCTCCCCCACTGCTTTCTGTCGCTCTGACTACGTCACAGTCACTGTTGCGCTGATTGGTCAGAGCGTTGGCCTATACGCACAGAGACAGTTTGAAAGACAGCGGTTTGTTCCTCCTACCCACTTCGGAAATGTCTACAGATCGAGGCCAGACTAAATATTCACATTTAGTCTGGCTTGCCAGGCTACATTTTGTCATCTTTGGATATTTTAAAATTTAAAAAAACGCTGCAATCAGTGAAAAAAAAAATTTGCAGAAACCTACTTAAGAGCATCTTTATGATTACAGCAGCAGTTCTTGAGTACATGTCTACAGTATCCAGGTGGGATCATCTGCTGAAGGCGGCTTTTTTTCCTGGGGGGGGGGGGGGGGGGGGGGGGGGGGATCCCCAAAAAAAACAGTAGGATCCCCCCCAAACCATCTCCCCAAGTTTAGACTCCGTCGATTCCCATCCACCAGAAAGGTCTTCCCTATTGCACAACAGCTACCAACCAGCCATGATCACCAAGTGCTTCCTTTGAGGGACGTGACCCCAACCAACCGCATCTTTTCGAAATGCTGCCTCCGCAACATTAGTGGAGGCGCAACACCCTTGGAGGAAAGCGCCACCCACCCACTCCTGTATGCATGAGCTCACAGACACCCATGATTGTTTAGTGTCACTGTAATTCACGAGAGAGAAGCGCACCACACCTCCCTCCGAGAGCACAGGCCAATTTTGCTCTCTTGGGCACCTGGCCACGGACGGCTGTGGCATCATCGGGAATTCGAACTAACAAACAGGGTGAATGCGCTTCTGTTGCACCACTTGGCAGTGAAGACTTAAAACTTTTGTCAACACGGTTTTAAATGCAACAGTCGTTGTATAATAAGCTTAATTTATATAGCACCGTGTAAAATCTCTGTGATACTAAACACTGATCAGTTGATGAGCATTTATGAAGAGTAGATTAATTTAATTTCCCCACTGGCTAATTTATACAGTGCCTGTTGGTAGGCACGAGTTACTAGGTCCCTGTTAGCCGAGCCATCAGCGCACTACAGCTGAGCAGATGTTATCCGGGTGGTGGATTAATCTCAGCACAGCAGTCACACCAACATGCTGATGCGTGTGGTATTGAGCTCAATTTGTACGGTGATAAAAGGTGCATGGGAAAATATTAACTAGACACTGATTTGATCACGGTCACAGAGGTACAAACCGGAGCATATCTGAGAGCTGATGTAAGCATTTTTCTTGATATATTTATAAATGACGTCATCTACTTCCAGTAAAATCCTGGCAGAAGGGGAGGGGGAAAAAAAAAAAAAAGTCAACTGCAAAGTTTTTTTTTTTTTTTAATTTTGCAGTCAATAGCAAGTTCACCACAGACACCACAAACTGCTCCTTGAATAGCCTTTGACTATAACCAAGAGTAACAATCCTGCCTGGCTGAACTTCAGTCTACGTTGAGAAGTTCCTCTCTGCAGCGTGCTTGTGCATGCTTCCACTGGCTTTTAACTGGAAATAAAAACTACACCAGAGCAGTGGCCAGAACACAGAACACTTTCCACTGGAACCAAACCATTAATCAGGCCTTTATGACCGTTGTGAGCCAGAGCCTCCATCAGTGCAGGAAGAGATTGGGGAAGGGTGTTATGGATCCCTGTTCATTTCCAGTGAACATTTTTACAGGCATTTAAAAAACAAACAAACAAACAAACAAACAAAAAAAAACCCCATACACAGCCGCCATCCCGGTGTCTGAAATCGCTCCCTACTCAATATATAGTGAAAACGTCATTTTGGGGCAGCACGGTGGTGTAGTGGTTAGCACGGTCGCCTCACAGCAAGAAGGTTCTAGTTCGAGCTAGGGCTGGGTATCACCAGATACCTCACGATACTATGGCGACATTTTGCCCACGATAACGATAATATCACGGTACAGCGATTCTGCGATAATCGATATATTGCAAGAAATTTCAACCACATCACAATATCTGTGTCACTGAAGAAAATCAGAATTTATTGACCACTGTAAAATTACATTTCACATACATAACTACACACTCTTGCCAGACATATATTTGTCTCTATTCCACTGCTGGCAAAACCAAGAGTTGCTTCACTACAACATACAGAAAATTCCCATTTCTGTGCTAGTATTATCAACTTTTCTGTAAGCATGGACACATCAGTGCTGCTTAACAAGCAGAATCAAATTGTTTTATGAAAACTTAACTTGTATGTGCAGTCTGCAGTGCATTTCAGTGCTAACACTAATATCAATTTGTTCTTTGTAAACTTGAGAACACGTACCTGAGAACATTTAACTTGTGCTTATTTTGCAGGAACAACGCACTGTCTGAAACACATTGAAAAGTGCAGTGGGCATCTTAATTGGAGCATCTTAATTTAATTGGAGCGAAACAGGTTTTGCAAAGTGCATTCTCTTTGTCCAGCTCACTGTTTTTTTTTCCTCCTTTCCTTTGGAATCCAAAGTGCCTCCAAACATCTGCCTTAAAGTTCGGCGGCGTCTCTAGGTTTATGTTAACAGCCACGCTTGCCTGGTTTTTTTCGTCACTGCAACCGCCGGGGAAAAAAGAGAAGACGAAGAGTGCCTTGCAGTGAGGTAGCGGTACAGCGACACCTCGCGGAGCGGAGGTGCGGAAGTCGTACTGGATTTACAACCCGTCTGAAACATGATTTTATTATTTGAAAAAATATCGATATTCAAATTGAGTATCGATATTGAATCGGAAGACAAAGTATCGCGATATATCGCCGTATCGATATTTCTGCACACCCCTAGCTCGAGCCTAGCGGCCGGCGAGGGCCTTTCTGTGTGGAGTTTGCATGGTGTCTGCGTGGGTTTCCCCCACAGTCCAAAAACATGCAGTTAGGTTAACGTGAGGCGGCATTGGGCTGAAGTACCCTTGAGCAAGGTACCTAACCCCTGACTGCTCCCCGGGCACTCGAGTGTGGCTGCCCACTGCTCTGGGTGTGCGCACGCACGTGCATGTGTTCACTGCTTCAGATGGGTTAAATGCAGAGGATGAATTTCACTGTGCTTGAAGTGTGCATGTGACAAAGGTTTCTTCTTCTTGTAGTGCTGTCCGAAACCTTCGTGAGGATTATTTACACCCTGCATAGTGCACTCAAAGTATCCCACGACGCATCACGAAAAGTAGCGTACAACCGATGGTCACTAACCAAAGCAATATATATCCCATCATGCATTGCAGTCGTGCTGAAAGAAATCAAAAGTCTCATATTTGATTTAATAAAAGGCAGCGGCAAAGAAAAAGTATTCAGCCTTGATTTTAAAAGAACTGAAAGATGCAGGTACTTTGTATTGATTAATGTGGGGAAATGCGCTCAGTATAATATGGATTCATCACAAAAACACTGTACATGCATGTGTTTGTTATTTTGAAAACCCACCAGCCGACTGATCGGACACATTTTAATTGTGCGACAGTAATGAGATAAATACCAGCGCGACGGACTAGTGTCCGAAAGTGGTCCGTCCCCCCCATTTTGCCAATGAGCTCGCTACATAGTCCTCATCTTTTCTCATTATCTCTAGCCGCTTTATCCTGTTCTACAGGGCTGCAGGCAAGCTGGAGCCTATCCCAGCTGACTACGGGCGAAAGGCGGGGTACACCCTGGACAAGTCGTCAGGTCATCACAGGGCTGACACATAGACACAGACAACCATTCACACTCACATTCACACCTACGGTCAATTTAGAGTCACCAGTTAACCTAACCTGCATGTCTTTGGACTGTGGGGGAAACCGGAGCACCCTGAGGAAACCCATGCGGACACGGGGAGAACATGCAAACTCCGCACAGAAAGGCCCTCGCTAGGCTCGAACCAGAACCTTCTTGCTGTGAGGCGACAGCGCTAACCACTACACCACCGTGCCGCCCGCTATATAGTAATTCCCTATACAGGGAGTAGTGAACGAGTGAGCGATTTCAGACACAGGGCTCGTGATAGTTTACATAAGCAGGAGGATCTGAATTAAACAGCACTGCATGCTTTGTTAGATTATCTTTCTACCAGGGGTGTTTTCTCAGGTGTAGAAGTATAGAAACAATACATGTTCCTCACGAGTGTGGAGTTGTTCCCCCGGTTCCCTTTCAAATATATTCGAGTTTAATCTCGGGCTTGGCGAGACTGAACTCCAGAGATATGAAGCTGGAGCCCATAAGCTCCTGTTCCTGTCCTGATGCACCTTTAACTCAATCATTCTGCTCTCACACTACTGAACACGAGCCCCTTCGGTCTCCTCCATGACTGACTGAACCATTTTGCTAGAACAATAATTTAAACCTGGCATAATGTTTCATAAATTCTCTCATGCAAAGTCAAGATCTTTCATATGCAAATATTGCATCATTTTGGTATTAAAAATGATGCAGCATTTCTATTCATCGTACCAGTTTCTTTTTCTTTTTTTTAAATAAATCATTCTCACCTACGCTTGCTACACAATTCCACAACAGAAAAGACTGCATTTAAAAATCACAAATCATATACACAGAATACATACCGCCAACTGATAAAGTACCTCTACAGGCATGGATCAATGAGTACAAGAACAAGTATGTGTTTCTTGGCACGGGTACAGAAATGAGTAACCTATTAACTGTTAAGGGATCAGTGGCATCGTTGAACATTTTATTTAGCTTGGTTTTTATCGGATGTTGCCATTTTTGCAAGCCCTGCTCATCTTCTCGTGAGTAGATCATGAGTTTGATCCATCCGTGGCTAGTAGTCAAGCGAGCGAAACCAGCCACGCTCTCTGGGTATCTTCTCCCTGATTAATCACAGTGACTCTCGCCAATTGTGGGCATCTGTGAGCTCATGGATGTGGAGGAGGGCAGAGAACACTTTCCTCAGAGTATGTTACACTGCCCTGAGCAGCAGTTCGAACAGATGCGCTTGGCTTCACGCGTCGCAAAAGCAGCATGTGTTAACCTTCACCTTTCTGCAGGTGGTAGCTGTCAAATGATGACCATTGTTAATTAAGAGACGGGCAAATCCACCTCAAATCACCAGATTTCAGAAAACGTTCCTGACTGACCATCTCTGATTTTCTTCATACTTTCACAAACTAAATGTTAATATTCCTAGTAAACCCCAAACAAAAAATTTCAGCCTTAAATCTTTTAGTTGTTGACATATTGAGCCTTTAAAAATGGAGCGCGACACTGATTTTACTGTAAAAACGAGTGGTACAGAAAAAGATGCTGTAGCAGTTCGTAGGGGTGGAGCACAGAAAAGACAGCAGGCCAGAATCAAGTTCCACAAGAAAAAAACTCTTTATTTAGTATTTTTCAGTAACTATTCACTCTCTCAGGGTGTATTCAGACCAGGATAGTTCGATAGTTCACTTGCTTTGGTCCGAACAAAATGTTTTTTTTATTTTTTCATTTTGGTGCGGTTCGCTTTCACACTGTATATTTTAGTAAGCGGACCAAAATCTGTCAACAAAGCCACGCGCCCTGAGGTCGTTCAGCTATTGGTCAGAGACGACACGCGCACAAAGCGTCAAGTTCAAAAGTAGTCATGGAGGCTTTCCGTGCTGTTATTTTTTTTAATGTCATCAAAGCTATACGTTTTTTCCAGTTTTTACTGTTTTCACAATTGTGTGATTACTATGCTGCTGTACAAGTAATTTATCAACGACGACAAAGGGCGAGGCGGCTACAGAGGACAGCGCTGATGAGCACACATCATGTGACAGTTCTGGCTCTTCATGCAATAGATGAATTTCTTTTTTGCGTCGCTAGTACCGCCACTTTCTGAAAGAATGTCCCTGATTTTAATGTAGGTCTGACGGAGTTTCTTCACTTTTAGCCGACATTGTTCTGGGGA
Organism: Neoarius graeffei; assembly: GCF_027579695.1. NCBI lineage: Eukaryota > Metazoa > Chordata > Actinopteri > Siluriformes > Ariidae > Neoarius > Neoarius graeffei. Next base: position 30,457,012 of record NC_083595.1, read on the forward strand.
GCGCGTGAACCCCTTCTCCTTCATTTTCTCACTGAATACAGCAAACACGTCGGCATTTTTGTGTGTTCTCTCCAAAAGCTCAGATATGTGGACATCTGCCCATATATCCACAAGGGTACGCGTTTCTTCCTCGGCCCACGTTTGCCCCCTACTCATTTTTTGTACTCTGTAGTCTAGCCTACCACTGGTCTGAATGACTGTTGTAAGGTTCCCTTGACAACCGAAACAGTGTTTGCACTTTGCGGTGGAGTGTCAAGACTCTGTTTCCCATAATGCTCGACAAACGACGGAAGCTCCCGAGGTACAAAAAAGCAAAACTGTCAGATTAGGTCCGGTCTGCTTTCACACCTCCAAAAGATCCGCACCAGGGTTCCTTTGGTCCGGACCGAGTCCGACCTTGCAGCTCGGTCTCTGTCCGCTTGTTTGGTCCGGACCAGAGTTCGGTGGTTTGTATTCAGACCAACCCAAAAGGTCCGGACCAAGGGAAATTTGGTTCGTTTGGTCCAGACCAAACAACGTAGGTGTGAATACGCCATCAGAGACACACACACGAATCGTCAGGTCAGGGAGAGAGCCTCCTTCCTCTGCTCTCTCTCTCCTTATATAGGGCGCGGTCACTGGGGAAGACACACAAACACAGATTAACCAACATCAGGTGCAGTGATTCTGCCACTTACCTTCCCTGACTCCACCCTCCGGTCACAGACCAACGCTTGACCACGCCCCTGCTGCCACAGATGCCAAGTTCAGCGAGTCATTACTTTTGAACTATTCGTGCGAGATGCATGAAATTTTCAGGAGTTGTTCTTCGGTACTAGACGTCTAACTATTATAAAAGATGATCTACAGTTGCATATTTATCAGTTTATAGCTTGCTGAAAACTAAAATTTGTTTGTGCTTTGGCCCTCTGTATTTCCACATAGAAGCACATCAGATCTTTCAAATTTCGGTATTTATTTCTCATGTTGTAGTACTATTTTGGTGACTAAGCATTTTTCTAAAATAAATAAAATTCTCTGATTTATGAGAAAATCATTTCACGCCTAGATTTCAAATGCATATTGCTCATGTAGGGCGGCACGGTGGTGTAGTGGTTAGCGCTGTCGCCTCACAGCAAGAAGGTCCGGGTTCGAGCCCCGTGGCCGGCGAGGGCCTTTCTGTGCGGAGTTTGCATGTTCTCCCCGTGTCCGCGTGGGTTTCCTCCGGGTGCTCCGGTTTCCCCCACAGTCCAAAGACATGCAGGTTAGGTTAACTGGTGACTCTAAATTGACCGTAGGTGTGAATGTGAGTGTGAATGGTTGTCTGTGTCTATGTGTCAGCCCTGTGATGACCTGGCGACTTGTCCAGGGTGTACCCCGCCTTTCGCCCGTAGTCAGCTGGGATAGGCTCCAGCTTGCCTGCGACCCTGTAGAACAGGATAAAGCGGCTACAGATAATGAGATGAGATTGCTCATGTATGACAAGCTCTACCATAAAAAATAAATAAATAAAATTATACCACGGGAAAGAGCACGTCTTCATTAATATATATTCACAAAATATGAAGTTGGTATCTTAAACCAAACTATATTTATTAAGGTATTAAATACGCCATGTTTTGCTACAGACGGAAATGCCGTTTCAAGGCGCATGATACGTATATGCTCCAAGTAATACATAAAACCTGGAAATTGACAAATTCAAACAGATTTTTAATATTAGGCTATTATTAGCATCCTTCAGAAGCACACAGCTATGTGCTTCTACTTGCTATCCAGATACAGTGGCTGATGTTTGAAGTTTTGCTTCTACTGACACTGTAGTCTGTTTAAATTGTAGAACTTGGTATGGTAAAACTTGGAGAATAAAAAGATAAGCTGAATATTTAGTCATAAAATACAAATACAAGTTCTCGGATACAATTTTGTGATCGTATTTTAAGTACGGTGGCTCTGTATTTTACATTTCTGTTTGTGGTGAAACATGGCGTATTTGATACCTTAATAAATAGAGTTTGGTTCAAGATACCAACTTCATATTTTGTGAGAATATTAATGAAGACATGCTCTTTCCAGTGGTAGAATTCTTTTTATGGTAGACCTTGTCATACATGAGCAATATGCATTTGAAATCTAGGCGTGAAATAATTTTTCATTTTTAATGCCTCATAAATCAGAAAATTTAATTTTTTAGAAAAATACTTAGGTCACCAAAATTGCTGGGTTTCAGTCATGTGACTTTTCTTAGCGTTTTTTACCAGAAGTGAAATAGCTGGTGGTCTAAACAGCTGCTGTAGTGCAAACAATCAGCGATAACTTAGAGTACGCTCGTAATCTAGAAGCCACAGCTCGCTTTAGATATATTCAGAAGATTGCTATGTACAATGGAATCGACCCCTACAGTCTGGGAAAGAAGGATTTATCATACGATCTCAAACGACCCTTCAGTCGAGTTCCCCGACATCTCGAACTATCTGGTGTTGCAGACGTCCTTCTACACCGCAAAACAGATGAAAGCATGGAAGAGTATGGAGGCTTACAACTTTTTTGTACCGTATGTGGCTGAGTAAAGGACCTCGGGATCAAGTCGCTGCCGAATGAATCCTGTATTGTTTAAGCTTTCCGTTTGCATCTTTACAATGAAGCGCTGCAAGTTGAAGTGTAAACAAACAATTGCTTTGATTCTCACTTGTGTTGGCTCTTATCTCTCAGCTAAATCATTCACAAAGATCATCAGAAACCCCTTTAAAGACCTGGATCTTAGTTAAACAAGACGGAGAAGAGATCACGACCCATTGTAACTGTACGGCTGGGGAAGAATTTTGTCGCGACCTTCATGCATATGGACTTTGTGAGGAGGAAACAAACAAACAGCTGGGGACTTTAGCTCTTTGTGACTAAAAAAAAAAAAAAAAGTACCGTAAAATAACGACACCCAGCAAGAAAAGTACTTGGAAAACACTAAGGACAGAGCTGAGAGGGATACAAACCTTTCACCAAGTGATCACTGCAAACTCAAGCGTGCTTCGACTCGGCTCCCTTCGATTTCACAGAGAGGTTCAAAAGCCACCTTTCGTGACACCTTTTTGTGAAATCCTGTGTTTGTTCACCATTTTTTTTTTTTTTAATTAGGTCACGGGGAACCCTGAAGAAACTTATCAGTTTCACGGTTTGATCGATTCGAACAACCTAAAACAACGCAAGCGTAAGGCATTTTTCACGCGAGCAATGCACCTTCTAAGTACAAACACTTTGTCAACTGAGCTTTGGTAGACCACCAGCTAAAGTTTTGAATAACTAATGAGGCGGATGTGACGTCATGTGAAACCCAGCAGTAGTACAACATGAGAAATACCAAAATTTGAAAGATCTGATGTGCTTCAATGTAGAAATGCAGAAGGCCAAACCTGCTCCAAAAACACTAATGAATTCCCCCCCACACAGTTTTCAGCAAGCTATAAACCGACAAATATGCAACAGTGGGTCATCTTTTATAGTAGTCAAAGACATCTAGTACTCCTGAAAATTTCATGCATCTAGCATGAATAGTTCAAAAGTAATGACTTCTTGCGCTTAGCATCTTTTTCTGTACCACTCATTTTTACAGTAAAATCAGTGTCGCGCTCAGGGCTCTACACTAACTTTTTTTTTTTCAGGAGCACACATGCTCCTAAGTTAATTTTAGGAATACGGGGGGGGGCACAAGCAGGTTTTCATTTTAAAGGTTTATTGCAGCGCAAACCTTAGACACACCAACACATAAAACTCAAAATTCAATTGAGAATGAACGAACAAACAAATGAATAAAGAAACTGAATGAATGAACAAACTGTAACTAAACAGAGAGCAGAGCTCAGCAGAGCTAACAACATCAAGGACAGCTCCCACCTTGGCTCGGAGTTCTTTGACTTGCTGCTCTCAGGCAGGCGTTACAGGTGCATCAAAGCAAGGACCAACACACTCAACAGTTTTTTCCCACAGGCCATAACCACCTTGAACAATTAGCCTTTTTCACATTACATCACTTGCAGGGGAACTCGTATCCGTTTTCAGCCTTTTGAATGGAAGAAGAGGTATACGGCGGCAACATGTGTTAACAAAACTGTGTCATTCACAGATAAGATTGATAATATTGTGCATTGTTGTTTATCATTACGTATTGTTAGCGACCATTCCAGTCACCTATCTGCCTTGTTTTGGAAAGGAAGCTTACTGACTTTCTATGGTTGCTACTTGTTAGCCAGCAGATTAGCATGCGGGCGGCACGGTGGTGTAGTGGTTAGCGCTGTTGCCTCACAGCAAGAAGGTCCGGGTTCGAGCCCCGTGGCCGGCGAGGGCCTTTCTGTGCGGAGTTTGCATGTTCTCCCCGTGTCCGCGTGGGTTTCCTCCGGGTGCTCCGGTTTCCCCCACAGTCCAAAGACATGCAGGTTAGGTTAACTGGTGACTCTAAATTGACCGTAGGTGTGAATGAGAGTGTGAATGGTTGTCTGTGTCTATGTGTCAGCCCTGTGATGACCTGGCGACTTGTCCAGGGTGTACCCCGCCTTTCGCCCGTAGTCAGCTGGGATAGGCTCCAGCTTGCCTGCGACCCTGTAGAACAGGATAAAGCGGCTAGAGAGGAGCTGAGATTAGCATGCCGCCTCTTCTTCCATTCAAAAGGCTGAAAACGGATGTGAGGTTCTTCTGCAAGTGACGTAATGTGTAAAAGGCTAATTACATGCACTGACTGATGCCACTTCTGGCAGGTGCAACAATGCACCAACAAGGACCTAAAAGGACAATATTTTCACACTTACCTGATATAGTGCAATACTTATTACAGTGCAACCTCACAGAGCAACTTTAGTTTTTATAGCTTTTGTACATTTTATATTTCTACACTTTTACATCCATACCCAATACAATGCAATACCAAATACAGTGCAATATCCTGAGTTTTGTAGCTGAACTGAGTTTCTATAACTAATGTGCAATTAACATCTGCAACTCAACACACCCAGCTGTATATATATTCTTTGTTTTTCTGCTGTGTTGTGACATGCACCATTTGTATATACTGTATATTTGTTTTTCTGCTGTGTTGTATGTTCCCATCTAAATGTTTGCACTGGGGTGTGTGCTTTCCATCTCATTATATAATTTTCCCGCACCTTCTCCCGTCGTTCTAGCTTTCTTCACTACACTTTCTTCCTCGTCCGTTCTTTTATTCTTGTTTCCACCATCATTGCTTTTAAAAAACGCCATTATTCTCTGCATAGCGAATAGATTTCTCAGCTCGGTCCGAACCAGCTCTCAGTCATCTCTCAGTTGAATGATCTGATGAATCCCTAAAAAGCACTTTTCCCACCTAATGCCACACCCACAACATACAACCATGGGAAAGAGGGGCAATCACAGAAAGACGAGTAGAAAACGGGAAATGCTCCGTTATGTTAAAGAGATAGTTCGGGATTTTTGACATGAATCTGTATGGCATCCCCATCAATAGTGTCGTGCAAACACACTGACTTACCCCTGACAGCATCCTGTGAGTCCAGTTCTTGTCCAGTTTTGGTCCAGACGAAAGTAGTCCGGCAAGTTTGTTGGGGTCACGAAAGTAAAACGTTTTTCGTCTCAAAACAGTACGTGTTCAAAAGAGTGATATATTTGCATCACAAAACCGTTGCCAAATAACAAGTCAGACCTCGAAATCGCTTGGCACTATTTTCTCTCCCTTCTTATCACTGCACGCTGCCGCCAGGTGACAGCGAAACGCAGACCCACTAAGCTGGTGGGAGACCAAGGCTGCACTCTATCCACGGCTTACACACGTGATGGCACGGAGGATGTGTATAGTGGCAGCATCTGTCCCCCCAGAGAGGATCTTTTCAAAAGCAGGACAGATTATAACAGAGGAGAAATAGAATCAGAATTAACTAGTTAATTGCAGCAATTAAAGGAATAGGTAGGAAAAGGAAGGCGCAAAGACACCGCGCAGCCGTTGCGTGGTGTCTTTGCGCCTGCAGCGGTGCTTTGCCTGTGCTGTAGCTGAAAATAGTTCCAGATATAAATTGGTCTAGTAAATCCCTTCGTGTTAATTTGCACTGATATGTGTACTCGATGTGACTGTACAAGTCATGAGAAATAATTATAAACAATCTTGAGTTATTTAATTCACTTTTGTAACAACAATGCTAGCTGGTCACGCCGGATTACAGCGACTACGCTAAGCTAACCTGGGCGTTTCTAGATCAGGGCAATGGCTGGGTCGGCTACAAAACGCTTTGGCTCACTCATCCAACTCTAGGGACTGCAGGGACTAACTCAATTTCATCTGGGGGTGGCGTACTCCTTTAAATCAAAAATAAAATCTCAGGAGCCGAAAGAGCCGGCTCCTTATAGCAAGAAGAGCCAAAAGAGTCGGCTCCCGAAAAAGAGCTGAAATTCCCATCACTAGTAAACAATGAATGAAACAGCCGTGGCTGTCACCTGGCGGCAGCGCGCAGTGATACCGAGGGAGAGAAAATAGTGCCAAGCGATTTCGAGGTCTGACTTTTTATTTGACAACGGTTTTGTGATGCAAATATATCACTCTTTTGAACACGTACTGTTTTGAGACGAAAAACGTTTTACTTTCGTGACCCCAACAAACTTGCCAGACTACTTTCGTCTGGACCAAAACTGGACAAGAACTGGACTCACAGGATGCTGTCAGGGGTAAGTCAGTGTGTTTGCACGACACTATTGATGGGGGTGCCATACAGATTCATGTCAAAAATCCCGAACTATCCTTTTAAATGTTAAAGGAATACGCCACCCCCAGGTGAAATTGAGTCAGTCCCTGCAGTCCCTAGAGTTGGATGAGTGAGCCAAAGCGTTTTGTAGCCGACCCAGCCATTGCCCTGATCTAGAAATGCCCCGGTTAGCTTTAGCTTAGCGTAGTCGCTGTAATCCGGCGTGACCAGCTAGCATGTCGTTGCAAAAGTGAATCAAATAACTCAAGATTTTTTATAATTATTTCTCATGACCTGTACATTCACATCCAGTACACATATCAATGCAAATTAACACGAAGGGATTTACTAGACCAATTTATATATGGAACTATTTTCAGCCACAGCACAGGCAAAGCACCGCTGCAGGCGCAAAGACACCACGCAGCACCACAACTTCTGTCAATACACCAGTGTTACCAGCATGTAGTTGCGGTAAGAGGAGAAGAGAAGTTGTAGTAAGGTTGTTACGTAAGTAGTTTGAAGTTAGTTTCACATCTACTGAGGAAAAATGGTTATTTGCTGTGTGAAGGGCTGCAATAACAAGCAGAGGACGTACACGAACAATGTTTCACAGAATTCCAAAACCAGTGGAACGAAGAAATCTTTGGCGTGCAGCCCTCGGCATTCCTGCAACAACACCAGTGGATAAAATCAATCAATATCGTGTTTGCGATGAGCATTTCAAACCGGAGGACTACAAAGAAAAAAATGCAGTATGCTACGAGAAAGGTGTTGCTACATCTGAAGGATACGGCCGTTCCATCCATTTTCAGTACAGAGGCAGAACAGAGTTCATCATCCATGCCTGTAAGTATAATTTCTATCCCTCCTTCCTTGGGTTATACATTGCTAACGTTAGAACTGAAACTTCCCGTTAGTCCGACTCACATTGTCGCTTCCAGTTTTATTGACCTGTCAGTGTCAGCCTAGTAGCAGAGAACTTAGTAGTCACACTGGTGTATTGACGGAAGTTGTGGTGCTGCGCGGTGTCTTTGCGCCTGCAGCGGTGCTTTGCCTGTGCTGTGGCCGAAAATAGTTCCATATATAAATTGGTCTAGTAAATCCCTTCGTGTTAATTTGCATTGATGTGTACTCGATGTGAATGTACAAGTCATGAGAAATAATTTAAAAAAATCTTGAGTTATTTGATTCACTTTTGCAAAGACATGCTAGCTGGACACGCCGGATTACAGAGACTACGCTAAGCTAAAGCTAACCGGGGCGTTTCTAGATCAGGGCAATGGCTGGGTCGGCTACAAAACGCTTTGGCTCACTCATTCAACTCTAGGGACTGCCTCAATTTCACCTGCAGGTGGCGTATTCCTTTAAAACCTCAAATGTTAAATGTGCAAGACAGAGGCAATGCACGCAACTACAGACAGGGAGCAAGGCGCAGGCAGAACACACACACGAATACAGGCCGTTACTCGTTACACTGCCATGAGGCTACAAGCATGTGTCTCTCTTACCCCTTTTCCACCAAATCAGTTCCAGGGCTGGTTCGGGGCCAGTGCTGGTGCTGGTTCACAACTCGTTCAACTTGCGAGCCAGCTGAGAACCAGTTTGCTTTTCCATAGCTCACGGTGCTAAGGGGAGTCACGTCATTACGTCGCTGTGTACGTCAGTTACGTCACTACTTTTGCATAAACCTTGGCGCAAATATAGAAGCAAAAACACGGAAGAAGCAGCAGCAACAGCAGCAATAATAATGGATGACTTCGTTTTTGTACAGCTGCTGCTTCTCGTCGCTTAAAAATGGCGATCTTTCGCGGTCTTGTTATTGTTGTTGGTCTTAACAACTCCGCCCCCCCGCTGACGTAAGCGGTTCTTTCCTCTGGCCCAGCAGAGAGTTAGTGCTAGCCTGGAACCGGTTTTTCTGGCCCCAGAGCCAGTTCTTTGTCAGTGGAAACAGAAAACCCGGTTCCAAACTAAGCACTGGCCCCGAACCAGCCCTGGAACTGATTTGGTGGGAAAGGGGCATCTGAGAGGGAGCAGCCCCTCCCTCCTGTCTGTGTGTGTGTGTGTGTGTGTGTGTGTGTGTGAGTGAGAGAGCAGCCCCTCCCCCACCCGCGCGCTGAGCGCAGAGACACAAAGAAAGTGAAGGATTTTCTCAGAGTGCTCCCTCCAAACAACGGGGATTTACATGAAAACGGAAGGAGCTATTCACAAAATTCTTTCACATTGAGCGCCACAAGGCTCTGATGAACACATTGATGTAATTTTCTTGTCTCTAGTGTAAAAAATATTAGGTAGGCTATCCAGCGCTGGATTTACATACTTAGCAGTTTAACGTTTGATACATTTTAGAATGTTAAACTCGTCGCGTCTGTGCTCAGTGCTTTCCTAAATTGTCGGCCGCAAGAAGCCCTCGCACGAATGCGCGTTTTTTTTGTGTCGTTCGCATGCCGAAAAATTCGCTCGCAAATGCGAGTGAAATGTGCGCACTGTAGAGCCCTGATCGCGCTCCATTTTTAAAGCCCCAATATCTCAAAAACTAAAAGATATACGGCTGTAATTTTTTGTATGGGGTTTACTAGGAATATTAACATTGGTTTGTGAAAGTATGAAGAAAATCAGAGATGGTCAGTCGGGAGGCCTCCAGTGATTTTGTACGGACTGACCTAGATACGTCCAGATCACTGTGGCTTTGTCTTTTCATTAGTGTGACGTTTACTAGGCTTGTCACATTCTATCATTATTTTTACAAGTACAAATAAATGGAGACTGAAGAGTAACTTATTCAAGTCTTATTTAATATCTCGCAGCAGAAACTGATCTAAAAGATTACTCAAGTATTATTTCTGGGCTTTAGCTTCTCAGAAAATGTTTTTTTCCATAAGGACTATAATAAATTCCCTCATCTATGGTGGTCTGTAAAGGAACACGGCATGCACACGGTTACTTTCCTTACCTGCAAACCTGGATGTTATTTCACCCATGGGGATATGGTTAAATGACTGCATTATGGATGTATTTGCAGAGAACAATAATCATTATTTTGTAGCATGCAAGAACCCAGGGCTCGACATTAAGGACTGCCCGATTGCCCAGGGCAAGTGAAACATGCATTCGGGCAAGTGCGATATGTCCCAGACATGCCCAACCGGGCAAGTTGGAATGAGCATATATTATGAACTAGCACCACAAAAATTAGACTTTTTAATCTTTTATTTCAGTTCCTAAAAGCATCCCTCGCTACATATCCACCATTATGTCTTGACTGTTTTCTTAGTCTCGGTTTCATTTACTGCTTTACAAGTTATTTTATATACCCCCGCTGTTGTAATATGGTACGCATACTGTTTATAGACCCCTTGTGCATGATGTCACGCATCACGTGATAATTACAGCTGGGGTCAAACAGACACCGTCTTTCATGCAAGCAAGGCTTAGTTGGTCTTCAATATGGTTAATTTTTGCACTGTTTTTGCTTCTTCAAACAGAGAAGTAGATAAAAGGCATTACCGTCTCCCCGCCATCAAGAAAAATGTTAAATAGAAGCAAATGCTTCAAGAACAACGAGGAAATGACTGGTTAAAGAATACGAGGAGAGGCGCTCAGCCTGAAAACTCCAGAGAAATTCACGATTGTATTTAAAATGTAGTTTACAAAAACAAACTCAGAAGTGAGGATGGAAGCGTTTGATTAAGAATCTCGTTTTATTTTATTTTTTTCTGCTCGCATTCAAGTCAGCTCCTTCATGAAAGTGTTTGATTTTCTTAAAGGTGAAGCCACTTCCTTATTCGGCACAGAAAACCCAGATTGGTTTCAAACAGTTCGGGTATATTAAATTTAAAAAAAAAAAAAAAAAAAACACACACCAAAGAACAGAACAGATTAAGAGCAGAGAGAGCTGGAGCTTTGTTTCTGTTATCAGAGGAACACAGTCCTGTGCAAAATATTTATATATCTGGTTTGTTGTTTTTTTGTTATATCAGCCACCTCTACGTTTATTTAAAAAAAAAAAGCGCTGCATCATGACAGACGGCTGCACTGATTTAGTTACAGGTTGCCAGGTCTGTATAAAAAACACCCACAACCTACACACTAAATTTTAAACTCAAACATTATCCTGCCTGTCATGACACAGCACAGGGTTTTGGTTTTTTTAAACATAGAGGTGGATGATTTAACTTTAAAAAAAAAAAAAAAAGATATATAAATCTTCTCAAACAGTTCTGCTCAAAAGTCTTGGCACCCTATTGTTTTCTTCATACAAACTTTGTTATAGATTTCTACATTATCGAGTAATGAACCTCCAGTCTGAGAGAGTTCTACACAAACACACTGAACTTTACAACAGCTGCATGCATGTGAAATGGAAATAAATCGACTAGGGCAGGAAAAACTATTTTGGATAAAATCGTTGTCCGTTACAAGTAAAAAGTAACCAAACTTAATAAACTTAAATCAATAACCAAACTTCAACTCATTTTATGCTGCAATTCACAACTATTCTATGGTTTTCCTTTTTAAAAAAAAAAAAGGGGGGGGGCCTCGCAAAATAGGGGGTAAGTGATAATATTGGGGTGGGCAAGTGGAAATTAACCTCCACTTACCCTCCAGGGCAAGTGGGTTTAAAAGTTAATATCGAGCCCTGGAACCTAAAATGAGGCTTTATATAGGCTGTAACTGTTATTATATCAGTCATTCTGAGATTGTGTTGATTTAACACTGGGTAAAAAAAAAAAAAAGGCACATCTCATGACACACTAGATACAAACTAAACTCGCTTCAGAAACACTTCTGATAAGAACCGACAAAGTTTCCCCACTGATCACACGCGTCAATCCTTTTCTCATCCCTCGCACTCTTCAGAAAAAATAAAAATAAAAAATAAATTCAGTAGATGTGTAGCAAGTTGACAGACTGATTAATATGCCAAAGATGTGTGTTAGTGAGGCGTGGAGAAACAGGAAGCAGTGAGCTGCATGCATGACCAGAAGCCAAACATGGATAGAAACGATAATCCATTAAAGTAGTGATGTATAAACGAAACAAACCCTTCCTTTAATGGCAGGAGCAAATATTTAAACAGTGTCAGCCCAGTCATGTTCTCAGCTTAAACCGGACCAAGCTGTCATGCATGACTTGTGAAGCATGCTGGCACAGAGCAATAAAAATGCTGTTCAATTCATGCATGCTGAAGTGCTGCCAAATCGCATGGGTGTAGACAACAGTTCGGTCACTCCATAACACTCGTCGACAAACAGACGAATAAAAAGTTGCTTCTGAAATGAAATTGATTAGCCTCATGATTCAGTTAAAAAAAAATAATACAGCCGTCCATGTAAATTATTAAACAGTAGTAATCCAGACTGTGTTTTTATTTCCAGCCACAAAAAGCAGGCTGTATTTCCAGCACCAGCGAACAATAACTTAATTTAAAATTACACAATGAACTGAGACTGTGTAGCTTTAAAGAGCCACGTTTTATATTTCACCTGCAGAACATTTTTCATGCCTGAAAAAGACTTTTCTGCCACAGAGTGATGGTGTCATGCACGTAACAAGCGTGGTCCTGGTTCCTGATGTACTTAGAGATGCAAAAGTCCACTTCTACAACAGAAGCAGAATTACTGGTTTTCCAGCAGACATGCCCTGATATTAAAACAAAACTGCCAACTGCAAAACAAATCCGTAGGCATGTACTGATATTGTGGGAAGATAAGTCACGATACAAATTTATGACCATGAAAATCAAAGAAATGTAAAATCATCAGGCTGTATAATCTCAGTTTTTCTGAGCTGTAATTGAGTTTAGATAGCAGAGGTACAATAACATTTTAGTTAACACTGGGAATACACGCGACTTCACCGCAGGCAGAAGTAACAGCTCTAATGCCCTGAAACCATACACACATACAAAAGAATCTAAAATGGGAAAGAGCTGCTGTAACTGTATAAATAGATTTAACAAGAAATCAGACTGGGCGGCATGGTGGTGTAGTGGTTAGCGCTGTCGCCTCACAGCAAGAAGGTCCGGGTTCGAGCCCCGTGGCCGGCGAGGGCCTTTCTGTGCGGAGTTTGCATGTTCTCCCCGTGTCCGCGTGGGTTTCCTCCGGGTGCTCCGGTTTCCCCCACAGTCCAAAGACATGCAGGTTAGGTTAACTGGTGACTCTAAATTGACCGTAGGTGTGAATGTGAGTGTGAATGGTTGTCTGTGTCTATGTGCAGCCCTGTGATGACCTGGCGACTTGTCCAGGGTGTACCCCGCCTTTCGCCCATAGTCAGCTGGGATAGGCTCCAGCTTGCCTGCGACCCTGTAGAAGGATAAAGCGGCTACAGATAATGAGATGAGAATGAAGAAATCAGAGCTCTTTTTACAGCCTGCTGAAAGATAAAGAAAAGAGAAACAAATGGAGGAAGTACAAATGTTCATACAAGTTTAAGAAAAGGCCCGTGTTGTTCATGTTTTCATTTTTAATAAAAGAAATGTTTTTAGTTAATAGGCCATTATACACGGTTAGTCAAAATTATGTTAACACTAATGGATTGTTTTTCTCCTGCAGATAGACGTACGTCATGGGTGACAGATTAAATGGTACTGTTGCCCGCTGGTTTTTGTGTGTTGAACACGATGGTGAACAGGTTGAGACCGTCCTGTAAATCATCTTTCACATATATGACGCATGTTTTGTGAATAAATGGCTTCTACCATTTAAGTGTTAACATAATTTTGACTAACCCTGTATTTAACTCCAGCCTTTACAAAATGGGAGGAAATAATTCTTGTTGGTTCTTAGGAAAATGGGGGGGGCTTTTTTTTTTTATTTAAGAAAAGTAATATTCAAGTTCATAAAGAATAGGAAATGAAATGTTGCTTTTTTTGGTGGTAAAATTTATTTCAAAATTTTTTTTCCAGAAAAATCATGGGGGGGGGAGAATCTAATCATGAACCCAATATCATGAATCGAATCAAATCATGAATTGTGTGAATCGTTACATGCCTATAAATCAGAGCATTATACATTGGTCTAATACGGTATAATTTTAACTCTTCACAGGGACTCGTATAATTGATGTCCCACCTGTGGAACAACGGATTTAAAAAAAAAAAAAAAAAGGTTAAAGTAAACTATTTAATAACTGATACAGTAAAGGTTTCTGTACAGTCTCCAAATGGAAATACGGGACTACCTTCTCGACAGTCATTTGTTCAAAGTAAGGAACATGAGACAACCGTCCTGATGCTACCTTCGAATGGACAGGCTTTACTTTAGGAATGCAAATGCTGCCGAGCTACATGCCTGCTCCTGAATGGGACACACAACAAGCGATGGTGTCTGAAGCAACTATATACACAATACTAAATATTTTCTATGATGAATATCACAGTATATCGCATACAATACACGCTTTCGGTTTAGTATTTTGTTAAACACTGCCTTGTTTTCCTGGCAACAGCATATGCATGCATATACAGTTGTGGTCAGAAGTTTACATGTGGCAGAATGATTGTACAAGATACATCTTTAATTTAAAAAAAACAAACAAACAAAAAAACTAGAATTTAGTACACAAGTTTTAATTTTCTTTGGCTTTTCTGAAATCAACACCGGGTCAAAAACTTACATACACTCACTTAGATTATTAACTCGGGTGCTGAAACTTCCAAAACGTCTCTTATCTTGCCAAGGCCGAGGTCTCTTAACTTCCTGTTAGTGATCGTGATTGACTACAGCTGGTAGCTTCCCTGTGCCTTCAGAAAAAGGGTTCGTTTACAGCACTCACTGGATTGACCAACACACAGTAAAATGGGAAAGTCCAAGGAGCTCAGTGCAGATCTGCGATCATCTTTCTCAGATGTACACAACTCCGGAATGTCTCTCGGAGCCATTTCTAAACAACTGTAAATTCGAAGATCAGTTCAAACAATTGTATCCAAGTTACTGTGAGGTGTATTCAGTCACTTTGCTTCAAGAAAACCCAAAGAAAATTTAAACTTGTGCACCAAATTCTAGTGGTTTTTTTTAATTAAAGATGTACGCTGTACAGTCATTCTGCCACAGAAAAAGAACAGTTCAAAGAAATTACTGAAAGCCCAAATATTGCAAATATCCAGAGTGACATACGACGAGTGCAAAAGTCAGGTACACAAAGTGCTGAATTCCTAGACCAGAACGTTCTAGTGCCAACTGAACAAGTGACAGCGATACCTAGTGTAATATGCTGTTGAAATACCATCTCTCTCTCTCTCACACACAAGAAAGCAGCCCTTCACGGAAAGGCATCTCATCCCAAGTCAGTGATTTTGGTCGAGTAAATCAAACCGGCAGGGAGACATGAACCACATGTTTACTATTGAGCCATTATGGCTACCAAAAGCATTCCCTCCACTCAACACTGCAGGAAAAATATCCAGCCAAGTTGTCATCATAGAACTTATGATGATGACAACTGCCACCTGATCACAACAACATGTGATCATACTGTTTCTCATTTGGCTATGTGAAGAATCCAAACTATTTCTTCTCTGTATTTTTGTCAGACAGAGAAAATGAGCACAATGTGATGGGTATGAACAAATATCTTTCTCTCGCATGACTAATCTGGACCCCTCTCAAAACTTCCCGGCTGTCGCGCAACTTAACAGCTGCTGTATTTCAAATTTCTTTTTTGCAACGTTGAGAGAGATCAATAAGGCGATGTGAAATTACATTTCAAAACAGATTAAACTCGATGGCGTAATGAAAACCCAGAGTTACGGACTGGTGCAGAAGATTTCTCTGTAATAAGAGATGCTGCCGCACCCCCCCAAATCACATATTACACTGTGGGGGCAGTGCCAGCGCAGTAGGGCATGAATCGAGTTTCCCTGACGTGAGGGGGGTATTCCCCAGACCTGATGCTGTCAGTCAGAACGCCAGCCTCCTGCACACGCACCCCAGCTGTCGGTCTGTGAAGGCTAATCTAAAGTCAGACATGCAGCTCAGCTCACTGATTCGTAGGTGGGGAAGGTGGAAGTGAAGCATTGCGTACTCGTATTATTGGTTCATACAGTATGCATGTGCAGAGATGTGGTCAAAGAATTTGACGAGTATAGAGGTGAGCAAAATCACTGTTGTCCAACACAATACTGTATTTCAAGTTTTATATTAACATGCCCCTTCTAATGCGTTATTTTTATAGCAACAAGTCATTAAAAACTAAATCTCACAGAAAGTATGTGAACAGTTCAACTTTTTAGGGCGTATTCACACCTACGTTGTTTGGTCCGGACCAAACGAACCAAATTTCCCTTGGTCCGGACCTTTTGAACTCTGGTCCGGACCAAACAAGTGGACCGAGACCGAGCTGCAAGGTCGGACTCGGTCCGGACCAAAGGAACCCTGGTGCGGATCTTTTGGAGGTGTGAAAGCAGACCGGACCTAATCCGACAGTTTTGCTTTTTTGTACCTCGGGAGCTTCCGTCGTTTGTCGAGCATTATGGGAAACAGAGTCTTGACACTCCACCGCAAAGTGCAAACACTGTTTCGGTTGTCAAGGGAACCTTACAACAGTCGTTCAGTCATTCAGACCAGTGGTAGGCTAGACTAGAGTACAAAAAATGAGTAGGGGGCAAACGTGGGCCGAGGAAGAAACGCGTCCCCTTGTGGATATATGGGCAGATGTCCACATATCTGAGATTTTGGAGAGAACACACAAAAATGCCGATGTGTTTGCTGTATTCAGTGAGAAAATGAAGGAGAAGGGGTTCACGCGCTCCCCAGAACAATGTCGGCTAAAAGTGAAGAAACTCCGTCAGACCTACATTAAAATCAGGGACATTCTTTCAAAAAGGGGCGGTACTAGCGACTTGCGTGAACAGCCAGAACTGTCACAACATGATGTGCGCTCATCAGCGCTATCCTCCGTGACTACTTTTGGACTTAACGCTTTGTGCGCGTGTCGTCTCTGACCGATAGCTGAACGACCTCAGGGCGCGTGGCTTTGTTGACAGATTTTGGTCCGCTTACTAAAATGTACAGTGTGAAAGCGAACCGCACCAAAATGGAAAAAAAAAAAAAAAAAACACATTTGGTTCGGACCAAAGCAAGTGAACTATTGAACTATCCTGGTCTGAATACACCCTTAAAAGATCTGTTTGAGTCGGCCATGCGGTCCATCAACGGGTTAAACATTTAAGCTGAAGTATCTGGAAAACAATGGGTGTGTTTTTTTTGGTCATGCGCCGCGCCACTTATCGCATGACCCAAAAAAAAAAAAAAACAAAAAAAAAAAAGCACCCATTAAAGGGTGATGACACAATAAGATGATCACAATGAGCAATGACGAGAACTAACTTGTTTCAACGACACGCCACAATGTTAAACTTAATGGAAATTGCATCATTTAGACAGCAGAGGGTGCAATAACGTACGACAGTGGCAATGCATGGGACTTCTCACTATTCTGAAATAACACAGCCCTAATGCCACCCCCCCAAAAAAAAAGGATCTAAAATGGACTGTAGCAAGAGATTTAACAAGATCTCAGAGCTCTCTTTTTAGACTGTAGATGCTATGACCTGGATGACCGAGAACCTTCACAGACACTTTTTACAGCCTGCTGAAAGGTAAAGAGAAGCAAATGGAGGAAGTAAAAATGTTCATAAAAGATTAAGAAAAAGATCTGCATTATTAACTTTTCTTCATTTTTAATAAAAGGGTTATTTTAGTTAATAGGCCATTACATTTTACCCCAACCTTTACAGATTGGGTAAATTATTCTTGCTGGTTAAGGTTTTTTTTTGTTTGTTTTAACAAAAGGAGTCTTTAAGGTGATAAAGAATAGGGAAAAATAGCTTTTTTTGGTCAAGTTTCTTCATTTAATTTGTTTTTCAAAAATATTGTTCAGAAAATAGAATCATGAACATCTCGCTCTCATTATACACACACGCACAGCTGCGTGAAGATATGACGCTGATCACGGGTGAGCAAAGTGAACTGATATTTTCAACGCGAGAAGATAAACTTCATATCTTCACACCACCGTGTAATGGTCTTTATCGCATGGACATGTCCACAAAAAAAAAAAAGTTATTGAAAAAATAATTTTGAATCGGTTTGCTATTTTGACAACGCACATCTAGTCAGCAGGAAAACACTGGGAGTGACATCATCGGAGTGAAACATCAGGAATTATTCTATCCACATTCGCTGGATACGAGCAATGGTGTACTCTGATCGGCTACTCTACTCAGTCCCCCCAGGATTTCGTGGGCCTTTTTTGAGATTGTTGCGGGCTAAAACGTCTGATGTTGCGGGTTTTTTTTTTTCCAAAATATTGCGATGAAAGCTGCGGTGTTTTTTAGGTTTTTGTTGCGATTACATTGTGGGAGGAAGTGAAAGTTGCGAGAAATTGTTGCGATTTGCTCTTTTTGTGATTAAAATTGAGTGATGTTAAATATTAAGTTATTACTGAAAAACTATTGATTAAAAAAACAAAAAGAGACACTGAGAAATGGTCCTATAAACAACTTTACCAAGATAAAAGATTACCAGGACTACAAAAATGCAGAAAAATAGGCTTTACTTATCCAACTGCACCTGTTGGTTCAAAAGTTAAAGTGCATGGAACCTCACAGCACAACATGAAGTTACCTTAAAATATAATATAAATGCCTCAGCTTTCATGTAAGAAAAAACCTATTAATACTAGTACTGTGTGCAGGCAGTCTCTCCTGAAGACTAAATTAAACAGTAATTATAAACTAATAAAATAAATGGCTCAGGCTTCATAGAAGAAAAAAAAACAAAACAATTTGAACAGAATCTCACAGTATGATGCTGAAGCTGCCTAAACAATGGAAAACAAAATACCATTTTGCCAAAAATGTTGGCATCCATTAATTTCTTGTATTAAGTAAAAAAATAATGTAAAGTGCACACAGTCCTTCACTGTAAACATAACACACTTTCAGTAACAGAATTTAAGCCGATATAAACACTGACTCGCACACGCTGCTTCTCTTGAATGCATACAAGGAAGCAAGCAGTGTTGCCAGATATTGCTGATGTTTTCCAGCCCAAAATATGTTAAAAACCCGCCAAAATGCACCTGAAACCACCCAATCTGGTAACACTGGAAGTAAGGAGGAAGGTAGCTTGTCGACGTCACCTCAAGACGATGCCGACGATTGGTCAAATTTGCGGGAAAGTCGCGGTGATTGGATATAATTGCAACACCGCCCTGAATTCACGGGGATTGGTTGAATTTGCGTTGAAGTTGCAAATCACAACATCGCGAAATCCTGGAGGGTCTGTCTACTACTAGGCTGTCGGCTCACATACAGTGAGTAGAGGAAAAACAAAAAATGGCGGAGCGTCTTGCTGAACCAACCGAGGACGAAATAAAAAACTACTTGAAAACAAAACCCCCAAAAATACAAAAACAAGCGCAACAAAACCTGGAATGAAAAATATTTGATGAGAAGAACGCATCTTTTTTTCAAGAATTATTGCATTTTTCACAAATTGCTCGTTATTTCGCCGGTTTGTTTACGTTCTAGACGGAAATTATATTGTCGGACGTTTTGTACAAAAAAAAAAAAGTTTTCGTTTATTGAATTTGCAAAAAATAAAAATGCTCCGTTTCTCAAAATCCAGCGAATGTGGATAGAACAACACAGTTATTCCGCTCAATCTCGTCGTACATGGCTTATATGTGCCTCGTCGACGATCAGCTCATGTACGGCTCAATTTCGCGGAATAACTTAAACGTGACACTCAAATCCGTGACGTATTTCGTATGAAAAATATGAGTTTTCCGACACGAGAAGATAAACTTCATATCTTTAAGCCAACAGGTAATATTCTTTTTACTTTATAGACACATTCACAAACAAAAAGTCCGCAAATTTATCAAAACCATTCATCAATTTCCTCACAAGTGACATTGAGAAATGGGTCACGGTTTTAGTTCTCCATACAGCCAGTTGGCCTAGTGGTTAGCGTGTCCGCCCCGCGATCAGGAGATCGCGAGTTCTACTCACGGTCGGGTCATACCAAAGACCATCATAAAAAAAATGGTACCTACTGCCGTCTGGCAAGGCACGCTGCAATAGAGATGCAAGTGGGGAGTCAAACTCTCGTGGTTACCAGAGGACCCGCCCCCCACTGTAACCCTAGCTATGTAATAGCCGAGAGGCCGAGGGCTACGGAAACGGAGCTCGGCGCCGCCCTATGCGCCACATGGCGTGGGAAGGACTTTGATTTGATTGGTTCTCCAGGTCCCGAACGTAGCTCGTATGAAAAACACGAGTGGTGGATTTCCCAGTAAAACACTTGTGTCCATGTTTTTACTTATAAATAAATAAAATGCTTTAAGCAGGACATGCAGAACGTTTCTTAACGGAGTCCACAGAAGATCCGCAGTCCACTATCCTGTAATTCTGATAACCACAGGGTCATAGGCTTGAATTACTGCTATAAAGACAAACTAGCAATCAGCGAGTGCCTCGAGGCTGTTTTAAGATTTTCCTGCTTCAGAATTTCTGAACCTGCGTGTGAGACTCTCTTACTCCTCTCTGTAACAGAGGTTCAGGTCAGGACACTGTGTGTGGAAATAGTTGAACTGTGCGCTTCTCTTTTTATAGTCTGAACTATGCAAGAGTCTGCATTGTGCCACACACCTTCATCTCATCATCTGTAGCCGCTTTATCCTGTTCTACAGGGTCGCAGGCAAGCTGGAGCCTATCCCAGCTGACTACGGGCGAAAGGCGGGGTACACCCTGGACAAGTCGCCAGGTCATCACAGGGCTGACACATAGACACAGACAACCATTCACACTCACATTCACACCTACGCTCAATTTAGAGTCACCAGTTAACCTAACCTGCATGTCTTTGGACTGTGGGGGAAACCGGAGCACCCGGAGGAAACCCACGCGGACACGGGGAGAACATGCAAACTCCACACAGAAAGGCCCTCGCCGGCCACGGGGCTCGAACCCAGAACCTCCTTGCTGTGAGGCGACAGCGCTAACCTTCATTCAATTAAAAAATAAATAAATCAATAAATAAGGCTCTTTCGCAGAATGAACTTTTCTAAATCGAGGATGCACCGATCCCGTTCTTTCATTTCTGAGACAGGAACTGAGCAAACTCCACACAAGTGAGTTAGAGGACATATCTAGCAGGGATGATCGGCGCAGGCTTTAAGACTTGTTAAATCAGCAACGTCACATTTCTGGCAATACATCAATGGTGTGAATAAAGAAATATACCTAATCTCATCCAATGCTGAACATCCAGGCTGATTTCAGCTCCAATACTCAATGTCAGCTCGATATATCGTTATTTCTAAAGGCCCGGTCCTACAATACCGATAACTACACTGTAAAAAAAAATAGTTGAGAATACTTGAAATTTCAAGGCAACCGTCTGCATTAAGAACTTTATGTTTTGCCAACGATGTGCCCATGATAATCCAAACTATGATAAAACTGTTATCTTTATTAAGAATTCTTAATTAAGTCAATTTTCAATTCCTCATTCTGCCAACATAGATTTCTCTTTTTGCTGAACAGTGGCATTCACAGTAGTGCAAAAAGGCAATTGAGGTTATCACATTTTTTTTTTTAGATTTTTTGGGGGCTTTTTTCACCTCTATTTGGATAGGACAGCGTAGAGACAGGAAATGAGCGGGAGAGAGAGAGACGGGGAGGGATCGGGAAATGACCTCGGGTCCCCGGATTTATGGTATGGCGCCTTATCCACCTGAGCCACGACACCCCTGAGGTTATCACAATTTATCATTAAACTATACATGCCTTTTTTCATTGTTCTACACAATTACAAAAATTTTTAAAACCCCCGTCATGGGTATGGCGTCGTGGCTCAGGTGGATAAGGCGCCATACCATAAATCCGGGGACCCGGGTTCGATTCCGACCCGAGGTCATTTCCCGATCCCTCCCCGTCCCTCTCTCCCGCTCATTTCCTGTCTCTACACTGTCCTATCCAAATAAAGGTGAAAAAAGCCCCCCAAAAAAGTCTGATAACCTCACTTGCCTTTTTGTACTACTGTGAATGCCACTGTTCAGCAAAAAGAGAAATCTATGTTGGCAGAATGAGGAATTGAAAATTGACAATTAAGAATTCTTAATAAAGATAACAGTTTTATCATAGTTTGGATTATCATGGGCACATCATTGGCAAAACATTAAATTCTTAATGCAGACTGTTGCCTTGAAATTTCAAGTATTCTCAACTATTCTTTTTTTACAGTGTATAACTAAAATCAGTCCTCTGCAGGTTATGTGGTTGGTGCTCAGACCAGACTGATAACGATACCTACAGCCCAGGCCTGGGTTTATCCAGATCAGTGAGATTGCTTCTAGAGCGATTTTTCCAGGCCTGGACCCGATCTAATAAAACATATAACTAACCAATCAGGTAATTGTTGACATGATGTCTTAATACGTGCTATTTTTCCCCGGGCATCTTTATACACCCTTGTTGCATCACAAAGTCACGGGATACGGATTCACGGAAAATAAAAAATATATAATCCAAAGCATGGATCTTTTATTTCACAGATATGTGATTTTCCATGAAATATCAATCGTAAATTACTAAAGTAAACATAAATGCAGGCAAGATATTTTCATTATGAAGATTTAATTTTTTTCGACGACTTAATTTATCCGTGATACATCCATCCGTAATATACTGAAACATCCGTGACCAATCCGTAAATTATTAGCACTGTGATGCATCCGTATTAAAATCTGTAACCACTCTGTATTTTGTATCCTTTTTTTTTTTTATTATATATTTCCGTAATCCGTGACCTATATGTATTTTATCAACCACCAGTGTGTACACATGGGTTATTTTCAAGTCCAAGCTGTACAGTACGACCCGGAATAATATACTACTACTTGGAAAAAACTTCCATGACTATTCCTAAGTTGCTTGCATTTATTCCCCCCCCAAGTGTCAGGATCAAGCGATATTATAGTTGGGATTATTATAGTCGTGGTGCGACTGCTCCAGACTGGGACTAAATTCAGGCAGTCAAAGATTATTATACTTAAAATAAAGAGAAAGAAATGTGTGTACTCGACCTCATATCGATTCATTCAAATGACTCAACCTGTTCTGTTATGCAGTTAAATCAGACTTCTGTACTATTTTCAATTCAATAACACGAACTATTAGTGATCCTTGGTCTTCATCACCATCTCCATTATAAAGGCCGTTTACAAGAAAGAAACAATAAAATGCTTATACATTATTTAAAAAAAAAAAGGGGAAAGATTCATAAATCCATTTATATTCACCCAGATACTCCATCAGCTGCTCTGCTGTTATGATCTCCATCATTGGCGGCAACTTGACCTGGGAAGAAAAAAAAAAAAAGTTAAAATCAAATTTACACGACGTTAGCCTGAATGTGTAGCTGATCAGCAAAAATGCATTTAGTGTCTTGTTTGCTTCTTTAGCTATACATCGGCGCTGACGTTAATGGAAATGTCGCTCACCCAAAATACTTTCTGTAAACGTCTGTCTCAAACCATCCAGTTTATCAGCGATGCCACACAAACTTGCTGATGTTTAAAAAGCAGTATAAATTTACTGTCGTTTTTAAACACGAGCACAACTTCAGCTGAACGCTGTAATATTATGGAGGAGGCAGCCATCATAGACTTTAAACTTGAATGCTGCCATTCTGGCCCGCGGGCTCGTCCTTTCAAAAAGATAAAAAGTGGAATTGTCCTGGGAAGCTGAAACTTATGTGAATAATACAGTTGCGCTCTGAACTGAACATTTAAATCCTGCTAATAGCATTACTGCAGCTTAATAATGGCATTTAATGCAAGCAGATCAAGATTAGTGCATGAATTAACAGAAACAATTTCCATTACATCCATTATTTATTAGCTACATTAGCTTCAAAGCTCCAGAGGAAAATTAAAGAAGCAAACGCCGGGCACTAATCATGCGCTCGTGAATCTACAATGTTTAAGGAAAGTGGAACATTTTTTTTTTTTCACTGAAACATTTCTTTAACCCTTAATGACGACCCCGTGTATATCCCATAATGACGACATATGACGCCTTGTCTAAAACCTTGTCTTTAGACTTTTTTTCTTGTAAATATGTTCTAAGGGTGAACAGTATATACATATACAAGGGTGGCTGTAGCAACTGCTTTAAGGGGTAAAAAGAGTTAAATTTCACCCCTGACACAGGTAGGTTTTCAAAAGCAGCCATGAAGCCGAGAGATAGCAAGCCTCGTTTTGAAGATTAAAGCCCAAGTGCTCACCATGGAACCTTCTCTGGCTGCCAGGTAGCCACCAAACGCAGTAATTAAATGCTATCTTTATGATGCAAATGAGCCTGAGGATGAAATTGAGAAGAGGAGAGCTGTATACTGGTAACCATTTATGGGCTGCTTAACCAAGACGCACGCAGGACGGGATGACAGCATGCCAGCGAAAACAGCTTTAAATGAGCTTTGGAATGGTTGTAGAATTTCATGATGAGAGGAAATCCAACAAACGGGACCTTTCTGGCCTGAATGCAGTTCCAGATGTGCTGCTGGTTTCAAGCTGTGATGACAGAAGGCTTCTGATTGAAGGAAATATGAACTTGTTTTGCAATCATTTTCCCATAGAGGATAATCACTTTACTTTCACGCTGAAAAATACGCCAACGTTCATTTTATTCACTTGAACAACAACATTAAGAGCTCATTTGGGTTTAAGGACAGCGATTGTGCTTATGTTCGGCTGGACACAATTCATTTTAATAATAAACAACAACAACAATAATAATAATAATAATAATAATAATAATTAGTGGACATCTGGCTGTGGAGTTTTTTCATTTAACCAGAAACAACCAAGGAGGAGGAAAAGAACAGGGAGGTGTGTGAGGCTGTGGCTTGACTTGGGAAGGGTTATGATGTTGCAATATTTTGCATAATATACCATTGTTCCTGCAGTCTGTCTGACTCACTCACTCACGAGGTGCGAGTACCCATCCCAGAACACCCGCAAACAAAACCTGACACGTTCCTGAGTGGCGGCACGGTGGTGTAGTGGTTAGCGCTGTCGCCTCACAGCAAGAAGGTTCTGGGTTCGAGCCCTGTGGCCGGCGAGGGCCTTTCTGTGCGGAGTTTGCATGTTCTCCCCGTGTCCGCGTGGGCTTCCTCCGGGTGCTCCGGTTTCCCCCACAGTCCAAAGACATGCAGGTTAGGTTAACTGGTGACTCTAAATTGACCATAGGTGTGAATGTGAGTGTGAATGGTTGTCTGTGTCTATGTGTCAGCCCTGTGATGACCTGGCGACTTGTCCAGGGTGTACCCCACCTTTCGCCCGTAGTCAGCTGGGATAGGCTCCAGCTTGCCTGCGACCCTGTAGAACAGGATAAAGCGGCTAGAGATAATGAGATGAGATAAGACGTTCCTGAGTGTTCAACATTCTGCATGACCAACAAGTACCTTTGGCACTGATGGAAAAGGAAAAAAAAAAAAAAAAAAGACTTCATCATTTACCTTCCAGGCCAGCAGAAGCACATTCATAATAGCCAGTAGAGGGCATGGACCATTCTCATTCTGGGTGATGATAGGCGTGTTCTCCTCCTTCCACCTGATCCACTTGATGTGGTAGATGGACTGACCTGCACCGCCTCGCTCCCTGCCGCTCTGAGCTTTGCCCCCTTCTGCCCCATGTTGGCCCTGAGGGACCACCACCAGTCCCTTCTCCTGATCCTCCAGACCTTCGCTGACAGGCTCAGAGCTGGCACAGGAGGAGTTCAGGTTAGAGAAGGACTCCAGGGAGTCCAGGCTGGGCAGCCCCTGAGACAGGGTGCCTTCATTAGACTCGGACTTGGCCTTGGCCGCCGTACTGTCAGCATACACACTGCTGCCCTTCGACACCGCCAGCCTGCTCTGCTCCTCCTGGACCTCCGGATCTCTCAGATCCGCCCGTGCGCTTGCAGTCCCCACACAGGGCTCCTCTCTGCTCGGCGCCTTGTTTACTAACTTCGAGTTTGGAGCGTCGTTATTTCCGGCAGCAGATTCACGCAGCCCGGGAGCCAGTCCGTTCCCCGGTTCATCTCCAGCCCGGACGAGCTTTCCGCCTGCGTCCATCATCTCACAAACATCTGCTCTGTCTGCGCGAGACGCGGCGTTAGCACTAGCATTAGCGTTAGCATTAGCACTTGTAGTAGTAGTAGTAATAGTAGTGGCGCTTGTTGTGCAACTCGAACCCAAACTGTTAACCGGCAGCGCTGCGTTCGAGCCCTTTCCTGCCGGGGCGTCTCCGTGCAGCCCTGCATGTCTCTCCATCTCGACGGCTCGTCGACCGCAGCCCTGTTTTCTGAACTAAAAACCCAGCTCCGGTCTCAGCAGCGCCGTCGACGCCATGACGACGACGTCTCTATCTCTTACGTCACCGCTTTGGAGGGTCCTAATAATTCACTCTGGCCGTGTCCTGATTGGCTCGTCCTTTCCTGTCCACTAGATTCTGTGCACTACACGATGATCAATCGGACGTGACCGGTTCACTCACCTCAGGCGAGAAGTAGCGGCTCGTAAACAAGCTTTATATCGAATATTAGTGTTGTTTCGGCGGTCAGACATCATATATAAATGTTATTTAATGCCTGGAAAGCTTAAAGATTAGATGAACAATAACTCTAAGCGTTTTTAAACACGTTCTAGTCAGCGTCGTTCTGACGGTTAATCTGTGGAGCGTTCTGGGCGGAGCCTACTGTGGGAATCGGCTTGGAAACGCGCTCGAGCGAAGAACGGACAAGCAGTAACGCTGCGCATGCGCATCAGCAATAATAATAATAATGTGGTTAGCACTGTTGCCTGACAGCAAGAAGGTCCTGGGTTCGAGCCCAGCGGTCGACGAGGGCCTTTCTGTGTGGAGTTTGCATGTTCTCCACATGCCTGTGTGGGTTTCCTCCGGGTGCTCCGGTTTCCCCTACAGTCTCATCTCATTATCTCTAGCCGCTTTATCCTGTTCTACAGGGTCGCAGGCAAGCTGGAGCCTATCCCAGCTGACTACGGGCGAAAGGCGGGGTACACCCTGGACAAGTCGCCAGGTCATCACAGGGCTGACACATAGACACACACAACCATTCACACTCACACCTACGGTCAATTTAGAGTCACCAGTTAACCTAACCTGCATGTCTTTGGACTGTGGGGGAAACCGGAGCACCCGGAGGAAACCCACGCGGACACAGGGAGAGCATGCAAACTCCGCACCGAAAGGCCCTCGCCAGCCACGGGGCTCGAACCTGGACCTTCTTGCTGTAAGGCGACAGCGCTAACCATTACACCACCATGCCGCCAATGATTATTATTATTAAGTGAAGTCAAGTTTATTTCTATAGAGCTTTTAATAATAATAAGTTCAATTTATGTCGCGCCTTTCTCAAAACCCAAGGTCGCGTTACAATTATAGGGAAAAAAAAAGTCCACCAAATAAAGGTCAGGATGTCATTCCACTGGTGTAGCAGCCACAGTCCCACCAAAAGGTGCACGAAAACAAGTCCCACACCGCCAGCACAGCCACCACAACAGCACCGGCAACATCACTCGGAACACCATGCCATGGATCCACAAAGCGAGTATAGACGCACCGCCACGCAGAACGGTGGTATGTCCCAAACCGCCTGCACAGCCGATGCGACACCACCGAGCAACATCGCTTGGAACATCACGCCAAGCACTAAAGCACCGCCGCACAGAGCGCTGGACAACCACGATGTTAAAATGAGCAACGAGCTCACTGCAGTCCATAGCTAGGAGCACAGGCATCACCCACGGTGAACCAAGGCCTGGAAGGAACCGACGCCCAAAACTGGGTCCGGAGCTACACCACAACCGACAGACAAAAACACTCAGACAAAAACAAACATCAAACTACACAAACACAAAAAAGAAAAGAGAAAATAAAATAAAATGAAAATAAAAAGCTCCGGTGAGAAACGGCAGCCAGAATGCGCACGGCATACTCTCAACTGGAAACGGAAATGGTTTAACAATAAATGTTGTCGCAAAGCAGCTTTGCAGAATTTGAATGACTTTAAACATGAGCTAATTTTATCCCTAATCTATCCCCAATGAGCAAGCCTGTGGCGAGGAAAAATTCCCTCAGACAACATGAGGAAGAAACCTCAAGAGGAACCAGACTCAAAAGGGAACCCATCCTCATTTGGGTGACAACAGACAACATGACTATAACATTAACAGTTTTAACATGAAATCTGTTTTGTTGATGTTATAAACTGTTCATTGATGGAAACTTGAGTGCAAAACTGTCCATGACAACTGCAGTCCTAAAGTTAGCAAGTCAACTGTAGTCCTCAGCCATAAAAGCATTACTGTAAAAGTCCAGAGCGTCCTCCAAGTGTGACTTTCAACTGTCCATATGGGGCCATCCTCTACAGGAGCGATGCGATGAAACTCCAACCAGAGACAGGGCATCAGGATGGATCAAGCAGGTCCGAGGAGCAGAAGAGGTCAGCATCCCGATCCCAGGACCAACATGTAACTCAGAGGGACAGACAGAGTGGGGGGGGGAGAAAACACAGGTTGTTAGGTATGCCCAATGCCACCTGAATAAGTAGAAACAGTCTACATTTTGCGCTGAGTGCAAGCAGGGACTCTGGCAAAACTAACTATGACAGCATAACTAAAAGGGGAGAGCCAGAAGGTAACACACACGAGGGAGCCCCGGGACATAAAGCAGCAGCCGCTACACCATCAACAAACTCGAGCGAGCAATCAAGTGGGGGACTGACAGCATCCATACATCCCAGTTTACCAAAACACTCTATGTCTGAGGACCCTCCAGATCTACTCCCTTACCTCATAAACACCATTAACAAAAGGCTTGACTAAACAGATATGTTTTCAGCCTAGACTTAAACGCTGAGACTGTGTTTGAGTCCCGAACACTACTTGGAAGGTTGTTCCATAACTGTGGGGCTTTGTAAGAAAAGGCTCTGCCCCCTGATGTAGCCTTCATTATAATATATAGATTTAGGCACTGCCTAAAAGCGGAGCTCCCATCTGTTTCTGGGTTGTAGAATTTTCTTATATCATAGCCACTCTTTTGTTTTATTTCTTTACTGGCTAGCACTGGCCACTAGGCGGTGTGTATGACTGGTAATTACTAACACTGGCCACGAGGTGGTGTGTATGACTGGTAATTACTAACACTGGCCACGAGGTGGTGTGTATGACTGGTAATTACTAACACTGACCACTAGGCGGTGTGTATGAGTGGTGGTACATGTACACGGACAAACCACAAAAAGTCGACTCGATGGGTTTACCATTTTTTCTTAGGTATGGTGCTCTGCTCGCTATGAGGTACCAGCAGATAGCCTGCACCTTTTGATCTAAGTAGGTGTGGTGAGTCATAAAGGACCAGAAGTTCGCTCAGGCACTGTGGTGCGAGACCATTCAGTGCTTTAAAGGTCAATAGTAGTATTTTAGAATCAATACGAAATTTGATTGGGAGCCAGTGCAGTGTGGATAAGACAGGGGTGATGTGGTCATGTCTTCTAGTCCTAGTAAGGACTCTTGCTGCTGCATTTTGAACTAACTGGAGCTTGTTTATGCACTTATTGGAACATCCAGACAGTAAGGCATTACAATAATCCAACCTAGAGGTAACAAAAGCATTAACTAGTTTTTCTACGTCATGTAGTGACATTAAATTTCTTATCTTAGCAATATTTCTGAGATGAAAGAAAGCTATCCAGGTAATGTTATCGATATGAGTTTCGAATTAAAGATTGGGGTCAATAATCAACTTGAGGTCTTTTACTGCTGCACGTGAAGAAACAGAAAGGCCATCCAGAGTTACTGTGTCATCAGAAAACTTCTAGCTACATGTGGTCCTAGCACAAGTACTTCTGTCTTGTCAGAGTTAAGCAGAAGGAAGTTAATAAGCATCCAGTGTCTGATGTCCTTTACACATTCCTCAATTCTATTAAGCTGGTGTGTCTCCTCTGGTTTAGCAGAAACATACAACTGTGTGTCATCAGCATAACAGTGGAAACTAATACCATGTTTATGAATAATATCATCCACAGGTAACATATATAAAGAAAAAAGCAGTGGACCCAATACAGAACCTTGTGGAACACCAAACTTTACCTCAGTATGTCTGGAAAAATCACCATTTACGTCAACAAACTGATAGCTTCTAATGATGTTTCCACCAGATGGTTGGATATAGAAGTATCACAGTGTGAATATACACTTCAACAATTAGTATTCTCAAGTATTTCTCTGAAATCCTGTAGGGTAAGCATATGGTCTAAAAACACAACTCAGATATGGAGGGAAATATAGAAAAAGTACAAATTAGCAAACTCCATCTCTAGTCTAACATTAATTAAATCTACTCCCGACTTTAACTCTTTACCCCTTAATAACGACATATGACGACCCTGTGTATATCCCATAATGACGACATATGACGCCTTGTCTAAAACCTTGTCAAAACCTTGTCTTTAGACTTTTTTTCTTGTAAATATGTTCCAAGGGTAAACAGTATATACATATGCAAGGGTGGCTGTAGCAACTGCTTTAAGGGGTAAAGAGTTAAACCATTACAACTAGATGCAGGGTTCAAACACTGGGCTAGATACAGTGGGGCAAAAAAGTATTGTCAGTCACCAATTGTGCAAGTTCTCCCACTTAAAAAGATGAGAGAGGCTTGTAATTTTCATCATAGGTATACCTCAACTATGAGAGACAAAATGAGAAAAAAAATCCAGAAAAATCACATTGTTTGATTTTTAAAGAATTTATTTGCAAATTATGGTGGAAAATAAGTATTTGGTCAATAACAAAAGTTCATCTCAATACTTTGTTATATACCCTTTGTTGGCAATGACAGAGGTCAAACGTTTTCTGTAAGTCTTCACAAGGTTTTCACACACTGTTGCTGGTATTTTGGCCCATTCCTCCATGCAGATCTCCTCTAGAGCAGTGATGTTTTGGGGCCGTCACTGGGCAACACGGACTTTCAACTCCCTCCAAAGATTTTCTATGGGGTTGAGATCTGGAGACTGGCTAGGCCACTCCAGGACCTTGAAATGCTTCTTACGAAGCCACTCCTTCGTTGCCCAGGCGGTGTGTTTGGGATCATTGTCATGCTGAAAGACCCAGCCATGTTTCATCTTCAATGCCCTTGCTGATGGAAGGAGGTTTTCACTCAAAATCTCACGATACATGGCCCCATTCATTCTTTCCTTTACACGGATCAGTTGTCCTGGTCCCTTTGCAGAAAAACAGCCCTAAAGCATGATGTTTCCACCCCCATGCTTCACAGTAGGTATGGTGTTCTTTGGATGCAACTCAGCATTCTTTCTCCTCCAAACACAACAAGTTGAGTTTTTACCAAAAAGTTCTATTTTGGTTTCATCTGACCATATGGCATTCTCCCAGTTCTCTTCTGGATCATCCAAATGCTCTCTAGCAAACTTCAGATGGGCCTGGACATGTACTGGCTTAAGCAGGGGGACACGTCTGGCACTGCAGGATTTGAGTCCCTGGTGGCGTAGTGTGTTACTGACGGTAGCCTTTGTTACTTTGGTCCCAGCTCTCTACAGGTCATTCACTAGGTCCCCCCGTGTGGTTCTGGGATTTTTGCTCACCGTTCTTGTGATCATTTTGACCCCACGGGGTGAGATCTTGCGTGGAGCCCCAGATTGAGAGAGATTATCAGTGGTCTTGTATGTCTTCCATTTTCTAATAATTGCTCCCACAGTTGATTTCTTCACACCAAGCTGCTTACCTATTGCAGATTCAGTCTTCCCAGCCTGGTGCAGGTCTACAATTTTGTTTCTGGTGTCCTTTGACAGCTCTTTGGTCTTTACCATAGTGGAGTTTGGAAAGTGACTGAGATTGTGGACAGGTGTCTTTTATACTGATAACGAGTTCAAACAGGTGCCATTAATACAGGTAACGAGTGGAGGACAGAGGAGCCTCTTAAAGAAGTTACAGGTCTGTGAGAGCCAGAAATCTTGCTTGTTTGTAGGTGACCAAATACTTATTTTACCGAGGAATTTACCAATTAATTCATTAAAAATCCTACAATGTGATTTCCTGGATTCTTTCCCCCCTTCTGTCTCTCATAGTTGAAGTGTACCTATGATGTAAATTACAGGCCTCTCATCTTTTTAAGTGGGAGAACTTGCACAATTGGTGGCTGACTGAATACTTTTTTGCCCCACTGTATGGCCTTATTTACATTCACCAGTTAATTCAGTCAAATAGGGTTAAACCCTTTTCCCAAATTAAGGAAGAATTTGAACTTCCAAATACTGATTTCTTCAGATTTCTACAAATCAGGCAGTTTCTTAATAAACTTGAGAACTCTGAAAGAATTCGCTCACCATCTGCAATAGAACAATATTTTATTGGGGTTCAACTTGGTGTCTTGGGTAGAAAGACTATTTTGTGTCTATATAATTGGCTCCAGAGTATGGAAACTTGTGATACATTATA
The DNA here is from genome assembly GCF_027579695.1 of Neoarius graeffei. Taxonomy (NCBI): domain Eukaryota; kingdom Metazoa; phylum Chordata; class Actinopteri; order Siluriformes; family Ariidae; genus Neoarius; species Neoarius graeffei. Next base: position 30,489,227 of record NC_083595.1, read on the forward strand.
CATTAAACTAAAATGGGAAACAGAGCTTCATCTAGATATCTCTCCAGACACATGGGTTGAAATTTGCACAGAGGCACATAAGGTGACATGTTCTAATAGTTGGAGGGAATTCAGATGGAAAATGGGAGTTAGATTTTTTAGGACTCCACACATAACAGAAGTATGGATCATCAACCACTAGTTCCTGCTGGAGGGATTGTGGCGAGGCTGATTCAAACTTTCTTCATACCTTCTGGTCCTGCGAAGTCAAGTCAAGTTCATTTGTATAGCGCTTTTAACAATAAACATTGTTGCAAAGCAGCTTTACACAATTTGAACAACTTAAAACATGAGCTAATTTTATCCCTAAATCTATCCCCAGTGAGAAAGCCTGTGGTGATGGTGGCAAGGAAAAACTCCCTCAGACGACATGAAGAAACCTCGAGAGGAACCAGACTCAAAAGGGAACCCATCCTCATTTGGGCAACAACAGACAGCATGACTGTAACATTAACAGTTTTAACAAGAAGTCAGATTTGTTGATGTTATAACTCTTCATTGATGGAAACTTGAGTGCAAAACTGTTCATGACAACTGCAGTCCTAAAGTTAGCAAGTCAACTGTAGTCCTTAGCCATAAAAGCATTACTGTAAGTGTCCAGAGCGTCTTCCAAGTGTGACTTTCAACTATCCTCATGGGGCTGTCCACTGTTAGGTTGAGCTGGGAATTGAACCCGGGTCACTGGTGTAGTAACCCAGCAAACACCCACTAGACTAAGCAGAGGGATGACTCTAGTGCAGAGGAGTGGGATCAAAGCTAAGGTTCAATAAAGTTTATTAGCCAAAATTCAGAAGTCCAGAAAAATCCACAGCTTGGGATAAAACAAAAAAATCCACAAAGGAAAAATATCAGCCAGACAGGTAACTCCAAACACACAGGAGATACAAGAAAAACACCCAAAAAGTTCCCAGAGTTCAAAGATCCAAAACCAAGGAAGAGTAAGCAAAAATCCAAACGCTCAGAAGATACAAAAAGGCAAAGTTCCAAGTAACAAAAAATAGACAAAATGTCCCAAAAGAATAACTACCAAAGGCACACAGTACAAAAGTGACTCACCATAAAACAACACAAAGACTCAGTGACTAGCAACACAAAATGGGGTAGTATAAATACCCAAAGTAATTGAACACATGACCAGGTAATAATTAGCAATTAAGACTAGGTGGGGCACAAGGCACATGAAAACAAAGAAGCACATGGCTGTCAAAACAAAAACACAAATCCCCTAGCTGTCAAAACAAACATGACATGAGAAAGATATAATAGCGGCCTCTAGAGGCCAAGATAGTCCCAAAGCCTAACATCCACAGGAGCGATGCGATGAGACTCCAACCAGACACAGGGCACCAGGATGGATCAGGCAGGTCCGAGGAGCAGAAGAGGTCAGCATCTCGATCCCAGGACCAACATGTAACTCAGAGGGACAGATTTGGGGGGAGGGGGGAGAGGGAGAGAAAACACAGGTTGTTAGGTATGCCCAATGTCACCTGAATAAGTAGGTACAGTATACATTTTGCGCTGAGTACAAGCAGGGACTCCGGCAAAACTAACTATGACAGCACAACTAAAAGGGGAGAGCCAGAAGGTAACACAGGCATGAGGGAGCCCCGGGACATAAAGCAGCAGCCGCTACACCGTCAACAAACTCGAGTGCGCAAGCGAGTGGGGACCGACAGCATCCATACATCCCAGTTTACCAAAACACTCTATGTCTGAGGACCCTCCAGATCTACTCCCTTACCTCATAAACACCATTAACTAAAGGCTTGACTAAACAGATATGTTTTCAGCCTAGACTTAAACACTGAGACTGTGTCTGAAAAAGCTGAAGAAATACTGGGATGATATATTTTCCACACTGGTTGATATCTTTTGTATAGATATCCCTAAAGAGCCCCTGTATGCTTTGTTGGGAGCTGTTCCTCAGGGCTTTGAACGTAGAGATGATATGTACCTCTTACAAATCCTCCTAGTAGCAGCTGTTAAAGGGATCACTGTAAATTGGTTGAAACCCACTGTTCCAACATTTCAGTCTTGGAAAGATTGAGTATGGGAACTATATAGGATGGAGGAGATAACTCACAACCTAAGGTTCCAGAAAGAGAAACTCCTAAAGAGATGGACTCCTGTATTGCTTATGATGTTTTGAGAACAGAGAGCAAAGCCTCGTCAACCCCCCCTTCCCTCTTGTGTTGTTTGTTGTTTGATTTTTGTTTTGCTTTTATGGTCTATATGTTTTCGTCATATTACTGTCTATCTAGTATGTATGGTTGCTGATTGTCTATATTGACTGCTTTTGATTACTAAAAAATAAGTTAAAAAAACCCATACTGATAGCGATCAGTTAAATAAGAGCTGAGCCAGGAGAGGGCTGTTCCCTTAACTCCCACAACATTTTCTAGTCTATCCAGAAGAATGGAATGATCAATGGTATCAAATGCTGCACTAAGGTCAAGCAACACAAGCAGCAAGACACAGCCGTGATCAGACGCCAACAGTAGGTCATTTACTACTTTAACCAGTGCTGTCTCTGTGCTATGATGAGGTCTAAATCCTGACTGATACATTTCATGGATGTTATTCTTATGTAAATATGAGCATAACTGCTGTGCGACAGCTTTTTCAAGGATCTTGGAGATAAAGGGGAGGTTTGATATTGGCCGATAATTGGACAGCTGACAGGGATCAAGGTCAGGTTTTTTAAATCAGGGGTTTGATAGCTGCTAGTTTAAAGGATTTGGGTACATAAGAGAAGAATTTATTATTTTTAGAAGCAGTTCAATTACTTCAGGTATTATCTGTTTGAATAGACATGTAGGTAAGGGATCTAGTACACAAGTTGAGGATTTTGATGCGGAGATTAATGAAAGTAATTCAGTTTCTCTAAGGGGAGTAAAACATTCTGACTGCTGATCTGATACAGTTATATTATTTTCAATTTTATCATTAAAAAAATTCATGAAGTCGTTGCTACTACATGCTGCAGGTGTGCATGTGTCTATAGTGGACTTATTCCTGGTTAATTTTGCTACAGTATTAAATAGGAATCTAGGATTATTTTTGTTATCTTCTATTAGGGAGGAGAGATATGTTGATCCAGCAACACTAAGAGCTTTTCTATACTTCAGGAAGCTCTTCTTCCACGCTAATTTGAATGCTACCAATTTTGTTTGATGCCATTTACGTTCCAATTTTCAAGTGATTATTCATTATCATAACAACAACAACAACAATATAATAATCTCATCTCATCTCATTATCTCTAGCCGCTTTATCCTTCTACAGGGTCGCAGGCAAGCTGGAGCCTATCCCAGCTGACTATGGGCGAAAGGCGGGGTACACCCTGGACAAGTCGCCAGGTCATCACAGGGCTGACACATAGACAACCATTCACACCTACGGTCAATTTAGAGTCACCAGTTAGCCTAACCTGCATGTCTTTGGACTGTGGGGGAAACCGGAGCACCCGGAGGAAACCCACGTGGACACGGGGAGAACATGCAAACTCCACACAGAAAGGCCCTCGCCGGCCCCGGGGCTCGAACCCAGGACCTTCTTGCTGTGAGGCGACAGCGCTAACCACTACACCACCGTGCCGCCCCAATATAATAATAATAATTATTATTATTATTATTGCTGTTGTTATTATTATTGTTGTTGTGATGATGATGATTATTACTAATCATCATCATCATCATAACAACAACAATAATAATCATCATCATCACCACCACCACAACATTATTCTTATTATTATTGTTTTTGTTATTATTATTGTTAATAATAATAATGGGGCAGCACGGTGGTGTAGTGGTTAGCACTGTCACGTCACAGCAAGAAGGTTCTGGGTTCGAGCCCAGCGGCTGGCGAGGGCCTTTCTGTGTGGAGTTTGCATGTTCTCCCCGTGTCTGTCTGGTTTCCTCCGGGTGCTCCGGTTTCCCCCACAGTCCAAAGACATGCAGGTTAGGCTAATATGGGACGGCCTTGGGCTGAGGTGCGCTTGAGCGAGGCACCGAACTCCCAACTGCTCCCTGGGCGCTCACCACTCTTTAGCAACTCTCTTTTTTGGGGGGGTGGGGTGGGGGTGTTTTCCTCTAGTGCGGCATGGTGGTGTAGTGGTTAGCACTGTCGCCTCACAGCAAGAAGGTCCTGGGTTCGAGCCCAGCGGCTGGTGAGGGCCTTTCTGTGTGGAGTTTGCATGTTCTCCCTGTGTCTGTGTGGGTTTCCTCCGGGTGCTCCGGTTTCCCCTACAGTCCAAAGACATGCAGGTTAGGTTAACTGGTGACTCTAAATTGACCGTAGGTGTGAATGTGAATGGTTGTCTGTGTCTATGTGTCAGCCCTGCGATAACCTGGTGACTTGTCCAGGGTGTACCCTGGCTCTCGCCCATAGTCAGCTGGGATAGGCTCCAGCTTGCCTGCGACCCTGTAGAACAGGATAAGCGGCTACAGATAATGGATGGATAATAATAATAATAATAATAACAAATAATCATCAACACAACACAACTATTACTACTACTACAAATAATAATAATAATAATAATAATAATAATAACCAATATGGCAACATTTACATTGGTGTCTGAGGAAAAAAATCGGATTTGAGACAGCTGAGAAATGGTACCAACATGTCCCAAAGAAAGTCATCGAAAATCCTCGTTAAATGCTGTGGGATTTTACCATCCAAACTGATAGTGTGCTTGAGCACACAAGACCAGACATTACTCTAGTAAAGAAAAGAGAGAACAAATGCTTCATCATGGATGTGCCTTTACCTGTTGGCCATTACATCGAACCGACAGAAGTCGAGAAGATCGACAATGACTGCCAACTGAGACTAGAGATAGCAATACTGTGGAATAAAGAAAGAACTGTAGATCCGGTGGTAACTGGAGCCTTAGGATCCATACCAAAGAAGCTAGATTACTACCTGGAAAAGATAGAAATAACATCAGACAAAACCTTACACCATCTTACAAAAGAGTGCTGTTCTAGGATCAGCTGACATCATCAGAAAGGTGCTGTCTGTCTCAGGGTGTGAAGACTTGATGATGGACACAATAAGAATGACTTCCAGTTTAGTAATGCCTTAACTGGGGAAAAAACAAGTTTGAGATAATAATAATAATAATGGCGGCACGGTGGTGTAGTGGTCACCTCACAGCAAGAGGGTCCAGGTTCGAGCCCCATGGCCGGCGAGGGCCTTTCTGTGTGGAGTTTGCATGTTCTCCCCGTGTCCGCGTGGGTTTCCTCTGGGTGCTCTGGTTTCCCCCACAGTCCAAAGACATGCAGGTTAGGTTAACTGGTGACTCTAAATTGACCGTAGGTGTGAATGTGAGTGTGAATGGTTGTCTGTGTCTATGTGTCAGCCCTGTGATGACCTGGCGACTTGTCCAGGGTGTACCCCGCCTTTCGCCCGTAGTCAGTTGGGATAGGCTCCAGCTTGCCTGTGACCCTGTAGAACAGGATAAAGCGGCTACAGATAATGAGATGAGATGAGATAAAAGTCTAAAAGCCCTCCTTATTTTCTTCTCGTCACTCTTTGTCTTGTTATTAATTTTTTTTTAATTACACATGCATTACACAGCTATGGACCCTTTTCACGTGACGTCACGACAAACGCAGTCGCCATTTTGGACATGTACTACCAGTAGTTTACCACAGCCAGCATTGAGGAACGGCAGCAAAGAAAGTGTTTATTTTCAGCAAGACTTCCATCATGCCACTATATTGTTGTGCACCTGGATGTAGTAACCATCAACAAACAAGGCAAGGGTTATCATTTTATCAGATCCCGGTAGATGCTGACCGACGGAGAAGATGGATAGCGGCATACCAACGCTTGTGTAGTGACCACTTTGTTGGAGGTAAGACGAATAAAATTAGCCAGAAAAGGCATTACATTGCTGTTAACATTCCATTCTAGTTTACTGTAATTATGATCTGGCAGCTATTTACACCGGATCCAGTGTAAATAGTTGCCGGAGCCAACGTCCGAGGTTCCGGAGCGCGCGCGCGCTAGCTCGCGGCCCCGGCCGGGAAGCGCGCGGCTCCGGCAGCTAGCTCGCGGCAGCTATTTACACTGGATCTGGTGTAAGTAGCTGCCGGAGCCAACGTCCGAGGTTCCGGAGCGCGTGCGCGCTAGCTCGCGGCTCCGGCCGGGAAGCGCGCGGCTCCGGCAGCTAGCTCGCGGCTCCGGCAGCTGGCTCCGGCAGCTGGCTCCGGCAGCTAGCTCGCGGCAGCTATTTACACTGGATCCGGTGTAAGTAGCTGCCAGATCATAATTACAGTAAACTAGTAAATACAGTTTTCTGCATCTCGCTCCTTTTTCTTTTATGTTTGTCGCCTTCCTCACATTCAAACCGATTCGAGCCGAAGTCCACTACATGTCCAAAATGGCGGTCGCGTTTACGAAGGTCACGTGACTGAAAAGGGTCTATATCATTGGCTGGATCAGGGATTATAAAATACAGGATGAGTCAAATCATTTAAATCAAGATACATTATTTTTCTCAATCTGTTATTTGAATTAAGCCTGACCAAACCTGTAGACTGAGACTAGTTTTGAGAAACACTGCCCCATCCCACACTAAACGCACCACACAGTCTCTGTCTGCACACCGAGCCTTACAAATCTGTCCTGGAGTCCATAGGATAGTCAATATTCAACTTTTCTAACTAAAATAACCTTTGAATTCACCAACCAAATGAGTCAAATCATCCAGCTTGTCTCTTTAGTTACAGTTCCTTTAAATATTAAGACTAAACTCGAAAACCTAGTGATAAGTATAATAGAGGGTTTTTTTGTATTTATCTAAATTATCTTTTTAAAAACATCTGAAGACCCTGAATGTGAAGAGATGTAATGTCTGTGCCTTTTTGGAGTGAACTCACCTTACTTTGTGCAGTATTTACATTCACCACATGATGGCGACTTCAGTATGCAATACTGTCAGCTCACTGCTATTATTTGTAATTTAGTTTACCTGAACTGAGATGTTTATTTGATTTTATAAGTCTAGCACCATTTTAAGAAGCAGGTTCCATGAATATAAAAAAGTAAAGCTCTTTGAAATGAAAGACTTCAACACACATCAGTGCCAAAAGTATCTCGACGTTGATGTGTTGGAAGCAGGAAAAATGGGCAAGTATATGAATTTGAGTGACTTGGACAAGGGCCAGATTGTGATAGCGAGATGACTGGATCTCCACTGGAGACTCTACAGATCTCCAAAACAGCAGACTTGTGGGGTTTGCAGTGGTTAGTATCTAGTATCACAGTATCTACCAAAAGTGGTCCAAGGAAGGACAGCAACAGGGTCAGGGGTGCCGATGAGGCTCAAATATTAAACAGGTATATCAATGTTATGACCGTAATGTTATTCGGTTTATCAATGTTACGACAGTAATGTTATTATTAGGTATATCAATGCTATGACCGAAATGTTGTTAGGTATATAAATGTTATGACAGTCATGTTATTATTAGGTATATCAATATTATGACAGTAATGTTATTAGGTATATCAATGTTATGACAGTAATGTTATTATTAGGTATATCAATGCTATGACCAAAATGTTATTAGGTATATCAATGTTATGACAGTCATGTTATTAGGTATATCAATATTACGACAGTAATGTTATTATTAGGTATATCAATGTTATGACCGTAATGTTATGATTAGGTATATCAATGTTGTGGCAGCAATGTTATTAGGCATATCAATATTACGACAGTAATGTTATGATTGGGTATATCAATGTTATGACTGTAAGGTTATTATTAGGTATATTAATGTTATGACCATAATGTTATTATTAGGTATATCAATGTTATGACAGTAATGTTATTAGGTTTATCCATATTACGACAGTAATGTTATGATTAGGTATATCAATGTTATGACCGTAATGTTATTATTAGGTATATCAATGTAACGACAGTGATGTTATTATTAGGTATATCAATGTTATGACCATAATGCTATTAGGTATATCAATGCTACGAAATTAATGTTATTATTAGGTAGGATAAAGCGACTACAGATAATGATATGAGATATCAGACTTACAACTGTAATGTTATTAGATATATCAATGTTACGACCATAATGTTATTATTAGGTATATCAATGTTATGACAGTAATGTTGTTATTATTAGGTATATCAGTGTTACGACCGTAATGTTATTATTATTAGATATGTCAGAGTTACGACCGTAATGTTATTATTAGGTATATCAATGTTACGACCGTAATGTTATTATCAGGTATATCAATGTTACGACCATGCTGTTATTATTAGGTATATCAATGTTACGACAGTAATGTTATTATCAGGTATATCAATGTTACGACCATAATGTTATTATTAGGTATATCAATGTTACGACAGTAATGTTATTATCAGGTATATCAATGTTACGACCATAATGTTATTATTAGGTATATCAATGTTACGACAGTAATGTTATTATCAGGTATATCAATGTTACGACCATAATGTTATTATTAGGTATATCAATGTTACGACAGTAATGTTATTATCAGGTATATCAATGTTACGACCATAATGTTATTATTAGGTATATCAATGTTACGACAGTAATGTTATTATCAGGTATATCAATGTTACGACCATAATGTTATTATTAGGTATATCAATGTTACGACCATAATGTTATTATTAGGTATATCAGTGTTACGACCGTAATATTATTATGAGGTATATCAATGTTACGACCATAATGTTATTATTAGGTATATCAATGTTATGACAGTAATGTTATTATCAGGTATATCAATGTTACGATCATAATGTTATTATTAGGTATATCAGTGTTACGACCGTAATGTTATTATTAGGTATATCAATGTTACGACAGTAATGTTATTATTAGGTATATCAATGTTACGACCATAATGTTATTATTAGGTATATCAGTGTTACGACCGTAATGTTATTATTAGGTATATCAATGTTATGACCGTAATGTTATTATCAGGTATATCAATGTTACGACCATAATGTTATTATCAGGTATATCAATGTTACGACCATAATGTTATTATTAGGTATATCAGTGTTACGACCGTAATGTTGTTCTTATTAGGTATATCAATATTATGAAATTAATGTTATTATTAGGTATATCAATATTAAGACATTAATGTTATTATAAGGTATATCAATGTTATGACCGTAATGTTATTATTAGGTATATCAATGTTACGACCGTAATGTTATTATTATCAGGTATATCAATGTTATGACCGTAATGTTATCATCATCATCAGGTATATCAATGTTATGATGATAATGTTATTATTATCAGGCATATCAATGTTATGACCATAATTTTATTATTATCAGGTATATCAGTGTTATGACCGTAATGTTATTATCATCATCATCAACATCATCATCATCAAGTATATCAATGTTATGACTGTAATATTATTATTATCAGGTATATCAATGTTATGACCGTAATGTTATTATTATCAGGTATATCAATGTTATGACCATAATGTTATTATCATTATCATCAGGTATATCAATGTTATGACCGTAATGTTATTATTATCAGGTATGTCAATGTTATAACTGTAATGTTATCATCATCATCATCATCATCATCATCATCATCATCATCAGGTATTCAATGTTATGACCTTAATGTTATTATTATTAGATATATCAATGTTATGACTGTAATGTTATCATCATCAGGTATATCAATGTTATGACCATAATTTTATTATTATCAGGTATATCAATGTTACGACCGTCATGTTATTATTAGATATATCAGTGTTACGACCATAATGTTGTTATTATTAGGTATATCAATGTTATGACCGTGATGTTATTATTAGGTATATCAGTGTTATGACCATAATGTTATCATCAGGTATATCAAAGTTATGACCGAAATGTTATTATTATCAGGTATATCAATGTTACGATTGTCATGTTATTATTAGATATATCAGTGTTACGACCGTAATGTTGTTATTATTGGGTATATCAATGTTATGACTGCAATGTTCTTATTATTAGGTATAACAATGTTATGACCGTAATGTTGTTATTATTAGGTATATCAATGTTATGACCATAATATTATTATTATTAGGTATATCACTGTTATGACCATAATGTTATCATTAGGTATATCAGTGTTATTGCCGTAATGTTATTATTATCATCAGGTACTATATCAATGTTATGACCATAATATAATTATTATTAGGTATGTCAATGTTATGACCGCAATGTTATTTTTATCAGGTATATCAACGTTATGACCATGATGTTATTATCAGGTATATCAATGTTATGACCGTGATGTTATTATCAGGTATATCAATGTTACGACCGTCATGTTATTATTAGATATATCAATGTTATGACTGTAATGTTGTTATTATTAGGTATATAAATGTTATGACTGTAATGTTATCATTAAGTATATCAATGTTATGACCATAATATTATTATCAGGTATATCAATGTTACGACCGTCATGTTATTATTAGATACTGTATATCAGTGTTTCGACAGTAATGTTGTTATTATTAGGTATATCAATGTTATGATCGTAATGTTATTATTAGGTATATCAATGTTATGACCGTAATATTGTTATTATTAGGTATATCAATGTTATGACCGTAATGTTATCATTAGGTATTTCAATGTTATGACCGTCATGTTATTATTAGATATATCAGTGTTACGACCGTAATGTTGTTATTATCAAGTATATCAGTGTTATGACTGCAATGTTCTTATTATCAAGTATATCAATGTTATGACCGTAATGTTATCATTAGGTATATCAATGTTATGACCATCATGTTATTATTAGATATATCAGTGTTACGACCATTAATGTTGTTATTATTAGTTATATCAATGTTATGACCGCAATGTTCTTATTATCAGGTATATCAATGTTATGACCGTAATGTTGTTATTATCAGGTATATCAATGTTATGACCGTAATGTTGTTATTATTAGGTATATCAATGTTATTACCGTAATGTTATTTTTATCAGGTATATCAATGTTATGACTGTAATGTTATTATCATCATCAGGTATAGCAAAGTTATGACTGTAATGTTATTATTATCAGGTATATCAATGTTACAACCGTCAGGTTATTATTAGATATATCAGTGTTATGACCGTAATGTTGTTATTATTAGGTATATCAATGTTATGACCGCAATGTTATTATTATCAGGTATATCAATGTTATGACCGTAATGTTATCATCATCATCATCATCATCATCATCATCGTCATCAGGTATATCAATGTTATGACCGTAATGTTATTATTATAATCAGGTCTATCAATGTTATGACCATAATGTTATTATTATCAGGTATATCAATGTTATGACCATAATGTTATTATTCTTAGGTATATCAATGTTACGACCGTCATGTTATTATTAGGTATATCAATGTTATGACCGTAATGTTGTTATTATTAGGTATATCAATGTTATGACCATAATGTTATCATTAGGTATCTCAATGTTATGACCGTCATGTTATTATTAGATATATCAGTGTTACGACCGTAATGTTGTTATTATTAGGTATATCAATGTTATGACCGCAATGTTCTTATTATCAGGTATATCAATGTTATGACCGTTATGTTATTATTATCAGGTATATCAATGTTATGACTGTAATGTTATTATCATCATCAGGTATATCAATGTTATGACCGTAATGTTACAATCCCGGTTCCAAAACAGTTGGGACAAAGTACAAATTGTAAATAAAAACGGAATGCAATAATTTACAAATCTCACTGATTGTAAATTGTATTCACAATAGAACATAGACAACATGTCATATGTCAAAAGTGAGACATTTTGAAATTTCATGCCAAATATTGGCTCATTTGAAATTTCATGACAGCAACACATCTCAAAAAAGTTGGGACAGGGGCAATAAGAGGCTGGAAAAGTTAAAGGTACAAAAAAGGAACAGCTGGAGGACCAAATTGCAACTCATTAGGTCAATTGGCAATAGGTCATTAACATGACTGGGTATAAAAAGAGCATCTTGGAGTGGCAGCGGCTCTCAGAAGTAAAGATGGGAAGAGGATCACCAATCCCCCTAATTCTGCACCGACAAATAGTGGAGGAAGATCAGAAACGAGTTCGACAGTGTAAAATTGCAAAGAGTTTGAACATATCATCATCTACAGTGCATAATATCATCAAAAGATTCAGAGAACCTGGAAGAATCTCTGTGCGTAAGGGTCAAGGCTGGAAAACCATACTGGGTGCCCGTGATCTTTGGGCCCTTAGACGGCACTGCATCACATGCAGGCATGCTTCTGTATTGGAAATCACAAAATGGGCTCAGGAATATTTCCAGAGAACATTATCTGTGAACACAATTCACCGTGCCATCCGCCGTTGCCAGCTAAAACTCTATAGTTCAAAGAAGAAGCCGTATCTAAACATGATCCAGAAGCGCAGACGTCTTCTCTGGGCCAAGGCTCATTTAAAATGGACTGTGGCAAAGTGGAAAACTGTTCTGTGGTCAGACGAATCAAAATTTGAAGTTCTTTATGGAAATCAGGGACGCCGTGTCATTCGGACTAAAGAGGAGAAGGATGACCCAAGTTATCAGCACTCAGTTCAGAAGCCTGCATCTCTGATGGTATGGGGTTGCATTAGTGTGTGTGGCATGGGCAGCTTACACATCTGGAAAGACACCATCAATGCTGAAAGGTATATCCAGGTTCTAGAGCAACATATGCTCCCATCCAGACGACGTCTCTTTCAGGAAAGACCTTGCATTTTCCAACATGACAATGCCAAACCACATACTGCATCAATTACAGCATCATGGCTGCGTAGAAGAAGGGTCCGGGTACTGAACTGGCCAGCCTGCAGTCCAGATCTTTCACCCATAGAAAACATTTGGTGCATCATAAAATGGAAGATACGACAAAAAAGACCTAAGACAGTTGAGCAACTAGAATCCTACATTAGACAAGAATGGGTTAATATTCCTATCCCTAAACTTGAGCAACTTGTCTCCTCAGTCCCCAGACGTTTACAGACTGTTGTAAAGAGAAAAGGGGATGTCTCACAGTGGTAAACATGGCCTTGTCCCAACTTTTTTGAGATGTGTTGTTGTCATGAAATTTAAAATCACCTAATTTTTCTCTTTAAATGATACATTTTCTCAGTTTAAACATTTGATACGTCATCTATGTTCTGAATAAAATATGGCATTTTGAAACTTCCACATCATTGCATTCTGTTTTTATTTACAATTTGTACTTTGTCCCAACTTTTTTGGAATCGGGGTTGTATTATTATCAGGTATATCAATGTTATGACCTTAATGTTATTATTATCAGGTATATCAATGTTATGACAATGTTATTATTATCAGGTATATCAATGTTATGACAATGCTATTATTATCAGGTATATCAATGTTATGACCTTAATGTTATTATTATCAGGTATATCAATATTATGACAATGTTATTATTATCAGGTATATCAATGTTATGACCTTAATGTTATTATTATCAGGCATATCAATGTTATGACCTTAATGTTATTATTATCAGGTATATCAATGTTATGACAATGCTATTATTATCAGGTATATCAATGTTATGACCTTAATGTTATTATCAGGCATATCAATGTTATGACAATGTTATTATTATCAGGTATATCGATGTTATGACAATGTTATTATTATCAGGTATATCAATGTTATGACAATGTTATTATTATCAGGCATATCAATGTTATGACCTTAATGTTATTATTATCAGGTATATCAATGTTATGACCTTAATGTTATTATTATCAGGTATATCGATGTTATGACAATGCTATTATTATCAGGTATATCAATGTTATGACAATGTTATTATTATCAGGCATATCAATGTTATGACCTTAATGTTATTATTATCAGGTATATCAATGTTATGACAATGCTATTATTATCAGGTATATCAATGTTATGACAATGTTATTATTATCAGGCATATCAATGTTATGACCTTAATGTTATTATTATCAGGTATATCAATGTTATGACAATGCTATTATTATCAGGTATATCAATGTTATGACCTTAATGTTATTATCAGGTATATCAATGTTATGACAATGCTATTATTATCAGGCATATCAATGTTATGACCGTAATGTTGCTATTATTAGGTATATCAATGTTATGACCGTAATGTTATTATAATCATCAGGTATATCAATGTTATGACCATAACGTTATCATTATCAGGTATATCAATGTTATGACCGTAATATTATTATCAGGTATATCAATGTTATGACAATATTATTATCAGGTATATCAATGTTATGACAATGTCATTATTATCAGGTATATCAATGTTACAACTGTTCAGTGTACAAGTTTAAAATTAAAAACTGAACCTCGGACAAAAAGAATTTAAGTTCCAGGGTGGAAAAAAAGTAAATCCCAGGTGTCAAAATATAAGTTAAAGCAAGTAAACACGTATCAGTGACTTTTCCTCTTCCTTTCATGGTTCTCTGGAAGGGGCGTGGCCTTGCGGGACTTCCTGGCTGTTTGGAATCGATGACGTCCGGTGGCTGGAGACGGGGTGGTGACGTCACGCCGCAGAGACGCAGCAGCTGTAAACAGGGAGCGCTGCGCCTTTAAGACTTCAGAGGTACCGAAAGTGGGGAAGAGAAAAAAACAAAAAACAACAAAACCCCCTCCAGCAGCAGCGCAGCACTGTAGCCGCGGCGGCGTCAATGTGCGCGCGATGAGTTTATTCCTCGACATGGTGGTGTTTAAAGTCCTGCTGCTGTTTTACTGCCTGAGTGATTCGAGCGGTGAGTGCTGCCTTCGCTTTCTTTACGCGCTTCTTCCGGAGAAAGTGCTGTCGCTCGGGTGTTAATCGGCTTGTGGAGCTGCTCCGGGAGGGGTGAAGGTCCGGAGTCCTGCTCGGAAGTGCCATACAGCACGAACATTCACAGAACATTCACATAACGTTACATTTCTGCTACAAGCTCAAAGCGCTTATTGTCGGTTTGAACATTAGACTTAGTTTTTCCCACCGTGTTGAACTCAAAGCCTGAATCTGCACTGAGTGAACAGTTTTGGCACAAAGTCTAGAAGAAGCCATTATCCATGATACTAGCTGTCAACCCAAAGCCTGCTAATGATCTCACTAGCAAACTTCAAGTCAGGTTAGAGATGATATGATGGTTTATTTTGACAGCAAAAACAGTCCAGAGCCACTTTAAATCCGTCTAATGATACAAATAATGACAGAGAAGAAAGAAAAGTCACCTGACTCACACACACGAAGCTCGGTGAGGTGGAAATGCAGGTGTTTGAATGCAGCAGGTTCCATAGTAGGACTTGGACTTGTGTTTGTTTGTTGTTTCCAGATAAATTGTCATGTTTATAAACTCTTCATATCATCCGTACTGCAGCAGGACAAGCCCAGGCTTGACTGTATTAGGAGTGAACGAAGGGAAAAAAAATCTGCTGCTTTTGTTGCCACTTTTTCATTCTATTTATAAACTTCCAGAATTTTCCTTTGTGTTTATTTCTTTTGTAACACAATGAGTTTACTGCTATACAGGATCCGATCACATCTCCACTGAAATCACCAGCACGTCACTTGGTTTTGTCAGGACCACACAGTTTTATCGGCACAGAAAATCTCATGCCGTAAAACACTGGTTTTAGATCAACTCTGGGTAACTGACCAGAAGGTCAGGGGTTCAAGCCCTAGCACCACCAGGCTGCCCAGGTATCAGGTGCAACCTGCACGGCATGGGTAATAAACTTTAAAGGAGATACACGGAACCTTTATTTTATATATATATATATATATATATATATATATATAAAATCTCATCTCATTATCTCTAGCCGCTTTATCCTGTTCTACAGGGTCGCAGGCAAGCTGGAGCCTATCCCAGCTGACTACGGGCGAAAGGCGGGGTACACCCTGGACAAGTCGCCAGGTCATCACAGGGCTGACACATAGACACAGACAACCATTCACACTCACATTCACACCTACGGTCAATTTAGAGTCACCAGTTAACCTAACCTGCATGTCTTTGGACTGTGGGGGAAACCGGAGCACCCGGAGGAAACCCACGCGGACACGGGGAGAACATGCAAACTCCGCACAGAAAGGCCCTCGCCGGCCACGGGGCTCGAACCCAGGACCTTCTTGCTGTGAGGCGACAGCGCTAACCACTACACCACCGTGCCGCCCAGACCAAAGTCCTATAAATAAAAATTTATGGTGAAAGTAAGAAATACCGTTAACGACTTGCTCAACTAAGACCCCGTCCACACGTAGCCGGGTATCTGCTAAATCGAAGATATTTTTCTACGTTTTGGCCTGTCATCCACATGAAAACACATCAAAAACGAATATTTAAAAAAACTCCGGGCAAAGTGAAGATTTTTGAAAACTCCGTGTATGCCTTTTCGTGTAGACAGAGATAACCGGAGTTTTGCGTTTTAGAACGTTACAATCTGCGCCAAAAAAATGACAACAAATCTGCCCTGACGTCAAACGTGCAACCTTTGTTTACTGCAGAAGCCAGATTAAGCATGGACTTAAGCTAGCCGCACACCACGGCGATCCACGCGGTACCGAACCGACCCATTTCAGAGCCGACTCCCGACAGGGCACGCACATATCCCCCGACTGTTGACGAGTGCAGTCGCGATTGAAGCGACACGTGACAATAGCTTTGTGATTGGCTATTGGATATAGTTACTGTTAAATCCAACACTTGAAGATGCTACAGGCTGAATTACAAATGACACAACATGGAATATGTAGCGCACTATCTAGGCTGCATGAGCTATTATTCCCAACCTTAAATAGTGCACTTATATAGGGGAGTTAAAGCGATTTGGAATTCAGCCACACAACTTGAGCAGAGTGGCTTTCCAGCCCACTGTGTCTATGGATAAAGCTTCAGTCTATGGAATTACAGTATATACCTGCATTAGGTGCTACCAACACGTATTTCTCGCGCTAGAAATTGTGTTTAATGATGTCACGTGTTATATGCGAAAGATATGATTGGCTATTGCTAGCGACTCTCGCCGATCAGTCTGGCTCCCGATTAGTTTTTCGAATCGGCTGTGAGATGAGTCGGTACCATCGAAAACTAGTCTTTACGCCTGACTCGCGACTTCAGTTGGCTCGGTACGCTGAAAATCGGCGTAGTGTGCGGCTAGCTAAAGAGTAATGGATCGGAGTAGTGCCTTGAAAGCGTTAATTATTGTGCAGGTGCTATTTACATGTTTAATTTTAGAAGCCCAACTACTGCTCCAAGAGCACAGGCGATGTGATTAGGGGGTAGGATTTGGGGAAATAATGCCATCTACAGGTTTGGAATGCTTATGAATGTGATTGAAAACGCAGATGTTCGGTTATGTGTGGAAGGGATTTTTTTCGAAGACGAGGTGGTGTGGATAAAACATTTTTATAAACGGAGGGGGGGAAAATGTTCGGTTTTAAAAATACCCGGCTACGTGTGTACATGGCATAAGACTAATTTGACTTCACTGATTGTGGGTTGACTCTCATTAAAACAGGATGGGTGTTATAACTTGTGCAACATACATGTACGTGCATGCATTTTCACTGATAAAACGTAAAAGGCTCATTAAATAATCAGATGAACTGAGACAATCATGTTCTGAAGCAAATTAAATAATCTCATACCGGTAATTTAAACACACAATACAAGTTACAGGAATTAATCTAAATGCAGGTAAACAACGTGTTGTTTTTGTATCCAAATGAGAGTTGGAGCTTACCCGTCTGCATTCTCGCTTCTTGAAGTAGTCATGAAAGTGTTCCGGAATTTCCCGGAATTCCAGGTTTTTAGATTTTTCACCGGATTTTTTCTGCTAATGACCCGGAAATCCAGATATTTGACAAAACTCTTGAAAATCTCTGGTTTTCCGAATGGAGAAATTTATTTTTCGGATTTTTCACGTTCCTAGACACTTCGCATCGTCCTTGCATGGACGCAGTCCTTAAATAGCCCAAACATAGTTCATTGATTAAAGACAGGTGTTCTTTGTTAACGGCGTGCGTGCCGGAGCTCGTTAGGTGTGCGTGCGCCCAAGGCGTGCCTTCAGGTGCACGAGCTAAGGCGCGCAGGACTGACACCGTTCTGCGCAAGCGCAACACAATCGCACTAGAAAGCATGTTCAAGCTGCCAGCGTAGCTGCAGTCTTTTTAGTTGCGAATTACGAGTATTTCCTCTTGTTAATAATTCGCCATGTCAAAACAAGCAAAACTTTCCTCCTTCTTTCGATGTGAAGAGAGGCAAGCAATTTATTACATATGTATATTTTTTTCCCATCAAAGTTGCATTTTGTGGTTTCGAAGCTAAGTTTTAGTGCCGTTTCTAGAACACAACATCAAGAAAACGTGGAAGAAACAGCAATAATGGAAGAGCCGGTTTCTAAGCTGCCTAAAACTAGCAATGGTAATTATTTTTTGTTACATAATGCACTCAGGCTGCCAGTCAGTGTGTGACACATGCGCATACACACACACACACACACACACACACACACACACTACACCCCTGATTTACATGAGAAATTTAGTATTCATTGGTGTTTAAATTTACAGACAATACGAACCAATGTGGGGCGGCATGGTGGTGTAGTGGTTAGCGCTGTCGCCTCACAGCAAGAAGGTCCGGGTTCGAGCCCCGTGGCCGGTGAGGGCCTTTCTGTGCGGAGTTTGCATGTTCTCCCCGTGTCCGCGTGGGTTTCCTCCGGGTGCTCCGGTTTCCCCCACAGTCCAAAGACATGCAGGTTAGGTTAACTGGTGACTCTAAATTGACCGTAGGTATGAATGAGAGTGTGAATGGTTGCCTGTGTCTATGTGTCAGCCCTGTGATGACCTGGCGACTTGTCCAGGGTGTACCCCGCCTTTCGCCTGTAGTCAGCTGGGATAGGCTCCAGCTTGCCTGCGACCCTGTAGAACAGGATAAAGCGGCTAGAGATAATGAGATGAGACGAACTAATGTAAACAGTTGGCTTCAACTCGCATAAATATGAATTGGAAATGTTTAGTTCACTTTAGCTTATGCAAACGCACAACTCTACTAAAAGATTGATAAACGAGGCTCAATGTCCCCAACATTGAAACCTGAAAGCTTTAGAAACTCTAACAGACCTTTACTTTTTAACAGTACTGTTTTGGGATTTTGCTGAGTTTACCTTCAACTGTCTGATTTTTTTTCAAAGTAATGAACTGTGTAGCAGGAAAATCACCGCGTTTTCTAAATGCACTCCTGAAAATTACTCATTAACTAGGGGAATTAAATTTGATATTTTTGACATGTTAATCATTAATGTACATGAAAGAAAAAGGCTTAAAAGTTATAACTTGTTTTAGTGAAAATAAGTACTAAAATGCACTAGAATGCAGGGTTTTGCGTGTTATGTTATTAAAATATTTTCGGGGGACGTTGTCCCGCCCCCATTTCAGGGTTTTTTCCTTTGCTCCACTTTCATCTCTATTGAAAGCCGACCTTGTGGCCGATTGTTTGAAACAATCTGACTTTCAGTTGTTCGTTCAGTTCTCCGTTCATTCGCTTCTTCCACATAAGGGCGAGATGGCAAAAATATCCAGTTTAGAAATAAGACGGCTGCTCCACTCTTTCTCCATTACTGAGTACTCCGCCATTACTGCTCAGCTCAGGCAATTACTAAAACCCGGGACGGAGCGGGATGTCACTGGTTTTAGCAACAACCGTGGGGAGGTCCCTGCCCGAGCGATATGTCACGTCCTGTTCCGTCCCGGGTTTTACCAACAACCCTCGGCTCACTCCGGGAAAACTGGTGCAACTAAACTCACTTTCCTTTAAAATAAATAAATACTTTTCTTGTAGTTTTCTTTTCCTTTAATCGTTGGTACTGCACCCTCTTTCAATACGGGCTTATAGCCAATGCTCCTCAACAGATCAGAGATCTCGTACGAGTCTTCAGTAAAATGTGCAGAGCAGAGGAGAGACCACTTCATAGGCGCCCAATGTGCCCGTGAACTTCTCGCAAAACACGTCCAAATCTTTGCAGTTTGAACATTCTTGGGCCATGAATGCAATGTAAATCCACCTTCTGTCGTGTTGCTGCACCGGCCAACAACACATTTACGTGACATGGCGATAAATTAGCTCAAAATGTAGGATCAGAGTTGCAGTCAGCGCTGTGTTTTAGTATAGCGGAAATGGCGATGAGACCGATAGACTTCCTGCTGTGACGTTACGGACGTCAAGGTCATTCACTCAGACCGCTACCTATATAAATCACTTTATTCGTAAAAATTACTGTATTAGATTTATTGTTAACGCTTAAAACTATTCCTGTGCCATTGTCAAGGTCTCGGGGCATTTATAAACGAAAGTGAGGCCCATGGCTCTGCGTATCTGCTTTAAGTCCTGCTCAGTCTTTTGTAAAGGGTGTCGTGTATTCGCACCTGATTGTTTTTCACAGGATGCCACAGGGTCCATGTAAGACTGTGCGAGACCGGATATGACATATATTTCCTTCCACTTCCTAACCATATCTGCTGTTTTCTTTCCTTTTTGTTTTGAAATGGCTGTTGGTCACTTTAGCGAGGTGGTAGTAGTATGAGTATTCGGGTTCTGGAGGTGTCAGTGGTTTTGTTGCAGCATCACTGCGTCATCATTTATGTCACCGCCAGTGATGTTACAACACATTAATCACATGGTTCCAGTTCACACAGGAGCCTTAGGAAAAGATTAGAGTTTATGTTACTAGGTCTCCAGGGGAAAGATTAAGGTTTGTTTTGACTTTACCATTTTGCACGCATTCCTATACATGATCATTATAGTATAATCGGAATAAATTAAGGTGTGTGTGTGAGAATGGGATATAACCCTCTCTGCTCCGGGGTGCCATATCATGGCCGTCCCTGCGCTCTGATCACAGCTGGGATATACGAAGAAAATAATTTCACTGTGCTATAATATTTACAGTACAGTATATGTGACAAAGTCTTCTTTTATATCGCATGCGATGATTGCAATAAAAGCTTGGTTGAATTCTATCTCATGCGATCTTCATATCAGATTATACGGCGAACAGCATCTAACATTAAACCAGTGATTAAAGAAAATAAACACGGGGGCGTCGTGGCTCGGGTGGATGGGGCGCCGTGCCATGGGTCCGGGGACCCGGGTTCGATTCTGACCCGAGGTCATTTCCCGATCCCTCCCCATCTCTCTCTCCCGCTCATTTCCTGTCTCTACACTGTCCTATCCAATAAAGGTGCAAAAAGCCCAAAAAAATATCTTTAAAGAAAATAAACACTTCCTGCTTATCAATTAACATGCAGACAAAGTTGCGAACAAAAAAGTTTAGCACTAATGTGGCTGCTGGTGATTCGACTCGCAACCAAGGAGCTGATCTACGATGTACAGGTTTTGTCCGACACAAAAATCAGGCTGAAAATCAGATGTTCAGAGGCAAAGAAATTCGTGGCATTGATTAAAACTTCCAAGTGCTGCTACTGATAGCGTGGAATTACGCCAAATTCACAAAACTGCTCCAGGTACAATAGCGTCAATGGTGTTAATGCTAACAGACTGCAAAATATCTTTATTACCTCAAGCTCACCTTCTGATGATGATGTGTGAGCAGAATGTAGTCATTTTTTCTTTATTTTCTGTATTGTCGTTATGGACATTATACAGATTTATACACACTTTGGATAAAGAGCCAAATGAGGAGAGGAGAAAGAAGACTGCGGTTAAAAGGCAGTCTGGAGGATGGAGAGTGAAGTATAACAGAATGACGGTTCAGGTGCACTATAGCATGTATACCATGCTGTGACCATGTGGATGGGCAGAATGCCTGGGCTCAGTTGTAGTTTGTTGTGCATGGTGAGGCTCGCTCACGTAAGTCACGGAACAGGAAACAGGAAATGGAATATTTTGAGTCACGGGGAACTCGTGCCAGAATTCATGCTGTAGCACAATTCAGTCCCCTTCAGATGTGCAAGGAGATACTGTGGTGTACTTGTGCACCATTCCATCTGCCCACTTTTCATTGGGCCGTACCTCCATTTGGCTTGTGCTTGGATTACAGATGAGCGTCTGCCAAATTACTGACTGTAATTTTCTTTAAGTCAGTAATGGACTTCCAAACTGAGAGAAGCATCTCTTAAAGTGCCTCTGAAATCAAAATTGGTCTTTCAGAGCTTTTTGTAGGTATAGCTTCGTGTTATAGACACTAATATAACACTCCTGGGGGAAAAAAAGACAAAAAATAGTTGCTTATCGTGACTCATGCCCATACCGATTATATAAGTATTTTTCCCACCCCCCAGGGGCGGGTCTTGCTCTCCAGCAGCTTTTTTTTTTTTTTTTTGTCTGTATGTCCTCCACTTCCTGTTTACAGTTCTTTTTCCAACTATGGCTTTCTGGAGAAAAAAAAAAGTCATTTATTTATTTAATTTAATTTTTAGATTTTTTTTTTTTGGGGGGGGGGGTATTCCAGGTCAAATCAGAGAGAATCCAGGAAAGTGGTGACATCACTGTCTCAGATTTTGTTCATAGTTTGTCTTTATAATATTTTGATGTTTATGTATGTACAGTTCTGTGTAAAAGTCTTAGGCACATGTAAAGAACTGCTGTCGACCAAAAAATGGCTTAAAAATGATGAAATGTTTCATCATTAAAAAAATGCTATAAGCAGTAAGCCATAATTAAATGAAACAAAGTCAATATTTGGTGTGAAAGAATAGGGGTGGGACGGTGGTGTAGTGGTTAGCATGGTCGCCTCACAGCAAGAAGGTTCTGGGTTCAAACCCAGTGGCCGATGAGGGCCTTTCTGTGTGGAGTTTGCGTGTCTGTGTGGGTTTTCTCTGGGTGCTCTGGTTTTCCCCACAATCCAAAGACATGCAGTGAGGTGGCGTTGGGCTGAAGTGCCCTTGAGCAAGTTACCGAACCCCTGACTGCTCCCCGGGTGCTCTGGTGTGGCTGCCCACTGCTCTGAGTGTGTGCATGTGTTCACTGCTTCAGATGGGTTAAATGCAGAGGATGAATTTCACTGTGCTTGAAGTGTGCATGTGACGAATAAAGGTTTCTTCTTATGAAACGACCCTTTGCTTTAAAAAAAAAAAAGTAGTCGCAGGTACAGTGAGTGCAGTTTTATGCGGAAATGAGCTGTAGGTTTTACTGAGCATCTTACAGAACCGGCCACAGTTCTTCTGGACTCCTTGACTGTCATACTCACTTCTTAATTTTGCACTAAACCCCAGCAGCCTTCATTATGTTTTCTTTTTTAATCTGAAAAGTGCTCTCTTATGTAATATGCTGCTCAGATACAGACTTGGGCGGCACGGTGGTGTAGTGGTTAGCGCTGTCGCCTCACAGCAAGAAGGTCCGGGTTCGAGCCCCGTGGCCGGCGAGGGCCTTTCTGTGCGGAGTTTGCATGTTCTCCCCGTGTCTGGGTGCTTCGGTTTCCCCCACAGTCCAAAGACATGCAGGTTAGGTTAACTGGTGACTCTAAATTGACCGTGAATGGTTGTCTATGGCCAAGTTTACATTAGACCATATCTGTCTCATTTTCTTCGCGGATGCACTGTCCGTTTACATTAAAACGCCGGGAAACGGGAATCCGCCAGGGTCCACGTATTCAATCCAGATCGTGTCTGGTCCGGTGCTGTGTAAACATTGAGATACGCGGATACGCTGTGCTGAGCTCTAGCTGGCGTCGTCATTGGACAACGTCACTGTGACATCCACCTTCCTGATTCGCTGGCGTTGGTCATGTGACGCGACTGCTGAAAAACGGCGCGGACTTCCGCCTTGTATCACCTTTCATTAAAGAGTATAAAAGTATGAAAATACTGATGCAAATACTGCCCATTGTGTAGTTATGATTGTCTTTAGGCTTGCCATCCTTCCACTTGCAAGTGGTAAGTGACGCGCATGCCCGATATGCACTGAGATCACACACACAGCGGCTCAGTCCCAAATCACTGCTCGTGCGCTTCACTCGCGCGCTCTGTGAGCTGCGCAGGGCCGGAGTGCGCACCCTCCAGAGGGCACTCGCTGTTCAGGGCGGAGTGATTTGGAGCGCAGGATGCCTGCGGAGCCGAGCGTATCCGTGTATTGGCGTTGCTGTGTGCAGGCGAATCGTGTATTGGCGTTGCTGTGTGCACGCTAATCATTTTAAAAACGTTAATCTGATGATCCACTGATACGGTCTAATGTAAACCCCACCTGTGTGTCAGCCCTGTGATGACCTGGCGACTTGTCCAGGGTGTACCCCGCCTTTCGCCCGTAGTCAGCTGGGATAGGCTCCAGCTTGCCTGCGACCCTGTAGAACAGGATAAAGCGGCTAGAGATAATGAGATGAGACGAACTAATGTAAACAATTGGCTTCAACTCGCATAAATATGAATTGGAAATGTTTAGTTCACTTTAGCTTATGCAAACGCACAACTCTACTAAAAGGTTGATAAACGAGGCTGAATGTCCCCAACATTGAAACCTGAAAGCTTTAGAAACTCTAACAGACTTTTACTTTACGATGTCCTCCAGGGCAGTGCTCTGACTTTCCTGTTCAGAACTCCGGTCAGTTGACTTCTCGCTCATTTTTATAATCGCTTTGTTTCACGCTTTGTTAGAGAAATGCCGTGCTCCTGCAAACTTCACCACAGCCATGCTGTGCGTTGCTGCTACATGTTTGTGTGTGCACGCAACCTAACTTGACGTGGCTCTCTTCCAACTGATTGGTTACGTGCGGTACTGTTTAGTTATGATTGGCTATTCGCGTGTCTGTCAAAACTTTGGATGAAGTAATTTTATTGAAGGCGTAGGCTTATCGTAGGCATATCGTACGTGTCTAATTTCTAATCGTAGAGATTTTATATCGTGAATAACATCGTAATCGTAAAATTGCCCAGCCCTAGAGTCGAGGTGGAGGCTGTGGATTCCTACAAGTACCTCGGGCTGTGGCTGGACAGCAAGCTGGACTGGACTTGCAACACCAATCACTTATACAGGAAGGGACAGAGCAGGCTGTATTTCCTGAGGAGGCTGCGATCCTTTAACATCTGCAGGAAACTCCTGTGGATGTTCTATCAGTCCGTGGTCGCCAGTGTCCTGTTTTACACCGTGGTGTGCTGGGGGGGCAGCACATCCAAGAAGGACAAACAGGATGGACAAACTGATCAGGCGGGCCGGCTCTGTGGTCGGCATGAAGCTGGACTCTCTGGTGACGGTGGCAGAGAAGAGGTCCATGAACAAACTACTGAACATCATGGACGATGCCAGTCACCCTCTGCACACCGTCATCAGCAACCAGAGGAGCCTGTTCAGTGACAGAATGCTCCTTCCCAAGTGCAGGACAAACAGACTCAAAAATTCCTTTGTCCCTCACACCATCAGACTGTACAACTCCTCTCTGGGGGGGAGGAGGGGTAACAGGAGGACAGAGGACGGGAAGGAGCAGTAGCCTAGCCTAACAATAAGCAATACCGGACAATGTGCAATATAATGTGCAATATCTTTCCTGCTTCCCCCCCCCCCCCCCCCCCCCCCCCCCCCCCACACACACACACACACACACACACACACTTACCCTAACCCCACTTCTCCCCCCTTCCTCTCTTCCCTATATCTTATTCTTTTATATTTGTATATGTAAATACCTAATTTATTTTAATT
Source organism: Neoarius graeffei (assembly GCF_027579695.1). Lineage (NCBI taxonomy): Eukaryota > Metazoa > Chordata > Actinopteri > Siluriformes > Ariidae > Neoarius > Neoarius graeffei. The sequence continues at coordinate 30,515,050 of NC_083595.1, forward strand.
TATCTAGAAGTTTTCTGTATTTCTTTTCTCTGTTTATCTGTAATGATGCTGCTGGAATCTTAATTTCCCTGAGGGAACCCGCCCAAAGGGATCAACAAAGTTTTATCTAATCTAATCTAATTATTAAAATGGTTAACAGATGTATCGTAGGACGGTGTAGCAACACCAATCATGATGGGATTAGTACGCATCGTTTTCCAAAAGACCGGACAATGAGAGAGAAATGGGAGCGCTTGGTCTACACAGGCTGTGCACTGAAACCGTGCAAAGCTCGCGCAGCCTGCTGGCGCTTCCGCAGATAACGTCACGAATCTGGCTCCAGACTCCCTTGGGATTTTTCCAGACACGTTTTATTTTATTTTTTTCTGCTGTAGACAGATGGCCTTGTGCAAAATTACCCTCCTGGATGAGTGTGTAAAGGGACATACTTTCATATAAAAAAAAAAAAACGAAATTGGTCCAGAATATGCACTTTAAAGGATCGGCGAAAATGGTGCAAAAATATCACACGCTTTTCAACGCCGTTTCTACACATTCTGTAAACAGAGCATCTGGTACAAAAATCCCGTGGTGCAACACGTGTGTGTGTGTGTGTGCGTGATATATATAGGCCATTGATTTTTTTTTTTCTTCCAAACTTTGTTGGATGGAAGACAAACATGTTCTCAGTGTGACGAAACCAATAGACCTCTTGCAGTCACATGACCGGAAAGTACACAGCCGCCATCTTGTCGGTAAAAAACACAGCTGAATATTGCTGCACTCGTGTACAAAATGGATCAATTTCAACCGACGGACTATACGGCTCATTTTTCTAATGAACAGATAACTAGATATATGTCTAAAATAAACGACCTACAGATTAGTGACCCTTATCGATTACCAGACGTAGTTTTCACGACCGTGTCAGTGGATGTTGAACTGCCAGTGGAATACCCAGACGTATATAATTACCTCATTAACTTTCCCTCGCTGTTCAGTGGTGAAGCACTGCGTGCTTATAAATCTCTGGACAGTTATCTTTACAGAAATTCAGGATTTGTCAGCCGCCCTCAGATGTGGCATCTTGTAAACAAGAAAATAACAATCCTCATTGGACGGGTAAGTCACTTAAGTATTGAGACCCCGCTGGTCTCGCTATCTCGTCCGGAATGTTGTGCATGTGATGGAAATTGCTACAAACTGTCATTTTCTGCTGGAAACCAATGTACAGTAAGTCCATACGGTTGTAGTGGATATTGAAGTCCGGTACAGACGAACAACACGCAAAAATACACACAAAAAACATAAACGTGCACAGGTAGGGAGAGCTTGTAGTCTATCACTATTACTGTATATATGGTATACCTGATAGCAGCAATCCATTTTGCACGCCTGTCAGGGTCCCGTGGCAGCCTACTGTCAAGTGTATGTGAGCATCATGGGTTTCCCACACTTGAAAGGGAAGGACTCGGACACAGGATTCCACTTGTCTTATGTTTTATTGATTTTCAGTGGAAGAAGTAGAAGTAGGAAATATGGCGTTTGACCGACAAGGTGGCGTCTGTTTACAATCTGGATCAGATGTGACGTCACATGCAAGTGCTCCATAAGAGTTTGTGCTACATACCTGTTGATCTTCTATAAGGCCCTAGATTTGGAAACAAAGTGCAAAATTCTTAACCGAAAGTGATATAGAAGGTATTTTACATCCATTTTTTGAACATCCATAATGATGAAGCAGGTTCTTCTCTTATTATTTCTACTTCTCTGTATCCCATGTCCCAGACTCTGAACTATTGATCGGAGTAGAGAAATACATGTTTTATGCCAGCTCGTTTTAGTCTCGGTCATTAATGCAAGCTATATTCTTTACTATCAGGGTCTCATTATAGAAAAATGCATTAACTCTGATCGATGCCGTATTCAATGGTGAGGTTAAATTTTATATCCTGTACTTAAAAAAAACCCAATAAAAACAATTCAAATAACTTTATTGGAAATGATGTGCAGTGTAGCAGATTGTCGTCGAAATCCCACAATGAAAACTATTTATCATTAAACCATTAACCATATAACTTGAACAACAGGAGTGAGTTGGGTGCAGGCTTGGAATTTTCTTGAGAAGTGGAATCCCAGTGTCCCATTATTCACGGATTGGTGACCATCAAGTCCTCAAAGGCGATATTTCACTTATTTTCAAGATCCAAGACTCTTACCGGAGACTTAATTCCCATCTCAAATGGCTTTTGATCCAATCATTGTACTGAAAACATGTTTATTTTGTAATTTCTTACATTTCCTTCGACACAGGAATTCAATGTGTAATTCATGAACGGATATTTTTCTGCCGTAGGTAAAATATCTCTCGTATCTCTGTCTATTTTTTTTGTCCTTCATAAAAAAAGGAAGGACATCAACACTTTGTAGCCTTAGTAACCACATATTAAGCCACACATCAGGCGATGTCCTTGTACGTTTACATGTTCGTACTCACTACCCCACATACCATTGTGAGCTTATGATAATGGCCAAAATATGCTACCACATGCTTTGTTGTATTAAAAATATATATTAATATATTTATGTCCGGGCGGCACGGTGGTGTAGTGGTTAGCGCTGTCGCCTCACAGCAAGAAGGTCCTGGGTTCGAGCCCCGGGGCCGGCGAGGGCCTTTCTGTGTGGAGTTTGCATGTTCTCCCCGTGTCCGCGTGGGTTTCCTCCGGGTGCTCCGGTTTCCCCCACAGTCCAAAGACATGCAGGTTAGGTTAACTGGTGACTCTAAATTGAGCGTAGGTGTGAATGTGAGTGTGAATGGTTGTCTGTGTCTATGTGTCAGCCCTGTGATGACCTGGCGACTTGTCCAGGGTGTACCCCGCCTTTCGCCCGTAGTCAGCTGGGATAGGCTCCAGCTTGCCTGCGACCCTGTAGAAGGATAAAGCGGCTAGAGATAATGAGATGAGATGAGATATTTATGTCCTTCAGTGATACAGACCCCAAATATTGGCAGTAAATTAATAAAAGGTTGTATTTGCAGAAAAAAAGTAATGACTGATGTCATAATGGTGTAAAAATGTGGGTTTGTACAGTAGTGTCAGTCCTGTTTAGGAAATTTGCACCCCAAAAAAAAAAAAAAAATAGGACCTTATAAAAATAAATTTACTTGCAGTACAAAACCTTGTTTGTATTGAAGTGGACAGGCGTAGGTGAAGGCAGCAGTGAGAAATCTTCCACAGTAGGAACTGATGACACTGAATCCTGAGTGCAAAACTGCTGAAGTTCCTTTTGCTGAAGATCTTCCTGGAAAGTCAGAGTTAAGACACTAAAGGGGTGTTCACACGGCAACTTTTACTGCGGTGTAGCACCGGGGCTGCCCCGGTAGAGCGTTCACACGGTACAAAGTTATACCGGTGTAGCCCCTGAAAGCTGCTTAAACCGGTGCAAATCTAACCCTGCTCGGGAGGTGGTTTAAGAAATTTACTCCGGAGTAAATGCTAGTTTGCGGGGCAGCACCGATATAAAACGGGACGTCTGAACGCTACAGGGGTCGACTCGCTACGCGTGAGGAGAGCTGATTACATACGAGCATTGCATAATTTGCATCCTGGTATTTTGCGCTTCCAAAATGGCGAATATCAACAGCAACAGAACTGCGTGTCTTCCAGTGTTGCCAGATTGGGCAGTTTTAAGTGCATTTTGGTGGATTTGAACATATTTTGGGATGAAAAACATCAGCAATATCTGGCAACACTGGTGTCTTCATCCACGTTGTTTTCCCGGCGCTTGGTGATGCCATGACAACTGGGAAAAGGAAGTACATTTTCACGCATGCGCATATTTAATTTCCGCATTATTACTATCGCAAATGATAGTAATAATGATAGGAAATGATAGTAATAAAAGGAAATGATATCAAAACTTTATTACTATCAAAGGAAATGATAGTAATAAAGTTTTTACTACTATTGCACGGTCGCAGAAACTGCCGTGTGACCGCAAGTGGGGCTGCACCGGTGCTAACACGCTTCTCTCTAGTAAGCAGGGTTGTGACGTGTGAACGCTGCGCAAAATTTACACCGGTGTAAGATATATCGCAACAAAATACATCGGTGCAGCATCGATGCAAATATGTGCCGTGTGAACACCCTATAAGATGAGTGAAATCTTCTGTGAGTACTGCTCACTCTGCTACACCACACAGATCAGAGTAAAGACCTTAAAGCCAGGGTTATACAGTACGTCAGGTGTGACGAGGCAAGCGTTCGTGAACACGCCCATGTACCTGACGTACCGTACCTGGAGGATTTAAAAAAAAAAAAGTGATATCTATTAAACGACGGTGTAGTGGTTAGCACGGTCGCCTCACAGCAAGAAGGTTCTGGGTTTGAACCCAGCGGCCGGTGAGGGCCTTTCTGTGCAGAGTTTGCATGTTCTCCCTGTGTCCGCGTGGGTTTCCTCCGGGTGCTCTGGTTTCCCCCACAGTCCAAAGACATGCGGTTAGGTTAATAGGTGACGGCCTTGGGCTGAGGCGCGCTTGAGCAAGGCACCGAACTCCCAACTGCTCCCCGGGCGCTGTTAGCATGGCTGTGTGCTCATTGCTCACGTGTGTGTTCACTGCTTCAGATAGGTTAAATGCAGAGAGGAAATTTCACAAGTGTGTGATGAATAAAGTTGTGCTTTCTTTCTTTCACACACTGGCAGAAATAGGGCTACAGTAGGAGTCCAGTTCTGTCCTGCAAGGCACAATCGACACTCATGTACCCGCTCGGGCTCATTATTGGACCTCAAAGTAACTACAGTGTCTTGTAAAAGTATTCATCCCCCTTGGTGTTTGTCCTGTTTTGTCGCATTACAAGCTGGAATTAAAATGAATTTTTGGAGGGTTAGCGCCATTTGATTTACACAACATGCCTAGCACTTTAAAGGTGCACAGTGTTGTTTTTTTTGTGACACAAACAATAATTAAAGGAAAAGGCAACTTTTGTACAAAATCACCACAAATAGATAGATAAATATATAAAGTAATCGATCATGGAATTTATAGAGAAAGAACAGACCGCATAACAGTATCTTTTAACTTTTAATAATATGGGCTTGCGCTGAGCTCAGCGAAGATGCGTTCCGCCATATTAATCTACTGCGTGTGCGTCATGCGGCCCACCACTGAAAAGAACTCTTCAGTGCTTCATGGTAATAAGGTAAAAAACCAGTACAATCGCTTCTTCAAAGTTTCACCAAATGGTTTTATTTATGCAACTTAAAGCTCATAATACTGTATAACTTTGGTTGAGTAAAAACACGGAGCAAAAACATGGCTGAATCCTGAATGACTCCTATTTGGATTTGTCCTACCAAGCCTACTGCGCATGCGTGAAGCGGCTCGGCTTGGTTTTCCCTTTCGGGCGCTCTCGTTTTCTGTTAGAATTTGGTAAAGAAAAAAATAAATAAATATTATTTACCAGCTTACCGGGTCCATGAACATAAATCTGACAGCTGACAAGGTCGGGATATAAACAAATCGAATACAAGCCACCCGCTGGGATTCCTAATCACAGTGATCTGCTTGTAAACACTGTTTTCATGGGCCCAGTGACGTCACAGATCAGAGGGAGGCGCATTAACGAAAGATTCTGATTGGTTTATAGTTGCCCACAATCTCAAAATGGCTGACTCCTCCAACTTCGACTCCTCTGTGTCAATTCATGATCTCATCTCATCTCATTATCTGTAGCCGCTTTATCCTGTTCTACAGGGTCGCAGGCAAGCTGGAGCCTATCCCAGCTGACTACGGGCGAAAGGCGGGGTACACCCTGGACAAGTCGCCAGGTCATCACAGGGCTGACACATAGACACAGACAACCATTCACACTCACATTCACACCTACGGTCAATTTAGAGTCACCAGTTAACCTAACCTGCATGTCTTTGGACTGTGGGGGAAACCGGAGCACCCGGAGGAAACCCACGCGGACACGGGGAGAACATGCAAACTCCACACAGAAAGGCCCTCGCCGGCCACGGCGCTCGAACCCGGACCTTCTTGCTGTGAGGCGACAGCGCTAACCACTACACCACCGCTAACCACTACACCACCTCAATTCATGATTTCAAAGTTAAAAATATTTTTTCATGTTCGATATATAATGGAAATAATTAACGGAATTGATTACGTATATGTTTTTCTCCTATTACACACCTGGTTTTGTACAAAAGTTGCCTTTTCCTTTAAGATAAGAGCTGGTCTGACCAATTCACTTCATAAGTCACAGAATTAGTTGATTAAGATCCAGCTGTGTGCAATCAAAGTGTCACATGATCTGTCATATGATGTCTGTTTAAATCAACCTGTTCTGGAAGGACCCTGACTCTGCAACACTACTAAGCAAGCAACATGAAAACCAAGGAGCCTTCAAACAGGTCAGAGACAAAGTTGTGGAGAAGTATAGATCAGGGTTGGGTTATAAAAAATATCCCAAACTTTGAATATCCCACAGAGTACCATTAAATCCATTATAGCAAAATGGAAAGAATATGGCACCACTACAAACCTGACAAGAGAAGGCCGCCCACCAAAACTCACAGACTGGGCAAGGAGGGCATTAATCAGAGATGCAACAAAGACACCAAAGATAACACTGAAGGAGCTGCAAAGATCCACAGCGGAGATGGGAGAATCTGTCCATAGGACCACTTTAAGTCGTACACTCCATAGAGCGGCGCTTTATGGAAGAGTGGCCAGAAAAAAAAGTCATTGCTTAAGAAAACACGTTTGGAGTTTGCCCAACAGCATGTGTCAGACTCCCCAAACACATGGAAGAAGATTCTCTGGTCTAATGAGACTAAAATTGATTCTTTTTGACCATCATGGGAAATACCATGTGTGGCGCAAGCCCAACACCCTGAGAACACCATTCCTACAGTGAAGCATGGTGGTGGCAGCATCATACTGTCATCTGCAAGGACAGGAAAGCTGGTCAGGACTGAAGGAAAGATGGATGATACTAAATACAGGGCAATTCTGGAGGAAAACCTGTTTGAGTTAGCCAGAGGTTTGAGACTGGGACGAAGGTTCACGTTCCAGCAGGACAATGACCCTAAACGTACAGCTAAAGCTACACTGGAGTGGTTTAAAAGGAAACATTTAAATGTCTTGGAATGGCCTAATCAAAGCCCAGACCTCAATCCAATTGAGAATCTGTGGCATAACTTGAAGATTGCTGTACACCAACACAACCCGTCTAACTTGAAGGAGTTGGAGCAGTTTTGCCTTGAGGAATGGGCAAAAATCCCAGTGGCTAGATGTGCTAAGCTAATAGAGACATACATAGAGACATTATTGTTTGTGTCACAGTAAATGGTTTGTGTAAATCAAATGGCGCTAACCCTCCAAAAATCCATTTTAATTCCAGCTTGTAATACGATAAAACAGGACAAACACCAAGGGGGATGAATACTTTTGCAAGACAGTGGATGTGTACCTTTTTAGGGGCAAAAAGCGACATACATGTTCCCATGCAGTATATAAAGGGTACGGATAAGTACCATAGAGAGTACTGCTCCAGTGACAAGCCATTGTTCCCCTAAAGGTACAATAATGTCCTTTATTTTCTGAGAGTGCAGAACCGAAACATCCCTGTCCATCAGGTGTCCATGTCGAACAGTAGAGTGGTGATTTCAGGGCACACATTTGTCGCTGTATGGAAAAGTTTTATCACGTTATCAAACGTCGTTGTGATTGTTGTCCTGAACTAGCAACAATTCTAGCATTTGAAGTTGCAGTTTTTGCAGAAAGCTACGTTAGAGTTTCCCATCTCATCTCATTATCTCTAGCCGCTTTATCCTGTTCTACAGGGTCGCAGGCAAGCTGGAGCCTATCCCAGCTGACAACGGGCGAAAGGCGGGGTACACCCTGGACAAGTCGCCAGGTCATCACAGGGCTGACACATAGACACAGACAACCATTCACACTCACATTCACACCTACGGTCAATTTAGAGTCACCAGTTAACCTAACCTGCATGTCTTTGGACTGTGGGGGAAACCGGAGCACCCGGAGGAAACCCACGCGGACACGGAGAGAACATGCAAACTCCACACAGAAAGGCCCTCGCCAGCCACGGGGCTCGAACCTGGACCTTCTTGCTGTGAGGCGACAGCGCTAACCACTACACCACCGTGCCGCCTACGTTAGAGTTTTATTTTATTTTTTAAAAATTAATTCAAACACCTTCTGCTAGGGATAATACTTGTTCAAGTATGCAAGTATGCAAAGACTCGGTTATTGTTCAATCTGTTATAAACACGCCATTCTGTCCCATCACTCCCGTATTTCAGTGTTTGTTCCAGGATTGCACCATGCACAATTAATTTTTTCAGGCGTCCACAAGGTTGGTTTGTGACACTGCTCACACTGCACGGTGTCTAAATTTTCTCACTTGTTAGAAATCTGCTGTGACCCCTGACAATCTGGTGGAACATATTATTATCTGGATTTGTTTACCTTCATGCTGCATGATTCATTATTGGATTAAAAAAACTGATGCAGAATCACGGCAAAGTCATGCCAAATCGTATGGCGTAATCTCGGCGTTCGAGCCAAACAAGTCCGCGTTATTGCATCATAAAGTACAAGATCCTATCATGTTCTAGTATACTGTACAAATCCAGGCCATGCAGGACCGGTTTACAGGGGAAAAGAAAAGGAGGTGCATGGAGGTGTTTATAATTTGCCTGTTCTATTGCATGTACAGTCCTTTTTAAGAGGGGGAAAAAGTGTCGTGCCTTTTTGTGCTTTTGACATTTTGGTGTAACGGCCACATCTAGCTATTAATACTTCTTCAAAGCAAGTGTTGGGTGACGTTTATACATTAGTGCGTTTGTGATTATAGTCAAACATGCCTCATGACTTTGGATGTTATTTTGATGGAAACGCAATTAATTTCAAATGAACTGTGAATTCAGTTGTCGTTATAAAATATCAAAATTACATTGCGGGTATAATTGTGTGAGATTTGAAATGGAAAACGTTTTATTTATTTATTTATTTATTTAACGAAACGAGCCAAAACGTGATCTTAAGGAGTTCACAAACAATCCAGATATGACTGGTTGGTTGTAATGGACCCCTTAGTTACTGCTCCTTTTGCACTGGGATGGCAGTTTTCCTCTGTCACGCTTAAGGCCAATTTATGCTGACAACCCAGTCCTCGCAGACGGCGCCGCAGACAGTGTCTGCGTAGCCCCCCCACCTTCGCAGACGCTCTGCGCGCACCTCCCAAAAATTGTGACCACCGCAGAAGCCTCGCAGACAGCGTCGCAGACAAGAGGGCTCTGATTGGTCCACTCTACATCCGCTGTACACGCACTTCCGCTTCCCTACTTTCCCGGTTTGGTTTGTTTTCACGACCGGCATTTTTAAAAACACGAGCGAAGATGGAGCAGCATGAAGAGCGGTTGATTGAGGAAGTACGGACATCTATACGACTCCAGTTCTAGTCATTATAATCATTATAAAAAAAAAAAAAAGTTCTAGTCATTATAAGTAACCGGAGGATAAACACTCCACTAACCACACCCACCAACTACTCCTAGCGACTTCGCGCCCCCTTGCGTTATGCCGGTGAATAACATCGCGCACGCCTATTATCCCCGCTCAACAATAAATTACAACTGTCTGCGAAAAGCTATCTGCGAAAGCCTTGTCGCACGAGCATGCAGAGGCCTTTACAGGCACTTTTATGCACAAAGGAAGGAAGGAAGGAAGGAGTTAAATGTGAATGCAAGCAGAATGGTGATCCTGACAGGACTGACGAAGTCGAGGGTGTGGTGCAATTCCAGGGAAATGATCCGAAAACTCTCATGTGTGAAACTGAAAGCGAGAAGATTTGATCACACCCTCCGATGTGACAACAAGAAGAGAGTCTTAAGTCGACGAAGGAGAAATGGAAGAACAAGGAGAAGATCTGGTGATTGACAGCCAGGATAACTTTAGAGTCATTCATCAGTGAATCAGCAGCAGATTTACGTTAAATAGCAAGAAAGCACAGGTGATAAACAAATATATTGAAAAAATGTAAATCGAACATCCTGGGAGAATAACGTTTGAAGACTACAAGTGTGAATGATGTACAGTACTGTGCAAAAGTCTTAAGCACCTTATTTTTTTACTTCATACAAACTTTATGGATTTCTATTTTATGACTTCTACATTATCGAGTCAAAACATGACAAAAACATTTTAGAGTTCTGTCCCTGTGTCCAAAATCGCTCACTCATTCACTACTCCCTATATAGGGAATTACGAAATAGAGGACTATATAGTGAGCTCATTGGTAAAATGAAAAGACGCGTTCGGACACTACTCCATTGTGCTGTTATTTACGTCATTACTGTCGCACAATTAAAACATGCCAGATCAGTTGGCTGGTGGGTTTTCAAAAGAATAAATACATGCTTTTTTTTTTTTTGGAGTCCGGTTTCCATCAAATCGTGCGCTCTGATTGGCTCGCGAGCGGTCCGGAATCCTACGATCCGGACCCCGGTTACGGACCTTTTGGCGACTCGCTTGTTCACAATGGCAACAAATATGGTAGCAATTTTTTGTCAGTTGTCTCAGTATAATAGCATTAACGACAGTGTTCACAGCGAAAGCGAGTTTTACTACCCTGAGGAAGACGAAATAAAAGAAAACGTTTCAGGAGAAAGCCGAAAACGAGCTTGTAGCAGGTTTGTTCTAAATATGGTTTCTCTTTCAGGTGCTCTTTTTTTCTGTTAGAATTTGGTAAAGAAAAAAATAAATAAATTATTTACCAGCTTAAGGTCGGTCTGTATGGTGAAATACCGTGACCTCGGCCTTGAAAATACTGACCTCGGCCCCCAGGGGGCCTCGCTCAGTACTTTCAAGACCTCGGTCACGGTATTTCACGATACGGATCTCCCAGCTGGTAAATAATATATATTAATTTTTTTCGTGGTCCGGTTTCCATCAAATCCAGCGCTCTGGCTGGTGAGCGGGTCTGTATCCTATGATGCGGACCCCGGTTACGGACCCCGGATACGGACCTCTGGCCACTCGCTTGTTCACAGCAACAACAAACATAGTAGCAATTTTTGTCAACATTTATTTTCACATTTCTCAGGAGAATAGCATTAATTTTACAGCATGGATAGCGATAACGACAGTCGTCACAGCGAAAGCGAGTTTTACTACCCTGATGAAGAAGAAACAAAAGAAAACATTTCAGGAGAAAGCTAAAAACCTGTAACTTGTTAACGCCGAGCAAAAACATGGCTGAATCCTGAATGACTCTTATTTGTATAAATAGGGGACTACATAGGCAGCAAAATGTAGTTGTTTTCCTGCCATGGAAGTGCACTTGTATACTGAGGAGGAAGCAATTTGCATTACAGCCGTGAATGAGGATTCAAAATGGCGGCTCGGCTCGGTTTTCCTTTTCGGGCGCTCTCGCTTTCTGTTAGAATTTGGTAAAGAAAAAAATAAATATATTATTTACCAGCTTAAGGTCGGTCTGTATGGTGAAATACCGTGACCTCGGCCTTGAATACCGACCTCGGCCAAGAGGGCCTCGCTCAGTACTTTCAAGACCTCGGTCACGGTATTTCACGATATGGATCTCCCAGCTGGTAAATAATATATATTAATTTTTTTTCGTGGTCCGGTTTCCATCAAATCCAGCGCTCTGGCTGGTGAGCGGGTCTGTATCCTATGATGCGGACTCCGGTTACGGACCCCGGATACGGACCTCTGGCCACTCGCTTGTTCACAGCAACAACAAACATAGTAGCAATTTTTGTCAACATTTATTTTCACATTTCTCAGGAGAATAGCATTAATTTTACAGCATGGATAGCGATAACGACAGTCTTCACAGCGAAAGCGAGTTTTACTACCCTGATGAAGAAGAAACAAAAGAAAACATTTCAGGAGAAAGCTAAAAACCTGTAACTTGTTAACGCCGAGCAAAAACATGGCTGAATCCTGAATGACTCCTATTTGTATAAATAGGGGACTACATAAGCGGCAAAATGATGTTGTTTTCCTGCCATGGAAGTGCACTTGTATACAGAGGAGGAAGCAATTTGCATTACAGCCGTGAATGAGGATTCAAAATGGCGGCTCGGCTCGGTTTTCCTTTTCGGGCGCTCTCGCTTTCTGTTAGAATTTGGTAAAGAAAAAAATAAATATATTATTTACCAGCTTAAGGTCGGTCCGTATGGTGAAATACCGTGACCTCGGCCTTGAATACCGACCTCGGCCCAGAGGGCCTCGCTCAGTACTTTCAAGACCTCGGTCACGGTATTTCACCATACGGACCTCCCAGCTGGTAAATAACATGTATGTATTTTTGTGATAAATCCATATTATACTGAGCGTCTTTCCCACATTAATCAATCCAAAGTACCTGCATCTTTCAGTTTTTTTTAAATCAAGGCTGAATACTTTCTTCTTTGCTGCTGCCTTTTATTAAATCAAACCTGAGACTTTTGATTTGATTTCTTTCAGCGTGACCGCAATGCATGATGGGATATATTGCTTTGGTTAGTGACCATCGGTTGTACACTACTTTTCGTGATGCATTGTGGGATACTTTGAGTGCACTATATAGGGTGTAAATAATCCTCACTAAGGTTTCGGACAGCACTACAAAATGGCGTCCTCACTATATAGTGCCCGATATAGTGAGTAGTGAGCGATTTCGGACACGGAGGCAAATGTTCGTTTTCAAGCACAAAATTAAATGTTACAGAAAAACAATGTCTGTATCTGAGCCCACTTTTCAGATTAAAAAAGAAAATATAATGAAGGCTGCTGGGTTCTGGTGCAAAATGAAGAAGCGAGTGTGACAAAGTGCCCAGAAGAACTGCAGCTGGTTCTGTAAGATGCTCAGTAAAACCTACAGCTCATTTCCGCATAAAACTGCACTCACTGGACCTGCGACAATTTTTTTTTTTCAAAGCAAAGGGTCATCTCACACCAAATATTGACTTTGTGTCATTTATTATGGCTTAGTGCTTACTGTTTAGTATTTTTTTTTTAAATTTTTTTTAAATGTTGAAACATTTCATTTCACTATTTTTAAACCATTTTTGGTCGACAGCATTTCTTTACATGTGCCTCAGACTTTTACACAGTATGCTGTACATCCTTTGTTACTGGTGAAATCCACTTTGTTGTGTGCTCTTTAGCACATAGACAGCTAGATGTCTTGAGGTTTCCTGTTATGCACAGACTGAAGAGTTGGAATTAAGTAATCAAACAGACCGTGGTTTCCTCTGTGCATGTCTGCTGTCTGTATCATAAGGGATGTGATCGTACAGGCTCATAGTCGGCGTATCAGACGCTCGCTGGCCGTGCTGTGAAAACTGTGCGTGCAGACACTCATCTAAGTTTCCAAATCTGTCATTGCTTAACTCTTGAATATTTTCTCTCATGAATGTTATCATTAAAAAGCGCATAATCTTTGCTTTCGGCGGCACGGTGGTGTAGTGGTTAGCGCTGTCGCCTCACAGCAAGAAGGTCCGGGTTCGAGCCCCGTGGCCGGCGAGGGCCTTTCTGTGTGGAGTTTGCATGTTCTCCCCATGTTCGCGTGGGTTTCCTCCGGGTGCTCCGGTTTCCCCCACAGTCCACAGACATGCAGGTTAGGTTAACTGGTGACTCTAAATTGACCGTAGGTGTGAATGTGAGTGTGAATGGTTGTCTGTGTCTATGTGTCAGCCCTGTGATGACCTGGCGACTTGTCCAGGGTGTACCCCGCCTTTCGCCCGTAGTCAGCTGGGATAGGCTCCAGCTTGCCTGCGACCCTGTAGAACAGGATAAAGCAGCTAGAGATAATGAGATGAGATAATCTTTGCTTTCCAAAGAAATTGATCTCGTTAAGATCTGTTCGGTACTTTGGGAGTAACGGCAGGTTGAAGTCGGTACAACAGAGTAAAAACTCTGCTCGCGTGACATCGGGAAATTGCTGGTGCTTTTTGAGTCGCAGGAAAGTGCTCAGGCTCTCTCTCTCTCTCCTGATTGATCTTGATGAGTAATCAGGTCGGAAACCAATCAGATAATTTTTATAGGGAAGTTCTCTCGCTCTCACTGTTTCTGATGAAGGATTGAGCAAAATTTTGCGTCAGCTAGTTTAGATGTTCTGGTTTACGGGAGACTTTGAAGTGAGTTTTCGTAGCTTTACCTACTTATTTTTTCAAATCAAACTGATTCATATAAATAACTGTTTTAGAATATAACTGTAGTTGTTTCGATGAAAAATATTGAGATCTTAGTGGTCGGAATGAGATTTTAAAAAACTGGAAGTCAGAAACATGAGTGTTGATTTCAATTCAGTTAAATGTTATTGTTTATTGGATGTGGATCTCAGTTTTTCGAGACACATAGACACAGACAACCATTCACACCTACGGTCAATTTAGAGTCACCAGTTAACCTAACCTGCATGTCTTTGGACTGTGGGGGAAACCGGAGCACCCGGAAGAAACCCACGCGGACAACATGCAAACTCCACACAGAAAGGCCCTCGCCGGCCACGGGGCTCGAACCCAGACCTTCTTGCTGTGAGGCGACAGCGCTAACCACTACACCACCGTGCTGCCCCATTTTAACCTAACTAGCATAATTAATACTTATTAAATACTAATTTGCAGAATTTGTTTTTGCTACATTTTTAAATGTTGTGTTCCGTATACAACTATCTGTGTGCCTGACAATTTCCATGTAAATATCTTGAAAAATAGAAATGTTATTCAGAAAAAAATATTTGATCTCATTGGTTAACGAGGCCCATTTCGGACCCTGTGATCCAAATACAGAATATTACATCAGTTTTCTAAAAATTAGGCTATTTTTTCAATATTTGATTTGTAATATCTCAAGAACAGATAAAGTAAAAAGTATGTTGTTCTGCATTCAATTCTGAATTCAATGAGAGCAGTTTTAAGCAATTTGGATTGAATTTGAATTTTCGCCTGATATGCCTGTGTGTGTGTGTGTGTGTGTGTGTACGCACGCTAATGCGTTTTTGCAAACGTTCACGGCCTTTAAGACAAGACTTCAAGAGTGTGTATTTATTCATGTTTTAACCTAGATCACTTGCAAGTGAACCTGAATCCTATCTAAGCACTGAGCTGTTAAAGAGCCGACGGTGATACAAGTCCTCCGAGCACAAGCCTGCTGTGTCCCAAATGGTTCCCGACTCACTGTTCCCTATTATACACTATTATAGTGAGCAGAATGACTGATTTTGAAGTAAAAGATTTTGTACATTACATTACATGGGTTTGATCATCACTTTAGGACAGTATCAAAGAGAGTTGATCAAATCCCCACAGCCGCGCTCCAAAATCTAGTGGAAAGACTTCGCAGAAGAGTGGACGTTGTTGTTGTTGTTGTTATTAGAGTAAACGGGGACTGAATCTATCACGAGCTGTTCAAAAAGCACATATGGGTGAGATGGCCAGGCGTCCGCGAACCTAAAGTGCCGTACTGAGCCATGTCACACACACTAGTCATGTAGCAGCCAAAGTGGTCTATAGGCTGAAGTGATACAAGGCTGAGTTATGTTACTGGAGTAATAACCATGTTGTCCAAAGATCACTCATTACTTTATAGGGAAACAGCGTCATGAATAATTAATTGACTCGTATAGTTATTATTCCTAGTTAGTTACTGTGCTAACACATTGCCATGCACAATCACTTTATTATGAGGGGAAAATTAAGTGCTTTTACAAAATCCAGTCGTACATGAGCTGATAGCCGACGAGACGCGTAGCACCGAGTTGGCTATAAGCCATGTACGACGAGATTGAGTGGAATAACTTTTATTATATCCACATTGACTGACTGGCTTTTGAGAAACAGAGCATTTTTATTTCTTGCAAATTCGATAAATAAAAACTTTATACAAAACGTCCGACAAAATCATTCTTTTAGCTATTTCTGTTTCTTTTAAATACTTTATCATTTTTGGGGTTTTGTTTTCGAGTAGAGGTTTTATTTCGTCCTCGGTTGGTTCGGCAAAACACGTCGCCATTTTGTTTTTCTCTACTCACGGTATATGAGCTGATAGCCTCGTAGTAGAGTAGCCAATCAGTGTGCGATTGCTCATATCCAGTGAATGTGGATAGAATGAATGTGGGAAGATATGAAGTTTGTCTTTGAGTGGTGAATGTATATTATGTATATATAACATGCAAATATGTGATCACAAAGTTCATTAATCTGAGGAGATGTTCATTCCTGTTCCTGAACTCTGGTGTTTATAAAGTTCACTTCAAACTTTATAACATTCAGTTTGAATTTTTCTGGATGTGTTCACTGCACTGTGCATTTAATATCTTCGTTCATTAGTTCTCTATATTATGTCTGTCGAGCACAAACACATGCACCGCCACCTAGATGATGAAAGTTTAATTTGGTTAACCAGACATCCATTATTCTTAGGGAAAGTGGAATATTATTAAGCAGAAGGCACATCCTTAGTATATTAGTCCACTTCCAGAGCTCTTTGTTGCCTTTTCTCATTTCCTATCACGGTACTAACAGAATTTCAGATGGGTATAGAAGTTTATCGAATAATCTTGGACTAAAATACTGTTCAAATACAAAAATGCGTGCACCATATCGATGTGTCACAGGTCTGCCGCATGGCCCAAACTATTTTGTTTCCCACGCATTAACGGCAGTGAGCATCCCAAATGAAGCGGAAGGTGCCAATACTTTTTTAGCTTTGTCAGAATAGACAGAATGCCAGGTGCAGACTTTGTGAAGATATTAAACAACAAAACCTGTTCTGTGGTTGAATCGTAAACAATGTTCTCTCAGAGAAAGAGGGAGGGAAAGAGAGAAGGGGGAGAGAGGGAGGGAAAGAGAGAAGGGGGAGAGAGGGAGGGAAAGAGAGAAGGGGGGAGGGAGGGAGGGAAAGAGAGAAGGGGGGAGAGAGGGAGGGAAAGAGAGAAAGGGGGAGGGGCGGGAAAGAGAAAGGGGAGAGGGAGGAAAGAGAGAAGGGGAGAGGGTAAGAGAGGGTGGGAAGGGGAGAGGGAGGGAAGGAGAGAAGGGGAGAGGGAGAGAGGGTAAAAGAGGGGAGAGGGAGGGAAGGAGACAAGGGGAGAGGGAGGGAAGGAGACAAGGGGAGAGGGAGGGAAGGAGACAAGGGGAGAGGGAGGGAAGGAGACAAGGGGAGAGGGAGGGAAGGAGACAAGGGGAGAGGGAGGGAAGGAGACAAGGGGAGAGCGAGGGAAAGCGAGAAGGGGAGAGGGAGGGAAGGAGAGAAGGGGGAGAGGGAGGGAAGGAGAGAAGGGGAAGAGGGAGGGGCAGGAAAGAGAAAGGGAGAGCGGCGGGAAAGAGAAAGGGGAGAGGGAGGAAAGAGAGAAGGGGAGAGAGAGGGTAAAAGAGAAAGGGGGAGGGGTGGGAAAGAGAAAGGGGAGAGGGAGGAAAGAGAGAAGGGGAGAGGGTAAGAGAGGGTAAAAGAGGGGAGAGGGAGGGAAGGAGACAAGGGGAGAGGGAGGGAAGGAGACAAGGGGAGAGCGAGGGAAAGCGAGAAGGGGAGAGGGAGGGAAAGAGAAGGGGGAGAGGGAGGGAAGGAGAGAAGGGGGAGAGGGAGGGAAGGAGAGAAGGGGAAGAGGGAGGGGCAGGAAAGAGAAAGGGAGAGCGGCGGGAAAGAGAAAGGGGAGAGGGAGGAAAGAGAGAAGGGGAGAGGGTAAGAGAGGGAGAGAAGGGGAGAGGGTAAGAGAGGGAGGGAAGGAGAGAAGGGGGAGAGGGAGGGAAGGAGAGAAGGGGAGAGGGAGAGAGGGTAAAAGAGGGGAGAGGGAGGGAAGGAGACAAGGGGAGAGGGAGGGAAGGAGACAAGGGGAGAGCGAGGGAAAGCGAGAAGGGGAGAGGGAGGGAAAGAGAAGGGGGAGAGGGAGGGAAGGAGAGAAGGGGAAGAGGGAGGGGCAGGAAAGAGAAAGGGAGAGCGGCGGGAAAGAGAAAGGGGAGAGGGAGGAAAGAGAGAAGGGGAGAGGGTAAGAGAGGGAGGGAAGGAGAGAAGGGGGAGAGGGAGGGAAGGAGAGAAGGGGAGAGGGAGAGAGGGTAAAAGAGGGGAGAGGGAGGGAAGGAGACAAGGGGAGAGGGAGGGAAGGAGACAAGGGGAGAGCGAGGGAAAGCGAGAAGGGGAGAGGGAGGGAAAGAGAAGGGGGAGAGGGAGGGAAGGAGAGAAGGGGGAGAGGGAGGGAAGGAGAGAAGGGGAAGAGGGAGGGGCAGGAAAGAGAAAGGGAGAGCGGCGGGAAAGAGAAAGGGGAGAGGGAGGAAAGAGAGAAGGGGAGAGGGTAAGAGAGGGAGGGAAGGAGAGAAGGGGGAGAGGGAGGGAAGGAGAGGAGAGGGGGAGAGGGAGGGAAGGAGAGAAGGGGAGAAGGAGAGAAGGAGGAGAGGGAGAGAAGGGGAGAGGGAGGGAAGGAGAGAAGGGGAGAGGGAGAGAGGGTAAAAGAGGGGGAGAGGGAGGGAAGGAGAGAAGGGGAGAGGGAGGGAAGGAGACAAGGGGAGAGGGAGGGAAAGAGAAGGGGAGAGGGAGGGAAAGAGAAGGGGAGGGGGAGAGAGGGTAAAAGAGGGGGAGAGGGAGGGAAGGAGAGAAGGGGAGAGGGAGGGAAGGAGACAAGGGGAGAGGGAGGGAAAGAGAAGAAGAGAGGGAGGGAAAGAGAAGGGGAGGGGGAGAGAGAGAGGGTAAAAGAGGGGGAGAGAGAGAGGGTAAAAGAGAGGGAAAGAGAGAAGGAGAGAGAGGGTAAAAGAGGGAAGGGGAGAGGGGGAGAGAGGGTAAAGAGGGAAGGAGGGGAGAGGGAGGGAAAGAGAGAAGGGGAGAGGGAGAGAGAGAGGTTAAAAGGGAGAGGGAAAGAGAGAAGGGGAGAGAGAGGGTAGAAGAGGGAGGGAGGGAAAGAGAGAAGGGGAGAGGGAGGGAAAGGGAGAGGGGGGAGAGGGAGGGTTAAAGAGAGAGAAGGGGAGAGGGAGGGAAAGAGGGTAAAAGAGAGAAAGAGGGTAAGAGAGAGAGGGAAAGAGAAGGGGAGAGAGAGGGTAAAAGAGAGGGAGAGAGAGAAGAGCGGGAGGGTGGGGGAGAGAGAAAGAGAGAGCGAGAAGGGAGAGAGGGTAAAAGAGGGAGAGGGGAGAGAGAAGGAGAGAGAGAGAGAGAGAGAGAGAGAGCACTGTGTAGGTTGTACACCACATTGCTGTAGTGAACAGAAAGCCATGTGGGACCGGGTGTAACTGGAAGAGGTTCTGTAGGTTTAATGCGGCTCACGGGAACAAATGTCAAATCACACAGCAATGAAAACAAATCTGAAGCCCTGTGTTGTGTAATAAAGTTTTAACGTTTCCTCTTAAACTCGGCAGAAACGTTCATACAGGTGAGTCCGGGTTTCTTACTGTACTGCACTGGGTTTCCCAAAAGCCTCTTAACGCTAAGAGCATCTTAACTAGAAGAGAGAGTGTTCATTGTGATGCTCGCTCTACCATTTCACGATGATCTTTGTGCTGCAATGCCTTTGGGAAACCCACCCCTGTACTGAACTGAACTGTCCGGTGGAAAAGTGTCGCTTCTGCATGTGTCCTCCTTCTAATTTCATGGTAATCTAATAAAGCATGATCTGCACCTGGGCAGTTATCATGATATTAGAGTTTAATATTCGTTCCTGCCTAATACATGTGTTGCAGCTGTTCTATTCGTGCCATGCTTTTGGCTCAGCTGTTTGTGATCATTACGTAGCGTTAATCTCATTTCATTTTTACTTTATTAACGTGGGCACTCGTACGGGGGGAGAAAAGAACGAGCCGTGGAAGGAACTGTTCTGAAACGACGTTGTAATACAAAATGAGTTCTGCCGAGCCAGTTCCCACATTCAGCATAATGTTGTGAAGAAATGCAGCTTTTTTTGGAGAGGGAGAGAGAGACTGTTGACTTTGCACCTTTTACTAAACTGGTATCTCTCCTCAGGGGCTGCGCATGAATAATTTATATATAGACGCAAAGCAGGTTACTAATCTACTCTCTCTGAGAGCTATGCAAATGGCTGGCCCTCGTCCAGAAGCTGTGATGTTTATTACAGAGGAGTAGAAACACCCTGGAGATGGAAAAGGAGCTTTGTGTTGTTGTTTTTTTTGATATATTGCCCTGCTTGTTGGGTTTTATCACATGATCAGGTGAAACCCTTCTACAGCAGTATGGCATTTACAGTTCCTGTTTTTTCCCAGATGGTGGTAATGTGTGCGCAGCGGGGCGACACTGAAGCGTTTGAAGGTGTTTGGGTACAACGCTCTCCTGCAGAGTCGGGGCTGTCAGGGTGACGCTGTCCCTTTTTGTTTATGAAATCCTGTTATTGTTGAGTCACGTGAAATAGCTGCTCTGAGGCACACTGAAGAAACACTAATGCACTTCATAGAGGCAGCTCATTCAGGTACTCGAACCGCACTACGTTATGGTGCAACGTAAACATCTGACTGAAACTGTGGCCCACTTTACACGGGGACGGTCTGAAACAAAAACGCAAAAGTCCGTTTTCGTTCTCACTTTTTTCCGCGTCTACACGACTGTTTTCAAGGAGGAAATCTGCGTCTATACGGTGACGCATAAATGTGTGGAATTCAATTGGATGTGCATGCCAGGCGGCTAGGTGGTGCTGTGAAAGACCTCCGCTATGTCTGCACGCATGCGCAACGTCTTCCGTCTTGTCTGATCTGCACATCTGCGCCGCGAAAACTTTGACTACTCTGGCTATGGTAAGTAAGAAAGTACAACCCCGATTCCAAAAAAGTTGGGACAAAGTACAAATTGTAAATAAAAACGGAATGCAATAATTTACAAATCTCAAAAACCGATATTGTATTCACAATAGAACATAGACAACATATCAAATGTCGAAAGTGAGACGTTTTCAAATTTCATGCCAAATATTGGCTCATTTGAAATTTCATGACAGCAACACATCTCAAAAAAGTTGGGACGGGGCAATAAGAGGCTGGAAAAGTTAAAGGTACAAAAAAGGAACAGCTGGAGGACCAAATTGCAACTCATTAGGTCAATTGGCAATAGGTCATTAACATGACTGGGTATAAAAAGAGCATCTTGGAGTGGCAGCGGCTCTCAGAAGTAAAGATGGGAAGAGGATCACCAATCCCCCTAATTCTGCGCCGACAAACAGTGGAGCAATATCAGAAAGGAGTTCGACAGTGTAAAATTGCAAAGAGTTTGAACATATCATCATCTACAGTGCATAATATCATCAAAAGATTCAGAGAATCTGGAAGAATCTCTGTGCGTAAGGGTCAAGGCCGGAAAATCATACTGGGTGCCCGTGATCTTCGGGCCCTTAGACGGCACTGCATCACATACAGGCATGCTTCTGTATTGGAAATCACAAAATGGGCTCAGGAATATTTCCAGAGAACATTATCTGTGAACACAATTCACCGTGCCATCCGCCGTTGCCAGCTAAAACTCTATAGTTCAAAGAAGAAGCCGTATCTAAACATGATCCAGAAGCGCAGACGTCTTCTCTGGACCAAGGCTCATTTAAAATGGACTGTGGCAAAGTGGAAAACTGTTCTGTGGTCAGACGAATCAAAATTTGAAGTTCTTTATGGAAATCAGGGACGCTGTGTCATTCGGACTAAAGAGGAGAAGGACGACCCAAGTTGTTATCGGCGCTCAGTTCAGAAGCCTGCATCTCTGATGGTATGGGGTTGCATTAGTGCGTGTGGCATGGGCAGCTTACACATCTGGAAAGACACCATCAATGCTGAAAGGTATATCCAGGTTCTAGAGCAACATATGCTCCCATCCAGACGACGTCTCTTTCAGGGAAGACCTTGCATTTTCCAACATGACAATGCCAAACCACATACTGCATCAATTACAGCATCATGGCTGCATAGAAGAAGGGTCCGGGTACTGAACTGGCCAGCCTGCAGTCCAGATCTTTCACCCATAGAAAACATTTGGCGCATCATAAAACGGAAGATACGACAAAAAAGACCTAAGACAGTTGAGCAACTAGAATCCTACATTAGACAAGAATGGGTTAACATTCCTATCCCTAAACTTGAGCAACTTGTCTCCTCAGTCCCCAGACGTTTACAGACTGTTGTAAAGAGAAAAGGGGATGTCTCACAGTGGTAAACATGGCCTTGTCCCAACTGTTTTGAGATGTGTTGTCATGAAATTTAAAATCACCTAATTTTTCTCTTTAAATGATACATTTTCTCAGTTTAAACATTTGATATGTCCTCTATGTTCTATTCTGAATAAAATATGGAATTTTGAAACTTCCACATCATTGCATTCCATTTTTATTTACAATTTGTACTTTGTCCCAACTTTTTTGGAATCGGGGTTGTAACTAAAAAAGTAAGAGCATACTATACCCGCCTCTGTTCATTAACGGTATATGTGCAGATTCGGTATAGATGTTCGAAGGACTCCTGGACGTTTATTAAAGCTGCCAGAGCAGCTTGAAGGTCCGTTGGATCGATGTAATCAGACATGCTCTTACTTTTTTACTTACTTTCTTACTTCCCGGGCTGGCATGTACAGTATATGACATATGTATGACGTAAACGCGTACCCGACGTGAGCAGATCCGAGCAGAGTTTCGCGTATTGGGTAGTTTAGACGGATATGCAACGGGGGCTGTTTTTAACTTATCCACTCTGGAAGGCGTTTTTCAATTTTTTCCATTTTTCAGCCTCGGAAACGCCGTCCCCGTGTAGACGAAAGGCACTTCCGATAAAATATTTAGTCGTTTTTACCCGACAGCGTCCTCATGTAAACAGGCCCTGTGATACCCATGATGTATACATCTGTGAAAGACACGATATGAATGAAAATGCAGTCAGCAAACAGAGTCGCTATCACGTGTGACACCTGGACATCGCTGTCAATGCAGTCCTACTTAAAGGGGTACCAAATATAATATATACAGTTGCTGATGTGACAAAGTAACGTATTCTATCAAATTTATATACTAGAAAACAACGAAATATCTTGGTAATTGTAAATATAATAGTCGGTACGCTAAACGGCACAAGAGTCGCCATTTTTAAAAGACCGTGACGTCAGCCCTACCCACTGCACTAGGAGAGAAGCGTGTAATCATGGCGTCGGGCGCATCAAGTGAAAGCGACAGCTCTGTCGAATCGTACGAAGAGATCCCGCAAGACACACTGCAAGCAGGCTATGGCTTAGAAGGGTACCAGTTTGAACCTAGGAGAGGTACTCTTGACTCCGGTGATGACGAAAGAAGAGAAGAAAGCTCGGATGACAGCGAGGATGAGACTGATGCTGACCATGGGCATGGCGAGCGTGGGGCAGAGCGTAACACAACTGGGCACATACATACGTCATGAGTGTTACGCAGAGAAAATGAACGTGCATTCTGATTGGATAAAATTAATATCATGGCGGGCTGTTCAAACTGCGGAAATAGTTTGCTCGAGCAACTTTCAAAACACTATAACTTTCCAACCTTAGAACAAAAAACTTTTGTAAGTCTTGAATAAGGTTCGTTAATGCGTGTTTTATTGTTATATTTACTCTATATATTGCCCTCTGTTCCCCTTTAACGGGTGGACTGCGGAGCTGCATCACCCCAGAACACGTCAATGAGCTCCTTTTCCTCAACAAGAATCTCTCAGTCTCTTAAGTGTGACAGTTTAAGTTTACTGTCTTCGTTTTGTTAATCTTAATACTTTTGTTAATATTTTTTGTTAATATTTTTTCACTTAAACAATACAGTTTGCTGCAACGTTCATTTGCACTTTTTACATTTGCACTTTTATTTGCACTTTTTTTAATTACAGGAAGATAAGACAGTTTTGTTTACAGTTACCTGTGAACTGTCAAATTTACAAAATAAAGACGTGTATTTTGCAACGTATCGTATGGAAATATTTTCATTATTTAAGAGCAGATTGAATTGATTCAGATTGAATCGAATCGTGATTAATCAATTTAAAACCCTAAGAATCGAAATCGAATCGATCTAGGAAATTGACTGCGATACCCAGCCCTAGAGATGTCTGGGTCTGAGCATCTCCAAAATGACACATCTTATGGGGTGTTCCCAGGATGCAAAAGTGGTCCAAGGAAGAACAACCAGTGAACCGGCGACAGGGTCATGGGTGTCGAAGGCTCATTGATTCGTATGGGACACAAAGGCTAGTGCATATGGTCCAATCCCACAGAAGAGCGACTGTAGCACAAACTGTTGAAAAAGTTAATGCTGACACTAGGGTTGGCCGGTATCCAAATTTTGATACCTTTAAACTGTCTCTGTGTTTTCCCGGGGTATACGGTATTACCGAGAAAAAAATAATATTTTGTTTCGGCCTACTGTGTAACGTGCGCCTATACCGGCGGACCTTGTCCAGACCTGCGCCTATGCCTCAAATGTACTATTTAAAAGCAGCATAGCGAATTGTGTGCATTGTGGTATGGATTAAGCAGCAAAGCGAATTTTGTGCATTGATGAATGGATTAAGAGATATTTCAAAGCATCACGCAACTCTTCCTTCATCTTGAAAATAGCATTCAACTGTCGTTTACACGTCTGCGTTGAAACGCCATTTGCAGCACTATTTCACCTGCTCCATCAAAAAAAAGTACACGATGAGCAGGATCATACCCTTTCAAGCATGGGAAATAAAAAAAAAGAAAAGAAAAAGAATCAACCAACACCCAAGTCCGTTTAGACTGCGCGATAAACCATATTCTTCAGCGCAAATGAGGCGAACCTAATTCAAATGCGCGATAGCTGCACAAGGCAAAATCATATGGGCCCACGCCATGCCATGGCGGGGAAATTAATAATCAAATGGCCTTACCTTGCTTAAAACGTTGTCTTGATCACATAACTCCTTACAATTATTCCACTTAAATCCATACGGTTTAACACACCCAATGGATGGTTTATCCGTAGGTGAGCTCTCAGGTTGGAGGTGTTCCCCTCTCGCGCCGTGACCGTCTTCTTACATACTTTACACACATCTGTGTTTGCTGGCTCTCCCTTTTCGTTTGGTTTGAAACCAAAATACTGCCACACTGCCGATGTTGTATTTTTTTTGCCACTAACTCGTTATCTTGACTTGCCATCTTTCAACCGCGGTCTCAGTCTCTTGCGAAGCTTTCTGTCAGACTCCAAATGTCACGCAGGGTTGCCATGGTAACGACATAAACAACCCTGCACGCGATGAGAACTTCTTTAGGAAATTGATAGAATTAGTGAAAATACGATCACACAGTTATTCGGGATGATCTTCAATTTATTATTTTATATTATGACCTCATGTACTCCATATTTATTTAGATATTATATATTTTTTAAAAATGACGGTAATGAGACCGATACCGTTGGTACTTTTGGATACCTCGGGATACCTTCTTACCGTAATACCGCCCAACCCTAGCTGACACCTTTCTGTTTTAGGCACATGTATAAATATTAATAAAATTAAAATTCATATTTATTTGTATTGTTTTATTACTTAGCAAACGCCACGTCGAACAAACGTTAGCTACTTGTGCTGCTCTGTCAGGACTCGTAGTTCCGCAGATTTGACGAGCTCATTTGGAATCTGCAGTTGGAAAGAGTTCAGTCTGCTGGATGAAAATATTTGCTCAGTGTCTGAGAGAATACAGAGCAGAAACTCTTTGGACAGTGTGGATTTTTTTGAAAAATAAACAAACCCTGCTGCATTTTATAATAAATCGCTAAAGCAGGAAATCATATTGTACTATGTTGGTACAACCGAACTCAGCTGTTGGTTACAAATAAGAGTACTGTTAATTGAACACACACACAATTTTGATATCGCAGACATTTTAATTTGTGCAGCGTTTTCTTTACGCCCAGTGATCACGTCATCAAACTAGTCCAAGTTTAACAGAAGTTTAAAAATCATCATGAATAGTCGGGTGCATCATTTCCCTACTCGGTAATTAAAGTTTTGAATACGTTTCTGTCCTCAGTCTAAATTTGTTCCTTTACCAATTTTTAGGCCTCCTGACAAAAAAATCAGGCAGGTCTATAATGGTTTGTTTCTACGTGGACAGTGAATAATTTCATTAATGACATAAATACATTTCATTTCCGTGATTTAGGTTTATATGCAGAAAATGACAAACTTTATGACCATGCTTTGGTAATGCAGCACCCAGTGTTACCTATAACAGTCAATTTAATAGAATATATCAAGATAACAGGGCTCGACATTAAGGACTGCCCGATTGCCCGGGGCAAGTGAAACATGCATTAGGGCAAGTGCGATATGTCCCCGACATGCCCGACCGGGCAAGTTAGAATAAGCATATATTACGAACTAGCGCCACAAAAATTAGACTTTTTGATCTTTTTATTTCAGTTCCTAAAAGCGTCCCTCACTACGTATCCGCCATTATGTCTTGGCTGTTTTCCTCGTCTTGGTTTCATTTACTGCCTTGCAAGTTATTTTATATACCCCCGCTGTTGTAATATGGTACGCGTACTGTTTATAGACCCCTTGTGCATGATGTCACGCATCACGCGATAATTACAGCCGGGGTCAGACAGACACCGTCTTTCTTGCAAGCAAGGTTTAATCTGTCTTCAATATGGTTAATTTTTGCGCTGTTTTTGCTTCTTCAAACAGAGAAGTAGATAAAAGGCATTACCGTCTCCCCGCTAGCAAGAAAAATGGTTGCCAGGTCTGGATAAAACACCCACAACCTAAACAATAATTTTAAACTGTCTGTCATAACACAGTGCAGGTTTTTTTTTTTTAACCTCGAGGTGGATGAAGTAACAAAAAAAAGCCCCCGATATATAAATATTATCAAACACAGTACTGTTCAAAAGTCTTGGCACCCTATTGTTTTCTTCATACAAACTTTGTTATAGATTTCTATTTTATGATTTCTACATTACCGAGTAATGAACCTCCAGTCTGAGAGAGTTCTACACAAACACACTGAACTTTACAACAGCTGCATGCATGTGAAATGGAAATAAATCGACTAAGCCAGGAAAAACCATTTTGGATAAAATTATTATTGTCCGTTACAAGCAAAAGTAAAAAGTAACCAAACTTAATAATAAACTTGATCAATAACCAAACTTCAACTCAATGTGTGATCTTGAGTTTGTGTTGCAATTCATAACTATTCTATGGTTTTCCTAAATTCAAAAAAAAGTAGTACTCACAAAATAGGGGGTAAGTGATAATATTGGGAAGGCAAGTGGAAATTAACCCCCACTTACCCTCCAGGGCAAATGGGTTTAATAGTTAATGCCAAGCCCTGGATTAAAACTGATCATATTTAACTGGATTAAAGCCATGATATCGTCATCAGAGAGCAGTCGTCATTTCAAGCGAAAACAAGCCTATTTTAAAAAAATCCATGTCCACAATCTAAATAACACAATTTAACATTTCTGTGACAAAGAAAAATAATGTTAGTGCACATATCTTCATAATTGCCCATAATCGGGCCTAGGTTAAAAAAAAAAATTCAAGCTCAAGGTGCACCGCCAATAATTAATCGAGTTGATAAATATATTCAGTCCTTTCTCTTTTGGTCATTGGTACATAACTAGGACAGGGACAGGTTAATTTTAACACCTTGCAGGGTTTGATGCACCCTAATGCATGGCATGTAATATTATCATACACCCAGGCCGTTATCATAATAAGAACATGTGGCTAGTTACTAAAAGCAAACTATTTTAAATTGGCTTTAAAGGATTTAAGAGTTAAACATAGCCAATTTTCTGTGCTTTTTTAGCAACAAAAGATACCCCGTGCAATGTGAAATTCGTATTTAATACCATTATCTTGAGCACTGCAACTTAAAGTTACCACATTTTGCTGTGAATGTAATTCCGTTACTGAAGAACTACCCGTCTGACTCTACTCTACTCATATCAGTCCATTCACTGAATATAAACTGGACATGTGTGAACTGGGACAGATCATTATCCCGGATTATCCCAAAACCGTGTTGCGTCATTGCACAGATTTCAGTGTTGGATGTCATGTCAAGCTGGAGCTTTCATACTGCCTCTGCATACGGCCACAGAGAAATGGAACTAAAAGGTGTTTCACAATGCACACTTCCTTTTTATGAGGAAATAAGCAGAATCTCTCTCTCCCTCCCTCTCTCTCCCTCACGCCCTCTCTCTTTCCCTCCCTCTCTTTCCCTCTCTCTCTCCTTCCCTCCCTCTCTCTCCCTCACGCCCTCTCTCTTTCCCTCCCTCTCTCTCTTTCCCTCTCTCTCTCTCCTTCCCTCCCTCTCTCTCCCTCACGCCCTCTCTCTTTCCCTCCCTCTCTCTCTTTCCCTCTCTCTCTCTCCTTCCCTCCCTCTCTCTCCCTCACGCCCTCTCTCTTTCCCTCCCTCTCTCTCTTTCCCTCTCTCTCTCTCCTTCCCTCCCTCTCTCTCCCTCACGCCCTCTCTCTTTCCCTCCCTCTCTCTCTTTCCCTCTCTCTCTCTCTCCTTCCCTCCCTCTCTCTCCCTCACGCCCTCTCTCTTTCCCTCCCTCCCTCCCTCCCTCCCTCCCTCCCTCCCTCCCTCTTTCCCTCTCTCTCTCTCTCCTTCCCTCTCTTTCTTTCTCTTCCCCTCCCTCATTCTCTCTCTCTTTCCCCCTCTCTCCCTCCCTCCCTCTCTCTTCCCCCTCCCCTCCCTCATTCTCTCTCTCTCTTTCCCCCTCTCTCCCTCCCTCTCTTTCTCTCCCTCCCTCCCTCTCTCTTCCCCCTCCCTCTCTTTCCCTCTCTTTCTCTTTCTCCCTCCCTCCCTCTCTCTCTCTACCTCCCTCTTTCTCTTTCCCCCTCTCTCCTTCCCTCCCTCTCTTTCTCCCCACTCCCTCACTCTTTCTCTCCCTCCCTCCCTCCCTCCCTCCCTCCCTCTTTCCATCTCTCTCTTTCCCTCTTTCTCTTCCCCCTCCCTCCCTCCCTCCCTCCCTCTCTTTCCCTCTTTCTCTTCCCCCTCCCTCTTTCCCTCTCTCTCTTTCCCCCTCTCCCTCCCTCCCTCTCCCCCTCTCTCTCTTCTCCCCCTCTCTCCCTCCCTCCCTCTCCCCCTCTCTCTCTTCCCCCCCTCTCTCCCCCCTCTCTCCTTCCCTCCCTCTCTTTCTCTTCCCCCCCTCCCTCTCCCTCACTCCCCCCCGTGTGTGTGTGTGTGGTGTATTTATGTTATTGTGAAATAACACTGTTAAAATGTTAGCAATGTGGGTGTTTTGTCTTTCTCGGTAACAAGTTCTGTTATCTCTGAAGGCATTATATCGTCGTCAGGTTCCATCCCCGGGCAGTAGTTCTCCAGCCGCTTCTGTCTGTCTGAGCCATTCGCACTGCTTTGGTGTAACTGAGGCCTGTCCACCTACCATACAGATGTTGGATGTCCATAAAATTCTTGGCCTTTCTCTTCCTCTTTTTCCATTAATTTTTCCCTCTAAAAGCGTGCAATGAAAAGTATTGTGGCGGATAATATGCCCAAAATACTTCATTTGTATCATGTCCATGAGTCGTTCCTTGATGTTAATCCTCTCTAATACCTCCTTGTTGGTGATTTTTGCTGTCCAGGGTATTTGTAACGTTCTCCAATATGCCAACATTTCAAATGCGGCCAGGCGTTCGCTCATTACAGGAGCAATTATCCAGGCTTTAGACCCGTATCTCAGAGCTGACCAAACATAACACTGGAGAATTCGCTTTCTTGTGGTCAGTGATATTTTGTGAGACGTTAATGTCGTTTGCGTTTTAGAGAAGGACGTTTTAGCAATCGCAGTTCTCCTCTCAATCTCCTCACCTGATCTGTTATCCTAGGTAGATGAACTCTCTCACTTGTTCAATCAGTGTACCATCTATGGTGATGCTGATATTTGGTTTTTCAGTTCTTTTGCTTATTACCATAGCTTTTGTTTTCTTAGCATTCATCTTCATCCTGAAGAGTTTCCCAGCTTCATTGACGTGGTCAACCGATGCCTGTAAATCTTCCTGACTTTCAGCTAGCAGTACAGCGAAGATTGTTGATCTGAATGCCTCCTGTGTTCACTCCATGCATTATATAGAAATAATAATATATATATTTTAAGTTCTAGAACACTTTCTGACCAATCAGAATAGAGACTTCAGCAGCACTGTGTCTAATCCCTATCAATTTAATATAAAGTTATAAACTTGCTGTTAAAAGTCTGCGACCGAGCTGCGTTTGCTTTGTGCTTGAAGAGCTCGCCGCGTGATTAGCTCTGTGTTCTGGGTGTCCTTTTTGACAGAAGCAGGACCTTGAGGCTTTATCACGGTGATTCTGTAGTGCTGAGGGAGAACAAGCTCCTGGAGTTATGAAGACACACATTGCAGTGCTGATGTTATTAAGAAGCTGTGCGCTAGCGAGTGATTGTGTTTCTCTTTTCGGCGCACACTGCTGTTCCACACGTCTGAGCTGCTGTTACTGCAGTAACCCAGCAAACAGACTTTGACTCAGGAGAGTTTAGCGTGGAGACGTGTAATAGTTTTGTAATGGGGACAGATCACCAGCATTCTCTCTGCAGCATCGTACTGAGCAGAAAACCGCAGCCTCTGCTTTATTTGTGCTGCTGGAGCACACGTGACGTCACTATTGTACCGATATTACAGGCTGGATTCAGAAAGAGCTGATTACCTTACACTGAATCTACATACATGAAGATAAATGCCATATGGCATCTCTAATATATACAAAATACACTAGTGCATCTCAAAATATTGGAATATCAGTGTTCCAGTTAATTCCAAAGGTGTTCAGCGGGGTTGAGGTCAAGGCTCTGTGCAGATCACTCAAGTTCCTCCACTCCATCTTTGGCAAACCATGTCTTCATGGAGCTCACGCTGTGCATTGTCCTGCTGAACGGGTTTGAGCTCCGTAGTTCCAGTGAAGCGAAATGGTAACGTTACAGCTTTCAAAGACATCCTGTACTGTTGTGTGCTTCCAACTAACAGTTTGGGGGGAAAACTACATATGAGTGTAGTGGTCGGGGGTTTTCAACTTTTGGCCACATAGTATACAGTGTCTTGCAAAAGTATTCATCCCCCTTGGTGTTTGTCCTGTTTTGTCGCATTACAAGCTGGAATTAAAATGGATTTTTGGAGGGTTAGCACCATTTGATTTACACAACATGCCTAGCACTTTAAAGGTGCAAATTGTTGTTTTATTGTGACACAAACAATAATTAAGATGAAAAAACAGAAATCTGGAGTGTGCATAGGTATTCACCCCCCCAGTCAATACTTTATAGAGCCACCTTTTTGCTTCAATTACAGCTGCAATAGCTGTAACAGTGTCTGGCAACACTGGCAGTTCTGTGTTCACAAGTTCCGTGCTCAAGCTGTTAGGCTTGCTCTAACAGACTGTATGGCTACAAACTGTCCTGCGCAGACCACTGTTTTGTAAGACAACTTATTTTGTACAATTGTATATTTTTCTAAAGTCCATTATTTGCTTACAAAAAAATATATTTTTTTGCTTACAATTTAACTTGTGTCTTAATAAACACACAAAAAGTTCAATTGTTTTGTTTTTATTGACATTCTTCAGATGTTGGACATATATACATTAGTGCTGTCAAAAATGTCCCGTTATTAACGCGTTAACTTGACTCAATTTTAACGGCGATAATTTTTTTATCGCGAGATTAACGCTCTGTGACATGATGCCACGCCCCGCACAGCTAGAGTCCTCTGCCCTCCCCCGAAGAGCCACGGTGCTCGGCTTAGGTTTCGTTTTCCCATCGGCGGCTCCAGCCCCACTTTGCAGTGGCTGTGACAAGACGTGTTATGCTCTGCAATAAAAAAAAAAAACATTGGTACAACCAGTGTTCGAACTATGCCGATATTTTCGGGGGGGTCCCTTATTTTCCCTTGGGGGGGGGTGCTTGCGCTTGTCTCAGAGCGCGGATCTCCATCGCGCGCTCACTTCGGATATGCAAATGCTTCCCGTTACACACGATTGCTATGTCAATAAACATCATTTTGCCAATATTTTAGAGACCCCCCAACATTTCCCAAATCATGTTTTCAAGGGATCTCATGTCTGTTTCAGGGGATCTCGGATCCCCCGAGTACCCCCGTAGTTCGAACGGTGAGCAAGCCCATTCACTTTTTTATGCTGATAAGAGAATTACAATGGTTTTTCATGTGACAAAAATGTGCGATTAAATTGCGATTAATCGCGAGTTAACTATGACAGTCGCGACATTAATCGTGATTAAATATTTTAATCGCTTGACAGCATATATATATATATATATATATATATATATATATATATATATATATATATATACACACACAAATACAGTGACTTGTTTATGTACACAATTCACAGCTATGCAACAGCTGTACAGATGTATTTGGTGATACAGTAAGTGAGCTAAATTTTAACAGTGCAAACAATGCCACAAAAAGAAAAGATTCATGCCGTTGTCATGATTCGTTGTCATGCCGACCGAGGCTGTTGTGTTTCCCACTTGTGGTCTCGTCACTCGTCACTTCCGGAAGGGGCAGTGCTGAAGTAAGTAGCTCGACTACGTATCTCGATAGGGTTTACATGCACTAAGTAGCTCGGCAGAAATCGCATAATCTAGGTCGTGTAGCTCGATTCCGAGAAATCAAGTTCGGTTCAATTTCAGCCGAATTAAGGTGTATACATGGCATTTTGAACTTCGATTTCAGTCGAGCAACGGCAGAAATTCGATTCTCTCTATGTGCATGTAAACGCACAGACTGACTGCAGGACAGTTTCCAGTGGTTCAGTCCCATGTCTCGTGACCATACAAGAGCTGTACATTGTGATATCAGGAGAATCAATGGCTGTACTGCATTCCTTTGTGTTTCTGAATCCCTCCTCCTTTCCTTTCCAAATGCAGCTCTGCTCTTAACTCCACCACAAAAGCTCATTTGTCTGAACACATTTGCCGTGCCTGTCTGACTCGTACCTCTACAATGGCTAATGTCTAGTTTAGCTCGCGACGGTTCCTCCCAAAGCAGGCAAATCCTGTATACGAACGAGCCTTTCTTTTTCTAGCAGCTTTTTTTTTAACTTTTCTTTCCTCTGGATGTGTTGTTCATCTCTGTGAGTGAATGAATTCAGTTGTGGGCGTTTTATACCCGTAACTGTGTGTGTTTGCATAGAGGATGAAACGTACAGTCATTCCAGCACAGTGTTTGTTGTAAAGCACAATAGTTCTGGAGCAACTTTTTCCTAATGCTACATTCCAGTACTGATTTCGATCACACTTCAGCAGCGTTTAGCATTTGTATCACATGCATGTCACGGGAGTGTACAGCAAAATTTTCTTGTGATTGCACCAGATCTTGGTAGCAAGCAGAATATCGCTGACCTGATTTTACTTTAACAAATTGTGTTCTCATGCGAGGGAGTTCCCCCGTTCTTCAAACTGGTATTTTATCCTCTACAGAATACAGCATCATGGCTGTAGGAGGCGAGTAGGCATGCTTATACAGCGGTTTTTTGGTTTTATTTTGGCTAGCGTTTGTCATGCTGCGCCATTGTCTCTGAGTAAGTGTTCTCAGTTAGTCTCTGGTTGAGGAGCAGCATGTTGAAGGTCACATCTCAGGGTGTTGTACCAGAGATCTTCTTGTAAAGTCTGTTCTCTTGTCTGCCATTTTAGCCCTGCTTCTGTAGATGGCCAGAGAGGCCAGATACAATGGTGGTTAAATTCGGACAAAAAATATTTGCTAAAGTCTTTCTTTAAAGGGCCCATGGCATGGTGGTTTGTTGATGCTTTAAACGGGCTCGTGGAGGTTTCCGGATGTTATATCTGCAGCCTTTCTCGAAATGAACCCTCGGCACGTAGATATAGCCTCCTGGGAGAAAGCCCCATTTCAGCCCTTTTCTCAGTGCGTCGTTTTGCTAATGAGAAGCAGGAGGCGGGGAAGGGTAGAGGGTGGGGGCAGGTCTTATCATTAATATTCATGACATGTAAACGTATTACCTCTGATTGGCTAACAGCACTGTGACGCTACCTCCAGTGGGTCAGAACAAGCGGATGTGGGTGTCTTACTATGGCGAGAGAGAAGGAACAAACCGCGAAGGGAAAAATACCGCGCGCTGACGTCATTAAGGTGCGACGCGAGGAAATAAAATAAATTCAACAAATGTTTGGGTTTTTACTGAACAAACAAACAAACAAATAAAATGAATGAGTGACTTAAAAAAAAAGAATGTGGGTGTCTTTGTAAAAACTGTTTTGATTGGCTATTATAACAGAGCATGCTGCATGCTTTTTGGTTTTGTAGCGCAGAGTACCTGGCTAACTGCAGGAAGCGGTTAGCTGCGCAGCTAATGTAGCCATTGCAAGGCTAACGTGGCACCGATTTTAAAACACGGCAAAACGACTTAACAGTTATACACTTACTTGTTCGGTGTTTGTGGCTGATGCGGCAGGGATGCTTGGTACGGACCCAGGCTTCAGTGACAGCTGATGTGCAAAACCTGCCCTGTACTGTCCCAAGTTGTGGAAACATTCCTCAGGAAAATGCTTCCGACAAACATACACTGTCTTAGGTAGACTCGACGGCGTATTATTGAAGTAAATAAAATTAAGCCACTGCGTCTTCAGGGGCTCTCCCGTCGGCAGTAAAAACAGACTCCTTTCTGTGTTGTCACATCCATGTACAGCACAATTTCCATGTTTCGCTCGCTTAGGTGATGCCATGTTGTTGTGTCCTCTATGGTCTCCTCACTACAACTGGGCGGGGCAATCCATACAGTGGGTGGGAATCCAGAGGGGGGGCGTGGGGATCATCTCCCTTGCTGATGTAGTAAAGGGAAGAGTTTACCAACGCGCCGTTTTGACGCGCCATTCTCAAATGTTTGGCATAGTTTGGTTTACCCATTATGAAATTTCTAGCCACTGGGGTGACTTAAGAAGGTCAGAGGAACTCATTTTAACGTTAAAAAACCTCAGAAAGTGAAAATTTCATGCCATGGGACCTTTAAAAAAAAAGTGATTTTTTTTTTTTTTTAAACTAAAGGATAGGATTTGCACAGTACAGCTGCCATAATGAGCGTCATGTGCTGCCCCATTTATATTTTTAAGCAGTGGGCTGTTCCCAGTGTTGCAGTCGAGTCACTAAACCTAGAGTCTGAGTCCAGTCTCAAGTCCCCAGTGTTCAAGTCCAAGTCAAGTTAAAGTCATTAAAGAAAATTCCGAGTCGAGTCCACTGTTGATCCGAGTTGAGTCCGACACAGGCCCCGCCCACTATCAACAGGGTAAATAGACCAGTTCACACATATCGCCGCGCATGCGCAGGGGTCAAAGGTCGAGGCCTCATCGGAGATGAAAACATGGCGGCAAACAAGCCAAACCTTAGCAAATACGCCTTATGGAAGAAGGCAGAATTGCAGAGGCATATGAGAGAACGGGGATTGCCAACTACCATGGGGGTAGAAGAGTTAAGGGCGCTTGCATATGCCACAGATATTTTGAAAATCCAGCCTGTACCGTCCAAGGAAGACGAAGAAAAATCGAGGTATGTACCCGGTGATACTGCCACGCCCACTGCAGTTTTTGACAGGTCAACGACTCATTGTTATAGTTCTATATCTGACACGGAGAAATAATATAAGTCGTGCTGCCTACCAGATTACAGTCGTCTGTTTTATTGTATCAGTACTAGTATCACTTGCTATACTCATCAGTCATGTACTTCAGGTACATCTGACCCTCAGCCTGCTGCCTCAACAGCTGACCTTGCTGCACTGTAAAAAAAGAATAGTTGAGAATACTTGAAATTTCAAGGCAACAGTCTGCATTAAGAATTTAATGTTTTGCCAATGATGTGCCCATGATAATCCAAACTATGATAAAACTGTTATCTTTATTAAGAATTCTTAATTAAGTCAATTTTCAATTCCTCATTCTGCCAACATAGATTTCTCTTTTTGCTGAACAGTGGCATTCACAGTAGTACAAAAAGGCAATTGAGGTTATCAGACTTTTTTCACCTTTATTTGGATAGGACAGTGTAGAGACAGGAAATGAGCAGGAGAGAGGGACGGGGAGGGATCGAACCCGGGTCCCCGGTATGGTGCCTTATCCACCTGAGCCACAACGCCATACCCACGATGTGGGTTTTAAAAACTTTATTTCAATATTGAAGTTTTGTAATTGTGTAGAACAATGAAAAAAGGCATGTATAGTTTAATGATAAATTGTCGTGGCTCAGGTGGATAAGGCGCCATACCATAAATCCTGGGTTCGGTTCCGACCCGAGGTCATTTCCCAATCCCTCCCTGTCTCTCCTGCTCATTTCCTGTCTCTATGCTGTCCTATCCAAATAGAGGTGAAAAAAGCCCCCAAAAAATCTAAAAAAAAAAAATTGTGATAACCTCAATTGCCTTTTTGCACTACTGTGAATGCCACTGTTCAGCAAAAAGAGAAATCTATGTTGGCAGAATGAGGAATTGAAAATTGACTTAATTAAGAATCCTTAATAAAGATAACAGTTTTATCATAGTTTGGATTATCATGGGCACATCGTTGGCAAAACATAAAATTCTTAATGCAGACTGTTGCCTTGAAATTTCAAGTATTCTCAACTATTTTTTTTTACAGTGTGTATCAACTTTGTCCAAACCTGACTCTCCACCGAAAGGCAGGAACAAACCAGCAGCCAAAAAGACCAGGCGAAGAAAGACCCGAAAAGACAGTGGGGACATAACAGAAAATGATGACAATAGCGTAGGATGTGATCAGTGCTATAAGTGGGATCATTGGGGGTGTGTGGGCTTTGATGTTTGCTGTCTTGATAATGACTGGTTATGTTCAAATTGCTCAGATTGTTAAATTGTAATGTTACTGGTGAACTTCTCGCATGCAGGTCTTTTGTTAATACTTATCAATAGTTCATCAGAACTTCAGTGTTTTTATTAGCCTGGCAAGCCAGACTAAATGTGAATATTTAGTCTGGCCTCGATCCGTAGACATTTCCGAAGCGGGTAGGAGGAACAAACCGCTGTCTTTCAAACTGTCTCTGTGCGTATAGGCCAACGCTCTGACCAATCAGCGCAACAGTGACTGTGACATAGTCCGAGCGACAGAAAGCAGTGGGGGAGGCCTTGAAATAAATAATTTTTCAAAATGTGTATTAATTAATAAACAGGTTCTAGATATTAAGAAGTTTGGAGATAATGACCACAAGTTTGGAGTCTGTACCACATACACATTTTTTTCCAAGTGTTTTTCAAGGGTTTGCTTAAACTGTTTTTGAGAGTTTTTATTTAGTGGTGTTTGGTGAAATAATTTCCCTTAAATTTAAAATAACGGGAAAATAAGAAACAATCAAAAAGTAATGTTTCAAAGCTGTTTATTAATTCTTCGTACTGCACAAACTAGCCCCATCCTTTTGGCTACGAGCGGAGCCAGCTGGTAGATCAGACTTTTGCCATAGCCGGTCGGCAAAACAGCGAAAACGTCCTTCTTGAAAAGGAATGAGCGGAGAGCCTCTTCCTGCTCATGTTTCAACGAAAACTCCAAGTCTAATTCTTCTAAAACTGATTCCAAAGCGGAGTCAAACTAGCGCTGTTCACTAGCCGTAGCCATCTTTCCTGTTGCGCTTTCTCCAGCGTCGCGCAGCTTTGTCGTCATTCCTGCAAAAGCCCGCCCAAAGAATCCAAACAAAAACCTTGTGTTGTGATTGGCGGGCACGATTTGATGCCCGGGGTGTTTTTGTTTATATGGTGCGAGGCTAGACCCACTCGCAGGCAAAAAATATTTTTGGCCGCTAGGCGGGTGGGTCTAGTTTACTAGGCTATGTTAGTATTACTTTATCATGTATTAAGCTGTACTAGTAGTGTTTTATGTATTTAACCGTGTATTATATGTAGTAAACTGTAGTAAAAATATTACTTGCAAAATTTTTAATTCATTAAAACAAAAATATAATTGATCAACATCTACATCCTGTTAACCAAAAGGTAGTGGGAATATGTGAAATGCGTTATTCTTTGCTTAGTATATTTAATAGTAGACAAGGATGTTTCATTTTTGTGTCCATTTACTTTTCATTTTGTGAAATCTGTGAAATTTAAAAATTAAAATTTAATATAAATTACAAGGCTTCCATCATTTTGGGACTAGTAGTAGTCATTGCTGGTGTAAGAACTACAGTCACAGAAACTTGTCAGATTTTTATTACAACCAACATTTTACATTTTAAGGCACATAAAAATCAAGATAATACTGTTGTATATACAGACAATGATTATCGGCGAGAGTGAAAATCAAGGCGGGTCCATGAACATGAATCTGACAAGGTCGGGATATAAACGAACTTTTGCGTTAAACTGTGTGCTTGGATTCATATAATTTTTTCTGTATACACTCACTTAAATGTACACTACAGTCTTCTCGCATCCACTGTTCAAGCAGTCGACGTCCATTGTGCCAATCGACAACACAACAGTGTCCCCACAGCGAGCCTGTAGCCTCCGCCATTGTTGATGTGCTCTACTTCCGCTCGTTTATGAGGCCTTAACCTTTGACCTTTCCCACAACTCCTCGCGCGTTGCCGTGTTTGTGAACTCGTCTGTAACATGAGAGAGGGTTAACACTAGCTAGTTCATCGCTCAGCAAGCTCCGCTATCAACAGAGCAATGAACACAGTGTGTCACTTCCTTCTCTGGGTGGAGTCTTGCCAAATGACGATTGAAGTTCGAGGTTGTCCCCGTCGTCTCCTTGATAGTTCTTCTACATATGGAACACCATAGCAGGGCATTTTTTTTCCCACTGCACGAGAAGTCTGTATAGGACAATCCTAGGGGCTTCTCTCCAGGCATTTTAGCGCCGTTAACACTCGAGTCCGCGTAATTAAAGAAAATTTCGAGTCGAGTCCGAGAACAAGACTCCCTCCGCACCATTTGACGGTGGCTGTTGCTGCCTTTATGTGAAAGCGTCTCTGCTACTGTGTTGGACTAACGTTTCTGCTCGACTGCCCCATTTTAGTTAACAGGCTGCAGATAAAAAGCTTGTTCATCGCTCAGCAAGCCCCGCCCACTATCAACAGGGCAAATAACATGAGAGAGGGTTAACACCAGCTAGTTCATCGCTCAGCAAGCCCCGCTATCAACATAGCATGTCACTTCCTTCTCTGGGTGGAGTCTTACCAAATGACGACTGAAGTTCGAGGTCGTCCCTGTCGTCTCCTCGATAGTTCTTCTACTTATGGAACACATAGCAGGGCATTTTTCTCCGGTGCACGAGAAGTCTGTATAAGCAAAGCGGACAATCCTGGGGCGTTCTTTCCAGGCATTTTAGCGCCATTAGCATTAGTTTGTTCCTGAACATGATGTATGAACAGGTGAATGTGCATTCTCTTGCACGAAATTAGTATAAAAATTAATGTAGATATAAATATCTTGCGTCAAATTATTATAGCATGTTACAAAAATAAAGAAAAAATCAGAGTCCTTGTCAACAATTTACGAGTCCGAATGCAGTTAATGCACGAGTCATCAGTGCTCAAGTCAAGTCATGAGTCCTTAAAATTGGGGCACGAGTCGGACTCGAGTCCAAGTCCTGGACTTGAGTACTACGAGCCTGACTGTTACTACTAGAATCTGGCTCCACGTCATCTGAAAGGACACTCACCCTGAGTTTGAATAATCTCTTGGTCTGTCTGTTTTCTTCTGGTTGAACACTCACCACCATCTGATGGCCCTGGTCACACTATTGGTCCCCACTCCAAAAAATGTCATGTCTAAGCTCCTATTAGATCATGTTAGAGATGTATCACCAAAAGCACAACATGTCCTAGTGTTGATGTAGGACTAGCTTGGGTAGCAGCATGTTATTTTTTTATTTTTTCCTGATCTATTTCCAGGTGACCACAGTCAGTCACCCAAAGCCTCCCATTTGGCCGTATGCCATGTTGCATGCAGATACAGGACCAGATAGGAAGTGTTCATAGTTTTTGCCTGTTTGGCATCGCCTCGAAATGTCTTGTTGGTGGGACTACGAGCAGTTGATAGTTTAAATGTGTGGTAAGATTCAAGCTCCATGTTGAAGGTCAGTCTCACCAGATGCAATGCAAACCCATGGTTCTGTATGTGACACTTTCCGTAAACAACTTTTCAGTTATTTCTCGTAGGCTGCTGTGTCCTAAACCGGAGTCATTCAAAATGCTCTCTAAGAAGGCGGAGTCTAACAGGTGTAACACACAGACTTCTGAAACGCTGAGAATTTTAAGATGTGCCATTTGGCCGAAGTTCATTCGACTGTTTTCCGTAAACATTTACGTCACACGCGGAATTTCAGTTGCCTCTGAAACCTGCTGAAATTTTCAAGTTTTGCCCCAAAGAAAGTGTGTTTACCCTTCTTGGATCATTGACAAGCCTAGGTAAAGTGAATTTTAGAACCATTGAGTTTACACCACCTTCTTATTTGAAGCAGAAGACAGCGTTTAGTTTAACCACTTGCTAGTCTAATGGCAAATAAAGATCGCCCCAGACTCGCCTTTCTCAGCGAGTGTGGTCAAAACGATGGGTTCCTACCTAGTATTCGTGTAAAATCCAAGAAATATTCGACAAAGACTCCCTTCCTCGCACATGCCAGGGGTCGCCATTGCAAAATGAAAACGAAACCGGAAATTACGGGAATCAGCGAGTGTCAACTTTGGGCGCGTTTGGCTGGG
This sequence comes from Neoarius graeffei, assembly GCF_027579695.1. NCBI lineage: Eukaryota > Metazoa > Chordata > Actinopteri > Siluriformes > Ariidae > Neoarius > Neoarius graeffei. The sequence continues at coordinate 30,555,721 of NC_083595.1, forward strand.
GCCACATGTGGGGAGAAATCATTTTTCTTAGACCAAATTACAAAGCAAATCTATACTCGCACGACTCGCACTTGCCAGATATCCTTTTTTGGGGCCTCAACTATTATGTAGGAGGTACATAAAGGTTATTAGGTATCTCATCTCATTATCTGTAGCCGCTTTATCCTGTTCTACAGGGACGCAGGCAAGCTGGAGCCTATCCCAGCTGACTACGGGCGAAAGGCGGGGTACACCCTGGACAAGTCGCCAGGTCATCACAGGGCTGACACAGACACAGACAACCATTCACACTCACATTCACACCTACGGTCAATTTAGAGTCACCAGTTAACCTAACCTGCATGTCTTTGGACTGTGGGGGAAACCGGAGCACCCGGAGGAAACCCACGCGGACACGGGGAGAACATGCAAACTCCGCACAGAAAGGCCCTCGCCGGCCACAGGGCTCGAACCCGGACCTTCTTGCTGTGAGGCGACAGCGCTAACCACTACACCACCATGCCGCCAATTACAAAATTATGAATGGAAATGTATTCTTATTGGATGAAAAAAAGTCACGATGTGTAAAACAAGTGGGCTGTTGGAGACAATACCTGAGCAGTTTTTATCAGTTAATTTATTTGAGTAATTAAAAAAAATTAAGAATGAACACAGTGCTATCAAACGACATTGAAATATACAGAATCCATGCATCAGAGAGCTTTTAAAATGGACTCACTGGTGGATCCAGAAATTTTCTAGGACGGGCCCCAGCGCTGCTTTGCGCATATCACGGGCCTGTAAAGTCCATTATTGCGCCCCCTTTCAGGTGTCCCAACAGGATAAATACCAGGCGTTTTAAAGGAGAACTGAAGGCAAATTTTTTTTTATCATCAAAATTCTATTTCTCTCATTTTATTAATATAGGAATACATTTTTGACAGCTGTTTTGTCACTGCTATAGCAAGTTATGAGTGTTTGAAATACGCTCTGTAATATATCAGTCCATATGTCAAAGTGATGGCCGTAAACAAGATTCGTTGAGACCTGTGCGAGACATCATAGGATGGAAGTAAAACGTACAGCGGAAATCCAAGTGACCAACATCTGCCAACATTGTCAAAAGACGCGCGCGCCCTCTTTCAAATGCTGATGCGATCAAGCCGGAAGTTGTGTTTGTTTTGATAGCAATCAGGAAAGTTTGAAAAAAGTAGGCAGTAATCGTCATTTAAACTCGTTTTTGTGCAATACTTCGTTTGGAAAACGGTTTTCAAAATGGCTGCGCTGACGCTTGACGTTTCGAAGTCTCGCACAAGTCTCGTGAAAATCGCGCGGATAAGCGACGCCTGCCGTGGACCAAACGAACTAAATTCAACACGGCTAAAAACCGAATAGGCCGATAAGTATAATATTTAATTGCAGTTAGTTGCCAATACGAGTCATGATATAAGGCTACTAAAACCGAAAACGTAATTGAATAACACGTTAATTCAGAAATAAAGCAAGTTTAAAAATGACTTCAGTTCTCCTTTAAGAAATTTTCCCAGGGGGACATTTACAGGACCCTGGGCTCTCTTGATCCACCAATGTGGGTCAGAATTTGGTAATTATGGATAAACGCTTGGCGAGTGTTCAACAGGTTTGGCGAGTGCTTCCTCTAAAAACATTAGCCAATACGCTCGGAAGAGCCTCCTTGTTGTTTCATTCAGATGCCTGGATAATGTGCACTAAATCCAATTAAGTTCTTACTCTCTGTGATTTTATTTATTTATTTATTTATTTATTTTTAACTTTAGGGTATTAGGAAATCAAAAAAGTATAGTACTGGGTACATACGGTACAAGCATGTTTCAGTTTACCCCTTGTGCAACATAATTGGGACCAATAGCATGACCAGGGCCATACAGGACGTTCCATTCCTTTTTTTTTTCTTCTTCCTCGCTCAACCCTCAGAGGATTGAGCGGTTGAGCCACCTGTATGGCTATAGACTTCAGGAGCCCAAATTACATTGTCGTCTAAAGCAATTTCCTCTTCCAAGGTGTAAAAGAAAAATAAATAAATAAAAATAACACCCACTACGGTGTAGATACATTTGGAGTAACAGAAAAAAAACCCATACAATACACTGCAGTAGTTTCCTTCGTTTATCTCGCGTCTTGAGTTTCTTGTTTATCCCGTATAAGTGGCAGTCAGTGGACCCAGACAAGCAGAAAATTGCTAAAATGTTGTCATGTATATATGGTTTGATGGAAATAGTCTCAGGACTCGGAGTTTCTATTAAGACCACAACAGTGAATGAGGAAAAAAAAAAATGAAGCTGTCCGTCAGGGTTCAGTGAAGGCGGAGTTCTGGGAGATTATGGGATTCTTGCGTTCTGTTCATTACTTAACAATTTTTGTGTTCCAGGGCTATTTTGCTCCAGTATAAAGCCTACGTCACAACCGGACGTACGATTTTTTGGCCGTGCGATTTTTGCCGTTTCCCAAATCGCTGCGTTTTTTTTTTTTTTTTTGTTCATGGAGAAAGACGCACGTTGGCCGTAAGTTTGTCTTGCAACCTGAAAAAAAACGTAAGCGCCCGTAGAGTTTGTTTGACATGACAAAGAACCTCTGCGGCTGGTCTGCGGCCAGTCTACGGCTCGAAAATCAGCACATCACATGCGCGCCCTCCTTGCGTTTTTTGCACGTAGACCGGCCGTAGGAGCACGTATGGCCGGTTGTGACCGAGGCTTAAGTGAAAGATGAATTTGAAAATCCCCAATTTATTTTTTCTCCTCTTCTCCGTGATGATCAGTGCACAGCCAGTTCCAGAATTATCAGCACTTTTTCATAAAATTGAGCAAACGTAATCATTGAAAAACGAGAACCAGCCCAAGCGGCGTTATTGGGATCGGTCGTTGTGAGGAGACTAAAGGTGACCGCATTGTTTTTTGGTGCGTAAGAGCTATATCACAGAATGCGTGGTGATGTTGGGAAGTGAAATGAAACCAGAGAACCTTCATGCTAAGTTTGAACAGATACCGAAAGTGTAGAACCAGAACCCTTGCTACTGAATCACTGAGTAGTGGAAAAAACAAAACAAAAAAACCCGTGGAGTTTGTGTGGGGCGGCACGGTGGTGTAGTGGTTAGCGCTGTCACCTCACAGCAAGAAGGTCCTGGGTTCGAGCCCCGTGGCCGGCGAGGGCCTTTCTGTGTGGAGTTTGCATGTTCTCCCCGTGTCCGCGTGGGTTTCCTCCGGGTGCTCCGGTTTCCCCCACAGTCCAAAGACATGCAGGTTAGGTTAACTGGTGACTCTAAATTGACCGTAGGTGTGAATGTGAGTGTGAATGGTTGTCTGTGTCTATGTGTCAGCCCTGTGATGACCTGGCCACTTGTCCAGGGTGTACCCCGCCTTTCGCCCGTAGTCAGCTGGGATAGGCTCCAGCTTGCCTGCGACCCTGTAGAACAGGATAAAGCGGCTAGAGATAATGAGATGAGTTCGTGTGCTGTAATAGTCATGTGCTCAGTAATCCGAGGGTGCCAGTGTCAGAAGTCACTTTAACCCCTCGTGTCAGTCTGCTGATCCTGCATCGTGATGTGTAGAGTCGTTTTGTGCAGTATGAGCGTTCACTGTTCACACTCGAACAATGCCGCTTTCTGTCTCTCTCTCTCCATTCCATTCCTTTTCATCTGTAAAGCAGAACAGTGGTACAGATCTACGCTGCTCGGTCTAGACTGTGTGTGCAGGCAAGCTGCAGGGTGGGGAACATTCGGCTACGTAAAGAATGCAGATAGGACGTGTATGGGCTGGCCTGGGCACGTGTCCACTCCTACGCACGAGAGAACCTTATGCCATGGTGCTCCAGTGAAAAGAATTTTTGCTTCACATATTTATATCATTAACCCCAAACCTTCCTCTTAGTCAAGCTTCAAGATACTGTATGTATGTCATTTATATTTCTTACAGTATTACGTTTTCATGTCTGTAGTGAAAGAATATTTGCATTAAAATGGCTTGTGCACTAGGAAAGGATGCAGTTTGAGGCTTTCTAACAGTTAGGGCTGTAACCAGGCTTGTAGTACTCGACTCCGACTCGTGCCCTAATTTTAAGGACTCGTGACTTAACTTGGGCTTGAGCACTGATGACTCGGACTTGGACTCGTGCATTAACTGCATTCGGACTCGTAAACTGGAGACGAGGATTCGGATTTTTTCTTTATTTTTTGTAACATGCCGCCATAATTTGGCATAAGATATTCATATTTAAAATAATTTCTGTACTAATTTCGTGCAAGAGTGTCACACCTGTGCGCCTTGGCACATGCATCAGATAGACTCTCGGGCGCGTTCCGGACAGCCTGCGTGCCAAACGGACTCTGGCGCACAGTGTAAACGACTCGCACCTGCACAGGATTAAGACGCAGTCAGCACGCCGATATAAAAACTGTGAAAACGCACTTACTTTACGAAGTATTGAGTTGCGTTGCTGACACATTACCGAGCCTTATTTCCTTGTTTGGTTTCCTGATCCCCGATTTCCTGTTTCTCGTCTTTGATTCTACCGAGTCTACGATAGCCTGTTTGTGCCTCGCTCGACCTACTGCCTTTACGATTTTGTCTGCCGTTCTGGATTGTTTACCGTCTTCACTTGTATTAATAAACACACCTTCTGCACTTACATCCGTCTCCCAACCAGCTCTGACAGAATACTTCACACTCCCTGATAAAGAGAAGCACATTCACCTGTTCATACGTCATGTTCAGGAACAAACTCATGTTAATGGCGTTGAAACAGCCACCGTCAAATGGTGCGGGTGGAGTCTTGTTCTAGGACTTGATTCGGATCAATAGTGGACTCGACTCAGATTTCCTCATCTCATTATCCGTAGCCGCTTTATCCCGTTCTACAGGGTCGCAGGCAAGCTGGAGCCTATCCCAGCTGACTACGGGCGAAAGGCGGGGTACACCCTGGACAAGTCGCCAGGTCATCACAGGGCTGACACATAGACACAGACAACCATTCACACTCACATTCACACCTACGGTCAATTTAGAGCCACCAGTTAACCTAACCTGCATGTCTTTGGACTGTGGGGGAAACCGGAGCACCCGGAGGAAACCCACGCGGACACGGAGAGAACATGCAAACTCCGCACAGAAAGGCCCTCGCCGGCCACGGGGCTCGAACCCGGACCTTCTTGCTGTGAGGCAACAGTGATAACCACTACACCACCGTGCCGCCCGACTCAAATTTATTTATTTATTTATTTAATGACTTGGACTTGAACACTGAGGACTCGAGACTGGACTCGAACTCGAGGTTTAGTGACTCGACTACAACGCTGGCTGTAACAATATGGCGCAGCGCATCATTCGATTCCAGAGTTTCAATTCAAAACCTCTGCGTATTAAACAATGCAAAGTGTCCTCCGAGTCATTAAGGTGTGGTATATGGATACCTGGTAAGTTATGACACTGACAGTGGTGGATTTGAAACATTACAGTGTGTCAAATGCGCAAAATATGAGTGCAATACTCCGGCACCAATACCACAAACATCTTCAACTCTGAGAGCACAGCTATCTAACAGCAGAATAAGGAATGCCCCATGATTAAATAATGCCCCCAGAGTCACACCAGTGAAAGCTGAGACATGATTAATTTTGTTGCATTATAATGCACAACAGTTGTTGCTTCTGCTAAGGAGGTTATGTTTTCACTGTGGTTTGTTTGTCTGTAAGCAGAATTGCAGAAAAACTCCTGACCTGATTTCCATGCAACTTGGTGGAAGGGTGTAGCATGGGCCAAGGAAGAACCCAATAAGTTTTTAAGTTTTGGAGCGGATCTGCGTCATGGGGTACATCCACGAATTTAGTTTCACTTTTGCAAACATCGCAAGATATGGCATTTGGCCTTGGTGGAAGTCAGCACTCAACAATGCTCTTAAAATCCAGCAGATAGCAGTGAAGTTCAGTAGCAACAAAACCTAGCCAGTGTAGAAATATGAGTACAGTATTGTGCAAAAGTCTTAGGCACACTTTTTTTTTTCATACAAACTGTTATAGATTTCTGTTTTATGACTTCTACATTATCGAGTCAGTACAAAACATTTTAGAGTCCAAACGTTCGTTTTCCGGCACAAAATTAAACATTACAGAAAAAACAATGTTTGTATCTGAGCAACATATTGCACAAGAGAGCACTTTTCAGATTGAAAAAGAAAACATTATGCAGGCTACTGGGTTTTGGTGCAAAATTAAAAAGTGAGTGTGACAGTGTCCAGACTGTGTCACTGTGGCTGGTTCTGTAAGATGCTCAGAAAAACTTACAGCTCATTTCCTTATAAAACTGCATTCATTGTACCAAGACTACCATTTTTTCTTTTTTTTAAAGCAAAGGGTCGTCTCAGGGCGGCACGGTGGTGTAGTGGTTAGCGCTGTCGCCTCACAGCAAGAAGGTCCGGGTTTGAGCCCCGCGGCTGGCGAGGGCCTTTCTGTGCAGAGTTTGCATGTTCTCTCCGTGTCCGCACGGGTTTCCTCCGGGTGCTCCGGTTTCCCCCACAGTCCAAAGACATGCAGGTTAGGTTAACTGGTGACTCTAAATTGACCGTAGGTGTGAATGTGAGTGTGAATGGTTGTCTGTGTCTATGTGTCAGCCCTGTGATGACCTGGCGACTTGTCCAGGGTGTACCTCGCCTTTCGCCCGTAGTCAGCTGGGATAGGCTCCAGCTTGCCTGCGACCCTGTAGAACAGGATAAAGCGGCTAGAGATAATGAGATGAGATGAGATGAGATTTTTAAATGTTAAAACATTTTCATTATTTATAAGCCATTTTTGGTCAACAGCATTTTTTTTTACGTGTTTAAGACTTTTGCACAGGACTCTACATATCACAGTTAGGGTCAGGTACTGAAATCTGGTGCTAATATGGCACCAGTTCCGATATGATCGGTATCGACCCAAATTGCAACGCAGATTTCAGTGCCTGTTTTCAGTGCCACTGAAATGCACGGTGGTAAAGTTGGTTTTATATTGGACGTTCACTGCACATTTGAGATTCTCGCTTCTATTTTTCTAGAAATAAACACAAAAAGGACAAAATACATATGTATTGTCTTACTCTGGGATGGACAGAGAACCAAGTACAATTGAGCATACTGTATTTTAAAATTTTCTCCTCTTAAAGTCCGCTGAAGCTTCTTTCAGATACGCAGGACAACAGCGCTTTATAGCGATGAAGAAAGCAAGGGACCATCTAAAAAGTGCATGACCTGGGCAACTGTGTAAGATTATTGTCGTCACTTTCGCAGGATATCTAACATATTGCAGTGTTGGGATACAGTATGGATTCAGTACAGTGGGATATAAAACCAACTACAAGTCCAATATTACATAAAAGACTTACAGAAGAAGTTCAGTAATAAATACATAATATATCTTTAAAAAATTACTAAAGAGAAAATTGAGATTTCCTTTAACTTGCTCTGATGACAACAGATGCTTCCCGTTAGCTAGTAGCTACGTTATAGACATGGTTAAAATGCCTAAATATATATTGTTCAGATTTGACTTGGGAAGAAAAAGCTATTCTTTATTAATATAGGCACCGGTACCATTTTGAAAGTATCTTTTTAGCACCAGTATCAGAAAAAACCCAAATGTTACCCAACCCTAATCACAATCCACATTCATGGGTACCAGCGATCCTCTGGGATACACATGTAGGCACATAATTCTCATAGTTTTGGAAATGGGTCAGTCCATGAAATCTCATCTCATTATCTCTAGCCGCTTTATCCTTCTACAGGGTCGCAGGCAAGCTGGAACCCTGGACTACGGGCGAAAGGCGGGGTACACCCTGGACAAGTCGCCAGGTCATCACAGGGCTGACACATAGACACAGACAACCATTCACACTCACATTCACACCTACGCTCAATTTTAGAGTCACCAGTTAACCTAACCTGCATGTCTTTGGACTGCGGGGGAAACCGGAGCACCCGGAGGAAACCCACGCGGACACGGGGAGAACATGCAAACTCCACACAGAAAGGCCCTCGCCGGCCCCGGGGCTCGAACCCAGGACCTTCTTGCTGTGAGGCGACAGCGCTAACCACTACACCACTGTGCCGCCAGTCCATGAAATGGGGTTACCAAAATGTGACATAGAGGGAGTCACTTAAAACAATTTACAACTGAAAACAACTTTTATTTCCATGAAGCATTAACCATATAAGAAAATATAACATAGTTGTTAAGATAACTCCTGCTCTACAATGTATGATAAAATCCATAAATATTTACCCGGTTGCTAATGTAACAAGGACACGAACAAGCTTTTAAAAATAAAGGAAAAATATTGATAAAATCAATTTTTTTGCTTTTATTTGCTTACTTTAAACATGAACACTGAATAAGAATTCATTAGAAATATTAGTTCAACATCATAAACACTGAAAATATGAAATACCAGTATTTCACAAACTTCATAAAATCTCTAAGATTTGAACAATAACAACAGTCATTAACAGGAAACAGTTTCATCCTATATGGGGTAAATGAGATTATTGAATTCATTACTTTACTTAGTCACACTTATATCTGCACTTCTCTAGAGCACGTGTTGTGGTGTGTGAGATCCTGCGAGAAGTTATCTCGCGTCAGTTCAGCTGACCTAGATTGAGTAAATAGGTCTCGCAGGTTGTGAACGAACCAGGAAGTGAGTGGACGCTAAGTTAGGATGTGAGAAAAAACATCGATAATTTCTTTTATTGCCGTTTGTTTAAATTTCTTTCTACCTACATCGTTTTATAGTATATTCTTCTTTATATTAAAAACATCAGTCATGATTTCAACTCGTTTTATCATTTTTTATAAGCCTGGTTTCTAACGTAACACAGTAGGACACCACAATGTTACGTTCACAACCTATTTTTAGTGGATGAATTCGAAGCTAAATAGTTTATAGAACCTTCTTAACTTTATTATGCGAGTGTAAAACTAAATTGCAAGTACCATGAAACTAATTTTATTGAAATTCTCAGAAAGTAATGAAGGTTTATTTAAGCTCAAAGTCAGCAAATATTCCATGTCACAAAAAAACGTGTCATCCGTGTCCAGTCACAGGGGAAGAAAATGTTTCACATTTCTTTATTTCAAAAGAAAACTTCATTTTTTTATTTATTTTATTTCTTCAAACAATATTTATGGATAATCTGCTAAATATTTCTTTAAATCATGGAAATTAAAGATGAAATGATTATGTAAACCCGGACCAATGAAAAGTAACATCATTTCATGGACTGACCCAAATATATCCCGACATATAAAGTGCTTGTGTTTGCAGAATTGCATTTCATCGAAGAGTCCACTCTAGTCTAGTCAAGTTTATTTCTATAGTGCTTTTAACAATAGACATAGTTGCAAAGCAGCTTTACAGAATTTGAACGACTTTAAACATGAGCTCATTTTATCCCTAATCTATCCCCAATGAGCAAGCCTGTGGCGACGGTGGCGAGGAAAAACTCCCTCAGACAACATGAGGAAGAAACCTCGAGAGGAACCAGACTCAAAAGGGAACCCATCCTCATTTGGGCGACAACAGACAACATTAACAGTTTTAACATGAAGTCAGTTTAGTCACTAGTCCTTGGCAGAGGTCTGCGCTCTCTGAGTGCCTGTCTAGGTTTGTTTCGTATTTAGCAACGTGACCTAGAGTTAAGAAACAAGATTTGATTTCATTTGCAGCTTCTAAACGCAACTAAAAACAGGAAGTGAGGCAATATCTCAGCAATGGCTTAACCTTTTTTTTTTTTTTTTTCCGAATTTACTAAACCTCCTTGTCTGCGAATACTGACTGCTTCAGTGGCTTCTGGTTGTCTTTCAGCAGCAAGATGTGTCAGCAGAAAGTGCTTGGCCCCCTTCATTGCTGCTTGCAGGTATATTTATACTCACCGGCCACTTTTAATAGGAATTTGCGCTTGATTTCGAAGATTCCTGTTCTTGGCTGCAGGAGCGGAACCCAATGTGTTCTTTTGCTGTCGCATGCTGAGATGCTTTTCTGCTCACCACGGTTGTAAAGAGTGATTATATGAGTTACTATATCCTTCCTGGCAGCTCGAACCAATCTGGCCATTTTCCTCTGACCTCTCTTATCAAGGCATTTGTTTCTACCCACAGAATTGTCACCGCTCGCTCAGTGTTTTTTGTTTTTCGCACCATTTTGTGTAAACTCGAGAGACTGCCGTGTGTGAAAACCCCAGGAGATCAGCAGTTTCTGAAATACTCAAACTCTGTCATTTATACAGTGATGTTTATTATTGATTATAGTTACTATATGACTACAGCTACAACTGGAATATAAGTATTTATAAATTTGAAACAACAACAACAAAAAAGGTCAAGCCATTGCTGAGATATTGCCTCACTTCCTGTTTTTAGTTGCGTTCGGAAGCTGCAAATGAAATCAAGCCTTGTTTCTTAACTCTAGGTCACGTTGCTAAATACAAAACGAACCTAGAAAGGTACTCAGAGAGCGCAGACCTCTGCCAAGGACTAGAGTCACCCATGCCACGGTGAAAGTCACACTTTGAGATCTCAGTTTTTCCCATTCTGATGTTTGAAGTGAACATTAACTGAAGCTCTTGATTTGTATCTGCGTCATTTTATGCGTTGTGCTGCTGTGAATGGATCGGCTGATTTAGAGAACCGCATAAGACAGCAGGTGGATGGGTGTACCTTATAAAGTGGCAGGTGATTGCAGGCCTCAACATGAACTTTTGACACCTTAAATGGCCTAAAAATTTTTGCCCCCCTTGAATTTCCTTTTGCCCTAAAACTTTGCGGTATTTCGGCAAGTTTTCGAGTACACGGTTCAAGGCAACACTGATATGTTTTCTGGGGGTATAATTGAGTTATTTCGACAAAAGTACATGTTTTTTAAAAAAAACCAAATATTTATTTTTTAAAAACATTTATTTCTGCAACAGAAGAACAAGACAAGCCCTGAAAACATGAAACATAAATCAGTATCATACAGTATACAATATGTCAGGCTTACGTACGGTACTAGTACATAATACGTCTTTTTATATAGAGTTTAGGACACAAAACACACTTTGTTTTGCCTAACAATGACTAGCAATATTGCGAAGATGAATTATAAAACTAGAAACGTTATAAAACAGGAGTCTGTACTGCAGTACTGTCTTATCATTCAGTTTGCCATTGCATTTAGGAGGAAATTAACCCCTTCAGTGCCCTTGGATGAGTCACGTACGTCATGAAATCTTTTACCGCTGTGCCTTATGACGTACGCTACTCATCATAAACACCTCCTTTTATGTACCTTACATGGCACATTACTTTTACTTCACAGTGGCACATATGAATTACAGTCGATGCCTAAAACATTCTTCCATCATAAGGGCATTGAAGGGGTTAAACAACCTGTCCTCCTCATCTACACATGCATGATGGGCCAATGTCCATGATAAATGGGGTAAGATATATTTATCTATGGGATAATTCACTATCTAAATGATATATATTTACTGTAGAGGGTGTGGTTTACTATTTGAGACAAAAAAGCATGTCGTTTCATTCATTGAATGTACTTACCACTAGCTTTTATTATTACAAGAATGATTATAGTTACTATATGATGACAGCTACAACTGGAATGTACTGATTCTGTTAGCATTTGTAATTATTGTTCCATCCACTATGAGGCAAAATTAAAATAAAATCTTACAACATTGTTTGAAAGTCTAGAGCAAGATATATATGTTATTTCCCAGCTGGGAGGTCCGTATTGTGAAATACCGTGACCGAGGTCTTGAAAGTACTGAGCAAGGCCCTCTGGGCCGAGGTCGGTATTCAAGGCCGAGGTCACGGTATTTCACCATACAGACCAACCTTAAGCTGGTAAATAATATATTTATTTTTTTCTTTACCAAATTCTAACAGAAAACGAGAGCGCCCGAAAAGGAAAACCGAGCCGAGCCGCCATTTTGAATCCTCATTCACGGCTGTAATGCAAATGGCTTCCTCCTCGGTATACAAGTGCACTTCCATGGCAGGGAAAAAGAAACTACATTTTGCCACCTATGTAGTCCCCTATTTATACAAATAGGAGTCATTCAGGATTCAGCCATGTTTTTGTTCAGCGTTAGCAAGTTACAGGTTTTTAGCTTTCTCCTGAAATGTTTTCTTTTATTTCTTCTTCCTCAGGGTAGTAAAACTGGTTTTCGCTGTGAACACTGTCGTTATCGCTATCCATGCTGTAAAATTAATGCTATTCTCCTGAGAAATGCTGGCAAAAATTTATAAGATTTTTGATAATCTTATAAATAAATCTTATTAAAAAAAGATAAATGTTGAAAAAAATGCTACTATGTTTGTTGTTGTGAACGAGCGAGTTGCCAGTGGTCCATAACCGGGGACCCGCTCGCCAGCCAATCAGAGCGCAGGATTTGATGGAAACCGGACCGTGAAAAAAAATAATTTTGTTATTTTACAAATAATAACACTTCAGATATTGTTTTAACAATAATAAACATCACTGTATAAATGATGGAGTGCAGATAGCTGTGTAACTACATATCCTTGGGGTTGCTGAGACACGGAAGGGTGGGAACAAGATCCAGCCCAAAGTTCAGGTCGGAGTCCTTTTGGCTTTCACAGCATTCTGTTCCCAAAAGCTGATGTTGGGGGTGAGTCTTTACACAAAGAGGGGTTTCTTGCTTTTGTAGTTTTTTAACTGTTCTTCTGTGTCGGGACTCTTCGGGAAAAAGAATGTATATTCCAACGTGTAGCTAATGCTAACGCTAGGCCATTAATCTGCACCGTCACTCCAGTCGTTTTGAGGAATTGTGTACGGATCATAACCGCTAATAAACTCTAATTTCCGCGTGTATCTATCCGTCGCTTCTTTTTGACTAAGATTATCCAAGTAATCCAGTAGTAGAGCTTTTTTAGCTGTAGTTTTCTTCAGACAACAGCAACAGACGCTGGACACCTTCACTTGGCTACAGTATATGAACAAAGTTCGCTTGTCCCCCAGGTATAAGGTAGTGACGGTTGCTAAGGTAAATGTGATGTCAGTGCAAGGGGTCTATATGTGGACGTCCTGATGTCAATCCGGGTAAACGTAGAGGGCACCAGCGACCACTCATAGTGATGAAAAGCACAAATGCGCACATGTGCCTGAAGCGAGTCAGTCAGATCCGGCGTTACAAATCGGGAAGAAAAAAACAAAATGGCGATCACAGAGGAGGCGGGGATGCTGGTTATTAATACGTCTTGTTTTTTGTAATGTACTCGCTCGGAAGTCATTTTTGTGCTTAAAGAAGCTGACCAGAGGTGTGACCTAACTTGCTAAAATATTTCTGCCCGAACGTCTTGGTCGGGCAAATCGGGCAGTCGGCCAATGCCTGGCGTTGAGGCTTGGAGTGTAGTTGCATGTCATTATTAAGTTTCAATTATTGTACTTTTTATAATGTTGTTGAATATTTTACTCAGTTGAAAATTGAATGCTAAGACATGTTTATTTTCTCTGTATCAAAAATATGTCCTCTTGAGACACCATTGTTCTCGCTGTCTGACAGGAAATGGAGCAGCTGATTCCTTTTCATGGAAAAGCTCCCTTTGCTGCTTCAGTGCATCCAGGGAGAATCCGAGCCTTGATCCGAATGATTGATAGAAATGTTGAATCGAACGTTTATGAATTTGTCCATCAGTCCATAAAAGTAAAAGTGCTTGACCGGTTGGACTGTGCACTGAGAGAACCCAGTTGAACGTGAAGGGGTTGCTGGATGTGTCGAACCTGCCTCTCGCAGACGTGAGATTATTCTGCGCAGTGGAAAAGTGTGTGAGTAATGAGCGCAAGTGTTTTTGTAAAACTGCAACAGCTGTAATGTTGATTTATTTTACTGTAGATTTCATTTCAAAAGCCGTGTGTCAAAGTGTCATGAAACAAAATTGCGGTACATCTTGATGCCATATAGCAATAAATTGTGATCAAATTCGTGTGTGTGTGTGTGTGTGCACCTTTCTCTCTGTTTAATATTGACACTGGCACAGGGACAGGCTGCTAGAAGTGTATGTGTGTGTGTGTGTGTGTGTTCTCTCCTGCTGCACACTCCTGCAATGCTGCCTTTCTTGCTCAGACATGTCTCCTTAAAGGCAGTGTTTAGTTCTGATTAATGTGATGCGCCTTTCCTCGGGTACTGTGTGTGTACGTGCGCGTGGGTGTACGTGAGTGTGTGTGTGTGCGCGCACGTGCACTCAATCGCCAGCACTTAACATTTACACTGCTAATAAATCCCCACATAAACAGGACTTCTCTCCATGATGAACGTCTTCCCTGGCAAAAAAACAAACACACACCCCACCTCTGCTTAATAACTTGTCATCTTTTTCCACTATATGCATGATATTCTTTTTCATTTCCTTTTTCCTCTGCTGCTCGTTCTCTCACTCGGACATCACAGAAGTGCAGACGAACACATTTGTCCTCACCATGATTTCTTTATGTCCATGATAATGTCGCGGTTTAAACTCGAGCACTTGGCTTGCTTTCACGCTACTTTAGTGATGGCGTTTGGAAAGTAAAGCGAGGTGGACACAGTGTTTAAAACTCACGCAGTGTTGCTTGAAGATAGATTTATGAACAGATCCATCTACCTGCTCATCCTTTCCTGCTCCACGTGACTTTGGCCTCATGCAGCGAATCAACAGGGATTCATTTTGGACCAATTGATTGACTGACTGGTTTATTTTCTCCTTATTTTTTTCCTTACACTTTTACTACACTGTGAATGTACAAGCGTGCTTACTTTGGAAATTCATTGAGGTGCCTGTGCTATGGAGCTGAAAAACGATGCGAATTTCAAAACTCGTTTCAGTGGCGTGACGTAGCAGAGTGTAATTCCTAGCGTCTTTTAATTTTTCCTTGACGTGTTTATGCGCGATGTGGTGTATTCAGCGAGCAGGAGAGTTACTTACGGATATGATAGCTTTACACGACACTTTATTCTACCCAGTCTCGTCAGTGTTTCCACGTACCTGTGTGTTCCTGATCCAGAAAACGCCGTACATCATCGGTGCATGTTCATTTAGTGACTCAGAGCTGATGTGAGTAGTTCAGGACTTGGTAGGCTGATTCAGAACAAGTGGATGTTATAGTTACAGCACATTACCAAAGGAAGCACGCTGCGTTTATACATGCGTACCAAATAAAACTTGTTTTTGCAAAAGGCAGTAGCAGATAGGGTTTTTTTTTTCCGAGACAAAACAGTGGTAGCTGCTCGCCAACTGAGCCCATTTCTCTTCTGGGTAGCTTTGGAAAAAAAAAAAACCATGCAATAAATAATAGAAAACTATTTGAGTATTGTCCCGAGCTACTGATGGGTCCATAACATGTAAATAGTCAAGAACAGATACTAGGTGTGTAACAATTCATCCAGTTCACAATTCAATTAATGATATTGGCTTCACAATTCGATTTTTCCAATGATATTTTTTGGAAAAAAAAAAAATGAAGACAATTTCAGTGCTGAAAAATGCAACATTTATTTTCCGATTCTTTATCAACTTAAATATTCCTTTCTTTTTAAATTAAAAAAACCTGTTTTTCTTAATAACCAACAATAATTATTTACCCACATTTGTAATAAACTAATTTACTACATTAAACAAATTAGTTTATTACATTTCAACCTGGGGCGGCACGGTGGTGTAGTGGTTAGCGCTGTTACCTCACAGCAAGAAGGTCCGGGTTCGAGCCCCGTGGCCAGCGAGGGCCTTTCTGTGTGGAGTTTGCATGTTCTCCCCGTGTCCGCGTGGGTTTCCTCCGGGTGCTCCGGTTTCCTCCACAGTCCAAAGACATGCAGGTTAGGTTAACTGGTGACTCTAAATTGACCGTAGGTGTGAATGTGAGTGTGAATGGTTGTCTGTGTCTATGTGTCAGCCCTGTGATGACCTGGCAACTTGTCCAGGGTGTACCCCGCCTCTCGCCCGTAGTCAGCTGGGATAGGCTCCAGCTTGCCTGCGACCCTGTAGAACAGGATAAAGCGGCTAGAGATAATGAGAGGAGACATTTCAACCTTTCTGATGCGTCAGAAAATGAAGTACACTGCATCTCCGCTATAACGAACTCCTCGAGGGGCGTCCAAATAGTGCGTTATACTGAAATGACCACATTTGTCATTCGAACATTTATATGCAAAAATAAATGCACATTCTTCTCATCAAGAATTTCTCCTTCCAAGTCACGATCACAGTTCATTGTTTGAGTTAAAGAGTCACGAATTTAGGCGACGATTTCTTCGTCTGTTATGGAAATGACGGCGGTTACCAGTGTATCGTGTCAGTGTCCACCCACTGACTCGCTCTGGTTTCTAAATCTTCATCATTCAGTTTGTTCATGTGTTGAAAATCACAGATGATGTCATTTATGTCACACAGCGGGGAGTATAAAAACACCACCAGTATGCTTTAACTAGGTGTTAAAGCTGGACGGCCTTTCGATATCATAAAATCGGTGAATTTTAGTTCCGTCTGAAATTTAGTCATTGTGATTATACGTTTATTTCTGCAATATCGGGCCATTCTGTGGCTGGGAAGTTATTTAATTTGAAGGGATTCCCGAGCAAATAATGTGCATGAAATGGCTCGCTTTGTGCAGTCAAGCAGACAGAGGAAATCCGTGTGCGCATGCGCAGGTTTACCACCTTCTTCTTCTTTTGGGTTTTACGGCAGCTGGCGTCCACAGTGTTGCATTACTGCCATATACAGGTTTACCTTGACCGTGCACTGACCGTTCCATCATTCTGTCGCTAAACAAACAGCTGATCACACCGAGGTGCTCGCTGACCGCCGATATTTATTAGTTTGGTCCTGCGTTTCCTTTCCTTCGCAACATAACGTCTTTTCTTCTCGCTTTACGTTACTGTAGTCAGTCTTTCACGTTTCATTCACACACTCACGTCCACCATTGTTCTCTCCTGCTTCAAATTTGTATCCCACAATGCCTTGCGTGAACGGGGGAAGCCCATCACGTGATGCATGACATAGTATCCTGAATTGGGCCATGGTGAAGCAGGAAAAAATAGCAGAGAATTTAGGGCCATGTGGCTCTAAATTCATTAATTGTTCTGTTTAAAAAAAAAAACTAATAAAATTGGAAGTCTGTGATTTGAATTCAGTAGCTTTCAGTCCACTAAACAAAAATAATTGGGTGTTGAGAAAATTCTTTTTATGACCTAAACTTGAAAAATCTGAAAGGCAGTATAGCTTTAAGTTTAGTGGTATCAGCAGACATTTCATCCTTTTATCGATCCTTTGCTCACGGTTCTCGATAATTGTTAGTGATCGACACCTAAGCGAGGCTCATTAAGCCTTTGTTTTATGGCGTTAACACGCATTGTTAACTTGATTGCGGACTTGATTACTTTGTCTCTGGTGGGAAGAGGAGCGCATGACTCAGTGTGTCATGCAAGCAGGTGGATGACAGATGTAATTGCAGGAAGAGTGTTTGTTTATTTACAAACAGGCAGGCAAACAGTTCAGAAACGTAAGACAAAGGCAGGGTCATGAAACAGGTAATGGTCGAGCGAGGCACAAACAGAATGGCGGAGGCAAAGACAAAAGGCAGAGTCCAAATACACAAAACCAAGTCAAAGCCAGAAAGGCAATACACAGATACAAGGCTTGGTTATGTGAGACACTACGTACAGTGTGTATACTTCAACAAGTTTGTGTGTTTACAGAGTCCTTATAAATGCATGCTGTGATTGCACTCTAATCCGGAACAGGTGCATGGTAGAAGAAGCCTTTATTTGTCACATGCACACTCAAGCATTTAACTCCTCTCAAGCAGTGAACACACACAAGTGAGCAATGAGCACACACATATACCCAGAGCAGAGGGCAGCTATGCTACAACGTGCGGGGAGAAGTTAGGAGTTATGCTCAAAGGCACTTCAGCCATGATACAAAGGGAGGAGTAAGCTGTTCTTTGTTCATCCTCTGTTCTAACTCTCACATTTTTCCTGATGGTCCTGGGAATCGAACCAGCAGCCCTTTGGGCCCAAGGCTGCTTCTCTAACCTTCAGACCATGGCTGCCTTGTAATGTCCTGATGGAGCTGTGCACACGTGTGGACATGACACAGTGGATTTTTTTTTTTCATTGTTACTAAATCCAAGGGACACGAATTTAGCTCATTATATGCAAAAGTTGGTAGTAAAGGAGTTCCTTATAGCGGGGTTGCAGTGTATTTTCTTTATTTGTAAGATAACATTTCATTATTTTTATTGATCTGTTGGGCACAATTCTGTCACAGTATTATGACTTCTCATCTCATCTCATTATCTGTAGCTGCTTTATCCTGTTCTACAGGGTCGCAGGCAAGCTGGAGCCTATCCCAGCTGACTACGGGCGAAAGGCGGGGTACACCCTGGACAAGTCGCCAGGTCATCACAGGGCTGACACATAGACACAGACAACCATTCACACTCACATTCACACCTACGCTCAATTTAGAGTCACCAGTTAACCTAACCTGCATGTCTTTGGACTGTGGGGGAAACCGGAGCACCCGGAGGAAACCCACGCGGACACGGGGAGAACATGCAAACTCCACACAGAAAGGCCCTTGCCGGCCACGGGGCTCGAACCCGGACCTTCTTGCTGTGAGGCGACAGCGCTAACCACTACACCACCGTACCGCCGTATTATGACTTTATTTTTGAAATATTTCTCTTTTTTGTTCTTCATAATATCACATACAGTACGAAGAGTTTTTTTTTTTCCCCTCAACATACCTGTATAATGACCTTTATTTTTGTTATATTACACTTTTATTCTCGAAACCTTGCATGTTTATTTTTTCAAAAAGTGGCAATAAAACGTCGTCGTATGCAGCCGGCGTCTCAGATCAGCTGCATGGTCTGCATCCTCACGATCTTAGATCGCTATGAACCTCATTTTCGTAGAGGATAAGCTCCAAGTGAAGAGAAATGATGTACAGAATAATAAACACCATTTTAGTCGCGTTTCCAGCAGATAAAGTCTGAACTCCAGCGCTGTAGTGATTGTTCTTACACAGAGAAGGAGAGGTGTCTGAAATTGAAGGATTGCACTGCTGGTGTGTCCTGTTCAGCTTTATTTATTCTCTCTCTCCCTCTGTGTGTGGATGAGTGGAGGCGTTTATCGCTGTCACACAGGTGGAGAATCCACAGCAGCGCCTTTAGCACACTGCACCCATCATCCATCTCCCTCTCTCCGTCCTTTCCCCGCCTCTTTCACTCTTCTCCCTTACATCCTCCTCTGTCTCTGTCTTTCTCTCTTCCTCTTTATCTCCCTCATTTCCACTTGTCTTGTAAATCCCTCCATCTCGGACATTGCTCGACGCTTGCCACAGTAAAGGCGTTGGAATTGAAACTGATGCCTTTTATACAGCTAGCGGATGCAGAGTAAACCAGAAAAACCCAAACCAGTGTGCAAGTGTTTCCTGTTTTCTAGAAATCGAGTCACAGTGAAAGTAAGCATTTTACTATAAATGACAGATTATACCTCACATGAGACAGGAAGTGTGGTCCTGAAGATGAATTTGCGTCAGATTGAAGAGGAAAAAGGATTCCCAAACCTTTTTGTCAGCTCAACTCCTGATTTGCCTGACTTTTCTCTTGGAATATCACCTGGGTGAAAACTAAGCGACACTTTTGTAATAAATGCCAGAACATGGTAGCCTGGGAACTCCCATGCTGCTTTGCACAATCGTTCCGATCTGAAAAGACAGCATGGAAACTATGGTCTAAAGGCTCGCCTGAGTTAGGGAGCCAATCAGAGAGTGGGGAGGGGTGGAAAGACGGTGACGCGTACTACTCGACAAACGGAAGCTTGTAGTTTATTTGGGACTGTTTACGGATCACATTTAACATGGCGGCGAGCGATACGAACCAAACTTTCAATCAAGCTTTAGACACTGTTCTGAATAGTTTAGAGCGAAAGTTTGTTTTAAAAAAAGAACAGCGTTTGGCGTTACAGTCTTTCTTCGCCTCTTCGTCGCTCTAACTACGTCACCGGGTACAACTGCCATGATTGGTCATGGGCTACGTATACTCCAAATGATAGACATTCGCAACGTCCAATAAACGGCCGTTGACAATCGTAAACCACACCTCCCCTACGAGAAATTCAGTAGGCGGATTCCAGACCATATTTCACTTGTGATATGGTCTGGTGTTAACCAGACTAAGAACATGGGGCTTTTATATTCTTAATATTTTTGGAAATTGGTAATTTGGTTCACTGAGCTGTTGTTACCATGTTTTATTTATTTTTATTTTTTTTCTTCCAGCATTGTATATGTTACAGGCCAGATTTGTAGGTCAGGTGGAATTTTTCAACCCAGTTAGAGAAACTTACTACATCTAAGGTTACGATTTGAGAAGACTTTTTTGTATTTTAAAGCTAGACGGCCTTTCAATTTCATAAAATCAGTGAAATTTAGTTCCCTCTGAAATTTGGTGATTGTGATATATGTTTATTTCTGTAATATCTCACAAAAACTGCACCATTCTGTGGCTGGGAAGTTATTTAATTTGAGGGGATTCCCGAGCAAATAATGTGCATGAAATCACTCGCTTCACGCAGTCAAGCAGACAGAGCAAGTCCGTGTGCGCATGCGCAGGTTTACCTTTTTCTTCTTCTTTTGGGTTTTACAGCAGCTGGCATCCACAGTGTTGCATTACTGCCATCTACAGGTTTAGCTTTGACCGTGCGCTGACCGTTCCATCATTCTGTCGCTAAACGAACGGCTGATCACACCGAGGTGCTCGCTGACCGCCGATATTTATTAGTTCGGTCCTGCGTTTCCTTCGCAACATAACGTCTTTTTCTTCTCACTTTCCGTTACCGTAGTCGGTCTTTCACGTTTCATTCACACACTCACGTCCTTCATTTTTCTCTCCTGTTTCAAATTTGTATCCCACAATGCCTTGCGCGAATGGGGAAAGCCCATCACGTGATGCATGACGTAGTATCTTGAATTGGGTCATGGTGAAACAGGAAAAAAATGACAGTGAATTTAGGGCCATGTGGCCCTAAATTCATTAATTGTTCTGTTTTTAAAAAACTAATAAAATTGGAAGTCTGTGATTTGAATTCGGTAGCTTTCAGTCCACTAAACAAAAATAATTGGGTGTCGGGAAAATTCTTTTATGACCTACACTTGAAAAATCTGAAAGGCAGTATAGTTTTAAACTACTTGATGTAATAAGACTGGACTCATTAATAAATTAAAAAAAAAATGTGTGAGTGTGTTTCAAAATATTTTCTCTTCTCAGTTTGTGAAATATTTTTAAAGGTCAGGTGACATTTTTTCCTTTTGCGTCATGCAGGTCACTAGTTGGGGTCACTGTTGCTTCTTCCATCCTGTATGTTTGCTGTGATTTCACTGGAAACAGCTGACTGGTGTGATACGGCAGCACATTATATAGCCAGCTACAGAACATCTGGAAGGCAAAACCACTGTTGGACCACAACCAGATGTTTTTTCTTTCCTCCCAAAAATGATGTCTTACCCATTTTAATGAAACACCCACCAACCAGCCGTCGTCCTCGGCTGTCCATTGTTAGCGATGATGACCGCTTCACGAGGTTGTGCAGAAATGCAGATGGGCTGCGAGGCCCGCACCAGAGCGACAGAGTCGCCCACACTGGTGGCACGAACCGCTACGGGGTATCTGGCCTTGTGAGCTCTCGCATACTATTCTCCTCTCCTAACAAAGTGCCTTGCACAGTAAGGTAAGACCAATGATGTCGTGCCCCCATCGTGTTGTCTCTCTGGACCGCCAGACCTGACGGGTATGGAAGTTGCCCCTCAGTGACAGCTGATTTTCCCAGTGATGCCATCCGTTGGCCATTTGAGTGGCTCTTCCTCATGCCATCTGGTGGTGTACCATTGACCCTGTTGGGTTCATCTGCCACACTGCACCAAAAAGTGCCCTGCTGCCAGCGCCTTATTGGTGATGTACGAGTTAGCCCATAGCTGGAACCCAGGCAGGTGCCACCACTCCGGGTCAGAGCGGACCTGGGAGCAATGGTGATTAAGGGGTAACTCCACTTTCCCCAATACTCAAGTTCTCCTGGACCTGAGACTCACCACCGGTTGCAGTTTAAAGTCATACCCAGGACTAACCAACCAGCTGTACGGATTATACAACAGGTACAAACTGGTGAGAATAAAGGTTATCACATGCGTCCTGTGAGACACAAAGGACGAAGCCGCATCCTTTTTGGAAGCGTGACGCATCACAGGGAAGCATAAGACGCTCGGAAGAAAGCGCTATCCGCTCTCTTCCGCATACACGAGCTCATAGATGCCTACGATTGGCTAGTGGCCGGTATGCCGTCCCTCCCAGCCAGAAAGCATGTTCAGTTTAGACTTTCAGTCTAGACTCCTAGCCACGGGACTCCTAGCTTGATGCCTTTTAAATGTTTTCCAGCCCCCAAAAATCTGAAGGGAAATTTTGATGTATAAAATGCAGTTCATCAGTGACTGTTTGTGTCAGCATGAAATAAAAACCACACTTGCTCCTAGCAGTTGCTGCTGGTTATTTGTGGTGAACACAGCAGCGACTCCGTACTTTAGTACATCAAACCACATGGTGCAGCAGCACGCTGTGTAACATCATGGCACGTAGCGGCGGATGCTTCAGGAGGTGCAACTGGGGAAACAATCGTCACATTTTATTTGCCAATTGTTGCATCACTATAAACCGTAGAGAAGGAAAGACTTCTGGCGGCTTTGTTGTGTTGCTGCCAGCGTGAAGAGATTGTGCCTCTTCCTGTTGGCTGAAGCACCATCTGTTCCTCTGGCTTTTTTGTTTCTGTACAACATCACATTTATATCCTGATTAGAACGACGTCAGTAATTAATTATAATACATTCGATGGATGTGACACTTTTTTTTTTTTTTTGGAAAACACATAGGAAGCAGGCTGCCTAGGTGACATTTTTAGATCCAGAGATCTAAAGAGTCCCATTCAGAGAGCAGTGTAAGGACAGATGTGTTCTTCCTGAACAGTCTGGACCAGCAGATCAGAAGGAGCACTCAAAAATGATTAATACTGTATCAGAAGTGATAAATGTACGGGGAAAGAACTGGCTGTAATTCAGCAACGTCGGTTTTCAAAACAGGAGCCATTGCAGCTTCTGGAGCAGGAGCTTTGGTTCAGCCAATCACATGCGTTTATGTCAGTTATTTAGCTGAAGGCAGCTCATCAAGAAAGGAAAGAGTTTCAAAGACTTTCATTATTTCATGGCGGCACGGTGGTGTAGTGGTTAGCACGGTCGCCTCACAGCAAGAAGGTTCCAGGTTCGAACCCAGCGGCCGGTGAGGGTCTTTCTGTGTGGAGTTTGCATGTTCTTCCTGTGTCTGCGTGGGTTTCCTCCGGGTGCTCCGGTTTCCCCCACAGTCCAAAGACATGTAGTTAGGTTGATGTGGGGTGCCCTTGAACAAGATACTTAACCCCTGACTGCGCTCTGGGCTGCTCACTGCTCTGGGTGTGTGTGTGTGTGTGTTCACTGCTTCAGATGGGTTAAATGCAGAGGATGAATTTCACTGTGCTTGAAGTGTGCATGTGACAAATAAAGGGTTCTTCTTCTATTTGTTTTAGTTTATTTTGTTCCCTGTTGGATCTGATTATTCGCTCGGCGCCGTCCGTCCATCCACAATTCACAAAAATCGCTACTCCTCCCGGAGTTTTCAGTGGATTTTGATTCGGATTGTTTGTTTTGTTTGGAAGATCTAATCAGTCTGCACAAAAGTTACTCCCTGGTTTTGTGATTTCTCATTAACAAGTTGCTATTTAGGCCAATTAACGAACTTTCAGGAAAATCTCTACGCCTCACCGAGTTTTCAATGGATTGTGATTCGGATTGTTTTGTTTTGAAGATCATATTTTTCTCATTAAGTGAAGAGCAACTTGGCTAATTATAAAGGAGTCTGGTTTCTCATGGTATGGCTGTGTGAGCTACTGCATCACTGACGCTCTGGTTGGAATGAGCAGCATGGCTTGTTTAAAAAAAAAAGTATTCGATGAAAACAGAAGGTCTGAAAAACGAATACGATCGAAACAGACGTCTCATCTGTTCAGACTTTTCAGCACTAGTCAAAACAGGAACGTGTTTCATGAAGTCCTGCTACGTGACAAAATAACTTCAAACTGAGGTCTTGTTTCTAAACATAAGCATTCGAAGTCATGAGCATTAAACGGGAACTGTTTTCGCCATTCAGTCATGGTCATTGCAAGGAATTTTGAAGCGAACTTTAGTTAGTAGAAGATGGAGACAAAACTATTCCTCTGACTGAAAAGCAAAATTTCTAGAAATCACAATCAGGATCTGTTGGAGAATTATCTCATCTCATTATCTCTAGCCGCTTTATCCTGTTCTACAGGGTCGCAGGCAAGCTGGAGCCTATCCCAGCTGACTACGGGCGAAAGGCGGGGTACACCCTGGACAAGTTGCCAGGTCATCACAGGGCTGACACATAGACACAGACAACCATTCACACTCACATTCACACCTACGGTCAATTTAGGCCCTGTCCACACGGCAACGGATTCAGGTGAATCCGATAAAATTGTTTATCGTTTCGGCCTGGCGTCCACACGGCACCGGCGTTTTGGGTGCCCCAAAACGAAATCTTTTGAGAACGGGTTCCAGAGTGGAAAGATCTGGCAACGGCGCCGTTGCGAAGTCGTCTGGATGAGTAGAACGGATTTGTTTACGATGATGTCACAACCACATGTGCTTCACGCCGGGTAGAAGTGTAACGAACTCGATGCGAGTTGTCAACAAATCCTATAACTTGGTTCATGAAACACGCTTACAAAATATTTTCACTGTGAATATTTATTGTGTAATGGTGCAAAGTGAGAGAGAGAGAGAGAGAGAGAGTTAGGGCAGAGTCAATCCCGCCAGCAAAAATAGGGAAAAAAAAAGGAGCGATCTCACCTCTTCAGATGTTGGTTTAAGTCCTACAATACATTCCTCAAAAAGGGCGTAGAAGAACAAATTAATCCATCAACGTGTAGCATAGCATTCAATTTATTCCGGACCATTAAAGACGCCGCCTTCCGCGTAGAATCATACGTCATCCTCGCCGCCATATTGGATGGGTCAAAGCGGAGAATAAAGATGCCTCATTCATGTGCTGCGTTTAACTGTACCAACAGGTTTGCCGTCCAAACGAGATCACATGGGATTACCTTTCACAGGTGAGACTGGAAAAATACTTTTCATTGTATTTGGTCATTATAATGTAATTTTACAAACAGATTTTCCTGACTTTGTGGCTAATATGAAGCCTCGCGCATAATATTTATGCGCATGCGTCCTTACTTCTTCTATTGTTCTGGTGTCTCCGAAGGGACCGTCTTACAGCGCCCCTAGAGGTGTGGCATGTGTATTGCATCGTTTTCAGCAAGCGTTGCCATATGGACCTGATATTTTACTGATCCGTTGCCCATGTGGATGCGATATTTTTTTTAATAACATCTCGTTGCCGTTGTCGTGTGGATGTAGCCTTAGAGTCACCAGCTAACTTAACCTGCATGTCTTTGGACTGTGGGGGAAACCGGAGCACCCGGAGGAAACCCACACGGACACGGGGAGAACATGCAAACTCCACACAGAAAGGCCCTCGCCGGCCACGGGGCTCGAACCCAGACCTTCTTGCTGTGAGGCGACAGCGCTAACCACTACACCATCATGCCGCCGTTGTAGAATTATCTGGATATTAAATTTCTATTTTTGGTACATGTCCTGCTCCTTTTATAGCCATGTCTTTCTTTTTTTTTTAAACCCAAGTTCTCACACATTATCCCGAGCTAACGAGGCCATCAGTGTCTGTGTACTGCTGAGCTGAAACTCTCTGAACAACTGTGTAATGATGTGACACTTCCTGAGCTAAATAACCCATACACACTGTACACCAGTGACGAACCGTTACTATTAGAGTTGGGATTTGAGCTCAGCCAAACCTTAACCAGACACCAAAAAAGCAACAGGGCAAAGGATTTAGCAAGGGATTAGCGGCAGGCTTGTGTGGAGCTGTCAGTGTTGATTTTTAAAAGTAACTAAGTAAATTACACAGGGAAATGAATATTTGAAGACTGAGTGAAAAATACTGTAGCGAGCGTGCAGCATGGAGGAAGAGTCTGGAGACAGAAATCTTAGGTGGGGTTTACATTAGACCGTATCAGCGGATCATCAGATTAACGTTTTTAAAACGATTAGCATGCACACAGCAACGCCAATACACGATTTGCGTGCACACAGCAACGCCAATACACGGATACGCTCGGCTCCGCAGGCATCCTGCGCTCCAAATCACTCCGCCCTGAACAGCGAGTGCCCTCTGGAGGGTGCGCACTCCGGCCCTGCGCAGCTCACAGAGCACGCGAGTATAGCGCACGAGCAGTGATTCGGGACTGAGCCGCTGTGTGTGTGAACTCAGTGCATGTCGGGCATGCGCGTCACTTACCACTTGCAAGTGGAAGGATGGCAAGCCTAAAGACAATCATAACTACACAATGGGCAGTATTTGCATCAGTATTTGCAGTATTTTCATACTTTTATACTCTTTAATGAAAGGTGATACAAGGCGGAAGTCGGCGCCGTTTTTCAGCAGTCGCGTCACATGACCAACGCCAGCGAATCAGGAAGGTGGATGTCACAGTGACATTGTCCAATGACGACGCCAGCTAGAGCTCAGCACAGCGTATCCGCGTATCTCAATGTTTACACAGCACCGGACCAGACACGATCTGGATTGAATACGTGGACTCTGGCGGATTCCCGTTTCCCGGCGTTTCCAGGCGTTTTAATGTAAACGGACAGTGCATCCGCGAAGAAAACGAGACAGATACGGTCTAATGTAAACTTGGCCTTAGTTTCTCGGTCGTTAGCCTGTGCTGCTTGCTCTCGATAGCTTTATTAGCATTTGTTAACACTACTGATGAACGCTACACCGGCTGGAAGGTTCCTAACTACCGTACCCCTTCCAGTCACGGTGGTCAGCTACAAACACTATTAACAGGCATACGAAAATAAATGCACAACATAACGGCAATAACTTTCAACACAAACAGCAAATTAAATGACACAAGCATCATGCCTTTCAGCAGTTTTTCCCCTTTTCTGTTAGATTCACTGTAGAGTTGGTCTTCCCTTTTGTATTATTAAAGGAGAACTGCAGTCATTTTTAAACTTGCTTTATTTCTTAATTAACGTGTTATTCAATTAGGTTTTAGTAACCTTACATCGTGACTCATATTGGCAACTAATTGCAATAAAATATTATACTTATCGGCCTATTCGGTTTTTAGCCGTGTTGAATTTAGTTCGTTTGGTCCACGGCAGGTGTCGCTTATCCGCGCGATCTTCATGAGACTTGTGAGAGACTTATGCCGCTTTTCCACTACAAACGCGGCTGAGCCGTGCCGTGCCGAGTCGAGCTGAGTCGAGCTGAGCGGGGCTGTTGGAGTTGCATTTCGACTACAACCGCGCTGAACCGTGCTGGCTGGAAGTGGGTGGACACATTGGGTGGAGTTAGCGAAAGTGGGTGGACGTCATGTGATGCCGTTAAGCAGCGCAAACAGTGACATCAGTGACAGTGGCGGAACAAGTCAGAGCCGGGCCGGGGGCGGGGCAAATGACCGGGCCCTTTATTAAAGCTTATCATAACATCATTTTAGGCTACAAAATGTCCGCAACTGCGGTGTTTACCAATTTCAACACTACCGGGTGCAACTATGTTATTTAGTACATCAAGTCCTTCAAACGAACATGTAACTCAGAAACAAAAAACATTAGGATACTGTACATGGCTCATAATAAAACATCAATAGCCTATACTGCGCACATTATTTGAAGGGCATACGAATGAGCGCTCAGAGGTTGCAACGCTGACAGGAAGAGTCAGAAATAAAAGGAGGGCGGTGCAAACCTCACTGAATGCACTGTGTTTACCAATTTCAACACTCCGGGGTGCAACTATGTTATTTTGTACATTAAGTCCTTCAGACGAACATGTAACTCAGAAACAAAAAAAACATTCGGCGACATACTGTACATGGCTCATAATAAAACATCAATAGCCTACTGCGCGCATTATTTGAAGGGCATACGACGAGCCTTGCGCTCCGCGAACTCGTGCACGATGCTCTGTATGTCACTGATTCAGTGAGCTTTTCAGCGGTAGTCTCACGACCCGAATAGTAAACAATAAACATGGAGGACATGGAGTCGTTAGTGTTGCTGGTCTTGGTGCTGTGGCTTGTTGTCACCGACAATGCGGACAGATACTGGCAAGAGCGTATAGATGAGGCGAGGCGCATAAGGCTTCAGAAATTCTCGTAATTCGTAATTATTCTTCTTCCGGGTTTACAGTGTTTACAGATCCCAGCGCGCTCGCGGGGCGTGTGTGGGCATGTGAGGACACTCCTCCTCACCAATCAGTGCACAGGGGAGTGTCTGCTCACGCCCCCAACCTCAGTCAGCACGGTTTGGCTCGCTTCAGCCCCACTCCAAAACGGTGCGAGTTTTAGGGGCTAAGCAGGGCTGAAACGAGCTGAGTCGTGCTGGTTTTTGGTAGTCGAAACGCGAGCCGTGTCGGGCTGAAGTGAGCTGAAGCGAGCTGAAGTGAGCTGAAAAAGGGTAGTGGAAAAGGGCCATTTGAAACGTAAAGTGTCAGCCAGGTGTCAGTGCCGCCATTTTGAAAACTGTTTTCCAAACGAAGTATTGCACAAAAACGAGTTTAAATGATAATTACTGCCTACTTTTTTCAAACTTTCCTGATTGCTATCAAAACAAACAAAACTTCCGGCTTGATTACGTCAGCATTTGAAGGAGGGCGCGCGCGTCTTTTGACAATGTTGGCAGATGTTGGTCACTTTGATTTCCGCTGTACGTTTTACTTCCGTCCTACGATGTCGCGCACAGATCTCAGCGAATCTCGTTTACGGCCATTGGTTTGACATGTGGACTGATATATTACATAGCGTATTTCAAACACTCATAACCTGCTATAGCAGTGACACAATGGCTATCAAAAATGCATTCCTACATTTAATAAAATGAGAAATAGAATTTTGATAATAAAAAATTTGCCTTCAGTTCTCCTTTAGGGCGGCATGGTGGTGTAGTGGTTAGTGCCGTCGCCTCACAGCAAGAAGGTCCGGGTTTGAGCCCCGGGGCCAGTGAGGGCCTTTCTGTGCGGAGTTTGCATGTTCTCCCCGTGGGTTTCCTCCGGGTGCTCCGGTTTCCCCCACAGTCCAAAGACATGCAGGTTAGGTTAACTGGTGACTCTAAATTGACCGTAGGTGTGAATGTGAGTGTGAATGGTTGTCTGTGTCTATGTGTCAGCCCTGTGATGACCTGGTGACTTGTCCAGGGTGTACCCCGCCTTTCGCCCGTAGTCAGCTGGGATAGGCTCCAGCTTGCCTGCGACCCTGTAGAACAGGATAAAGCGGCTAGAGATAATGAGATGAGATGAGTTCTCCTTTAATTGTTTCTCCACAAAAGCCCGCCTTGAAAAAGGCAACGCTGTTAAGCTAACCACGTCGATGTCCTCTGCCATAGCTGCAGACATAGCGATCTTACTTCACTGCTCTGCCAACTCGCGGTTAAACTCGTGTTGGCCTTCGAGAAGGCCTAGGATGATACATTTTTGGTCCCTCCCACTATAAATCAAAATCTGTTTGGTTAATTAATCTGTCACTTCCTGCATAAACATACACTGCCATGGCCTTCTGTCCCGGCAATGAAGTCCTAACCAATGAGTGAGCAGCTCGAAACTCTTCTCAGTGTAGAGACAACAAAAAAAAAACCTTGCTGGGTAACTCGATTTTAATGTTTTCAGGACAGTAACCCTTTCACTTCTGAAGCAAATTTGATAGAAAATGAGGCCGAATAAGAAGAGAATAATTATAATGGCGTTATGAAAGAACGAAAGAAATTAAATATAAGATTTGAAATGTTGATATGTTTGGGCCTTGTCTGAAAGCCTCGAAGGCCCTGATGGTTCCCCTCTGCTGAACACACACCCTGCTATAGAGCAGATTTGAAGTTGATATAAGGTGTTAAATGGCGTATTTAAAGCTTGGCTTTTATGGCAGTGTTGAAAACTATATCCGTAGCATTAAATATTTCTCATCTCATCTCATCATCTATAGCCGCTTTATCCTGTTCTACAGGGTCTCAGGCAAGCTGGAGCCTATCCCAGCTGACTACGGGCGAAAGGCGGGGTACACCCTGGACAAGTCGCCAGGTCATCACAGGGCTGACACATAGACACAGACAACCATTCACACTCACATTCACACCTACGCTCAATTTAGAGTCACCAGTTAACCTAACCTGCATGTCTTTGGACTGTGGGGGAAACCGGAGCACCCGGAGGAAACCCACGCAGACACGGGGAGAACATGCAAACTCCGCACAGAAAGGCCCTCGCCGGCCACGGGGCTCGAACCCGGACCTTCTTGCTGTGAGGCGACAGCGCTAACCACTACACCACCGTGCCACCGCATTAAATATTTCTAGCAGGAAATACAGAAGAGTTTGTTTTCCTCTTTGTTTTTGTCTTCCTGAGCTCTTACACCCTAAATGTAGCACGATAAGGAAGTCTGCAGATGGATTAAACACAAGCAGCCATAGGAGAAGCTAACGGTTTCATCTGATTTCTAAGAACAACACTCGAATGGACTGATGAGGTGATTCTCATTTCTTTAATTACGCTCCCTCGTTTCCTTTCCCAGTTTCCCTCGTCGCCTCGGAGCTTCTTCCTGTGAGGATGGGAGGAAAGGATGCAACGAAAGAAAATGAAGAGGGAATCGACCCTGACTTTTTCGAAATGAGACGGTCTTGTTCGCTGAAACGTCACTTTAAAGCGACTCGAGATTAACATCAGTCAAATCAGGGTCAGGTCAGGTCAAGCTGTGGACTGTAAAAGATTCCTGGGATCAGCGTCTTGTACGTTTTATCGAAATTCACACGTAGTTTTATTGAGCCGTGGTTTTATTTCAAATCCAGTTGGATTAATTGTGTCTCATTAGTGTGCTTGCTGCTTGCATGTTAACTGTTAGCCTCAGCATGTTGGCACACTCACAGTTAACGTTATCCATAAGCATGTTAGCATGCTCGGTGTTAGCATGTTTGCCATTAGCAGATTAGCATACTAGCTGTTAGCATATTACCCTATGAATGTTCGCATGTTAACGTGTTCCCTGTTACCATGTTAGCCATTAACATATTGGAATGGTAGCTGTTTACATGTCAGCCATAGCATGTTAGCATGATAGCTGTTCTGCAATCACACTTTGCATTTTCTTTGCGGAAATACAGTCTAGTTTTGATTTGCTATTGTTTTCGAGAATTCGTTTTGATCCGTTTGGTAGAACAGTAATCCCATCTGTCATTCACATCCAGTTTCTATCAGTGCTGCATTCGGTTTCTCTCAGAAGTGGAAAGCTGGAAGACAGAATTACGTCATTTTCAACCTCTGTGTGTTTTAGAGATGAAATGGTATGAAAATTTTATCTCATATCATATTATAGTGACCAAAATGATCGCTGTTATCAGTATTATTGCGGTTAAACTTGTTAAAATGTGCTGAAGAGGTTAAAGTACCGATACACAAACTGAAATAATTTCACCAAGGTTTAGATTGAAAACCGCAAATAAAATTCGCAGCACCGTGTACGTTTTGTTTGCATAAATGTTAAAATAACAACGTTAGGTCTTCCAGTAACAAATATTTTTCTATCGGTTAATCCAGACCTGGGCATTTTACGGCCCGCGGGCCGCATCCGGCCCTTTGGTTCATTCTGACCGGCCCGCGTAAGGTTAATTAGAAATTACAAAATAAACGTATTTTCTAATTTTACCTCATGCATGGACTGAATAGCGATTCGTACAACCGGTTTCTTCTTTTTTTTCTTTTCTGAATGTGCATTGCTTTTATTTTGAAGTTGTGTTCAACAAAAACGCAATGCTCGCGACATGAACATGACATGAAATCCCACGAAACCTAATCCCGCGATAACTACTTCCGTAATTTGTCCAGACCAACCACAAACTTGTACGTCATCTTCAAACGGTCCAGCCAATCACATAGTGTGACGTCACCAGCAGGCGCTGGAGCCCGAGCTGATCTATAGATCTGATACCTACACCTGTTAGGGTTTTGCTGGGATTCGAACCTGGTTCGTTGGTGTGATAATCCAGCAAACCCCCACTAGGCCACCAGGGGGATGACTCAAATGCAGAGGCGTGAGGCGGAAGTAGAAAAAGAATCAAAAGGTTTATTTAAACTATATACACTATATACAGGGCAAAACAAAAGACAAAAAAAAACAAAGAGTATAATCCAAAAGAAAAGCAAAGTGCAAAAATACAAAAGCTAAGAAGATCAAAAAACACAGTACAAAGGGAACTGGAGATAAACATAACAGCACAAAGACTCCGTGACAAGAGGACTGAACTCAGGGGTATAAATAGACAAACTAATTAAGGACACAGGTGAAGATAATTAGGCAATTAACACAAACACAAAACACAGGAACAGTGGCGGCCTCTAGAGGCCAAAATAAACATGACATGAAAAGGAAATAACAGCGGCCTCTAGAGGCCAAAACAGTCCTAGTCCTAACAGGACCCCCCCCTCTAGGAGCGTCTCCTGACGTTCCCAGGGCGATCCGGATGGGCCGAATGGAAGTCCCGACATAGTTCTTTATCAAGGACATCCCGAGCAGGAACCCAGCAGCGCTCCTCAGGACCATAGCCCTCCCAGTCCACCAGATATTGCAACCCGCCGCGGACCCGGCGGGAGTCAAGCAGGCGATTCACAGTGAACACAGTCTGCCCCTGGAAGATGCGGGGGGGTGGGGGGTTCCTAGGGGCAGGGGCATACGTAGACGTCAGTACGGGCCGTAACAGGGAAACATGGAAAGTGGGGTTGATCCTCAGAGTCCGGGGCAACTGGAGCCGGTAGGAGACAGGGTTCACCCTGCGCACCACCTTGAAGGGGCCAATGTAGCGAGGAGCAAGCTTGCGGTTCTCCACCCGCAGTGGAAGGTCCTTAGTGGACAGCCAAACACGCTGCCCAGGGCGGAAAGCGTGTGCAGGTCTTCTATGGCGGTTGGCCTGAGTCTGGTTGGTTCTGGAGGTCTGTATGAGGGTCTTCCTGACCTTGCTCCAGGTCTTGCGACACCGTCTCACATATTGGTTGACCGAGGGCACCCCCGCGTCCTCCTCCTGGTCCGGGAACAGAGGTGGCTGGAACCCGAATTGGCACTGGAATGGCGACAGCTTGGTGGCCGATGACTGCAGGGTGTTGTGGGCGTACTCCGCCCATGGCAGCCAGGTGCTCCACGATGTCGGGTTATCCATAGCCAGGCCTCGCAGGGTGGTTTCCAGGTCCTGGTTGAGCCTCTCCGTCTGACCATTGGACTGTGGGTGAAACCCAGAGGAGAGGCTGGCAGTGGCTCCGATGACCTTGCAGAACCCGTGCCACACTCGGGAGGAGAACTGGGGCCCTCGGTCTGAGACGATGTCCTGTGGAAGACCAAAGACTCGGAAGACATGATTAAACAAAAGTTTCGCAGTTTCAAGAGCAGAGGGGAGTTTGCACAGTGGTATGAAGCGGCAGGCCTTGGAGAATCTGTCAACTAAGACCAAAATGACCGTGTTACCTTGTGACTCAGGGAGACCCGTGATAAAGTCGACTGCCACGTGGGACCAGGGACGCCGGGGAATGGTCAGAGGATGCAGGAGACCCTGGGGACGCTGTCGTGGGTTCTTGGTTCTGGTGCAAACCTCACAGGACAGGACAAATGACCTTACTTCCTTCTCCATGTTAGGCCACCAGAAGCGTCTTTTCAGGAAGTCCAGGGTCCTCCGAGCTCCCGGGTGGGCGGTGAGAGGGGAAGAGTGACCCCACTGGAGAACCTTGGCCCGGGCTTGATGTGGGACGTACAAGAGGCCTGGTGGCCCCGTCCCAGGACCGGGGTCCTGGCGTTGGGCTCGTCGGACAGCCTCCTCAATACCCCAGCGGACAGGGGCCACAATCCGGGACACAGGGATAATAGGCCCGACTTCATTCTCCCTGTTAGTGGCAGAGAACAGTCTGGACAGTGCGTCAGGTTTGGTGTTCTTGGAGCCGGGGCGGTATGAGAGGGTGAAGTCAAACCGACTGAAAAACAGGGCCCACCTAGCCTGTCGAGGGTTCAGTCTCTTGGCTTGCTGGAGGTACTCCAGGTTCTTGTGGTCAGTCCAAACCAGGAATGGATGTTGTGCTCCCTCCAGCCAGTGCCTCCACTCCTCAAGGGCCAGTTTGACCGCTAGCAGTTCTCGATCCCCCACATCGTACCGGGACTCAGCAGGACTCAGGCGGTGGGAGAAGTAAGCGCAGGGGTGCAGCTTTCCTTCCGAACGTTGAGAGAGCACCGCGCCGACACCACTGTCCGAGGCGTCCACCTCCACGATGAATGGTTGGGAGGTGTCCGGGAGAACCAGAATGGGTGCCGTGCAGAAGCGGTCCTTGAGGTCTTTGAACGCCTTTTCTGCCTGAGGAGACCAGCCATAAGATCCACCTGTCCCTTTGGTGAGGTCTGACATGGGTGCTGCCACAGAACTGAAGTTCCTGATGAACTTGCGGTAGAAGTTAGCGAATCCTAAGAACCGCTGAACCTCCTTAACGGACTTGGGAGTAGGCCAATCCCGGACGGCCAGGGTCTTGGCAGGGTCCATTTGGAGTTGGCCTGTCCGTACAATAAATCCCAGAAAGGAGACCTCGGGAACATGAAATTCGCATTTCTGGGCCTTGGCGAACAGATTGTTCTGTAGCAGCCTCTGGAGAACCTGGCGGACATGGTGGCGGTGCTCCTGCACGGTCTTGGAAAAGATAAGGATGTCGTCGAGGTAGACAAAAACGTATAGGTTAATCATGTCCCTTAAGACGTCGTTGATTAGGGCCTGAAAAACAGCTGGTGCGTTGGTGAGTCCGAAGGGCATCACCTGGTATTCGTAGTGCCCAGACGGGGTGTTAAAGGCAGTCTTCCACTCGTCTCCCTGTCGGATACGGATGAGGTGGTATGCGTTCCGTAGGTCCAACTTGGTGAAGACGGTGGCGCCTTGGAGCAGGTCGAAAGCTGTGGACATCAGCGGAAGGGGATATCGGTTGCGCACAGTGATCTTATTCAGGCCCCTGTAATCAATACATGGTCGGAGCCCCCCATCCTTCTTGCCGACAAAGAAGAAGCCGGCTCCAGCAGGTGAAGTGGAGGGTCGAATAAACCCAGAGACCAGGGCATCTTTGAGGTATTCCTCCATGGCCTTGCGTTCTGGCTGAGAGAGTGAAAACAGTCTGCCACGAGGAGGGGTAGTCCCAGGGAGCAAGTCGATGGCACAGTCGTAGGCCCGGTGCGGAGGAAGAACGGCGGCCCTGCTCTTGCTGAATACCTCCTTGAGATCCCAGTACTCTGTGGGAACTTGAGATAACTCGGTGAGATCAGGGGGCTCGGCAGGAGACACAGGAGAGCTAGAGAGCAGACAAGAGGCATGGCATGCAGGGCCCCATTCCACAACCTGGCTTGTTACCCAGTCTATGCGAGGGTTGTGGCGAGTAAGCCAAGGAAGGCCTAGAATAACTGGGAACTCAGGTGAAGGAATCAGGTGCAGGGATATTTCTTCCTTGTGACCTTGAGACTGGAGGAAAACTGGAGAAGTAACTTGGGTGACTCTTCCATCACCTAACGCTTGGCCATCGAGGGCAGACACAGACAGTGGGACTTCAAGAGGTGCAGTCGGAATATTGATGCTTTGGGCGAAGTGAATATCCATAAAGTTCCCAGCCGCCCCTGAGTCTATCAAAGCTTGACAAGAGTGGACAGACTCACCCCAGGAGATGGAGACCGGGATGTAGATTCCTTGGCCAGGGAGTCCGGGAGAGAGGGTAGGCCCCGTCACAACCCTCCCTCGGCTGGACGGGGCGGTCCTTTTCCCAAGAGTTCGGGACATGATGCTCGGAAGTGACCAGGCTTGCCACAGTAGATGCAGCACTTGTCCCTCCTTCTGCGCTCCCTCTCAGATGCGGAGAGGCGAGTACGACCCACTTGCATGGGTTCTGGACAGTCACTGAAGGAGGTAGACGGTCTCCAGGTAGAGGTAGGGAGGCTGGGGGGGCTCAAGGCTTGGTGGCGTTCTCTCATCCTGTTGTCCAGACGAATAGCATGTGAGATGAGGGTTTCGAGGTCACTTGGGCATCCAATAGAGGCCAGACCGTCCTTGATGGGGTCAGACAGACCATGGTGGAAGGCTGACACCAGGGCAGTCTCGTTCCATCCACTTACTGCTGCGAGTGTTCGGAACGAGATGGCGTAATCTGCGACGCTTCCTCCTTGCCGGATGGACATGAGCTTTCGGGCTGCGTCGGTACTGATGTCTGCCTGATCGAAGACCCGAAGCATCTCTTCAGAAAACAGCTGGAAATCAAAGCACTCAGGTCCCTGTCTTTGCCAGATAGCAGTAGCCCAGGCTCGCGCCTTACCAGCTAATAAGGTGATCACAAAGGCAATCTTGCGGCGATCCGTAGTGTAGGTGGTAGGCTGAAGCTCAAAGGTGAGTTGACACTGGGTAAGGAACTCTCGGCACTCACTGTGCTTGCCGTCATACCTCTGTGGTGCAGGAAGGCTGGGTTCGCGAGGTGAAGAAGGCAGCATTGCAGGAGGCACTGGAGCAGGAGTGGGAGCTGGATCAGGAGCAGGAACTGGATCAGGAGCAGGAGATGCAGGCAGAGATGTCAGCTGTGCCAGGGTTTTCCCAATTTGCTGAAGCAGTTCCTCGTGGCGAGCGAGGGCCTCACGTTGGCTGGTGAGCGTACGTCCATGAGCGTCCATGGTCGCTCCGAAGCGTGTCAAAGCTGCCATAATTCCCTGAAGGTTGGCCGGGTAGACAGTTGAAGCAGCCTCTGCTGAGTCGGTCATGACGGAGTCTTTCTGTTAGGGTTTTGCTGGGATTCGAACCTGGTTCGTTGGTGTGATAATCCAGCAAACCCCCACTAGGCCACCAGGGGGATGACTCAAATGCAGAGGCGTGAGGCGGAAGTAGAAAAAGAATCAAAAGGTTTATTTAAACTATATACACTATATACAGGGCAAAACAAAAGACAAAAAAAAAACAAAGAGTATAATCCAAAAGAAAAGCAAAGTGCAAAAATACAAAAGCTAAGAAGATCAAAAAACACAGTACAAAGGGAACTGGAGATAAACATAACAGCACAAAGACTCCGTGACAAGAGGACTGAACTCAGGGGTATAAATAGACAAACTAATTAAGGACACAGGTGAAGATAATTAGGCAATTAACACAAACACAAAACACAGGAACAGTGGCGGCCTCTAGAGGCCAAAATAAACATGACATGAAAAGGAAATAACAGCGGCCTCTAGAGGCCAAAACAGTCCTAGTCCTAACAACACCGAATCGACGTTGTTGCGAGCAGGTCACAAGAAGACTTTAGCCCCCAAAATGTCCGCAAAAAGAAGAAAGGTAGATGCCGAATGCAGGGCTTTCAACAAAACATGGACTGCTAAGTATTTATTTACTGAAGTCAGAGATAAAGCCGTGTGTTTAGTTTGCGGAGAGCAGAT
Source organism: Neoarius graeffei (assembly GCF_027579695.1). NCBI lineage: Eukaryota > Metazoa > Chordata > Actinopteri > Siluriformes > Ariidae > Neoarius > Neoarius graeffei. The sequence continues at coordinate 30,593,407 of NC_083595.1, forward strand.
CCGAAAAACTGAAAAACACCAAATGAGGTGATTAGACTACGAATGTGGGCATCATTATTATAATATGATATATTTTGCTTGATATTTGGAGTAGAAAGACAATATTGTGATGTCTTTATTGTGTTTTGGGGTGAATGTGACTGAAAAAAAGGTACAAACGTTCACATTTTGTTAACCATTGTTTTAGGAAATTTGATTGAATAAATGACATTTTTTTGGAAGGCAACCTCGTTTTTTCCAGACTCTTACCAGTCTTAGCAGCTTGTAAAACAATGTTATTTACTGCTTTAGATAAAGAAATACAATTAATATTATGCAGAATTTAGTTCAGCCTTTTGGTCCGGCCCTCCACAAAGTTTTCTGTTTCTCATGTGGCCCCATGGAAAAAATAATTGCCCACCCCTGGGTTAATCTATCGACTGTTTTACAGAATTGTGAAAATATAGGCAGGACTCGCTGCTCTGAGATGCTGGGGGCGTGTCTGCTGAAGGTCCTGAAGCCACGCCCAATTGCAGGAAAGGTGCAGCCTCCTATAATATCTGACTGCAGAGTCGCAAAGTTTTACAGGAGCAGTTTCAGGCCAGGGGCGGCACGGTGGTGTAGTGGTTAGCGCTGTCGCCTCACAGCAAGAAGGTCCTGGGTTCGAGCCCCGTGGCCGGTGAGGGCCTTTCTGTGCGGAGTTTGCATGTTCTCCCAGTGTCCGCGTGGGTTTCCTCCGGGTGCTCCGGTTTCCCCCACAGTCCAAAGACATGCAGGTTAGGTTAACTGGTGACTCTAAATTGACCGTAGGTGTGAATGTGAGTGTGAATGGTTGTCTGTGTCTATGTGTCAGCCCTGTGATGACCTGGCGACTTGTCCAGGGTGTACCCCGCCTTTCGCCCGTAGTCAGCTGGGATAGGCTCCAGCTTGCCTGCGACCCTGTAGAAGGATAAAGCGGCTACAGATAATGAGATGAGATGAGTTTCAGGCCAGTGGCATTCAGCACATGATGTGATTTAGTGACTGTGAGGCTAATTGACATTTCAGTGAGTTTAGGTTTAGGGTTTGGGTTAGGTTACGGTTACAGCGTTGTAAATCTGCGGGTTAGAGTGGATTTAACCATGATTTAAAGGTTCTGACTGCACAGTTGAATTCTGGGCAAAATGTTCTGTTTCTATTGCTGTTGGAGTTTCGAGATGTTTCACTGCTGCACACGCCGTGTATCCGATGTGTAAATGTTTTGCCGAGAGAAAAAGCGTCCCACATTTTACGATTCCAGAGATTGCTGAAGCAAGTGAGCAACGATATCGTGACCACCATGGGGTGTATTTGGCCCACTTTTAACCAAAACAAGTTGGCGTGGGCAAACATGGCAGACTCTGCTCTTCCGCGAGCGGAAAAGAAAAGGAAAATATGAAAGCGGATCAGCTAGAAAGTGCGCCAGAAAAGCGATGGAAACCAAAAGGTGGTCTGTGAAGGGATCGTTCGACCGCTGGAGGATGAAACGGACACAAAATCTGATGAAGAATTTGCAGCGCTTGTCTTGGATCGGTGAATCTGAGTATGGAGTTATACACCTAATGTTTTGATCTTACAGAGAAACAACAACACAAAAGCAGTAAGAGAGAAAAGATACATTCGTCTTTTGTTTCATGGACCTGTTCGCAAACGTAAATTATAAATTACATCCCTGCGACTCAAAACTCTCCGAGGTCGATGCAGAGTCACAGTGGTTTCTGCGTGTCGCCATCTTGGTGTGACGCAGTTCCATAGTTATGCTGATTAGTCAGTCTTGAAGTACTTGAGTCCAGGACTCTGACTCGAGTCCGACTCGTGCCCTAATTTTAAGGACTAGTGACTCGACTTGGACTTGAGCACTGATGACTCGTGCATTAACTGCATTCGGGTTTGTAAATTGGAGACGAGGACTCTGATTTTTTTTTTTCTTTATTTTTTGTAACATGCCATAATTTGGCGTAAGAAATTTATATCTACATTAATTTTTATACTAATTTCGTGTGAGAGAATGCACGTTCACCTGTTCATACATCATGTTCAGGAACAAACTAACGTTAATGGCGCTAAAACACCTGGAGAGAACGCCGCTAGGATTGTCCACTTTGCTTATACAGACTTCTCGTGCAGTGGGAAAAAAGCCCTGCTACCGTATGTGTTCCATATGTAGAAGAACTATCGAGGAGACGACGGGGATGACCTCGAACTTCAATCGTCATTTGGCAAGACCACACCCAGAGAAGGAAGTGACACGCTATGTTCATTGCTCTGTTGATAGTGGGCAGGGCTTGCTGAGCGATGAACTAGCTGGTGTTAACCCTCTCTCATGTTATTTGCCCTGTTGATAGTGGGCGGGGCTTGCTGAGCGATGAACAAGCTGTAGCCTGTTAACTAAAGTGGGACAGTCGAGCAGAAACGTTAGTCCAACACAGTAGCAGAGACGCTTTTACATAAAGGCAGCAACAGCCACTGTCAAATGGTGCGGATGGAGTCTTGTTCTCGGACTCGACTCGAAATTTTCTTTAATGACTCGAGACTAGACTTGGACTCGAGTTTTAGTGACTCGACTACAATACTGTAATTAGTTAAAGCTCCTCGTGTTCGGCTGTTTCCGTAGGGCCATACATACTTCTCCGTTCTGGAAAAATGGTCCCAGAACGGAGAAAAGTGATCCTCAGTACATCAAAATGATCACATTTCATCCACGTGATATTGTTTTTGTGAGACACAGGAAAATAGCATGCACGATAAAAAATTAAAAACTTTTTCAGATGACTTTGCAGTCATCTCATCACCTCTAGCCGCTTTATCCTGTTCTACAGGGTCGCAGACAAGCTGGAGCCTATCCCAGCTGACTACGGGCGAGAGGCGGGGTACACCCTGGACAAGTCACCAGGTCATCACAGGGCTGACACATAGACACAGACAACCATTCACACTCACATTCACACCTACGGTCAATTTAGAGTCACCAGTTAACCTAACCTGCATGTCTTTGGACTGTGGGGGAAACCGGAGCACCCGGAGGAAACCCACGCGGACACGGGGAGAACATGCAAACTCCGCACAGAAAGGCCCTCGCCGGCCACGGGGCTCGAACTCGGACCTTCTTGCTGTGAGGCGACAGCGCTAACCACTACACCACTGTGCCGCCCACTTTGCAGTCAGAACTGTTAAATAAATAACAATGGCACAAGACCAATGTTTACAACCATGAAAATAATTCGTAGCTAAACTCATGATGAACGCCTCGAAATTGTCCAATCACGCACAAAAAAACCCATAAAAGCAATATTTTCTTTTATTTCTTTTCCACTGAAGTTCAGCAATCCATGAATGAATCCATTTTCAACTAGCATTTAGCTAAAACGGAGCACACTCGTACCGCGGCTGAACTTGAAAAATGGCAGAGCGGGTTTAGATTAACAAAACAATTAGACTGGAGAAAAAAACACATAAGAACAATATATATTTTCATTTCAGTGGTTCCCTGGAAATAAAAGTTTCAGCTTGGCCTTTTGAAAGAAAAGAGAAGTGATCCATAATGGCGTGTGGGCGTGAGAGAATGATCTCAGGGAAGGGTTTAGGCCAAGTCTGGCTCCAGTGTGTAATCCAGCCATGATTTCTGACCCGCCCAAATATCCTGAACACAAAAATAATGAAAAACTGTTTGGTCCGACTCCATAATTCAGTATAACATAGTTCAGTCTGTTCACGTGTCGTCATCAGCTGGTTTCTGACATCTGTTTTGTCTGAATTTGCTTTAACGTGAGCTTTTCCAAAGTGATCTGTAAAATCTGAAATGGGAAACCTAACCGTTGGGAATCTTGCCATGGTTTACCGTGAAACCAGTCACCCTTTCATCCCTACTGCATTTGGGCTGCAGTGTGGGGAAACAGTCACGGGCGCCGCCTTAACAAAAGTCGAGAGCACAGTTGCGAGTGGTCTGTGTTTCCACTGAGCGAGTTAAAGCTGGGTTTTCTCCTCATGATCGTCATTCCAATTAAACGCGCCAAGGATCTCCAAAACCTAGTAAGTGTTGCCACGGTGATTTCAGTTGTGACTTAAATGCCAAAAATGTGTTTCCGTTTCAGTGTTATGAAATTCTGCTTTGTCGGCTCGTCTAAAAACCTACTTCATGTGAGTGTATAGACTTTTTTGCGATGTTTCAGAGTTTTTATCCCCCGCTGGCCAAAAGGCCTGAAGGGGGATTATGTCGTGGCAATGTCCGTCCGTCCGTCCGTCCCGGGAAGGGTACTTACCTTCTGAAATCAACTCCTCGCACACTTTTTGGAGGAATTTCATGAAACTTGGCAGGATTCTTTGTTATATGTCGGTAATACGCATATTCCAATTTTGTTAGTTCACATTTTACCAGAGTTACAGCTCTTGATTAACAAAATTATAATTTGACAATTTCATGAGTGTGTTTTTTCCTTCTAAAATCAACTCCTCTCACAATTTTTGGAGGAATTTCACCAAACTTGGCAAAAGGCATTGTTATATGTCGGTAATACGCATATGGTCATTATCCCTCGCCCAAACGAAGTTTGGCGGGGGTATAGAAACGGGTTCCGTCTGTCTGCCAGGTCACGTTTTCATTTCTGGGCCATATCTTTAAAACTACTGAAGATATCTTCATGAAACTTTGTATACATATCAAGCAACATGTGAACTGGTACCTTTTGCAATTTTGGATTTTTGAAAAAAAAAAGGTATTTTTCATATTTTTACATTAAAAATAGATTTTGACTTAGTTTCTAAGAGCAACGTTCGTTTCCGGAGCATATATCCAGAACTATTCATGATATGGATTTGAAACTTGGTATCCATGTTAAAGGAACAGTCCACCGTACTTCCATAATGAAATATGCTCTTATCTGAATTGAGACGAGCTGCTCCGTACCTCTCCGAGCTTTGCGCGACCTCCCAGTCAGTCAGACGCAGTCAGACGCGCTGTCACTCCTGTTAGCAATGTAGCTAGGCTCAGTATGGCCAATGGTATTTTTTGGGGCTGTAGTTAGATGCGACCAAACTCTTCCGCGTTTTTCCTGTTTACATAGGTTTATATGACCAGTGACATGAAACAAGTTCAGTTACACAAATTGAAACGTAGCGATTTTCTATGCTATGGAAAGTCCGCACTATTATGACAGGCGTACTAACACCTTCTGCGCGCTTCGGCAGCGCATTGATATCTGAGCTCCGTATCAATGCGCTGCCGAAGCGCACAGAAGGTGTTAGTACGCCTGTCATTATAGTGCGGACTTTCCATAGCATAGAAAATCGCTACGTTTCAATTTGTGTAACTGAACTTGTTTCATGTCACTGGTCATATAAACCTATGTAAACAGGAAAAATGTGGAAGAGTTTGGTCGCATCTAACTACAGCCCAAAAAATACCATTGGCCATGCTGAGCCTAGCTACATTGCTAACAGGAGTGACAGCGCGTCTGACTGCGTCTGACTGACTGGGAGGTCGCGCAAAGCTCGGATAGGTACGGAGCAACTCGTCTCAATTCAGATAAGAGCATATTTCATTATGGAAGTACGGTGGACTGTTCCTTTAACAAGGTGATGTAGATGTGTCTTTTCATACTAAGAAATTTTGAGAAATTATAATTTTTCATGTTTCCATGGAAACAATTTCAGACTTCATCTCTCAGGTTAGTCTTAGGGGTAGGTTTTGTTTCCGGAGTAGACCTTGAAAACTATGAGTGGTTTGGTCTTGAAAGTCGGTATATGTATTGATTAAGTAATGTATATGTGCCTTTTAATACTAAAAAATGTGAGATTTTAATTTTTAGCTCCCCTGGACCAAAGGTCCGGTGGGTTTATGCCATGGGCTGCTGAGGTCAGTATAAAGAGGTAGGGTTGGTTTCCTGCAGCAGAACTTGAAAAATGTGACAAATAATATATTGAAACTTGGTATATAGTTGGTATACAGGGCGGGGGATATAGATGACTCCGTCTTCTTGTTTTGATCAATTCGGTTGCATTTTACCAGAGTTGTGGCCCTTGATTAACAACCTTGTACTTTTACAATTTCATGAAGGTGTGTTTTCCTTCTGAAATCAACTCCTCTCACAATTTGTGGAGGAATTTCACCAAACTTGGCAAAAGGCTTTGTTATATGACAGTTACACACAGACTGAAATTTCATTTAATTTGGGCAAATTTTACCAGAGTTATGCCCTCGATTATTAACAAACTTGTACTTTGGCAATTTCATCAAGGTGTGCTTGCTTTCTGAAATCAACTCCCCTCACAATTTTTCTCCCCCACTGGCCGAAAGGCCCGAAGGGGGATTATGTCGTGGCAATGTCCCTCCATCCGTCTGTCTGTCCGTCCTGGGAAGGGTACTCACCTTCTGAAATCAACTCCTCTCACAATTTTTATCCCCCGCTGGCCGAAAGGCCTGAATGGGGATTATGTCGTGGCGATGTCTGTCTATCCGTCTGTCTGTCCGTCCCAGGAAGGGTACTCACCTTCTGAAATCAACTCCTCTCACAATTTTTGGAGGAATTTCACCAAACTTGATAGGATTCTTTGTTATATGTCGGTAATACACACACTGTAAAAAAAAGAATAGTTGAGAATACTTGAAATTTCAAGGCAACAGTCTGCATTAAGAATTTTATGTTTTGCCAACGATGTGCCCATGATAATCCAAACTATGATAAAACTGTTATCTTTATTAAGAATTCTTAATTAAGTCAATTTTCAATTCCTCATTCTGCCAACATAGATTTCTCTTTTTGCTGAACAGTGGCATTCACAGTAGTGCAAAAAGGCAATCAGACTTTTTTCACCTTTATTTGGATAGGACAGTGTAGAGACAGGAAATGAGCGGGAGAGAGGGACGGATCAGGAAATGACCTCAGGTCGGAATCGACCCCGGGTCCCCGGATTTATGGTATGGCGCCTTGTCCACCTGAGCCACGACACCATACCCGTGACGTGGGTTTTAAAAACTTTATTTCAATATTGAAGTTTTGTAATTGTGTAGAACAATGAAAAAAGGCATGTATAGTTTAATGATAAATTGTGATAACCTTAGGGGTGTTGTGGCTCAGGTGGATAAGGCACCATACCATGGACCCGGGTTCGGTTCTGACCCGAGGTCATTTCCTGATCTCTCTCTCTCCCGCTCATTTCCTGTCTCTACGCTGTCCTATCCAAATAGAGGTGAAAAAAGCCCCCAAAAAATCTAAAAAAAAAATTGTGATAACCTCAATTGCCTTTTTGCATTACTGTGAATGCCACTGTTCAGCAAAAAGAGAAATCTATGTTGGCAGAATGAGGAATTGAAAATTGACTTAATTAAGAATTCTTAATAAAGATAACAGTTTTATCATAGTTTGGATTATCATGGGCACATCGTTGGCAAAACATTAAATTCTTAATGCAGACTGTTGCCTTGAAATTTCAAGTATTCTCAACTATTCTTTTTTACAGTGCATATTGTAATTTCGTTCAATTCAGTCGCATTTTACCAGAGTTATGGCACAGTTACCAGCGAGGGATATTATGTTCTCTCTCAGAGCACTCGTTTCGAAATTCATGTGTCCGCAATTTCAGATTGCACGTTCAACGTATGTAAATGTAAACCCAGCGAGTGTGTTTTGCGGTTTCTTGGTAACAAGCTGCTTATTGTTTTAACTTCAAGAGAAAGCGAGGAAACAACAGTTTCTAGTTTTTTTTTATAGCCCAAACAATAACAGAACTGAACTCCTTCCTTGGATGTTTCACAACGTAAAATGTAACCAAAAATGGATAAAAAAAAGTATGATTCTGTTTTTTGAATAAATAAACACAGATTGTGTGTGGAGTAGGAGATGAGATTGTGCTGCAGTGTTCGGCTCAGGGTGAAGTGACAGTCCTCACAGCACAGGAAATGCACCCTATCTCACGATGTCTCAGTCACATCCTCTCTACACGCTGAACGTGGAAGTGATTTCAGCAGTTTGGGTTTGAGTTTGGTTAAGGGCGTCAGAGGGGAGAGAAGTGAACCTTGTATTAGATGGACGCGGCCTCGCAGGGCTGTGACTTTTAACCACATGTTGCTGCTCGAGTAGCCGTGAGAGGAAGTGTGTTATTTTGTGAGGGAAAAACTCTTTTCTCAGGGCAGGTTATTATTATTAATATTTCATCTCATCTCATCTCATCTCATTATCTGTAGCCGCTTTATCCTGTTCTACAGGGTCGCAGGCAAGCTGGAGCCTATCCCAGCTGACTACGGGCGAAAGGCGGGGTACACCCTGGACAAGTCGCCAGGTCATCACAGGGCTGACACATAGACACAGACAACCATTCACACTCACATTCACACCTACGGTCAATTTAGAGTCACCAGTTAACCTAACCTGCATGTCTTTGGACTGTGGGGGAAACCGGAGCACCCAGAGGAAACCCACGCGGACACGGGGAGAACATGCAAACTCCACACAGAAAGGCCCTCGCCGGCCACGGGGCTCGAACCCGGACCTTCTTGCTGTGAGGTGACAGCGCTAACCACTACACCACCGTGCCACCCATTATTATTATTATTATTATTATTAGCACCCAGACAGACAGACTGTAGCCCGAAGGTGCTTATTTTCCGCCTGAGGAAGGATTTAATACAATAAAACAAGTCAGCGTGCGCACAGTAGGCTACATGTGAACACATCTCCATCCCGCACAGCACTTTGGGTTTTATTTCTGTCCCACGCCTTTATTAACGTCCAGGAGCGTTACAGTACGTTTTCTGTACCGATCGCTCTGCTTTAGTGTAACACTAATGTTCTGTCTTCCTTCTTCTTTTTCTTTTCTTCCTTCTCACTCGGACTTTTTCCTTCGCTCTTCCTGCCCACTATCCACGTTTCCTCTGTCCTTTCCTTCTTTTTTGTCCTTTTCTGTTTCTGTTCACGATTTGCTTCTCCTTTACTGCTTTCCTTTCTCTCTCTGTCCTCTCCTTCCTTCCTTCCTTCCTTCCTTCCTTCCTTCCTGCTCTTTCTCTCCTTCCATTTTCTTTCAATCTTTTCTTTCCTACTGTCATTCCTCTCATTTCTTTGTACTTTCTTTTCTTGTCCTTACATCTTTCCTTCGTTCCGTCCCTCCCGTTTTCTTTCCTTTATCCTACTGCTTTACATCACACTCCATGCTTTTTTTAACCTTTCCTGTGTTGTTTTTCTCTTCTTGTGCTGCCTTTTTCTTTGTTATTCCTTCCTTCCTTCTTTCTGTTATTTCCATCTTTACCTTTGTTTTACCTTCTTACATCATCCTCTGTTCTTTGTCCCTTTCCACTTTTTCATCTTTGTCATCCTGTTTTTCATTCCTTCTTTCTTTCCTTTCCTTTCTGTGTTGTTTTTCTCTTCTTGTGCTGCCTTTTTCTTTACACTTATCCTTCCTTCCTTCTGTTATTTCCATCTTTACCTTTGTTCTACCTTCTTACATTATCCTCTCTCTCCTTTTTTCCCCTTTCTGCTTTTCCATCTTTCCTCTTGTTCTGTTTTTCATTCCTTCTTTCTTTCCTTTCCATGTTGTTTTTCTCTTCTTGCGCTGCTTTTTTCTGTACATCCTTCCTTCCTTCTGTTATTTCCGTCTTTACTTTTATTTTACCTTCTTACGTCATCCTGTGTCCTTTTCCCCTTTCTGCTTTCCCACTTTTTCATCTTTCCTCTCGTCCTGTGTTTTTAACTCCCTCTTTCTTTCCTCCCCCCTCCAGGTCAGTATGAGAATCGCTTGAACAAGTACATTCGGCACTACGAGGGCTTGTCCTACGACCCGAACATCCTTCACAGCAAACACCAGAGAGCTAAAAGAGCTCTGTCTCACGAGGACAAGTTCGTCCACCTGGAGTTCCACGCTCATGGCAGGTGAGTACGCCACAGCGCCTGTACGCCCAGAAATAAGGCTGTGATTATCTATAGAGATGTGATCCGTCTCCCATGATGAACTCTTGTCATTGCATCCGAGTGACCGGTGCAGGTCAGGACACTGCCGCTGTGTGGGCCGGCTGTTAGGAAGACGTCTATTTCTGGCCTTCACAGTAGCACTGAGAGTTGGGTTCGAACAAAACGCCTTTACCGAAATGACCTTTTCGAGACTTCAAGAGATTCAGTCAGACAGGAACCTGTAATTTGAGAAGTCATGTAAACAAAGAAGACAATTAAGTCGGTGCTGCACCACAAACCAGTCCAGCAGCTGGACAAAAATATCCTTAATGTCCTATTCTATTAAAAAGTCGTATAAATAACTGTCGAGGCAGTTCTTCGGATTCATTTTGTTTGTTCTTGGGGATTTTTGAGCACCACAGCTGCTCTGTTTAATCACATGGTAGCGCTACGCGATGCCTGATTTATAGCTGATGGTTTCGTATTGGAGCTAGAAGGCAACATTGATGTGGAATTACAGCTGATGTCTGGCTCTTAAACTCTGCCCTTACAGTACAGTAGGAACGATGGGGTTTTACAGATTTCTACCAACATCTCACTGAATACAGTTAAGGCCAATTTATGCTGACAACCCAGTCCTCGCAGACGGTGTCGCAGACAGTGTCTGCGTAGCCCCCCCCACCTTCGCAGACGCTCTGCGCGCACCTCCCAAAAATTGTGACCACCGCAGAAGCCTCGCAGACAAGAGGGCTCTGATTGGTCCACTCTACACCCGCTGTACACGCACTTCCGCTTCCCTACTTTCCCGGTTTGTTTTGTTTTCACGACCGCCATTTTTAAAAACACGAGCGAAGATGGAGCAGCACGAAGAGCGGTTGATCGAGGAAGTGAGGAAGTACGGACATCTATACGACTCCAGTTCTAGTCATTATAAGTAACCGGAGGATAAACACTCCACTAACCACACCCACCAACTACTCCTAGCGACTTCGCGCCCCCTTGCGTTGTGCCGGTGAATAACATCGCGCACGCCTATTATCCCCGCTCAACAATAAATTACAACTGTCTGCGAAAGCCGTGTCGCACGAGCATGCAGAGGCCTTTAGACCACATAAATGCATTGAAATCAGAGACACTGGTGCTGTGGACATGCTTTTGTAGTAAGGACAGTGTTTAAAGAGAACTGCAGTCATTTTTAAACTTGCTTTTTTTCTTAATTAACGTGTTATTCAATTACGTTTTCGGTTTTAGTAACCTTATATCGTGACCCCTATTGGCAACTAATTGCAATTAAATATTATACTGGTCAGCCTATTTGTTTTTTAGCCGTGTTGAATTTAGTTCGTTTGGTACACGGCAGATGTCGCTTATCCGCGTGATCTTCACGAGACTTGTGCGAGACTTCGAAATGTGAAGCGTCAGCCAGGTGTCAGTGCTGCCATTTTGAAAACTGTTTTCCAAACGAAATATTGCACAAAAACGAGTTTAAATGACGATTACTGCCTACTTTTTTCAAACTTTCCTGATTGCTATCAAAACAAACACAACTTCCGGCTTGATCACATCAGCATTCGAAAGAGGGCGCGCGCGTCTTTTGACAACGTTGGCAGATGTTGGTCACTTTCCCTGTGTCCAAAATCGCTCCCTACTCACTATATCGGGCACTATATAGTGAGGACGCCATTTTGTAGTGCTGTCCGAAACCTTAGTGACTGATATATTACATAGCGTGTTTCAAACACTCAGAACTTGCTATAGCAGTGACAAAATAGCTGTCAAAAATGCATTCCGATATTTAATAAAATGAGAAATAGAATTTTGATAAGGGGCGGCACAGTGGTGTAGTGGTTAGCGCTGTCGCCTCACAGCAAGAAGGTCCGGGTTCGAGCCCCGTGGCCGGCGAAGGCCTTTCTGTGCGGAGTTTGCATGTTCTCCCCGTGTCCGCGTGGGTTTCCTCCGGGTGCTCTGGTTTCCCCCACAGTCCAAAGACATGCAGGTTAGGTTAACTGGTGACTCTAAATTGACCGTAGGTGTGAATGTGAGTGTGAATGGTTGTCTGTGTCTGTGTCAGCCCTGTGATGACCTGGCGACTTGTCCAGGGTGTACCCCGCCTTTCGCCCGTAGTCAGCTGGGATAGGCTCCAGCTTGCCTGCGACCCTGTAGAGCAGGATAAAGCGGCTAGAGATAATGAGATGAGATGAATAACATTATTATTATTATACCTGTGTTTGCATCTGCATGGCCATTATATGCTGTATGTCTGATCAATAAACATAGGCAAAACGATGGCTTCATGCTCTCATGTGCAAGTGTCTCACCACATACCACACAGATGGGTTTCTGTACCATTTTGTCCTCAACACAACTAAATCCATATTTCAAATATTCGGGGTCGTACCGTTGTTTCGACATGTTGTTCACCACTCAAATGACGTTATGTCGCATAAACATTCTGCGTCTATGGCAACAGATGACACGGAGCTGGAATCGTCTATCAAAATAAGAGTTGTAAATTGTCGCAGAAAAAAGTTGCACTTCTTTTTTTTAGTGAATCAATGAATTAGCATTTTTTTTACACCACAGCTCCGCAACCCAGCCAGGACCCCTCCGCGACCCACTTTTGGGTTGCGACCCACCAGTTAGAAACACTGGTCTAGATCCAGCAACCCAGAACTAAAAAGTGCTCGTCATTCCAAGAAACAATCTACGACTTGTTGCTTGTAATGTGATACACACGTTTTATCTGATCACAAGCGAAAATGTACGTTAAATCATTTCCCAAACTATCCGTCTGAACAGCAGTTACATTCCGAGCAAGATTTTCTCCATTCTCATTTTGGTTTTAGTCCCAGACGAGCCCCAGCAATGGTCGATTGTTCTTCTAAATGGAGACAGCAAGACAAGGAGCCTATAATCTGTAAGCAGGAGCGTTCACCCAACAGCAGTTACCATCAATAAAACTCTGCAGTAGGAGCCCATTTTACACACAAACATGCTGTCTTTAAAGATCTCAGGGACACTTAACCAGCTACGTTTCTGATCCGGAGAGCACTAGAGACCCAATTTCATTATCTCCGAGTGTGGAGAAAAGCAGCCAAGTACTTAAAGGGGAACTGAAGGCAACTGAAAGGAAACTGAAGTTTTGTTTGTTTTGATAGCAATCAGGAAATTTTGAAAAAAAGTAGGCAGTAATTGTCATTTAAACTCGTTTCTTCCCTATATAGGGAATTACTATATAGAGGACTATATAGTGAGCTCATTGGTAAAATGTAAAAACACTTTCGGACACTAGTCCGCCGCGCTGGTATTTACCTCATTACTGTCGCACAATTAAAACGTGTCAGATCAGTCGGCTGGTGGGTTTTCAAAATAATAAATACATGCATGTATTTTTGTGATAAATCCATATTATACTGAGCGTCTTTCCCACATTAATCAATACAAAGTACCTGCATCTTTCAGTTCTTTTAAAATTAAGGTTGAATCCTTTCTTCTTTGCCGCTGCCTTTTATTAAATCAAATCTGAGACTTTTAATTTGATTTCTTTCAGTGCGACCACAATGCATGATGGGATATATTGCTTTGGTTAGTGACCATCGGTTGTACGCTACTTTTCGTGATGCATTGTGGAATACTTTGAGTGCACTATATAGGGTGTAAATAATCCTCGCTAAGGTTTCGGACAGCACTACAAAATGGCGTCCTCGCTATATAGTGCCCTATATAGTGAGTAGGGAACGATTTCGGACACGGGGAAAGTGACCAACATCTGCCAACGTTGTCAAAAGACGCGCGCCCTCTTTCGAATGCTTCACGTTTTGAAGTCTCGCACAAGTCTTGTGAAGATCACGCAGATAAGCGATGCCTGCCGTGGACCGAACGAACTAAATTCAACACGGCTAAAAACCGAACAGGCCGATAAGTATAATATTTAATTGCAATTAGTTGCCAATACGAGTCACAATATAAGGTTACTAAAACCGAAAATGTAATCGAATAACACGTGAATTAAGAAATAAAGCAAGTTTAAAAATGACTTCAGTTCCTCTTTAAAAAAAAAAAATTCTAAGCATTGATACAGTGTTGTGGTAAAACAAGTATAAAACACTTTTCTGATGTGCGGTTATACCGAAAATAATCATTTTTGGGGTGATGGTCCTCTGGTTCACTTTTACCCCTTTTCCACCAAATCAGTTCCAGGGCTGGTTCGGGGCCGGTGCTGGTTCACAACTCGTTCAACTTGCGAGCCAGCTGAGAACCAGTTTGCTTTTCCATAGCTCGCGGTGCTAAGGGGAGCCACGTCATTACGTCGCTATATACGTCAGTTACGTCGCTGTATACGTCATTACGTCGCTGTATATGTCAGTTACGGCGCTACGTTTGCATAAACCTTGGCGCGAATATCAAAGCAAAAACAACACGGAAGAAGCAGCAGCAACAACAATAATAATAATAATGGATGACTTCGCGTTTGTACAGCTGCTGCTTCTCGTCGCTTAAAAATGGCGCTCTTTCGTGGTCTTGTTATTGTTGTCGGTCTTAACAACTCCGCCCCCCCTGCTGACGTAAGTGGTTCTTTCCTCTGGCCCGGCAGAGAGTTGGTGCTAGCCTGGAACCGGTTTTTCTGGCCCCAGAGCCAGTTCTTTGTCAGTGGAAACAGAAAACCCGGTTCCAAACTAAGCACTGGCCCCGAACCAGCCCTGGAACTGTGGGTGGTAGAAATGGGCAACTGGACTTGCTTGAAGATTCTTGTTCAAGTCCAGTTGCCCATTTCTACCACCCACAGTTTACTATGACCTGGATGATTGAGAATCTTCACAGACAGCCCTGGAACTGCTTTGGTGGAAAAGAGGCACGTGTGCTGCATCACTCCACCCTGTTATTGATTGGTTATTTTCCTATAACACCTACAGCACCCAGTCGTGTTTTATTCACTATGATGTTCCAGTATGGCTCGTGTAGTCACGGGTTTTAAATTATTCTTTATCTGATTGCTGTGTCTCCTGAGGCCAGCCTTCATGAGTGACCTCATAATCCAAACTGGTACAGTATAATGCTGGTTGTGTAACTACTTTCCATTTTCCTTCAGACAGAAGAAACAAAGGAACCTGTGCTCTCATTCTGTCTCACGCACACTACATGACCCAGCAGATTCATTTACCCTGTCCTCATGTAGCAGCACAGCCTTCTGTTTCTCTCTCTCTCTCTCTCTCTCGATCAGGACATGAAAGTCCACTCCGCTTCCTAAAAATACTCGCTCTCAGGAGGAAGCCAGTCATTTTCTGCCTCCCTCACAGTGGGTTCAGCAGTGACTGACAGTTTGTGCTCCACAAATGGCTCCTTTCAGCACGTCGTCCTTCTGCTAATGCCAAGATTTGCCAAATGTTTACAAAACTGTGATAGACGCCGGAGAAGTCAATGAAGCAGAGCTCGACTATCACCAGAAACCCAGTCGTTCTAATCTGCTCTAACTCCATCATATCAAAAGAGTCAAATAGACATGAGACACAGAATCACACAGTGGAACACGCAGAAATAAAAGGTAAAAGGAGAGATGTTCCTGGGTCGTTTTAGCAGTTACGCATACAGTACCATCCAAAAATTTGGACACGCCTTTGAGTTCAATGGTTTTTGTTCATCTTTTATTAATTAAAAGACGGGGCGGCACGATGGTGTAGTGGTTAGCGCTGTTGCCTCACAGCAAGAAGGTCCTGGGTGCGAGGGCCTTTCTGTGCGGAGTTTGCGTGTTGTCCGTGTGGGTTTCCTCCGGGTGCTCCGGTTTCCCCCACAGTCCAAAGACATGCAGGTTAGGTTAACTGGTGACTCTAAATTGACCGTAGGTGTGAATGTGAGTGTGAATGGTTGTCTGTGTCTATGTGTCAGCCCTGTGATGACCTGGTGACTTGTCCAGGGTGTACCCCGCCTTTCACCCGTAGCCAGCTGGGATAGGCTCCAGCTTGCCCTGTAGGACAGGATAAAGCGGCTAGAGATAATGAGATGAGATGAGATAATTAAAAGACATGTTATGTCTTAAAGTAATGATGGATGTTGTTTCTCTTCACTTAGTTAAGAAGTTTGTGATATAATATGGATTACTACATTTGTCGAATAGGGTTATTTACTGTATTTTTATTATTTACTATGTACTCTTTGATGGTTTCAGTAATTCTGATGGTTTCAGAATATCAGCTGCTTGGTCAAAATGGAGACGGATATCTAGTCTTTTGAGGAATCAAGGAATTCTCCTAAAAAGTAGAGTACAAACGTACTGTGCATGCATTAGGCCCGTACTTGTATACGGAGCAGAAAGATGGCCGATGACTAGGAACCTCGAAAACATGGTGAAGAGATGTGATTTCCAGATGCGCCGATATATGGCAAATATACATTGGCAAGAGGGAATATCAAGCGAGGACGTGATTGAGAGATGTCAAGTGGAAAGCATACGGAATTTAATGAGAAGACAACGTTTGAGATGGTTCGGACATATCAAAAGAAAAGAAGAGAGTAGTGTGGTACGGAGAGCAGCAGAAGCTGTAATTGATGGAAGACGCCCCCGAGGAAGGCCCCTGAAAACATGGAAGAAGTGTATAGAGGAAGATCTGAGGGAACTTAACCTCAAAGAAGAGATGGTCTATAACAGACTGAGATGGAGAACGCTCATAGCTCGTCCAACCCCATGAAATATGGGAACAAAAGGACGTTAAACGAAAAAGAAGGTTTCAAATGCGTTAAAAAGGCAAGGAATTCCACTAATTAATTTTCCTCCGTGTCCGAAATCGCCCCCTACTCACTATATAGGGCACTATGTAGCGAGGACGCCATTTTGTAGCGCTGTCCAAAACCTTAGCGAGGATTATTTACACCCTATATAGTGCACTCAAAGTATTCCACAATGCATCGCGAAAAGTAGCATACAACTGATGGTCACTAACCAAAGCAATATATCCCATCATGCATTGTGGTCGCGCTGAAAGAAATCAAATTAAAAGTCTCAAATTTGATTTAACAAAAGGCAGCGGCAAAGAAGAAAGGATTCAGCCTTGATTTAAAAGAACTGAAAGATGCAGGGACTTTGTATTGATTAATGTGGGAAAGGCGCTCAGTATAATATGGATTTATCACAAAAATACATGCAGGTATTTATTCTTTTGAAAACCCACCAGGCGACTGATCTGGCTCGTTTTAATTGTGCGACAATAATGACGTAAATACCAGCGCGACGGACTAGTGTCCGAAAGCGTTTTTACATTTTACCAATGAGCTCACTATATAGTCCTCTATCCAGTAATTCCCTATATAGTGAGTAGGGAGTAGTGTACGAGTGAGCGATTTCGGACACAGGGCCAGTGTATAATGTACTTCTGTTTAATTCGTTAGCAAACTCTGTAGCATCAGTCCTGCACATGACCCATAAATTTACAGAGGTTCAATGATGTTTTCAGGCGTAGTTGCTTCGAACAGTTTTAAATAAGTAATAAAAGACGCTTTTCACACCAAAACCTGATATTTGACTTATGAGTTAAAAACATTTTCTTTTTAAATACTCAAGTACGTTTTTAAAGTAGCCCCTTTTTAGAATAGAGATGTCGTTGTAGAGAAGCAACCAGTCGCTACTGTAATGGTGTGGGACATTTCTCTCATCCTGAGCCCTCGTGTATATCAGAGAGAACCTGATGCACACCTTCTTATTGCAAGTGTACTGTTATTTCGAAAAGTTATTAAATGAATATTTTGCCACTGTCTTTTTCAGTCCCACTGAAGCGGATGCGTTCTTGTTGCCTACATATTTGCCATTCAGTATTCTGTTGTTGTTGTTGTTGTTATTGTTGAAAGCCACACTGAGTCTTGGCGTGCTTACAAACTTAGAAAATTATTAGTATTTTCCCTGTGTAATTTATTTAGTTACTTTTAAAATCAATATCGACAACTACACACAACGGCGCAACCTGGCAGCCAAAATTCTCTCAAAATCTTCCGCTTTTAATGAAGCAAACCTCACGGCCATGTTTGTTTCCAAACCGTCACAGTCACTCGCTAGCATGGAAGTTTTACATCTCTGATGTGTCTCTTTTCCAGTTTTTCGATGTCCGTTGGTATGTTTTTCTCTTGTAAATATGCGTGAAGAATATCTAATGAAGTTTTGGTAGCCTTTCGGGTGTTCAGCACGTCTTTAGTTTCAGTTTTCAGTTTATTTATTTAGTGCTTAATTATAGCCGTAGCATCCCGTCTTCTCTCTTTCCCGGCCGACAAAGAAACGATTGTGCACATGTGCAACAGAAAAGTTTTGTCGTTGGATCTTCGCATGAGCTCTAAAGTGTGACGTCGTGTTGTCTTGACACCGTGCAATATTATAACAATATTGCACGCTCATTCTCCATTGGGGAGAGTGGCGTAATACATTGAGGATAAGCGATATGATAATATTGCATGCTGTTAATAAACCCACTAGAAGGGAATAGAATACATGTTGTTATTCCATGGAAAAAGTGGTTTGGATGTATAATAATCAGGGCTTTGAACCAGAATTTTTTTCCTATTGGTTCGTTCCGAACGGAAACGGAATTTTAACGTTTCCGGTTTTGGGTTCCACCATTAAATAGACGTTCCCGAACCGGTTAGAACAAAAAAATTTCGTTCCCGGAACGGTTAATTACGTTCCCTGTCAGCTGTTTAACAGATGGATATAAAATTATGTCTCTGTCTCATCCAGCTTAAGCCAAATGTAGGCTAATTCTATTACAACCTTCATTAAATAAGACAAGAAATAATTCAAAACAATTATTATTTCAAATGTTGGCGATTTGGATTCTCAGTATGTCTTCCCATCTACACAAACAGAAAAAGTGCCAAAAATGAAAGATAATTCGTTTAGTGTGTTACCAAAGGCTAGTCAGGCCCTATGCATTGATAGGCTAACAGAGGTTAACGTCATTTAATGTTCGCGAGCCTCTCATTAACGTGGACAAATATATTGATATCGTGTTTGAAATTGACGTTTTTGAATAACGATAGACTGCAATATTTACCTCTTATTTAAGATGTGGAGACGTGATAGTAGTCCACCCTCCCGCTCTCTCCATTCAGTCAGCGAACGTCACACAGGAAGTGAACCCCAGCAGGTCATAGAAACTTGCGCAGGAGAAGAATGACTTTTTTATTTGTAGGCTACGGAAACTTTGAGGAACGAAATAAAAACCGGTATTAACCCGTTACCATTATTTTTAATAAGTGTTTCTGTTCCGGAACATAAAAAATAATAAAGTTTCTGGTTTCGTTTCTGTTCCATGTGAAATAGAAAAAGTTCCCGGTTTTCGTTTTCGTTCCTTGAACCGGTTCAAAGCCCTGATAATAATTACTGATATTTCACTCCGATGACATCACTTCCAGTGTTTTCCCACTGACTTTGTCAAAATGGTGAACTGGTACAAAATTAAAATTCTTTTGACTGATTAACTTGCTTTTTTGTAGATCTTTCTATATAAATATAAAGAACATTACACGGTGGTATGAAGATATGAAGTTTATCTTCTCATCTTGAAAATATTTTCACTCGTTCACTTCACTCATTCGTATGATATACATTCACCGCTTCAAGATAAACTTCGTATCGTCGCGCCACCGTGTAATATCCTCTATTTTTTTCGTGGTCCGGTTTCCATCAAATCGTGCACTCTGATTGGCTCGCAATCGGTCCAGAATCCTACGATCCGGACCCCGGTTACGGACCTTGAGCAACTTGCTCGTTCACAACAACAACAAACATAGTAGCAATTTTTTGTCAACATTTATTTTCGCATTTCTCAGTATAATAGCATTAATTTTACAGCATGGATAGCGATAACGACAGTGTTCACAGCGAAAGTGAGTTTTACTACCCTGAGGAAGACGAAATAAAAGAAGACATTTCAGGAGAAAACCAAAAACCTGTAACTGTTGCTAACGCCGAGCAAATCCAGCAGTTTATTAAGGAGCAAAGGGCAGAAAATACAACAAAAAAGACAACCTATGACCTCAATGTCTTTGGGAAGTTTTGTTGAAACCTAAATGAAGGTCGAAAGGTGGAAGACATACCTGGCGAAGAACTAAACATGTTGCTGTGCAACTTTTTCATGTCCACAACAAAGAAAAATGGCAACGTGTACAAGCCGTCCTCGCTCACGTCTTTCCAGAGAAGTATTCAGCGCTATCTGAATCAGTCCGGCTCGAAACTAAATATCTTCACAGACCCCGAGTTCAACAAGTCAAGAGAAGTCCTTGTGGCCTGTAAATGGCAGTTGGTCGAAGTTTTTGCGAAGGGAAACCAACCACAAGCAGCCAGGGCATGTTTTTGATGAGCTTGTAGCAGGTTTGTTCTAAATATGGTTTCACTTTCGGGCGCTCTCATTTTCTGTTAGAATTTGGTAAAGAAAAAAAGAAATGTATTATATTATTTACTAGCTTAAGGTCGGTCCGTATCGTGAAATACCATACATGTCAACCTATACGGAATGTCCGTATTTTATACAGATTTGATTCAATAAACGTAGTATACGGGCGTATAAATAAAGTTATATGGATTCTTTAAAAAAACTTCAATATTTATTTAGAGCTATAATCAATTCCCACGATGATAAAAGAGCGCATAACGTTTACAAACGTACTGTACACCACAGACAGCCAGTAAAGAGTCTTATGAAATCGCGCGTTATCTTGTGGTAGTGAGACTTCGTTCCACTTTTGATCATGTGCACACCGCATTGCGAGAATCCCGCCAACCGGGAAGTCATAGACATATAAACATAGACGCCGCCTTCTGCGTAGAATCATACGTCATCCTCGCCGCCATATTGGATGTGGCAAAGTGGAGATTCTTCAACCGTCTCTGGTATAGCGTCTAGACAGTAGCCGAGAATAAAGATGCCTCATTCATGTGCTGCGTTTAACTGTATCAACAGGTTTACCGTCCAAACGAGATCACATGGGATTACCTTTCACAGGTGAGACTGGAAAAATACTTTTCATTGTATTTGGTCATCATAACGTAATTTTACGAACAGATTTTTCTGACTTTGTGGCTAATATGAAGTCTCGCGCATAATAGCCGCTCGGTGAAACCTGTCTCCAAACAACGAAGTATTTCCTTCGTAACTACGCTGATAGCACTTTGTGTTTTTGTCAAACATTGGAGCTTTGTATTCATTCTGAAGGTTTACTGTTATTAATATTGAATAGAAAGTAACTGGGATATATCATTGTTAATTATCATTCAAATTTTAGGTAAATTATTTTAATTTGCATCTTACAAGGATTTTATAAGGGAAATACGGATTTTGGAGGTTGGTTATACAGGTTTGATTGACCAAAGGTTGACATGTATGAAATACCGTGACCGAGGTCTTGAAAATAGTGACCGAGGCCTCTGGGCCTCGGTCAGTATTTTCAAGACCTCGGTCACGGTATTTCACGATACGGACCTCCCAGCTAGTAAATAACGTATATATTTATGTTGTCCGTTTCAATAAACGCAAAAACCAAAGCCATTAGGTGCTTCGTAGTCACAGCTACTAGCGATGAGCGGAGAGACCCAGTGCGATGGCATGCTGCAGTATTTTGGTCTGTTTGATAAAATGAATGAACCCCAGCTCCGTTGGAATAAAGTTGTAGCTTGTTTGTGTATTCGGTGAGGAAAGCACCCAGACTGTGACTGAGCCTTACACACAAACCCTGGGAGAAAGAAGCAAAGCTTGGAATGACAGATGGAGAACCTGTGGCGTGCGTATTAGAGGGGAAAAGGGATGCGTCTGTAGCAGTCAGAGCGAGTTAGAACGTGTGTGTTGGCGTGTCGTGTCGTACTGTAGGATCTCAGTAGACAGTGTGACGGTGTGTACTGTAATCCATATAACAGCGGGAAGTCCCTGTCCACTGAGTCTGTGTTGGAGCTGTAATACAGTCAAGACCGTCCTCTTCTCCCTCGTCCTCACTTTACACCCCACAGCTACTCGGAGGTCAGAGACGCCACCAGCGCTGGAATGCCATCCACAATGCATTGCACCTCCCCAGGGTCTGACTCAGGTCAGGCATGTGTTCAGAGTGCTCCAATCAACTCTGCTTACGTTTCAAGGGAAGTCTGGTATTCTTCTTATATTTGCTCCTCGTTACGATAGCGATGCAGCAAACTAATATCAGAGCTCTGCTTTCCTACATCCTGCTCGTGGCCTCACTAATCCCATTTGCAAATTAGACTCAGCTAAAAGGGATTAGGTTAGGGAGTGAGGTGTTTATTTATTTATTTATTTTTCCCTCTCTTAAGGCCCCAAGTCAGTGGTTCCCAAAGTGTACTTCCCAACCCACAGTGGGCATAAAAAATGTAATAAAAAAAAATAGCGATAATAACATCTAAATTAGAAATAAGTGCTGTAAATGTGATAAAAAAAATCTAATCAAACAGTGTAATTGGTTTGGGTCTGGTGGGCGGAACGTTCAGGACTAAAAGGCTCTGATAAAACTTGTAAACTAATATGATGGTAATTTTTTTTTATTGATGATGTGCCTTATAATTTTGTAGCTCAGTTTTGCTAATTAAATACATCTCTGTTCTGCGATGTGTATGAAGAAGCTTTTGAACCCTTTTTTTTAAAAAGATCAGAGCAACAACTTGTAAAAAAAAAAAAGACTTCCGGAAGGCAGTGATGAGACTCTTGTGATCAAAATAATGATCAACTTGGAATAAAGTTTAACTTGGAATAAAAAGAATCATGAACAGCATCCATCCATTGTTTACAGCGCTTTCCGTCAGCGTTGTGGGGGAAGTTGGAGCCGATCCCAGCTGAGTTTGGGTGGGAGATGGGTGGGGTACAGCCTGAGCAGGTCACCAGTCGATCGCAGTGCTGATGCAGAGACAAGTCAGTGTTGTAGTCGAGTCACTAAACCTCGAGTCAAAGTCCAGTCTCGAGTCCCCAGTGTTCAAGTCCAAGTCATTAAAAAAAAAAAAAATTTCGAGTCAAGTCCGAGAACAAGGCTCCACCCGCACCATGTGACGGTGGCTGTTTCAGCGCCATTAACGTTAGTTTGTTCCTGAACATGACGTATGAACAGGTGAATGTGCTTCTCTTTATCAGGGAGTGTGAAGTATTCTGTCAGAGCTGGTTGGGAGACGGATGTAAGTGCAGAAGGTGTGTTTATTAATACAAGTGAAGACGGTAAACAATCCAGAACGGCAGACAAAATCGTAAAACGGTGAAACGGGCAACAGGTCGAGCGAGGCACAAACAGGCTATCGTAGACTCGGCAGAATCAAAGACGAGAAACAGGGGATCAGGAAACCAAGCAACACAACTCAATACTTCGCAAAGTAAGAGTGTTTTCACAGTTTTTATATAGGCGCACCGATTGTGTCTTAATCCTGTGCAGGTGCGAGTCGTTTACGGCACACGTGCACTGTCCAGAGTGCGCCCGAGAGTCTATCTGATGCACGCGCCAAGGTACGCAGGTGTGACACTCTTGCATGAAATTAGTACAAAAATTAATGTAGATATAAATATCTTAGGGCGGCACGGTGGTGTAGTGGTTAGCGCTGTCGCCTCACAGCAAGAAGGCCTGGGTTCGAGCCCCGTGGCCGGCGAGGGCCTTTCTGTGCGGAGTTTGCATGTTCTCCCCGTGTCCGCGTGGGTTTCCTCTGGGTGCTCCGGTTTCCCCCACAGTCCAAAGACATGCAGCTTAGGTTAACTGGTGGCTCTAAATTGACCGTAGGTGTGAATGTGAGTGTGAATGGTTGTCTGTGTCTATGTGTCAGCCCTGTGATGACCTGGCGACTTGTCCAGGGTGTACCCCGCCTTTCGCCCGTAGTCAGCTGGGATAGGCTCCAGCTTGCCTACGACCCTGTAGAACAGGATAAAGCGGCTAGAGATAATGAGATGAGATGAGATAAATATCTTAGGCCAAATTATGGCGGCATGTTACAAAAAATAAAGAAAAAAAAATCCAAATCCTCGTCTCCAGTTTATGAGTCCGAATGCAGTTAATACACGAGTCTGAGTCATCAGTGCTCAAGTCCAAATCGAGTCATGAGTCCTTAAAATTAGGGTACGAGTCGGGACTCGAGTGCTACAAGCCTGAGACAAGCAACCATTCACACTCGCATTCACACCTATGGGCAGGTTAGAGCAGCCAGTTGACCTCATCCAGATGTCTTTGGACTGTGGGAAGAAACAGGAACACCCGAGGAGAACATGCAAACTCCACACGTAAAGGCCTCAGTCGGCCACAAGCTTCAAACTGGGAACCTTCTTGCTGTGAGGCGACAGTGCTGACTTCACTGCCCCACTGTGCTGCCCCATCGTGAACATTCACACCCTGCATTTGTCAAAAGTATTTTGACACCAGTCAGCGTTTCAGGCCAGCATTGGATATGGTTCCACGGTATTTGTCTGCAGGATGAGGGTGTTGCTGAATTCCTCAGCCCAGCAAAAGCAGGAAGCACGAACTCCGCTTCATGTTTGTTTACATGAAGTGTAACTTTCCTCTCCGAGACATCCTGCACAACAGGAAGAAGCTGATGGTGTTGGAGTTTGTGGGCCCAGAGAGCAAATAACTGAAGTGCTGAGAGTTCACAAGCGTACACACAGCGTGTCCGTATGGTCAACACGTATATAACGGCTATCAATAATACACATAAATATGGACCATGTGTCAAAATACAACAAGGTTATGTGTTATAGAGTCCGTTTGTAGATAACGGACATGACGTATGACCTGCTGTGTGCTTATGTTCACTTCATCTTTGAAGTCTAGTTATCAGAAGGTTGTGAATTCAAATCCCAGAACAGCCTGAGAACCACTGTTGAGCCCTTGATCAAGAACCCTAACCCTCCATGGCTCCCGCCCCCATTTTGAAGTCATGTCAAAGAGCATAGTGGAGCGTGAACCACACATGATGTACTCCAGTACAGCTGTATCGACTCCTCCCTGTGTGTCCTTTACTCTACTAACTCGGTTTCTTTCCTGCCTTTGGTTAATCATTTCCTAGCACTCCCTAGTTCACCACTTCCTCCCTACAGCTGTTTACCTTTCCATTCCTTTATCAGTTCAAGTGAAGGTCATTAGCCAAGTAACCTTGCTATCTGATCCACTTTCTTTTTCAAATCATTATTTGAGCAATTCCAGCGTTATGGACGTGACACTTGAAGTCAAAATGGCAACACATGCCCCAGTGCATGTTTTATTGTCTCCCAGTATTTAAACAGGCGTTGCATATTTTAAGGCTGTACCATACTGGAGAAGTGATAGAACAAGAACAATTCCCATAGTACATCTAGGGCATGCCAGAAAACGCCAATAAAAGATGCGTTATGGATGTGACAGAAAAAGTATCACTTTTCTTGGGTGACTGTACATTTTTATCAAACTCTGTGAAATTGTAAACCTAATGTCGAAATGGAGATATCCATTTGATAGAGGGGTCCAACGTGAATATTAAAAAATCTTTGTTTAAAATATTTTGTATTTCATGCAGAGTTTCGGAAGGAAAAGTCAGCGTTATGGATGTGACGAAATTCCGTTATGGATGTGACGCGTCTGAAATAGACATGGCATATGTTTAGAAAATCAGCAATTTAACCACCATAACCCTTTGAAAAACTCTCTAAATATCAGCTAAAACTATCAAAGTTCTTAAATAATATTTAGGATGGCTATTGTTTTGCTGTTTTGTGGATTTTAGCATACATTTCTGTGGCTTGTATAGAATTAATATAGAATTTAATTTAATATAGAATTTATATTTAATATTTAACCTCCTAAGACCCAAGCTGTTTTTTTAACATGCATTTTTTATTTCTTTTTGCTATTTGGGCTTATTAGAACCTGATTAGAATAAAAACTAAGCATCATCTTTGATAAGATGTACTTTTTGAGAAAAAGTATGTCCACATATGTGGATTCTTGTTCTGAATTTCTAAAAAGTGCTGTCCACGCATGTGACCGCTAGGCCCTAGGAGGTTAATAGAATTGTACACGATCAAAGTTGATTTTAGCTTGAGTTTTACATTATAAGAAAGAAAGACTGACAGTGACATATTAGGTGATCAAAATATTTATTTATTTATGTATGTATTTATTTATTTAGTTTGTTTAGTTTGAAATTTGGGATCTCCTGTGAGGTTGACATTTACATGGAATTGCCCATTTACACCTTGTGTTTTGTTTGTTTTATGAATGTCGGTAATATTTGCGCCTGGTTCTACTTTCTATCTATTAAAAGTACCAATTAAAGGGGTACCAAATATAATATATACGGTTGCTGATGTGACAAAGTAACGTATTCTTAAGTATTCTATCAAATTTATATACTAGAAAACAACGAAATATCTTGGTAATTGTAAATATAATAGTCGGTACGCTAAACGGCACAAGAGTCGCCATTTTTAAAAGACCGTGACGTCAGCCCTACCCACTGCACTAGGAGAGAAGCGTGTAATTATGGCGTCGGGCGCATCAAGTGAAAGCGACAGCTCTGTTGAATCATACGAAGAGATCCCGCAAAAGACACGTCTGGAGGATCGTTATGCTTTCCATCGGTCCTGTTATTACACCCGAAAGCAACACACTGTGGCATTGTGTAGCCGATCACTTACAATTCATCCTACTTTCCGATTCACACGTGCTAGTCCCAACCTCAATGAGCCAACACAACTGGGCACATACATACGTCATGAGTGTTACACAGAGAAAACGAACGTGCATTCTGATTGGATAAAATTAATATCATGGCGGGCTGTTCAACCTGCGGAAATAGTTTGCTCGAGCTACTTTCAAAACACTATAACTTTCCAACCTTAGAACAAAAAACTTTTGTAAGTCTTGAATAAGGTTCGTTAATGTGTGTTTTATTGTTATATTTACTCTATATATTGCCCTCTGTTCCCCTTTAAATATCAAAGATCAGGAGCAAAATAATTGGCACACAACTCGCTAAACTCTTGAAACTGCAAGTGTGACACTAAACGCGTGTGGTATGATTAGCACGTCATAGCCGTCGCTAGCCGCTGCAGTCTCCATTTTTCTAAATATACACAATGTACGTGGATAAAATATAGTGCACATTGAGTGTGGAAGTCGAAAAGGAAATTTTGTTCAGCTTGGTTGTGTTTGATGCCATTCTCTATATCTTTGTGCTGGAAGTGCCCACGCACTTCAGTGTGTATCACACTAAGTATTGCACATTTCTGAGTCATGAAGAGAAGTCGATGAGAGCACTAGAAGCGGTGACGGAAACTCCGGGCTGGTTACTGTTGGGCGCAGCCGCTGCTTCTGACAGTAACACGGCTCAGCCTGTCAACACTCACTCACAAAACTGTTCACATGTCATAACTGAGCTCATTAGCAGGTCGTGTGTGTGTGGGGGCGTGGGCGTGTCACTTGTTATCTTTAACACTTTATTCTTGCTCTGCTGTGCTTCTGCTTCTCTTCAGCTGTTTTAGACTCCGGTTTTTACATGTCACAAGTAACAACAATAATTCATCTTGACAATATGAAAGTTCATTTGTTGTTTTACAGTTTAATCAAATGCATTTAACATCATTTCAACTCCAGCACTAAACTTCAAACGGTAAATCTTTCCTGAAACTGAGCTCACCATAATCTTTATGAAACAGTTTTTTGATTGGTTACATTTTCGTCAGGAACTGTGCACTGATTGGTTACAGTAGTATTAGGGGAGGGTGGCTTTGGATGGACAGAAACTGCGGACTGATTGGTTACACTCGGTTTGGGGGACAGAAACTGTGGACGATACATGTTGCAGTGGCATTTTTGGGCGGGGCCTGATTGCTTACAGTACTGTTTTTTGGGTGGGGCCTGATTGCTTACAGTACTGTTTTTTGGGTGGGGCCTGATTGCTTACAGTACTGTTTTTTGGGTGGGGCCTGATTTGTTTACGGTGCTGTTTTTGGGCAGGGCCTGATTGTTTACGGTGCTGTTTTTGGGCGGGGCCTGATTGTTTACGGTGCTGCTTTTGGGCGGGGCCTGATTGTTTACAGTGCTGTTTTTGGGTGGGGCCTGATTGTTTACAGTGCTGTTTTTGGGCAGGGCCTGATTGTTTACAGTGCTGTTTTTGGGCAGGGCCTGATTGTTTACAGTGCTGTTTTTGGGTAGGGCCTGATTGTTTATGGTGCTGTTTTAGGGTGGGGCCTGATTGTTTTTGGGCGGGGCCTGATTGTTTACTGTGCTGTTTTTGGGTGGGGCCTATTTGTTTACAGTGCTGCTTTTGGGCGGGGCCTGATTGTTTGTTTACGGTGCTGTTCTTGGGCAGGGCCTGATTGTTTATGGTGCTGCTTTTGGGCGGGGCCTGATTGCTTACGGTGCTGCTTTTGGGCGGGGCCTGATTGTTTACAGTGCTGCTTTTGGGTGGGGCCTGATTGTTTATGGTGCTGCTTTTGGGCGGGGCCTGATTGCTTATGGTGCTGCTTTTGGGCGGGGCCTGATTGTTTACGGTGCTGCTTTTGGGTGGGGCCTGATTGCTTACGGTGCTGTTTTTGGGCGTGGCCTGATTGTTTGTTTACAGTACTGTTTTTTGGGTGGGGTCTGATTTGTTTACGGTGCTGTTTTTGGGCGGGGCCTGATTGTTTATGGTGCTGTTTTTGGGCAGGGCCTGATTGTTTACGGTGTTGTTTTTGGGTGGGGCCTGATTGTTTACGGTGCTGTTTTTGGGCGGGCCTGATTGTTTACAGTGCTGGTTTTGGGTGTGGCTTGATTGTTTACAGAGCTGGTTTTGGGTGGGGCCTGATTATTTACAGTGCTGTTTTTTGGGTGGGGCCTGATTGTTTACAGTGCTGCTTTTGGGCAGGGCCTGATTGTTTACGGTGCTGTTTTTGGGCAGGGCCTGATTGTTTACGGTGCTGGTTTTGGGTGTGGCTTGATTGTTTACAGAGCTGGTTTTGGGTGGGGCCTGATTATTTACAGTGCTGTTTTTTGGGTGGGGCCTGATTTTTTTATTTTTTTTTTTCATGTGGCTTTTTTTGGGACAATTCTGTTTGTTTATGATGCCATTGGAGGATGGGAACGTGGAGTCTACAGAAACTGATGATTTCAATAAATGGCACAGTTATTGCAGAATCAAAGAATAATATAAACCCCTTGTTCTAGACCAAACTATGGCTAACTATGTCTTTAATTGTTAGACTAGCTAACTATCACTTTAAAAAAGGCAGTGACATAGAAACTCTGATCAAATGAGCAGAATTCAGTGCAAATATGTCAAACATGACCTCAGCTCATATTTAAACACAATATTAAGTCAAAATGATGTTGGGAGCCAAACTGCAGGCAAATCAGTTTAACTGGTTTAAGATGAAGCTGCATCTCTGTTATTTCCTTAAGACCAAACATAATCAAAATGAAGGGAGGGCAGAGGGGAGTCAAGGCTGCGTCCTGAACTCATTGACGTGACATCACGTGGTGGTGGTGATGATGATGATGATTATGCATCAGTATGAGCTCAGCTTGAAATGAATTGACAGTTTTTCCACCATTTCAGCATGCCTCTCTCTGGATGTTGTTATTATTGTTAGTGCAGTCAGTGAGGGTGTAAGAGGCTCATGGAGTCTTAGCCCTTTGATCATCTTTTCTATTAGTCTGACTTGTTTTCTCACTTCACTTTTTCTCAGTCTGTTTTCACACTGAAGGTGACAAGTCACTGACATCACCGCTGTTTTGTCTCTTGTGGCCATGTCACAATCGCTAGTGCCACACCCTGCACTCTAAGGATGCATTCCATTTAATCTGGGAAGTCGGAATTTCTAAGTACGCGAAATACAGCATTAATGCGTTATCATCTACTAGTATTGCTAACAATGGCTAACCTGGCTAGAACCGACATTGCGGCTAACCCGCCAGGGTTTTCTGACTTGTTGTATTGGAACACGCTCAACTCTGGTGTGACGTTGTTCCCAGGTCCGACTTCTGAGGTAAATGGAACGCATTTTTGAGTTTATGCTAAGAAAGTTTTGAAGCTTTTCAGATTGTAGGATTGTTAATATTAAATGTTGACTACTTAGTCATGTGCAGTCCTGCAAAATTAGTGAGCCAGCTTCATGTTTGACATGTTCAACCGTGAAGCTTGCTAACCTGGTTCCTGTTATGGCATTAGCAGTGGAGTCAGGGCTGAAACATCAGTACACTGTAGAACCTCTTCAAACTGTGCACTTCTGTCATGTGTCTCTGTCAGCTTTGCACATCTGGATCTTGATATTTTTGAAAATTGTTCTCCATCTGTTCTGGCAGAGCTTGAGCAAACCTCAAGCAAATCTTGAGCAAAGAATGTTTCCTATTTTAGGACACGTCCGCACACATTGCATTTAAGAGAGCCATTTACACCGAGTGTGGAGGGAAAGACATGGTAGTGGAGGTAATGTGTTCTCATTTGAATTTAGGATGAGTCCTGGGTCAAATTTCACATGGCCCTGTATGAGGTAAGGCTGCAGCTTATGTCTGCTTGCTGCGCCTTCATTTCCACACTGAACATCATCTAGACTGCCGGGGAAGAAATTTTGTGCTCATTCCTCTCAATTTCCAGGTGACGTTATTGCCTTGAGCATCAAACATGGCTGTGGAATCGGAGGTCTTCCGTCTGTGCAGAGGGTCGTGTTCCCCCCGCTTGGTAAAATGAACAGCCAGAGTCATCATGAGGGAATTTTACAATTTTATGCTGGTAAAATCCAGAAGCTGCTCAAGACAGCTGACCTTTAGTACAAATTTGATTGATTTTTGCAAGGCATGTGCCATCATTACATTTTAATGGCATGATAATTGGTAAAGTTTGATGACTGATTTTCTGATGACTTTATATTATATTATACTTTAGATCAGACCTGGGCATTTTACGGCCCGCAGGCCACATCCGGCCCTTTGGTTCATTCTGACCGGCCCGCGTAAGGTTAATTAGAAATGACAAAATAAACGTATTTTCTAATTTTACCTCATGCATGGACTGAATGTGCATTGCTTTTATTTTGAAGTTGTGTTCAACAAAAACGCAATGCGCGCGACATGAACATGACATGAAATCCCACGAAACCTAATCCCGCGATAACTACTTCCGTAATTTGTCCAGACCAACCACAAACTTGTACGTCATCCTTCAAACGGTCCAGCCAATCGCATAGTGTGACGTCACCAGCAGGCGCCGGAGCCCGAGCCGATCTGTAGATCTGATACCTACAGTACACCGAATCGACGTTTTCAGTGATGAAGTTTAACAAATCCAGGTATAGATCCTCTCTCACCGATGATCATCTGTCAGCTGTGCTTCGCATCTCCACCTCAGACATTCAACCTGACTTTGACGCACTCGTTAAAGACCAACAGAGACGAGATTTCTCTCACTGAACAAATAAAAAAACTGAAAAACACCAAATGAGGTGATTAGACTACAAATGTGGGCATCGTTATTATAATCTGATGTATCTTGCTTGATATTTGGAGTAGAAAGACAATATTGTGATGTCTTTATTGTGTTTTGGGGTGAACGTGACTGGAAAAAAAGGTACAAATGTTCACATTTTGTTAACCATTGTTTTGGGAAATTTGATTGAATAAATGACATTTTTTGTAAGGCAACCTCGTTTCTTCCATACTCTTACCAGTCTTAGCAGCTTGTAAAAACAATGTTATTTACTGCTTTAGATAAAGAAATACAATTAATATTATGCAGAATTTAGTTCAGCCTTTTGGTCCGGCCCTCCACAAAATTTTCTGTTTCTCATGTGGCCCCATGGAAAAAATAATTGCCCACCTCTGCTTTAGATTATAAGTGTCTGTACTTTATATTATTCTACTCTTACCTCTTGCAGTTTTCGAAAATGAAACCTCCGAACCGAGGTTGACACGCTGTCGCCATGACCCAAACTCTTATTTCCCGGAAATGGCCCGACGCTAGAGCTCAGTGGAACACACTTTCTCTCTGTAATAAGCATAAACATGTCTGAAAGCGATTTCTTTAGTCTAGTCCATTTATTTCGAATGGTGAACCGAATTGCATACACTCACCGGCCATTTTAATCCGAACACGTGTATGCGCATGCGCAGTGCGCGACTGTTACACTCTTACAGCACGATGACATAGTGGCTAGCGCCTCTATATGACGCAATAGCCACAACAAAAACGATTTTGACCTTTTTCGTGACCTTGACCGGATGACCCTCAAACTGTTGGAGGTTCTATTTGAGACCAATGCCCATCTATCCTGAAAGTTTCATGAGGATTGGTCCACCCGTCTTCCCGTAATAGCGTTAACAAAGAAACCCAGCCGAAAACAATACCTCGCCCCCTGGTGGACTCCATCCCGGGTGAGGTAATTACTAGGAATAACAAATTCCTCAACACTAAATAAATCGTTTACTACTTTTCCACAGCATGTTCAGATCATGGAGAATAAACGTTCCAATGACATGATCACAGTCTGTATGATAATTATTCAGCCTTTTAGAAGAATACTGCCTCATACGTATGGCAATATAGTATACACATATACAGCACGTATGTCACTGATGCCCCTTTTCCACCAAATCAGTTCCAGGGCTGGTTTGGGGTCAGTGCTGGTGCTGGTTCACAACTCATTCAACTTGCGAGCAAGCTGAGAACCAGTTTGCTTTTCCATAGCTTGTGGTGCTAAGGGAAGCCACGTCATTACGTCGCTGTATACGTCAGTTACGTCGCTGCGTTTGCATAAACCTTGGCGCGAATATTGAAGCAAAAACAACACGGAAGAAGCATCAGCATCAGCAACAACAATAATAATGGATGACTTCGCGTTTGTACAGCTGCTGCTTCTCGTCGCTTAAAAATGGCGATCTTTCGCGGTCTTCTTATTGTTGTTGGTCTTAACAACCCCGCCCCCCCGCTGACGTAAGTGGGTCTTTCCTCTGGCCCAGCAAAGAGCTGGTGCTACCCTGGAACCAGTTTTTCTTGCCCCAGAGCCAGTTCTTTGTCAATGGAAACAGAAAACCCGGTTCCAAACTAAGCACTGGCCCCGAACCAGCCCTGGAACTGCTTTGGTGGAAAAGGGGCATGAGAGTCGGAGAGAGGAGACACCAGTATCATGTATTGTGTACACACACAACTAGTTAATGTTATTCCTGCACCGAAACCTTTAACCTCAGTAACCAAAAGGAAGTATTTTGAAATAAAAGCTCAAAAAATGTTGTTTTTGTGAGGACCGG
This sequence comes from Neoarius graeffei, assembly GCF_027579695.1. Taxonomy (NCBI): domain Eukaryota; kingdom Metazoa; phylum Chordata; class Actinopteri; order Siluriformes; family Ariidae; genus Neoarius; species Neoarius graeffei. Next base: position 30,626,475 of record NC_083595.1, read on the forward strand.
GTGATTTTTTTTTTTATTTTTTTTTTGAGGACCGGGTAATTTTGTTAGGACTGGGTTATCGAAACATTCCTATCTTTGTGAAGACATTTAATATTTTTAATCACTTAGTTTAGTAATTTAGTCTCTGTGTCAAGGGTGGCACGGTGGTGTAGTGGTTAGCGCTGTCGCCTCACAGCAAGAAGGTCCGGGTTCGAGCCCCGTGGCCGGCGAGGGCCTTTCTGTGCGGAGTTTGCATGTTCTCCCCGTGTCCCCGTGGGTTTCCTCCGGGTGCTCCGGTTTCCCCCACAGTCCAAAGACATGCAGGTTAGGTTAACTGGTGACTCTAAATTGAGCGTAGGTGTGAATGTGAGTGTGAATGGTTGTCTGTGTCTATGTGTCAGCCCTGTGATGACCTGGCGACTTGTCCAGGGTGTACCCCGCCTTTCGCCCGTAGTCAGCTGGGATAGGCTCCAGCTTGCCTGCGACCCTGTAGAACAGGATAAAGCGGCTAGAGATGATGAGATGAGATGAGATGAGTCTCTGTGTCTGCACAGTGGTACTGGTTTTTTGGTTGGTTGTTTTTTTCTTTTTTTGCTTCGTAGTCCTGATTTAGCAACACTGATGTGAAAAGGAAGCATAACTGCCTTTACAAGCCCGTGCCAACACAGAAACGAACAAAGCGAAACCATTCAGATGAAAAGTATAGTTGCCAGTCTGATCTCGTTACAGAGAAATAAATACAATTCGATGGTGAGGTTGAGTTTTCTACCTTGTGGTCATTTATGACTAATCTTTCTGTTCCTCTTTTGCTTTGAATAAACGCTGCCTGAAAATGTGTAAATGGGTTTGTGAAGGGTTGCACGAAGATGAAACCACATTTGTGAGCTTTTAAAGCAAACGTAGCCCACCCTAAAGTTTCGGTTTTGGCTCCAGTCACGTTTTGCTGTGTGTGGTGTTTGTCACAGAGAGTGAAGCCTCTGCACATTGTCCTGCTGATTCACAATTATGTATATTGTCTGGTGGAAGTTAGTCGAACAGCATATTTTGAAAGCAGCAGTTTGTCAATTTGTCTATCAGGCATAACACTCGATTTAAAGTACAGATGACTTAAGTTGCTTTTTTTTTTTTTAGAAGAGGAAAAAGATGTAAGCAAGTACCTGAAATGAAGAAACCGGACAGAGTTTTAAGAGACGTTTGAAATGCTATGATTATTACAGATTTAGACGTTTTTTAAACATTGCAGACTTTGCCTTTAAGACGGTTGCCTAAGGGTAGTATCTCACTGGGCTGCGACAGCCCGCGACTAGTTGGAGAGACAACAATTGCGATAAAATATGCGAATTGGCGACAATTTTCACTTGGAATCACACTGAATTGATATTCGCATATTTTACCGCAATTGTGTCTCCAACTAGTCGCAGGCTGTCGCAGCCCGGCTTTCCCTCGGCAGGCAGGGAAGTAGAGGAAGCCTCATGGAAACTGACTTGAGAAGGGTTCGCGACGGCTTTGCGACACCAGCGACGCATTTGCGGCTATTTCGAGAGAAATTTTGGCGCATACATTTTTTTAACATGTTCAAAATTTCAGCAACGAAGGCGCGACACTTTGCGACTCATGCGAAGAAATTAAGAAGCCCTGCGAATGTTTCAAGACACTTTTGAAACTCTCTCGCGAATGACGTTCGCAATTTGTCACAAGCTGTCACAGCCCAGTGAAATACTGGCTTAAGTGTTTTTGTCTGCCTAAATAGAACACGTTATTAGCTCGCCGGCCGTAGGGCGATGAGGTGTTGCCATCACGCGGCGTCCATCGTCCGTCTGTCGGTCCACAATTCACAAAAATCGCTACTCTTCCCTGAGTTTTCATTGGATTTTGATTCTGATTGTTTTGTTTGGCAGATCTGATCAGTCTGCACAAAAGTTACTCCCTGGTTTTGTGATTTCTCAATCGCTACTCCTCACTGAGTTTCATGAAGTGAAGAGCAACTTGGCTAATTATAAATAAGTCTGGTTTCTCATGACTGCGAGTTGGCCTGGTGGTTAGCGTGTCGGCCTCTTGACTGGGCGATTGCGAGTTCTACTCACGGTCGGTCGGGTCATACCAAAGACCATCATAAAAATGGTACCTACTACCGTCTGGTAAGGCATGCTGCAATACAGATGCGAGTAGGGAAGTCAAACTCTTGCGGTTAGCAGAGGACTAGCCCCCAGTGTAACCCTAGCTGTATAGGCAAGAGGCCAAGGGTCATCAAAATGGAGATCAGTGCCGCACCCATATGCCTTAGAGTTTGTTAGTACTGGGACAGGAGACTGCCTGGGAAGACCAGATGTTATGCGTGACAGGGACTTTGACTTGACTTTTGACTGGTTTCTTTTGGTATGGCCGTGTGAGCTACTGCCTCGCTGATGCTCTGGTTTATTTGTTGTCATGGATTGCCTTAACTTTACCTTATAGTTTTCATGACGACACATTCGTTTATACACTTGCAACTCCTTTTACCTCCACCATACTGTTTTTGTTTGTTGTTTGTTTGTTTCTCTGACAATTGTGCAAAAAAATTGATCTGATTTCCATGAAACTTGGTGTAAGGGTGTAGGATGGGCCAAGAAAGAATCCATCCATCCATTAGCTGTAGCCGCTTATCCTGTTCTACAGGGTTGCAGGCAAGCTGGAGCCTATCCCAGCTGACTACAGGTGAAAGGCGGGGTACACCCTGGACAAGTCGCCAGGTTATCGCAGGGCTGACACATAGACATAGACAACCATTCACACTCACACTCACACCTACGGTCAATTTAGAGTCACCAGTTAACCTAACCTGCATGTCTTTGGACTGTGGGGGAAACCAGAGCACCCGGAGGAAACCCACACGGACACGGGGAGAACATGCAAACTCCACACAGAAAGGCCCTCGCTGGCCACTGGGCTCGAACCCAAGACCTTCTTGCTGTGAGACGACAGTGCTAACCACTACACCACCGTGCCGCCTCAAGAAAGAATCCTTTAATACAAAACATAACCAATGTCGAAATACGCTGACTCCATATCACAATCCACATCCGCGGGTATCAGTGATCCTCTGGGATACACATGTAGGCACATAATTCTAATAGTTTTGCAAATATATCCCGACATGTATAAAGTGTTTACGGGTGCAGATTTGTATGTCACAGAAAAGTCGACTAACTGTCCTTGGTAGAAGTGTGCGCTTTCCGAGTGCCTTTCTAGTTGTTTCCGTTTTGGTTCTGTCTCCTCCCCCTGGTCTGTCGTTTGCGTGTTACCTGATTGTTTTCTGGCTGTATTGGATTAGTTTTCTCATCTATACCCCGTCGTGTCTGAGATTCTTTGCGAAGTCTTATCGTGTTTTTGTGTTTAGGGCTTTAGCGTTGTTTCCGTGTTCTGTTCCTTTAGTTTTGGCTCTTGTTTGTTCTTCTGGTTCTGGTTCTGGATTACTCTTGCTTTAAAGTTGCATGCATGTTCTCTGACCCCATGACATGGACATGATAAGGAATACTGATTAAGTAAATAACTCTGTTATGAAATAAATAAATAAATAAATCCCTCCAAAATGTACTGTTTTATTTGCACCTCTGTGTGTGTGTGTGTGTGTGTGTGTGTGTGTGTAGAAGTGAAGTTTGCTAAACAGCAGCGTGACAACCTACAGCAGACGATGTTAATGTGGCAATTTCACACCTTTCTACATTTTAATTAGCAGTTTCCTTCCTGTGCCTTCACCAAACCTTGCTGTTTGCCCAAGTTAGCGCGCTAGCAACATCTGGAGGGTTTCAACTAGGTTGTCGGCCATATTAGCATTGATCCATGACTGAAAATGAGTTTGGTATTATAGTTATAACACCACGTGTTACGGTTAAGCATTTTAATAAGGGCGACACAGTGGTGTAGTGGTTAGCACTGTCGCCTCCCGGCAAGAAGGTTCTGCGTTCGAGCCCAGTGGCTGACGTAGGCTTTTCTGTGTGGAGTTTGCATGTTCTCCCTGTGTCTACATGGGTTTCCTCCCCCTTACAGTCCAAAGACATGCGGTTAGATTAACCATGGGGCGGCCTTAGGCTGAGGTGCTGTTCAGCAAGTCACCGAACCCCCGAAACGCTGTAGCATAGCTACCCACTGTGTGTTCGCTGCTTCAGATGGGTTAAATGTCGAGAGGAATTTCACTGTACTTAAGTGTCCATGTTATAAATAAAGGCTCCTCCTTCTTCTTTACCTTGAGGAAAGTAACATTCAGCTCTTACATAAGTGGTACCTCCAACAGGCAGATGCAAATGAAGGTTTATTTGTCAGATTTCGCTGTCTTAAAACCTGTTTCACGCCACCCAAACGTCTGCATTTCACACCACTGTTTTTAGTTGTTGTTTTTTTTTCATAATGATAAGGCTGAATGTTAGTCAATTTTACAATTTCATATTAAGATGTATTCATTTGGCAAATACTTTTATCCAAAGCGACTTCCAAGCGAGGGGGAATATAACCCACATCCAGCTGAAAATAATGACTTCCAGGAAACTCGCACAGAAACGTCTTGTCGAAAATAAATGCAGTTCACGTCCAAGTGCAGGAAGAACAGAGGTGTACGTAAGCAGTGTTCTCCACAGGCGCTTTTAAAGTGGCGCACCGCCAGGTTATAATTCTGGCCCGCCACCCTTCCTTTGGCCCAAAAAACAAACAAACATAACTTCATCAGCATACACCTGTAGCAACTCGGATGGGTGGGTGGAGCACAGAAGGACGGCAGGCCAGAACTGAGTTCACAAACACGTTTATTACAGCTTTTCAGCCTTCACTATACTTTGATCAACATATACACACACGTCACACACGCGTGTTCTGGTCGGGAGAGAGCCCGCTCTGCTCTCGCTCTCTTCCTTAAATAGGGCGCGGCTCCTGGGAAGACACACAAACAGGTTAATTCACATCAGGTGTAGTGATTCTGCCACTTACCTTCCCTGACTCTGCCCTCCGGCCACAGACCGACGCTTGACCACGCCCCCACTGCCACAACACCAAGTAAAGTATTCGCTTTATTATAATTTTGTAACTATTTAACACGCAGAAGACCATTAAACGAATGCATACGGGTCTATCCCTGCGTTACACTACACCGCACCACATTACACTATACTGACACATAGTAACGCTGGAAGCTACAAACTGCAGCTAGCCAGCAGCTAAATAACTTTGCGGGTGTTTGTAGCGTTATTGTGCAACGGTTACGCTTATCTATCATCTTTTCTGACCCATACACAGTTACAGTAATCGTATAACAACACACACACACACTAGTTAAGTTCAGGTCTTATATTTTACATATCTGTGATTGTGTAGGCGAGAGCTGCATTTTCCCATTGCTTCCCTGTGGTTGTTTACTGCAGGACTTCCAGGTTCCTGGGTCAAAGGACCTGAACTACGGAGGCCGGGGTGGCTTTGTAGTGCCAGTCTCGGGCACGCGCACCAGCTCGTGCGTTGATTGGAGTGGTTTCACCCAATTAACATTTATTGTAAAAAACGTATGCATTTATTGTAATTAGGTATTTTGTTTATGCATGGGAGTTCATTTATTTTTCCACACACAGAAAAAAATATAATTAATTCAGGGATGCGCAACAGGCGCATCAGTCTCAACGGAAATGTCAAATGAGTCTCACATTGGCAGTAAAAATGATATGTACAGTAAGAATGTGTTCATTTTTTGTAAAATGATTTTAACAAGGCGGCACGGTGGTGTAGTGGTTAGCGCTGTCGCCTCACAGCAAGAAGGTCCTGGGTTCGAGCCCCGGGGCTGGCGAGGGCCTTTCTGTGTGGAGTTTGCATGTTGTCCGCGTGGGTTTCCTCCGGGTGCTCCGGTTTCCCCCACAGTCCAAAGACATGCAGGTTAGGTTAACTGGTGACTCTAAATTGACCGTAGGTGTGAATGTGAGTGTGAATGGTTGTCTGTGTCTATGTGTCAGCCCTGTGATGACCTGGTGACTTGTCCAGGGTGTACCCCGCCTTTCGCCCGTAGTCAGCTGGGATAGGCTCCTGCGACCCTGTAGAAGGATAAAGCGGCTTGAGATAATGAGATGAGATGATTTTAACAGTGATTTAGCATTTCCTATCCATTTATTGGCCAGTTTCACTGTCAAAAAAGCCCAAAGTCCGTTAGCTTCAGGGGGACTTTGTCCCCCTGGCCCCCCACCGGGGCCCCACTCCCTACGCCACCTTTTATTTTTGAAAAGTGGAGAACCCTGGTAACTAAAGATTAACTAAAGATCAGGGTTCGAATGAGTACTAGGAAGTGTTTCACACTCCAGTCTCTAAGCAGTAAATCAGATTATAACGATGACGTCGAATTCAAAGAACGCTAACATGAATAATAATAATAATAATAATAATAGTTAGGGATTCACTGATGGTGTTTGTTTCCCCGGTTTAAATAGTGGCCATGATGAGCGCACACACATCCATGTGCTTAAGCTACTATACTCATGCTTTATAACATTAGCTAGTTGTTTTTAAATGAAGTGCATTAGCTAGCTAGCTAGCTTAGCAACAGAGAAGTGCTTCTGTCCAGTCTCATCTCATCTCATTATCTGTAGCTGCTTTATCCTGTCCTACAGGGTCGCAGGCAAGCTGGAGCCTATCCCAGCTGACTACGGGCGAAAGGCGGGGTACACCCTGGACAAGTCGCCAGGTCATCACAGGGCTGACACATAGACACAGACAACCATTCACACTCACATTCACACCTACGGTCAATTTAGAGTCACCAGTTAACCTAACCTGCATGTCTTTGGACTGTGGGGGAAACCGGAGCACCCGGAGGAAACCCACGCGGACACGGGGAGAACATGCAAACTCCACACAGAAAGGCCGTCGCCGGCCACGGGGCTCGAACCCGGACCTTCTTGCTGTGAGGCGACAGCGCTAACCACTACACCACCGTGCCGCCCTGCTTCTGTCCAGTTGTAAATAAAATATATATTTTTGTTTTCATTGCACCTGAGTCCCTTGGTGTCAATGTCCGATCATGGCGAATCATCAGGAACAAGAGCAACATCCTCGACTTTTTTTTTTTCTTGCATTTGCTGTGGAGTCGTTTCCTCCTGTGGGCTGCTATCAGTGAACTCCTTTATGTTGATGCTGTTTTACGAGGTTACTTATTCTGTAGGAAGATGCTCTTATTCCTCCTCTTGATATTTCCACAGAGTGCAGTTTGCAATCGGCTTTGCTCAGATTGTTGTCGTTAATCGTGGAATAAGTCTAGATCACTGTCGTGTCTGTTAGTGCAGCAGTGTGTGCTAGCCTTACATACGTCCATCATAATAATAGTAACATCATCATTATCATCATCTAATAGACGTCATTGTGAGGAACACAAACCGGGGTTGGCTCAAAAGAAAAGATAAATCTATGAACAGGTCCATTGTCTAGCTTTTCTCTTTACTCTCTGTGTGTGTGTGTGAGAGTGAGAGAGGGTGTTTGAGAAAGTATCCTGGGAAAATAGTTGAGTAACATCACATGCAACTCATGTGCTACATTTTTCCTTACTGTGTTTTCAGGGCATTAAAAGAACAGGCGTGTTATTATGTAGAACACGGACAGTTCGTCTCGTTACTCCGTATTTCCCCTCGTCTCTGTACAGCAGTACAGCTGCAGGCAGGTGTGCTTTTGAAAAGGAAGTTCTTGTTCGAAAAATCTGCCCCTTTTTGTATCTTTCTTGTTTTACTCATGTGTTAAACGAAGGCAAGAAAGAGTCACCGCAAGAAAATGCAACAACAAATCCAGTATCTTCATCTAACTCGGTTCCATTTGTCAGGTCAACAGGACGGCAGGCACAGCTGGTGGAATTTTTCCCCGTAAATGTAGCAGGTTAGGAAAACACCAACTTTTGAGCTCATGCCAGGATCAGACAACACGAATTCGGCCCACTTTTACACGATTTTGTCACAGCTGAGAAATTTCCAGCGCCAGGCCCGCATCTGATCTTGAGGAATGATAAACGGGCCATGTTTGTCCGGGCCTTGTAGTGTGACACAGAACAGCCATGTTGCTTCTGGGACACCACGCAACACCCTGGTGAAAAGTCCAGCATGTCAGAATTTCTAATAATTTCTTGCCTAGTTTGATATCTCCAACATGTTCCTTGATTGACAGTTTCTTGCTCCGACTCCCTGATGACACGCAAGGATGTGAATGGTGACTGGTTGAGGTCAAGCTTGTAGTGTTGCCAGTCTCTCGAACAAGAATTCATGGCACTTTGATCGTCTGATCTGATATGGTGAAAGACAAAATTATGGTGTAGTCTGATCCTGGCAGTACTCCAAAAGTAACAGGGGCTCTTATTGTTGGCAAAACAGACAGCATAGATGTTAGATGTTCTGATGTTTGATGACTGACTTGTTGAGTCTTCTGTCATACCATGCAGGGTAATTACCGTATTTTCTGGACTATAAGCCGCTACTTTTTTCCTAGGTTTTGAACCATGCGGCTTATACAAAGGTGCGGCTATTCTGTGGATTTTTCTTCCACCGCTAGGGGCGCTCTAACCGGAAGTAGAATCAAAAATAAGATAGACGAAAAATCGATGCAAAGAAGAATTAGCAGATCTTTAGCAGATAGAACACACACGACAAATTACTAACTGGTAATTATTTTCAAATCCAGCGAAGATGATTAAAGTGATTTGTGGTTTCAAACACAGGAGAAATGAAGGTAAATAAATACCGGTTATTTTCTCTTGGTTCTGTTCCGTTTTAATCAGCAAAGTTGCTGCCGTGTTAAAAGGCACTGTTCGGGAAGAATCTGTTCAGGTACATACATGTACATTTACAGTACAAAATCATTCTGTACATGCAGTAAATATCAACATAGATATCTGCGGCTTATAGCCCGGTGCGGCTTGTATATCTTTTTTTTAATTTTTTAAAAAAAATAGAGCGGATGCGGCTTATATACAGGTGCGTTCTATAGTCCAGAAAATACGGTAAGTTATTCCACGAAATCGAGTCCTACATGAGCTGATCACTGATGAGGCATGTAGCATGGAGTTGGCTCTAAGCCATGTACGACGATATTGAGTGGAATAACTGTTTTATTATATCCACATTCACTGGATTTTGAGCAGCAGAGCATTTTTATTTTTATTTTTTGCAAATTTGATACATAAGGACTTTATACAAAACATCTGACAAAATCATTTCCGCTTAAAATGTAAACAAACCGGCGAAATGACAGGAGCAATTTGTGAAAAATGCAATAGTAAATAATAATTCTTGAAAATACCAACCATATACCAAGTTTCCAGGCTGGGGATGGAGTCGGATGCAGTGGATGACCATGACGTCCTTGTGCCTTGTCATGCCCTATGTGTTCCACGACACATTGCTGGCCTTCACCTTTCTGCCCGTTGAACCTGTCTTGTGGTTTCCTCCGTGCAGTCTGCTGAGCGTCCAGACTTCACATGCTTGGGTAGGCATGACCAAAACTCACCGAGGGCCAAAGGCCCATCAGCTACCCTCGCCTGGTTTAGCCAGCCTGTCGAAGCTGTTGCCCGGGGTGGGACCATTGTGCATGTTACAGCTTCTTGGAGCCACAGGTGAGAGTTGGATGCCAGGTGAGGACCAATGGTGGATGAACAGCCCAGAGGACTTGACAGTCTCCCAGCCAGAGGAACTACTCCTCCCGAAACACCCCTATGACGGACGAACAACACCAAGTTTCAAGATATTATTTGTCACATTTGTCAAGTTCTGCTGCAGGAAACCAACCCTACCTCTTTACACTGACCTCAGCAGCCCATGGCATAAACCCACCAGACCTTTGGTCCAGGGGAGCTAAAAATGAAAATTTCTCACATTTCTTCGTATCAAAAGGCACATATGCATTACTTAATCAACACATATACCGACTTTCAAGAACAAACCACTCATAGTTTTCAAATTCTGCTCCGGAAACAAAACCTACCCCGAAGACTAACCTGAGAGACGAAGTCTGAAATTGTTTCCATGGAAACATGAAAAATGTAAATTTCTCAAAATTTCTTAGTATGAAAAGGTACATCTACATCACCTTGCTAATGTCTATACCAAGTTTCAAATCTGTATCATGAATAGTTTTGGATATATGCTCCAGAAACGAACATTGCTCTTAGAAACGAAGTCAAAATCTATTTTCTATGTAAAAATTTTGAAAAATATATTTTTCAAAAATCCAAAATAGCAAAAGGCACCAGTTCACATGTTGTTTGATATGTATACAAAGTTTCATGAAGTTAGTTTTACAGATATGGCCCGGAAACAAAAACGTGACTGGACGGATGGAACCCGTTTCTATACCCCCGCCAAACTTCGTTTGGGCGAGGGATAAAAATATACGTTCTTACCATCAAATACTTTCATTCCATATTTTGTTGCTTTTTGTATTTTTTCAGTTTTTTTCTTGTTCTTCTTTAGTGATTTTTGGCGGTTGGAAAACCAACTTAAAGGGGAATTACCGCCACTGACTGGGCTGGAGCGTGGAACAGGAGATTTGGGGGAGGGGGTCTATATTCTTTTAGCTATTTCTGTTTCTTTTAAATACTTGATAATTTTTTGGGGTTTTGTTTTTGAGTCGAATTTTAATTTCGTCCTCGGTTGATTCAGCAACACACTCCACCATTTTGTTTTTCTCTACTCGCTGTATATGAGCTGATATCCTAGTAGTAGCATAGCTAATCAGAGCAGTGACTGTGGATAGAATAACAGCCTGTGAAAGTCTGAGTATTTAAAATACAAGTTGTGTTGTGAAAAATGTACGAACACGAGTGACAGCTCAATATTCAAAAATATTCAGACAAAATCACTCTTCAAATATTTTCATCCATTATTCAAATAATATTGAACATTTGAATGATGACAAAAACATTAAGGACTTGCGTTAATTTTATAACATTGCAACATTACATACATAGCTGCAAACAGATAAGCATCAAAATCGCTAGTATCTACGAAAGTACATGACATTTCTGTTGTCATGCGTGAGCTGTCCTGCTTTGGAGTTACACTTTGCAAAAAAGACCGGTTTTCATTCAACTCATCAGACTGGTTTACTGCTTACTATTGAAACATCAGCCACCGAGACAAACGGCTCTATGGCAGCTAGAAGTGTCTCAGTTTGTACAGACGTGGAGGAAAATATATCACAACGTCAAATCTCATCTCATTATCTGTAGCCGCTTTATCCTGTTCTACAGGGTCGCAGGCAAGCTGGAGCCTATCCCAGCTGACTACGGGTGAAAGGCGGGGTACACCCTGGACAAGTCGCCAGGTCATCACAGGGCTGACACATAGACACACACAACCATTCACACTCACATTCACACCTACGGTCAATTTAGAGTCACCAGTTAACCTAACCTGCATGTCTTTGGACTGTGGGGGAAACCGGAGCACCCGGAGGAAACCCACGCGGACACGGGGAGAACATGCAAACTCCGCACAGAAAGGCCCTCACCGGCCACGGGGCTCGAACCCGGACCTTCTTGCTGTGAGGCGACAGCGCTAACCACTACACCACCGTGCCGCCCACAACGTCAAATCATTTACACATTTATTGTAACACTGGTGTTAGCTGGTACACTGATGAGGGGAGCCCCTTAAAGAGGAACTGAAGTCATTTCTAGACTTGCTTTATTTCTTAGTTAACATGTTATTCAATTGCGTTTTCAGTTTTAGCAACCTTATATCGTGACTCGTATTGGCAACTAATTGCAGTTAAATATTATACTTATCGGCCTATTCGGTTTTTAGCCGTGTTGAATTTAGATCATTCGGTCCACGGCAGGTGTCGCTTATCCGCGCGATCTTCATGAGACTTGTGCGAGACTTTGAAACGTGAAGTGTCAGCCAGGTGTCAGTGCCGCCATTTTAGAAACTGTTTTCCAAACGAAAAATTGCACGAAAACGAGTTTAAATGACGATTACTGCCTACTTTTTTCAAACTTTCCTGATTGCTATCAAAACAAACAAAACTTCCAGCTTGATCACATCAGCATTCAAAAGAGGGCGCGGGCGTCTTTTGAGAACGTTGGCAGATGTTGGTCACTTTCCCTGTGTCCGAAATCGCTCACTACTCACTATATCGGGCACTATATAGCGAGGACTCCATTTTGTAGTGCTGTCCGAAACCTTAGTGAGGATTATTTACACCCTATATAGTGCACTCAAAGTATCCCACAATGCATCACGAAAAGTAGCATACAACCGATGGTCACTAACCAAAGCAATATATCCCATCATGCATTGTGGTCACACTGAAAGAAATCAAATTAAAAGTCTCAAATTTGATTTAATAAAAAGCAGCGGCAAAGAAGAAAGTATCCAGCCTTGATTTAAAAGAACTGAAAGATGCAGGGACTTTGTATTGATTAATGTGGGAAAGACGCTCAGTATAATATGGATTTATCACAAAAATACATGCATGTATTTATTATTTTGAAAACCCACCAGCCGACTGATCTGACACGTTTTAATTGTGCGACAGTAATGACGTAAATACCAGCGCGACGGACTAGTGTCCGAAAGTGTTTTTACATTTTACCAATGAGCTCACTATATAGTCCTCTATATAGTAATTCCCTATATAGTGAGTAGTGAACAAGTGAGCGATTTCGGACACAGGGTTTGAGTTCCGCTGTACGTTTTACTTCCGTCCTACGATGTCTCGCACAGGTCTCAACGAATCTCGTTTACGGCCGTCGTTTTGACTGATGTATTACATAGCGTATTTCAAACACTCATAACTTGCTATAGCAGTGACACAATAGCTGAAAGAAATGCGTTCCTATATTTAATAAAATGAGAGAAATAGAATTTTGATAAATCATTTGCCTTCACTTCCCCTTTAACTTTGCCTTTTTGTGTTAAGATACAGTCCTGTGCAAAAGTCTTCGGCCTCAGTTTTGTTTTTCATACAAAGATTTCTATTTTATGGCTTCTACATTAAGTCAGTACAAAAATATTTTCAAGTTCCAGAGGTTCCTTTTCCAGCACAAAATTAAATGTTTGTATCTGAGCAGCGTATTACATAAGAGAGCACTTTCAGACTAAAAAATTTTTTTTTAAATTTTTTATTTTATTTTATTTTATTTCGAACATGTATAAAAATGTATGTAACTATTTGTACATACAAAAGAAAGAAAATGAAAAAAGTGACAAAAAAAGAATAAATAAATAAATACACCGCACATCGTTCGAAAAAGGAGTGGGAAGAAGTACAATACAAAAAAAACGAAAACCTAATGAAGGCTGCTGTGTTTTGGTGCCAAATTAAAAAGCGAGTGTGACCGTCAAAGTGTCCAGAAGAACTGCAGCTGGTTCTGTAAGATGCTCAGTAAAACCTACAGCTCATTTCCGCATAAAACTGCACTCACTGGACCTGCGACTACTACTGCTTTTTTTTTTTTTTTAAAGCAAAGGGTCGTCTCACACCAAATATTGACTTTGTTTCATTTATTATGGCTTACTGCTTACTGTTTATAGTTTTTTTTTTTTTTTAATATTGAAACATTTCATTTCATTATTTTTAAGCCAGGCGGCACGGTGGTGTAGTGGTTAGCGCTGTCGCCTCACAGCAAGAAGGTCCGGGTTCGAGCCCCGTGGCCGGCGAGGGTCTTTCTGTGTGGAGTTTGCATGTTCTCCCCGTGTCCGCATGGGTTTCCTCCGGGTGCTCCGGTTTCCCCCACAGTCCAAAGACATGCAGGTTAGGTTAACTGGTGACTCTAAGGCTACGTTTACATTACGTCGAATCAGCGGATCATCAGATTAACGTTCTTAAAACGATTCGCGTTTACACTAAAACCGTTAGCTGTGCACACAGCAACGCCAATACGCGGATACGCTCGGCTCCGCAGGCATCCTGCGCTCCAAATCACTCCGCCCTGAACAGCGAGTGCCCTCTGGAGGGTGCGCACTCCGGCCTTGCACAGCTCACAGAGCGCGCGAGTGAAGTGAACAAGCTGTGATTCGGGACTGAGCTGCTGTGTGTGTGATCCCAGCGCATATCACTTACCACTTGCAAGTGGAAGGATGGCAAGCCTAAAGACAATCATAACTACACAAAGGGCAGTATTTGCATCAGTATTTGCAGTATTTTCATACTTTTATATTCTTTAATGAAAGGTGATACAAGGCGGAAGTCCGCGCCGTTTTTCAGCAGTCGCGTCACATGACCAACGCCAGCGAATCAGGAAGGTGGATGTCACAGTGACGTTGTCCAATGAGACGCCAGCTAGAGCTCAGCACAGCGTATCCGCGTATTTTGAATGTTTACACAGCACCGGAGCTGACAAGATCTGGATTGAATACATGGACGCTGGCGGATTCCCGTTTCCCGGCGGTTTAATGTAAACGGACAGTGCATCCGCGAAGAAAACGAGACCGATACGGTCTAGTGTAAACGTAGCCTAAATTGCCCGTAGGTGTGAATGTGAGTGTGAATGGTTGTCTGTGTCTATGTGTCAGCCCTGTGATGACCTGGCGACTTGTCCAGGGTGTACCCCGCCTCTCGCCTGTAGTCAGCTGGGATAGGCTCCAGCTTGCCTGCGACCCTGTAGAACAGGATAAAGCGGCTAGGGATAACGAGATGAGATGAGACATTTGAACAAAAGTGCGTCAAATGTTTGCTGATTTCGTTTTCAGACTTGCAGCTAGATCACAGTGAGCGTGTCTTAATGACGCCATGCAAGCAGCGTGTTCCTTAAAATGTTTTAAACCTGTCTTGGATAATTAACTATTAGAAAATATGAACACCCAACACAAGCCTGCTAATGTTAAGCTAATATTGTACCATGGATATAAAGTCTAGTCCTAGTTTTCGGAAAACGGGAAAAAAAACACACAAAAACTTAAGTTTGGTTGCATAACTGTACACGCCAATTAACTAATACATCGTTAAAGCACCTTTTGCTCATGATACTGCATGATACTCAGGACTCTTTCTTGGAAAAATGGTCCAGCGGGATCAAATTGTAAGGCAATCTCCTGTACACAGCTATCTCCAGATAGGGTTTTCAATAGGATTCTACGACATTGATCTTCTTCTGAAGCCATTCTTTTGTTGACCTTAGCTTTGTGCTTTGGGTTGTTGATATGCTGGGAGGTGAACAATGTGAAATTTATCTTCATCTTCAGCTGCCTGAGAGCAGCCTGGAGGTTTTGTGCCAACTTAGATTTGTATTCGGAGCTGCCCATGATCCATCTTCACTAAAACCCCGGTCCCTGTTGAAGAAAAGCAGCCTCGTAGCATGATGCTGCCACCACCACGCTTCACTGTGGGTATGGTGTTCCTTGTATGATGAGCTGTCTTTATTATTATTATTATTATTATTATTATTATTATTATAATACCCCCACTCCGGGGGGTGGGGTTTAATACTGTCCATCCGTATCTCCATACCTCCGTATTTCCATCCATCTGAAGCACCCTTTTTCTCAGCAACCACAAATCATAGCCACTTGGTACTTGGTACCAACCTTCAGCTTGGGGTTCTATACCATGCATATCGTTTTCAGGTCTGTCGCACATCGACTTCCTGTTTCCCAACTGAATGTATTTACAAAACATATAGCGTGGATTTACAAAATTTTTGTAACACTTTTCTCAGCAACTACAAAGCACAACTGCTTGATATTTGGTACAGAGTTTCAGCTCGGGGTTCTATACCGTGTATGCTGTTTTTGGGTCTGTCCTACATCGACTTCCTGTTTACCAACTGAACGTATTTACGAAACATATAGGGTGGATTTTGACGCTATTTCAAGAAGCAAAATGCTATTTTAAAATGACAGTTTAGCAGGATGCTGTTTGAAATCCCTGGGGAGAGACACCGCTCTTTACTTACTTTTTTCAGAGTTAATTATATGTTGACATCACCATTCAGTGTCCTATTCCTTCGATTGCTTGCATTCTGATATAAGCGAGAGTGGAGGGATGCGTAACTGAGCAGTAGCTCACAGTCGATCCTTTTTTTTTTGTGACAAACGTATCAATAAGAATTATGCCCAGAAAGTCTCATCAGAATATAACACGTTTTGACACATGGTTGAGGGTGATTTAGGAGGGCTTGGATGTTTTACTCAATATCTCAGAAATATGAAGGATATTTAAGTTATTCTATGAAATCGAGTCGTACATGAGCTGATAGCCGACGAGGCACGTAGCACCGAGTTGGCTATGAACCATGTACGACGAGATTGAGTGGAATAACTGTTTTATTCTATCCACATTCCCTGGATTTTGAGAAACTGAGCATTTTTATTTTTATTTCTTGCAAATTTGATAAATAAAAACTTTTTATATAAAACGTCTGACAAAATAGTTTCTGCTTAGAACGTAAACAAACTGGTAACAGTAGCGATTTGTGAAAAATGCGAAAATAATAGTTCTTGAAAAATAAGATATACATTCTTACCATGAAATACTTTTATTCCGTAATTTGTTGCTTTTTTTGTTGTTGTTGTATTTTTGGGCTTTTCTTCTTCTTTAGAGTTTTTTGGCAGTTGACAAACCAACTCAAAGGTGCATTACTGCCACCGACTGGACTGAAGTGTGGAACAGGTCGTATTGGGGGGGGGGACGACAAAAAACTATATTCTTTTAGCTATTTCTGTTAAATACTTGATGACGATTTTTTGGGTTTTGTTTTCGAGTAGAATTTTTATTTTGTCCTCTGTTGGTTCAGCAACACTCTCTGCCATTTTGTTTTCTATACTCACAGTATATGAGCTGATATACTAGTAGTAGATTAGCCAATCAGAGCACGTGATTGCTCATATCCAGTGAATGTAGATAGAATCTCATCTCATCTCATTATCTCTAGCCGCTTTATCCTGTTCTACAGGGTCGCAGGCAAGCTGGAGCCTACCCCAGCTGACTACGGGCGAAAGGCGGGGTACACCCTGGACAAGTCGCCAGGTCATCACAGGGCTGACACATAGACACAGACAACCATTCACACTCACATTCACACCTACGGTCAATTTAGAGTCACCAGTTAACCTAACCTGCATGTCTTTGGACTGTGGAGGAAACCGGAGCACCCGGAGGAAACCCACGCGGACACGGGGAGAACATGCAAACTCATGAACCCGGACCTTCTTGCTGTGAGGCGACAGCGCTAACCACTACACCACCGTGCCGCCCTTGTAGATAGAATAAAAGACATTAAAGATGCAAGAAGATCTGACAGGATTTATCTTGGTTTTATTTTTTTTAAACATCACACAACCCTGCAGCGTTAACATTGTTGTATAGACATTTTATGTGGACAGTGTAAAGGCACGGTGAAAGTGGGAGTGGATTATCAGTGTTTTCCTCGGATGTGTTGGTAAATTATGAGGAAATTACTTGCGCAGCTGTAAATGACTCCTAAACAACTTCTAGTCAGTTCCACACCAGGAGGTCGTTTATGTGTACTATTCTCACCACCCCGTTTAAATGTAGCACAGCACTAGATCTGTCGTGCTATTCTGCTTTTTGTAGAACTGCTTTCTCAGATTTTTATATCTAAAGCACTCTGAGGTGCTTTAAGATGCTGCTGAAGTCATTCAAAGCAACAGTTCATGATCCCGTTCACCTTCCAGACTTGATGTAACGAGCAAGTCCAGTGACTCGGGCTTCTCTGTGTTGGCATTCTGATGAGGCTGGCATCAGCGCTCTCACAGCTCTCTCCAACTCGGTCCAACTGTTTAGCATTCTTATCTCCGGTGGAGCATGTTCTTTTCCAATATCGATCACAGTAACCCAACGGTGTCCGGAGCGCTGCCGAGCGCTCCAAAAGACCTTCTCAGTCTGATGAAAAGAAGGTTAGATGTGGGTCTGCATGCTGGGGGCGGGGGTTAGCTTTCAGGTCCTGGAGACTCCATGACATAATGGAAATCAGAAACCAAAAAATTTAGTGCGGTTAAGAAATCAAAGTGTGCAAAACACGGACGCTAAGTTTAATTATGTGGTGGTTTGGGATGCCCTTTGGATATCCACACGGCTAAAGTCTGGTAATTATAATTCAGTCAGTTCAGATACCGTCTGTCATCATCAAAACAGAGAAGATTGCTTACTGTACACACAACAGCGAACAAACATTTTAAAAAGGTCATCTTTAAGTCATCTAATAAGCAGAACTGAATGAATGAATCTGTGATTATTTCCCTGAAGAGACAAAGAGGCTCAGGTTTAAATGCTTAAAGGAACAGTCCACCGTACTTCCATAATGAAATATGCTCTTATCTGAATTGAGACGAGCTGCTCCGTACCTCTCCCAGCTTTGCACGACCTCCCAGTCAGTCAGACGCAGTCAGACGCGCTGTCACTCCTGTTAGCAATGTAGCTAGGCTCAGTATGGCCAATGGTATTTTTTGGGGCTGTAGTTAGATGCGACCAAACTCTTCCGCGTTTTTCCTGTTTACATAGGTTTATATGACCAGTGACATGAAACAAGTTCAGTTACACAAATTGAAACGTAGCGATTTTCTATGCTATGGAAAGTCCGCACTATAATGACAGGCGTACTAACACCTTCTGCGCGCTTCGGCAGCGCATTGATATCTGAGCTTCGTATCAATGCGCTGCCGAAGCGCACAGAAGGTGTTAATACGCCTGTCATTATAGTGCGGACTTTCCATAGCATAGAAAATCGCTACGTTTCAATTTTTTTAACTGAACTTGTTTCATATCACTGGTCATATAAACCTATGTAAACAGGAAAAACGCGGAAGAGTTTGGTCGCATCTAACTACAGCCCCAAAAAATACCATTGGCCATACTGAGCCTAGCTACATTGCTAACAGGAGTGACAGCGCGTCTGACTGCCTGGGAGGTCGCGCAAAGCTCGGAGAGGTACGGAGCAGCTTATTTCATTATGGAAGTACGGTGGACTGTTCCTTTAAGAGAGCAAAATTGGCCGTACTCTCAAGGGGAGAGGGGTAGCATACTCTCATTACATTACATTACATTACTGGCATTTAGCAGACACTCTTATCCAGAATGACGTACAACATAACCAAAGCAGTTGGGGGTTCGGGGCCTTGCTCAAGGACACTTCAGCCATTCTAGGTAATTGAACCGGCAACCTTTTGGTCCCAAAGTTGCTTCTCTAACCATTGGGCCATGATGAACGAATCATGTGTGTGTGTGTGTGTGTGTGTGACCTCATGCATGTGGAGGTTTGTGGATAGCGTTTTCCTCAGAGTGTGTTATGTTTCATGAGCAGCAGTTCGAAAAGACGTGGCCCGCTAGCTTCACGTGTCTCAGAGGAAGCATGTGATGGCCTTCACCCTCCCTGATTGGTAGCCGTCATGTGATACAGGAGAGATTCCTGATGGGTGGGAATTGGCCAGGATTGATTTAGGGTGAAAAAACTGCCATGTTGCTTCTCCATAAGTCGATTAGGTTGTTAATGTTGAAGTAAACCCTTCAGTGGGATTAGAATGAAAACTTCACACATGACTTTGAAACAGTTAAATCAGTCACGATTTACCCATGTGAAAGGTTCTCCCAGGCCACCACACAGTTACCTCTACCATATTTTCCCAGGTCTAGTGCATCAGTCTAATGTCGAAAAACATGTTAAAACGAACCAACACACACACATTTAAAAGATTTACTGCAGTACTCCTAGTGGGGAAAAAAAACCAATCGCCTTTGTCTTCTGTCTTTAAACTCTGCTTTCAGCATCTTTAAAAATTTCTCTCACGCCTTTTGTTTCCCCCTGAGGAAAGAACGCAGGTTCCCTCCTCCTTCTCTTCAGTGTGTGTGAGCGATATCAGCGTGCTGTTTGAGCCTCAGTGCACGTGCTCTCGTGCAGAGAAACGGGGCCAGCGTGTTTTATTCTCGTTCAGCATGTGGTGCGATTTTTGATCATGAAACTTTAACCAGCTCGCTCTCTTTCCTGCCGACCGCTGCGTCCACACTCCCCTTCTCTGTGCTCAGGTTTATGCAGAAATATCTGAATAATGCAGCACGCATGAATCTCCTTCAGCAGTAGAGAAGTAAAAAGCGTGTGTGTGTGTGATGAGAGAGGTCACGCTGTCTCTTCTGAATGAGACGGACTCGGTGGGAGACGTGTGGCTCTTTGCTCAGTGATATGTCGGCGTGTCTTAAAGTGAGGTGTGAAAATACAGTACGTTTCAAATAGGAATGGCAAACTTAGATTTTTAGCCTGTTTCTCTCTCTCTCTCTCTCTCTCTCTCTCTCTCTCTCTCTCTCCCCTCTTCTGCCCCTTCTCTCTGTCTCTCCATCCTTCTGCTTCTCTCTCTCTCTTTCATCCTTCTGCCCCTTCACTCTCTCTCTCCATCCTTCTGCCCCTTTTCTCTCTCTCTCTCCGTCCCTCCCCCTCTCTCTCTCCATCCTTCTGCCCCTTTTCTCTCTCTCTCTCCGTCCCTCCCCCTCTCTCTCTCCATCCTTCTGCCCCTTTTCTCTCTCTCTCTCCCTCCCTCCCCCTCTCTCTCTCCATCCTTCTGCCCCTTTTCTCTCTCTCTCTCCCTCCCTCCCCCTCTCTCTGTCCATCCTTCTGCCCCTTTTCTCTCTCTCTCCCTCCCCCTCTCTCTCTCCATCCTTCTGCCCCTTTTCTCTCTCTCTCTCTCCCTCCCTCCCCCCC